>NC_044324.1:219758867-220358867 GCF_007399415.2 Gopherus evgoodei | reverse complement strand
TGACATCACAGACCACTGAAATGCAATGCATGTGTCAGGAGAGATCCACTAGAAAAAAGGTACGTGTCTTTCACATTTCCCTTCCCAGGAAAAATCTCATTAGCTTTATTTGGTGTGATGTTTTGTTTGGACTCTTCTGTCTGAGAAAGGTTGCCCTCATTTTATTCATGCTTTGAGGGTGCTGCTATCTTTCTGTTCTGAAGCAGTTCCCATTGTGAATTGTAGCTCAGTCTTAAATCTGTAGACATTCCGTGGAACTAAATATGGCCAATAGTGATCAATTTCAGGAGGTCTGATGGCCAATAAGATACATTTAACTAAATTCATGGGGCCAGATACTTCTGTAATGTAATTTCATTGCCTTCCACTCGGCCTTCTCTCTGTAAAATATAGTCTGTTTAGTGTGACAAATATCGTGTGAGCCTGGCCAAGCTCTCCCTTATTTAAAATACTCATTCTTTTCTCCCTCACTGCTTTATAGTCAAGTGCAAGGTCAGCAAAGATCTCCCAGGTTTTGCAACCTTCTGTAATCTCCATTTAGACCTCAGTCCTTCCTTAGGGTTATTACATGTATTAGGGTAGCACCTCGTGCCTCCAACCACACTTATGGCCCCTTTGTGGTAGGCCCTGTACAAACACACAGTAAGAAACAGCCCTTTCCTCAAAGACCCTCCAATCTACATAGACAACTCAAGGGAAATATTATTATCCCAGTTTTGCAGATGGTGAATTTAGACACAGGGAGATTGAGTGGTCTGCCCGGAGCCACTCACAGAGCTGGCTGCAGCACTGAGAAATGAACGCAGGTCTCCTGAGTCCCAGTCCTGTCCTTTTAACCACACATCCATCCTTACAATGAATGCAAAGAGACTCGTTTTAAAGAGACAGTCTAGAAGTGGCCCCAGGAAGATTCTAACAGCTAGCTGCTTCCAGAAATAGCCGCACATTGGACAAAGGGCATGGGAAGATGTCACTTTTGGTGAAGCTTCTTCAAGGGAACCAGAAATAGAGTAGTTGAGGCTCCAGTGGACTGGAGGAGAATTGCATGACTAGAGGCTACAGTCTACTGCTATGCAAAGAGAAGACATGTTCCCCAGGAAAGGAATCCAAACACGGGCATCAGTTGTAGTCACTTTTTATTAAGGGTTGTTATTATAAAAATATATCATAATGTTGCTGGGTATTTGTCCATTTACACTCTGGGAGAGAGACATTATCCACGGGCAGAAACCGGTTCAGAGCACAGATCCTTGGGCTAAGGCCTTGGAGACACTGAATGAATCCTCTCTAGAGTAAATGCACATCAAAGTGACAGGATAAAGTCTATGGCATTGTAAGCAATGAACAGTGGTAGGTCTAGTGACAAATCTGTGACTGCTATATATCCAGAGGTCTCTTGTGTGAAATAAAGAAAGAAGAAAAGAAAGAAAGAAAGAAAATGGTTCTCTCCCATCACCACTTTCCAACTTGACTGAGGAAATCACTCACTTACGGCACAGGATCAATGAATGTCCAGATCTCATTCACTTGTGCATTAAAAAGTCACTATCTCTTTTTATTGCCTGGGCTTGTTTCAAATACAGCCTCTTCCTCTCCAAAGGCACCTCTTTGAACGCAGTTGTGCTTTTAGGTTCTGTTTCATTTTCGAAGTTGCAGGAGTTTGATCCAAAACTCTCCCTCTCTCCGATGATTCACTGCAACCTCTAGGAAGATGAGGCTGGGATAGAAAGTCCATGTATATTATTTAGGGTTTCTTGAGGTTTTCCTGCGGGACTGGAAGGTTTTCTGTCCACAACTGCAGCAAGGGAAAGAAAGAGAAGCAAGTAGGTTGGCATACTCCTAACGCATTGACTGTAACATTTCTGTTTGTTTCATTAGGTGGCATCAGACTGAGACTTCTTATGGGACCTGATTAATTTTGCTTTACACTTGCCCTATGTTTGCTCACCTATTGCCCAAAGAATCTGCCATGTCAATTTCACAGTCACACACTGGTTGATCAATTGTTTCTAGTCATTTCTTTCAAAAATCCTCCAAGAACCTTTCCCTTTTGCTGCAAGCAAGGGAGACATTTTCCACCCTGAACCAGTGACAAGTCTCCTCCCAAGACCTTTAGCAGAATCCTAATTTCACTTGCAATAACTGAAGCCTCCTTCCAAGGCACAGCCCATCTGAAACAAAAGAGCAATTCCTCCCAAAGGCAAATCTGGCTGCCAATGGATGGCTGATCAATTCACCTTTGGCAAGCGACTGGGAAATACAGGATCGTGTGCACTGAATGAAGCCTGTTCCTGTTTTAATCCTGGTTTCTGGCTAGTCAGCTTCCCAGCTGATGGCTGTAAACATCCACCTCGGAGATTTGGCTCAATCCCAGTGACATACGAGCTTTAGCACTTCCTCTGCTATTGGGGGGGAGGGGTGTCCTAGGGTGACCAGATGTCCCGATTTTATAGGGACAGTCCCAATTTTGGGGTCCTTTTCTTGCATAGGCTCCTATTACCCCGCACCCCCTGTCCCGATTTCTCACACTTGCTGGCTGGTCACTCTGTGTGTGTGTGGGGAGGGGGTGTTAAGTTTGTCAGAAATGCAGTGACTGTGTCAGTGGCCGATCGCTGTCCCCTCTCTCCCCTCAGTCTTAAGCTATTGCTGCCTATTTGCCTAGGAAGGCACGATTATTTTAGAAGCAAGTGAGTTCTTTTTCCACCTCCGATGGAGGAATCGCCTGTAAAGATTGGGCCGCGGGGGGGTCATTTATGGGTAAATGCGGGGGGAGGGTCCCTTCCTGCTCTGTACGTGTGGCGTGGGGAAGATGTACTTTAAATCCCCTTCAATTCCCCTCTCCCCCACACATCTGTATTGGATATAGGGCCAGAAACTTCACACCCAGGGCGCCCGCAGCACCTGGCTTCTCGCAGCCCAAGTGCCGAGCTGCAGGGCTGGGGGGAACGCCAGAGCCCGTCCCGTCTGGAGGGACCAGAGGGGATTTGCCTTTTTTCCCCCTTTCCAAACTGCGGCATGTTCCCCCTCCCGGCTCAAGCTTGTTTTAATTCGCTTCCATCTCGCAGAGGCTTGGACTCCGCTTTCGCTCCGCGGTGCGAGGGTCCCACCGGCTGTGCCGAGACGTGCTAGTCACTGCAAATCACAAGACACATTTCTTTCCTAACGGGCCCAGTGGCTAGATATAAAATACTCCCTTCAGGGCAGGGCAGTGGAGCCAGATCGGCCGCTGGGCTACCACATTCTACTGCTGCTTTCCTGGGGGAGGGGGGGTCTTTTTTTCTTTTCTTTTCTTTCTTTTTTTTTTTTTTTTGGCAAAACCGGTCCATTCTCCAGTCTCAATCTGGCTGAAAAAAGCAAGATCGAGCCTCAAGCACTTGCGGCCAGTCCTGAACTGAGCTACGCAGCCTCCTCGGTGAGTCCTACAGGTAACTGGGCCTGGGCCGACCCCAGAGGCAGGTATGTATAGAAAGAAAGAAAGACCTCGAATCCAGGCAATCGATCGCAGGTGTAAACCGGGGATATCGCTGTTAGCCCCTCGCCTTCGCTGGCTTTAAACGCCCCTTGCGATCTATGCGCTCGCTAAAGCGACTTTCCACGCACAAGGCGAGCAGGATCGGGCGCTAAATCCACCCCGCAGTTAGCGTTTGCGGAGGCCTGGCAGCTAGTTTAGACGCACATGGTGGAGGCGCTGCGTTTCCCTTGGTTTACGGCAACGTGTGGGCTGTTTTGACCAGCAGATATCCCCCCAAGCGCTGTGCAGACGGACCGATCTCTCCAAGAAATTGACACCACCCTTGCTGTTTAGGGGCCTGAGGGGGGCGCAGTCCAGGACACCCTGTGATCATATAGGTGGAGGATAAGAGTGGGGAGAACTGGCCGGTTTAACAAATTGCTACATCCCCCTCTTCCCCCGCTCCATGTGCAAAAGCTGTAAATTAACTTTCCAGAATCCCGGTTCAGACCCGTGAGGAGCCATCTCGTTTACAAGCGTGGCCCAAGGTGGCTTTCGCAGCCAGATTTCAATGGAAATGGATGGTCTCTCCCAGCGTATGAAATGAGAAGGATGGGAAAACAGCCTGGAGTTGTAACTGGGGGAGGAGATGTCAGAATGGGGAACATTGATTGTCATGGTGCTTAGCTAACCTCGCAGTGGCTCCGGGATGCACCTAGCAGGCTTAGGAGTGGCTTTGACAATGGATGGTTCCTATTTCTGGAATGGGAGCAAAATAAACACACGGGCAACGAGAACCTGAGCAAATGCAAATGGGTCTTTTACAAGCAGCAAATCTGTAGGTTATGAATAAGATTTATTAATCCGTGTATGGGAAATTCCCGCGCGTTAATTGTGATCAAATCATAAGTCTCTCCTCCTTTTCCTGTTTACACAGGCTCGGAGGTGCCCAGATCTTTCACTGTTCCTTCCGGGCCCTGATGGGGCTTCCTAGGCCTTCGAGTTCCTGGGGTTTAATTGTGATCAAATACAAGGTTTAACCAAACACTTTAATGGTCAAATTGTCCAAGGTGCTGAGCACTCACTGAGTTTTATTAATTATTATTATTATTATTATTTTAGAAAATCTGTCCATAAATGAATCTATCTACTCCCTTTTCAATTAATTACTGCTTCGGATTTGTTTTACTTTTCCAAGCAGATCAGCCAGACTAGTTTTGGCATGATTGCACCGGCGGTATATAAAGGTAAAATGAAACTTTCTTTGTCGTAGCTAGCTTGAGAATATAGGAAATATACTAGAGGCATGCGCGCTGTTTAGATGAGTGAATTTTGTTTGATGGATAGCAGTTAAGTGGGGTGGGGGAGAAGGGTTGAGTATCAGAGACTGTGTGTGTCTATATGGACACACCTCAGTTAAGACAATCATTACTTATCCGGTAAAATAACTTACATGAGATATAGGAAGCTATTGCAGGGATGTTTTTTATACCCTCAGTTCTGAGGTGTTCAAAGAGTTTGTCATAGTTTTAATTAAAATCGAAGGGTTATCTTTCTCTCTCTCACACACACACACACTGTATTTTGATAAACAATGCATTAGATAGAAAGAAAGAAAGAAAAAGATTTTAAAGTATCTATGCAAGTTCTAGTTTGACTAATTTTCTGGTATCTATCTATCTTTCTTTCTTTCTTCAAAAATCCTTTTATGGCTATTGTTATCCCTTATTGTACACAATCACTCATTATTAGCGATAATAATGAGGTTGTAACTCTCAGAAGGCTACATTAGTTAGGCAAAAATGGTTAAGGGTCGTATATTAAAACAGTAATACATAAATTAGCTGATAACTGGAAAATGAATTGCAAATGTGAAAAAAGACTAGAGACATTATAATGTACAAAGCAACGAAGGGCAAAGAATAGCAGCAGAACAGATGCGTTAGCGGTTTTAAATGAAACCATATATCAAAGAAATCAAACGTCTCAAAATGGACCGATGTGATTAATAGAAGAAAAAATGTTCAACATTAAAAAATATAGTACAGTATAGAGCCGTGTTCCAATCAGAAACATGTGATCGCCTATTATACTCCTATGGTATATTACTTTAAATACTCCCTGAGGGGAGAAAAATAACTAGTAGAAGCGATTTATAATGTTAGTCATTTTCATTGAATGAGTGTATCTTTCTTAGATCTCGATTATCCACCAGCACTTTGGCAAGATTTATGGTCAGAGGTATCCAGTAAAAATACTTATTTAATATGGCTAAAATTATTATTACTAAAAACGAATGTCTCTAATGCTCAATCTCTGTCCCTTCGCTGTGTTTATTATATGATACAGAATATCACTGGGTCATTTCTTTTCTGTGTCAATGCACACAATACACACTCTAGGCGCAGATAATTACCTCTAAGAAAGAAATCCTTGTCTTAAAGAATTAAAAGCTGGATGTTTGCCCCAGATCGTTCTGCTTCCTCTGAGATTTCCATCTCACAGGATTGAACATTAAGAGGAAAAAATGGTTTCCACGTTGAATCCTTATGTTTTTACTGGTAACAAATATGAAGGATGTTTGAGCGCAAGAGCTGTACGATTCTGAACTAGCAGATATTTTAGCAAGGAAAAAATCTGAAATGATTTTAGGTGCCCCTTGAGGGGGTGGGAGGAATCTTCTTAATGTATTTTCAGGTTTCCATAAGGATGTAGAAGTGCTAGGACTTAAACAACCTTTTAAACGTAGCGCTTGCATTGAAAAGTAACGGGAAGAATGTAACTGTTTTGTCTGTACACTGCAGTGACTATCAACCAGCGCCCTAAAGGGGTTTTATTTGCTGGGAAAGGATCCTAACCCACAGCTGCAAAATTATCCCAGTGCTAGCGCGTGTTACCTATCATGATTGTTTCCTATCAAATATTGGCTCCCGCTCAACGCTGCCCAGCTCGAGCTAAGAGCATGAAACGGGTCATTATACCTATTGGTCATTTTTAAAAACATGAATAAAAACGAAAGAGCATGTAATTCCTCCACAACGCCTTTGAGCTTCCACCCGCCAAAACACTAAAATCCAAGGGCCGGTCCAACTCCGGCTGAAGTCAATGGAAAGATACCAAAACTGCTCGGCCGGGCCTCCAACGGGCACAACTGAGAAATGAAAAATCAGATGGTTTAGGGCCCGATCCTGCATTTATGAAATAGTATAGAACTCAATTTCCGAGGCAGAAAGAGAGAGAGAGAGAGAGAGAGAGAGAGACACTATTCTCTTCCACAGGCTAATGGGATCTATTCATTTTAAATGTTCTATATTACATATAATTTTACAAATTCTATATAAACACATGTGCGTGAAATACAATTATGTATGTGTGTGTGGCTGTAAAACAGAGAGAGAGAGAGAGAGAGAGAGGTATGCTTTTTATACGTTCTCTTCCACAGACTAATTTTATATATAAATTTTTAAAGTTCTGTATTTCATTTAATTTTACAAATTCTATGTACACACACATATGCGAAATAAAATTATATATGTGTGTGTGATATATACATATATATAGCTATAATAGAAATGCCTGAAACACACACACATCAGTCTGTTATTTTATAGCTATAAAGCGTAATACACAATTATATGCGTGTGCGTGTAATATATATAAAAAACAGGCATTTCTATTATAGCTATATATCTATATTACACACACATATATAATTGTGTATTACACTATATAGCTATGATAGAAATGCCTGTTATATTTATATATATAATATATATACAAACATAGACATATTCCATTATAGCTAGTGTAATAGACAATATATATATACATATATTAAACGTAGACATGTTCTATTATAACTATATAATAGATATATTCTGAAGATGTTCTATATATGCAAACAGAGGGCATTTTTAATAAACATGGGAATGTCCATATAGCTATATATATATTACACGCGTATATATATATATATATATATATATATGCTATTATTAATTATATTCGATTTTATACATAAGAGAACAATCTGTCTGTTCATGTATTGATTTGCTGATATCTTTGCTCTACAGAGCAGTCCATTGCGAGGCTGGTATATAAAGACTCCAGCACAGAGAGTTTTGGTGAAGCGTGGGAATGTTCCCTATAGCTGTATGTACATTACAGGTACCTATATCTCGATGCGCTGTTCTGGATCTATATAACGCGTGCAATGGACCAGCCCCCTCCCAGGGTTTATGAAGTGCTCTGGGGTTGGCAGTGGCCGAGCCCTTCCGAAGGATTTGCAGCGCAGAGCCCAGGTCTCAGTCAATGCCTGCAGGGACAGACACTCTCTGTTCTCCTGCGGTATGGAAGTGGCTGCGGAGAGGAAAGTGGCTGGTGGAAAAGGACCCCAGCCGGCGTCCCTCCACAGCCCCTCGGCGAGCAAAGGCTCCGGGGCAGGGAGACTTTCCCAGCCGCCTGGCCCGCGCCAGATCGGCCCGGCAGCGCAGAAGCGAAGGATCAATTGCTCAGGTCACCAGGCAGGTCACTGAGATTTCCCTCCCTCCCCACCCAGCCTGGGTGGGACTCTGCATCCCCCGCTGGCCTCTCTCGCCCCCCTACCTTCCCGGGCGGGAGGCTTGAAGGGCATGGCGGTGCACAGCTCTCCTCCGGGGACCGTCACTCCGGGCCCGTGGTGAGCCAGGGGGCTGCTTTGCGCCTGCCAGTGGGGCCCGGGCGCGATGTAGCCTGCCCCGGGGCCCGCGTAAACCCCGTGCTGGTTGGAAGAGGGGTAGGCGCAGGCTGGGAGGAAGCTGCCGACGGTGGAAAGGCCAGGGGCAGGCTGCGAAGAGAAAGGGAGACAGGCTGTTACAAGGATTACAGACATCCCGGATCCTGCTAGAGGCCCGAAGCCGGGACGGGATCGGAAGGTGCTGTCCGCCCTTGCCCCTGGAAGGTGACACATCTGCCTCTCAATGGATACTGCCCCCACGTCTGCCATCACGGGCATCGCCGAGCACCGGGGGTGGCAAGAAATTTGTGCATCGGCTGCTTCGGTTCATTTTTTTTCTTTTTACGGAGTAACAGGCGTGGAGACAGAAATCAGCCCCCTTCCCCCATTCGATTCCAGGGATCGTTTGGATTCGATTTCTTTGACTACCCGAGAGATCGGGGAGGCGGGGGCAGAAAAGAGGGGAAAAGTTGAATTACAACGACAACAAAACCTAAGGAAATCCCCAGCTGAGGCTATGAAAATATTGATGCAATTACAATTGAGATATTCAGTGCGTCAGACAGTGAGGGGATACACACACCTGTGTATGCTCGTGTAAACACACACCCATTCCGATACAAAAAACTGTTCAGCCAAAATTGATTCATTTTAAGGCGTCCACGTTTGTGTTTATGCTCTCGTGTATGCCTGCGTACTCACACAATCTAGTGTCTTAAATGTAAAGTTATTAATTGCACACGCATTTTCACAGCGTAGGCTCGCGATCTCTTTACACGTGTGTATAGGGACCCGTGTGTGCACACGCACACAATCGGATGCTTTAAATGCATCAGTTTCAGTTGCACAAACATTTTCCCAATTCGAATTCACAATCTTCCTTCAAGGGGTGATCCCAAAATCTCTCCCCCTACCCCGCCCCCCCCACACACCATTTTCTTCACGGCTATTCCCCCCCCCCCCAAGCTGCAAACGCCTGGCTGGAAGATGTTACCTGGGGGTACTTAATGTCCGCTTCCATTGCAGCTTTATCAATCCCATTGACTGCCTGGGCGGGATGGAAGGCCGTTCTGTTCACGCTGGGCCAGTCTTCCATTTTTGGTGGGTAGGCAGACCCCTCTGTCCCAGCCAGAGGCCCTGGGATGGGAACAGATCGCAGGAGATGTACTCATCCGCATTCAGACCCTTCCTAGAACCATGCAACCTCTAGCCACCCGCCTCGCTGTCCTATTCCGTGACCCGGGATCTCTAAGCGCTGGGAAAAGCCACGCAGGGCTTCGATCCTGCTCCGGGATGAAGCAAGCAGGGAGTTTTGCCCTTGGTTTCAATGAGATCAGCATCGAGTCAGGCTTTGTTTTGTTTTCGTTCAGAAACTGCGCCAGGGCAGCTTGGTCACTGGGCACCTTCGAGCCGGCTAAAAATCGCACTGTCTAGGAGGCATTTTCAACACGGGCCAATTGGGGTTGGAGCTTTGTATGAGACTCATTCAAAATTGCAGTCGAAAATGATCTAGTAAAGATAAAGATCCCGGCCTTTAATATAAAACTCTGATGTCCCTATTCAAACTGCGTCGTCCAGAGGCTACAAACAGAATCCAGTTTTCAGACTGAAAATTCTTTCCGGCTCCAGAAAGGGCCTGAATCCGAAGCGAATACGCATTCGGGAGCCTGCTTTATAAATGTGACAATCGCTCACTCAAGTGTTAGCAGGGACCCGGGGCAGCAGGTTAGCGTCTCAAATTGGTCTGCCTGCTTATGCAAACCGTGTACGAAGTCAAAGGAGACTAGGGGCGCATAAAACACGAACCCTGATGGCCTAAATTATGACCAGCTTTGCTTCCAATTCAGCTGAAACACATTCTCCTCCCCCCAAAGGTCTGTCTGTTTCACTAGGCAACTTTAAGGCTTTCTTATCGTGTAAAAGGTACAATTCGCAGGCAGAAACGCATGTGGGTGATTTATTTACCTTTAGCGTTTGAAGGGATCAAAGGGGGGCAATTCCCCAGACAATGTGTGCAGAACAAAAGTGGAACCGGGTATTCATTGATTCAATTCGGGTTTGTATAAATAAAGCGTGACGGAGAAATCTAAAAAACCCTGACCACGATCCAATTTGCCAGCCAAGATCTGCCTGGTATCGGGTTTATAGTAATAATCTGTTTCGATCACTGCTGAAGGATGCATTCTAGCTAGTGTGACAATTGCAATCGACGTTTTAATTTCTAATAGAGAAGGGATGTAGAAGAAAGTTCTTTTAAAAATGCTAAGAAGGCAGGGAAATTTCTGACAACGAATCAGATTAATGTCTGAGCCGTTTGCTTAGATCTGGCAAAAGAACATCGAGATACGGTTTTCTGGGCTTGTTTTTTTGGAGAGGGGTGAGTGGAACTCAGAGCTCTCAATGTGTGACTGACACATTCTCTCATCCCCACGAAAATATTTTCCACATTTTTCATAAAAAGTTCAAGATGTCGGTTGTTTTGCTCCAACTGGCCCATCAGATCCGCCCTACAAGCACGGGGTTCTTTGTGCAGCCCTTCTAGCAATTGTTTTGCCCAGGTTTAGATACGTTTAAAAGCGATTTTTCAAAAGCCACTCGTGATTTTAAGTGCTTACGTTCCTGGGTGCCCAAAAAGGGGGAAGCACTGAGCACCCACCTGCTAAAAAACCCCAAGCACACCCAGTATGCAGGCACCCCAAACCCTGAGTCTCTGTGCGCCCCTGCCAGAAAAAACCCAACCAACCAAACCCAGCGCCCACTGCAGTGCCGTGGGCGAAGCTGCGCTCGCTGACCTGTTTGCTCCATGAAGGCTCGGATACCTAGGATGTTGCTGACTGAATGCGCCGAGGGCCAGGATCTGGGGATACTGACATGTCCAGCTGTGACCGGCACGCCCGGATGATGGCCCATTTTGGTCCCAGAGGAGGCCATGGGGTTGGGGTAGGGGTACTGGTAAATGTGGTTATAAGGCAGCGTTGGCTGGGGGGGAGGCTGCTTGGTGCTGTCGTAGGGGCTGGGCTGGGAGAGGTTCCCGATTTTGTTCCTTAAAATCCTGCTGATGGAGCTGACGGAGGGCACGTTGTACTTGTCACACACCCCGTCGGCCAGCAGCCGGTCCCGGATCTCCCACGCGAAGATCCCCGGGTCTCCTTGCTTGTAGTCCCGGATGTGCTTGACCACGTTGGGGGTGGTGACCCGCGGCTTGCTCCCGCCGATGGCTCCGGGGAGGATGGAGCCCGTCTCGTTGTAGCGGGCCAGGATTTTACTCACGCAGCCGTGAGACACCCGCAGCTGGCGGCTGATGTCGCAGGGTCGGATCCCCAGCTGGGCCAGCTCCACGATCCTCAAACGGATGGCGTTGGGCAGGGGTCTCCCGTTGACGAAGACGCCTCCCAGCTGGTTCACTTCCCCGTACGTTTGCTCTAGCGAGGGGGGGGGGGGGAAAGGACGGGTTAGCACCGCCAGATTTAAAAAGGGGGCAAGGGAAATAGAGAGATTCTGCCTGTCTAACCCCTTCCCAAATAGCCCCGAGCCCTGCAGAGGAGATGCCCTGGATCCCGCGTAGGAACGCCTGGGCCGTGTCGGGGAAAGGACGCGGCGCGGAGTATTGTGATGATTATTATCCCTTATGCCCGTGCGTGGGGGTGGAGGCGAGTGGTGGCTTGGCCCGAGGCCTCCCTGCTGTGGGAATGGGGGTGTGCTTCCCCCGGTTGGGCATTGCTCGGGATAAGCAAAGCGAAACTGCGCGTCCGAAGCCCAGCCTGGCCGCTTCTCCTTCCCAAGGATTCCCCCCCTTCTCCCCCACCCCACTCGCAGAAATCAAACCCACCCGCAGCGCCTTACCCATCGCCCGCAAAGAGACACGCGCCTTGCGCGATCAGCTGCTCGCTTGCCCCGCCGGAGGCTCCGTCTTCCCCGAGGCAGGCGCGGAGGCATAGAGGGGGGCTGCCTGCGAGCACCCCAGGAGACGGGCTGCCCTTGCTCCGGGACCCCGTCTCTCTGCTGCTCCCGGGACACTTTCAAAGGCGGTCGGGGACTCACGCCCAAAGTGATCTTCATCCGATTGGGGGGGAATTAGCCCGTCCAGGAGCCTGCAGTTTGCTCAGATCAATTTGACGTGTCTTCCACGTCAATCTCGGTGGTCACGCGGGCGTTGGCATTTCATTGGTTCCCGGCCTTGCGAACTGGCAGAGGGCTGCTTCTTCTGCGGGACTTTTCCCCCTTTCCGCCCTCCTCTCCCTCAACTACTCCTGAAACAACAGGGCGAGCGACACAGATGTCTGGAGCGGGGCTAAGCTGCCCCAGGCTGGATTCGCTCCCCCCACCCCCCATTCAGCTGCCAGAGCCTCTGTCCGCTGGGACGCGAATCTTTTTGCTAAGGATCATGGGGGGAGGGGAGAAGAAGGGGTTTGCAGCCGATTTCTTTAAAAATCAGGTGACCCCGAGGAATTACACCTAGTTCATTTTTAGCCCTTACCGGGGGACCGATCCTTTAAAGCCAGCAGGCGCCTCTCCATCAATAGAGTTTGGGGGTCAACCCCCTCCCCCGCAGTCACGTTCAGTGTATGTCACCTGTCTGCACCCAGCTCACGCAGTCCTCACTCAGGCACGACTCCCAGGGACTGAACTGGTTTTGCCTGAGTGAGCAGTTCAAGCACTGGACCTTTACCAAATAAAGACGGACAAACATTTACAGTCGAAATCCGATTATCACCTGCTGCCAGGAAAGTCGCTTTGAAATATCAATTCAGCAGAATGGAGACATTTCTGGGTGGAAAATCAGCTGCCGAAGTAGCGAGGTCTAATGCTGTCTGGCCCAGGTTGCTATTAAATCCATTTGGTGAATCTCCATTTGGTGAACTCAAGGAGGAGTTGTGTGGTGTGTGTTCACAATGGAATCAGAAACCCTTTGAGCCCGTTAGGTAACATTTGTAATTGAGCAGAATGCAAACCGAACACTGTCTTTTATTTTATTGTATTTAAAAATACTCATAACAACATCGTGGGAAGGTTTGGAAAAGGGGAAGTGGATATGGGTAAATAAATGACAGCGAGATTTTCCAAAAAGATAGATTCACATATTACCATTTTTCATCTAGCCTTTCAAAGTTCAGAGGAAACGCAGAGCCTGCTAAACTGGGAGATTTCTCTTCAATACCAAAGTCAAATCTCCAAAAGCTGATTAATTACTAGGCTGGTTTCAAAGTCTATTTCGCGGCTGTTTCGTTGGCATTGGAAAGGGCTTGCAAATGCAAACAGAATCCGGATCTATGAATCATTTTCAGTATGGTTCTTAAGAGCACTTCTGACTTTTAAGCCAGTAAATCCCGTTTGATTCCGAATACAGCGCCTAACCAGGAGATCCAGGTGCGTTTTGGAACGTTCTAAATCCATAATTCCCCGGGAACCAAACACACGTTTAGCGGCCTGTTTACCCCTCCCGTGCTCTTTTAATGGGGCCACTATCGAAACAGTAAGTGCCATTTGTCAGGTACGGTGTGGAACAGATGCAGTTATTTTGCCGGCAAAGCCTCACAGATGGAAAAGATCAGAACGGAGCAGGATAACAGCCTTTCTCTGACCCTTTTACCTTGACTTGCTTGACCAAAAAGAATCGTTAGCTCGTAAGCAGCATATATTAATATGTCAATTAATACGAAGAGGAGTAATAAATTACGAATGCACGATCGGCGCTTTCAGATCAGTGGGGGACGGGGGGAACCCCACAGCGCGCAACTGAAGAAAATATAATCTTTGTATCGATCTATAGATATCGGGCAGAGAATCGCGTGGAGAAAGAACGGATAACGCCACCTCTTTATCACCGGCACGACGGAGTAGATGTATATTCCCTCCTAGATAAATAAAACCTCGTGTGGACACAGATTGTTAGAGTAAATATTTGCCAGTGGAACCCCGTGCCAGGTTGAGATTAGAAGTGGGGGGAATTAATCAGAACAGGACGAAATAAACTAAAGCCACCAATCATGTTTTGGTTAAAAGAATTTTTAATTCAATTGACTTTCATGTAAACATTTAATTCAGAGGGTTGAAAGTCAGAATCTCATTCGCAAAGTGTTTAACTTCCCGGAGTAGTTTTAGGCAGGGACATGGTTTTTCCCAGCCTCTGGAGCAGCCAAACGAAAGAGGAAGGTCCAGAAAAATCTAATCAGAGGATTTGAGAAAAAGAACCTTTCCCTCTGACTTGTTTTAACGAGCGCGCTATTCATTTCTCGGGGCATGTCTGAGGGCAGCTCACGGGAGAGAATGGACCATTTTATTCAGCCTTGATACAGTTCTCTGGTCAGTGGTTTCTTCTTCACACAGGGTGCAAAGCCTTTTCTTTTGCATGAACGCTACTTGGCGTCTGAGTTTATAAGCACAGGTTCTCTCTCTCCTAAAACGATAGATTTCAATCCGGGATGCGGAAAGCGGGTTTTCACGATAGAAGAACAAATACTTGCTCGTGAAAATGGCCAGGGCCTTCTCGCCAACGAATCGGTTATTGAATTGCCCCAAGGAAGGACGAGGAACTGTCCGATTCGCAATATATTTCGGGTGTTGGTACATTTCCCACTAAAAGGACAGCTGTTAAGCCGTTAGCATTTTGAAAGGAGCAAATGGTCATTTATTACAAGACTAAATACAATAATACTTGCATTTTTCCGGGAGGGGGAGATTTTTGCTTATAGCAAGGAGCAGCGTCTGAGACCACACAAAATACCACTGCGGAAAAGCTAACCATTTGTCTCCCTCTGTTGGAAATTTGTAATAGTTCAGCCCACCGAAGTGAGCGATTTTACAGGGGTTTGGGGCAGCGCTTTTGTCCGGAAATTTACCTGATGGGGAGGTAAAGAGGGTGAAACACTCCATTGAGTTTGGCAAGCGGGCAGACTCGGGAAGAAGGCAGGGGATGGCTCGTTTGAAGAAGAATCCATTATAAAATAAAAAACAACTAATAAAATAATAATAATAATAATTAATAAGAGGGAGATGCAGCATATTCCTATCCGCAGAGCATCTTGCGGCTAATTGAGGGATAGCAAAGGGCTGTGGAGGAGAGAAGGAACCTACTGAAGCGTGCTGGGATCGGGGGCTCTGCTGAATGGAGATTGACACGAATTTGCTGTTCATTGATCAACTGAAGAAAGCCTGAAAACGGTTTCCCGCAGAAATGTGTGTTAGTGCCACGAGGACTCCTGGTTGGTTTTGCTGATACAGACTCACAGGGCCCGAGCGAAGGCCGATCCGGTTCACTCCCGTTCGGAAATGGTACAGTGCTCCGGGTATGTTCTTCTCAAGGAGAGAGGAATTGACTGCTGGCATTTTGTTGCTTTGATACAGGGGCAGGGGCAAGGAAATCAGGGACCTGACACCCCAATAACAGTACAGACACGGAAGTGACTTCCTAGGCAGATCATACTTAAGAGAACAGCTCTCCCTGGGGATTTTTTCTTTTGTCCCGGACAGGACAGATGACAGCGAAGGTGAAAGGCAGGAGAGAGATATCGGGAAAATAAGGAGCAACAAGGGAAACGTATGTATGAGTCTAGGAGCCTGACTTCTCTTTTCTTTTACCAGAGGCTGGGAATGGGCGAGGGAGGATGGAGTCCCTGTTCTGTTCATTCCCTCTGGGGCACCTGGCATTGGCCACTGTCAGAAGACAGGACAGGGGGCTAGATAGACCTTTGCTCTGACCCAGTCTGGCTGCTCTTATGTTCTTTTAAATCGTTTCTTTCTGGCCAGCGCAGGGGCATTACCAAAAGAAATCTCAATGTCAAAGGAAGCTCCCGGTTGTTTTTATAAGGCTGGGTCTTACGGGGGCTGGGGGCCTAAAGGGGAGGGGATCAGAAGGCAAAGCTAAGGGGCTGGGGGTGACCGTGGCTGAGTCGCAGTGAAAACCTGATCACGTCTCTCTCCCCACCCCCACAACACTTATAACCAGGCGGCTGTAAACCTAGTGAACCTGTCGGATCGCCTCCCCTCCCCTGCAAACACTGGGCGGCATCAACCAAGGCTTCTGGAGCCAGGCGCTGCAGAACCCTCTGCCATCGCTAGCTGCAGAGCTGGTTTCCACTGAAGAGTTTTAAATCGGTTATAGGCTGCCTAGCTAAACCTTCCTGCAGGCAGGGCTGTAGCTCAGAGGCTTTTGCCTGCTAATCAAGAATGAACCAGATGAAATAGAGACTAACAGATACAACTATAGATATGTATATGTGGTGCGCGAGAGAGACATATATTACAGGCCGCTCCCTCTCTGTGTAATCTGTCTTCATGTTGTATGAGATTAAATCGATATGTATCAATCTTTCTCCCTCGTCCTTAGAGAGAAATAGACTTGATATATCACGTACCTATCTATACACTAA
Organism: Gopherus evgoodei; assembly: GCF_007399415.2. Lineage (NCBI taxonomy): Eukaryota > Metazoa > Chordata > Testudines > Testudinidae > Gopherus > Gopherus evgoodei. Next base: position 220,342,333 of record NC_044324.1, on the reverse strand, counting down.
ATAGATAAAATAAGATCTATCTAATCTCATGATATCTGAGACAAACTAGAGAGTCTAATGCAATCTCTCTCATATCCATCACTTTCCAGTTCTCTCTCTCTCAGCACGATGCACCCATCTACCAACGTACATAACCGCTTCCCCATCTCCTCCCGTGTATATAGGACAGGCGTCTCTTAATCAAACTCCTCGGCAACTTTTATTTAAGAGGAGTAAAGCCCCCGATCCGGGCTGCGCTATTTTGATGTGTATCTCTTAGGGCGATCGGGTTGTTGGAGGGACCCGAAGTGGCTAACCGAGCGAAACAGTCCGGGCTTTAAAGGAGAGAGAGCAAACGGGCCGCTCGGTGTTTAAATAAAACGAGGAGGCCAAAGAGAACAGAACGCAGAGGCGGTGAGCAACGCAACCGCTGAAAACCCAGGACTATGCGGGGCAAAGTAAAATCTAGCTTGAAAAGTGGAAAGAGAAAGTGAACTCGAAGCTCCTTGTGTGAACCCCCTTCCACCAAGCAGGAGTCAGGAGATCTCCATAAATGACCCGTGCAGCAGGGCACGTGTGGTACCCCCTCTCCTGGAAGCAGGGCCTGTTGGCCTGGCCCTCCTGCGGTCTCTTGTGGACACTGCTCTGGTGTTTACACTGACAGGGGCTATTCCGCAGGGCACCTGCAGATGAAAAGCTGAACATACAAACACATCAGATTGTAAGTGGAAGGCGCTGAGGACCCTGCCAATTAGTATTAAATAATAATCTTTCCTTTAATAAACAGTCCTTTCGAGCGAACTCCAGATCCACCCACGCAGCTTATTCTGATTCGGCCTTAATAGTCCACGTGCTGCATTCGGTTTGCTCTTCGCATCTCATTTTATTTGCTATGCTGGGAAGGTTTATTATCAAAACCGCATAAAGTCAGCAAACTGAGGGGGGGGGGAAAGACGCGGAGTGTTGTAATTTCCTTTGATATTAGCTGCTGACACTCAGGGAATGCCCTGCGGAAATGGTTACTAGGATAAGGAAGTTAGAAAGATACAAAATGGAACCACTCCGTATTAATTGAGAAGCAACAGTCTGAGAGCTCTGAAAATGATGGGTGAACATGATTCGCTGTTACCTCGGGTTGATCCAGGAAGAGGGTCAGACAAGGTGATCTCACTAGTCTCCTGTGATCTTAAGAGCTATCTGTACAGCTCCATGAACGTTGATTATTTAGAATAAGTGTAGCACAGAACCGACATTCTTGTTTTCACGAAGCTCTGGGAAGCGACGATTTGTCTGCTCCAGGAAAATGTGTCTTATTACTTTAGAATAATACCTTTAACTCTGAAATAGGTTTTTTACGGAGCAAAAAGGGGGGAGGTGGAGACCCAGGGTCCAGTCTCAGAAACAGGTGACGTGAAATTGATGTGACAAAATATATGTCTATATTTATCTCAACACCTATATTGATATGCACATATACATAGCATCTAAACAATCATCTCCCTAAATAGCTAGCTAAGCAATGTCACCCATATTGTGGGCGGAGCTAGCAGCAACCTCTATTATTAAGATTTACATCCATCCTTGTTACTCACACCTTCTTGTCAACTGTTTGAAATGGGCCATCCTGATGATCACTACAAACGTTTTTTTCCCTCCTGCTGATAACAACCTGCCTTAATTGATTAGTGTCATTATAGTTGGTATGGCAACACCCATTTTTTCATGTTCTCTGTGTATATATATATCATCCTACTGTATTTTCCTCTGCATGCATCCGATGAAGTGGATTTTAGCCCACAGAAGCTTATGCTCAATTAAATGTGTTAGTGCCTAAGGTGCCACAAGGATTCCTCCTTCTTTTTATTTATCTATGTGTGTATGTTGGTGTCAATATAATATACTCATACAAGCAATATGTAACCGCGTGTGTGTAGGATATGCTTCCCTGTGACTACAATGCTGTTGTTTCCATCCAATAGGTGCACTTTGCACATTGCAAATGCTTCAGGGACCTCTTTTTCCATCAGTATGTTTGTGCTGTATTTTCAAGATGTGGATTTTAAAATACATCTACAGCCCTCTCACCGCCAAAATCTAAGACAGCCAACAAGTATCTTACATTTTGTCCGAAGATAAAACTGTTGAATATAAAACAAATCCCCCGAATTGCCCTGAACCAGCGTTAAGAAGATAATCCGAAAGTCAAACACACACTGATGAATTACTGGCTCACTAGCGAGGGCTGAATAGATGACGATTTTACTCTTTGGACAACAACATTTGTTTTATTCCAAATATTTATAGATGGGATAAAGTCTTCAAAACAAGCATGTGACCAGAACGAGCTTAAAATATACTCTGTGCAGACCCTAAAGTGTGTGCCTGGCCATGGGGATGGGGCGAACAAAAGCAAACAAGCGAGCAAGATATTAATTTGCATGGAAGAACACGGCCCCCTTTAATCGTATCACAGGATTTCCCCCGCGTTCTCCCCATTCATTTGGTCCTAATTGGCTCCAGAATGCAAACCATCATTCCCATGTTAAAAGCCCTGCCAAGGTAGGCGGACACTTTGTAAGAAAACGTCCGGCGCAATAGACGTTTCTTGCTTCCCCGCAATACTTGCAATTGACAGAGAAGCGTTAGCAATTATTTTAACTCAGCCTAATCAGTCCCCCGATGCATTATTGAAAAGCTCACCCCGGCACCCTGTGCTGGGCTGATTGACTTGGGGGATAAGAAGCCTCCTCTTCCTTCAGGTTACCAAGGGTAAAAATGTCAAAAGAGCCTAAATCCCATTTTCAAAAGGGACTTAGTCGCTTAGATTGGGTGTCAAAGTCTGATGAGAGGTCCATGGTGCCCAGGCCCCTAAATCACTTAGGCTCAGATCCTCCTACGCATTTAGGCTCCTAACTTCCACTGAAATCAATTGAGTTTAGGAGCCTAAATCCCTCGAAAGGAGCTGGGCCTTGAGCACTTTTGAAAATTGTTTTTAAAAAGCCCTGGGGGGAATTGGAACTGGTTCTGAAGCTAGAAGGAATATTTCCGCCTCTGTTTGTATTTACAAACCTTCTTCCTGCTCATCTCCTTAGAGCAACCCCTCCTCCGCCCCATCATGCCCCCTCCATCTCTTTCCTGACACGATTTGTCACGGGGACCTCCTCTTCCCACCCTCCTGTCAATTGCCCTGGGTCCAGCTGCTCACTGCCGAGTCCCGCGGAGCTCTTGTTCCCAGAGCGCTGAGTTCTAATCTTCCCAGGGCCCACCTGGCTCTGTCATTTCTCGCCGGGGTTAAATCTGCCTTTTCTTCCTCAACACGGGGCCGGAGGGCGTTTGGCTGGAGCCCCGGGTTTGATGTAGCGTTAGCCCACCTGGATGGACGCCCGATCCCGAAGCCAATGGGAGTTTTCTCCGAGCAAGAGACTTCACGGCTGGGGTTCACTTCATGGCACCGAATGGAAGCAAGATCCCTCCACGGCCCCTTTCAAAGGGCAGGCCGGGAGCGCTTGGAAGGCGCCCCTGAGCCCCCCAGGGCTGCATGCATTTCTCTGGGGTTCGCTCCTCAGCGGGAGGATAGATCCTAAGCGATTGGCTTCCCGAAGCAGCTGCCGATTCATCTGTCTTCTAGCAGTTCCCTGCGCTTTCCCTGTTGCTGAAATTACAGCTCCCAGGCATGATGCATTACAGGGTGGTGAATCCTACCCATCTCCTCTCGACTCATAGATCACAGATCCAATAAAAAGTCCCTATTTTCTGTTAAGCGTCCCAGGCACCACCCACAGCAGATTCTTTTTACTCCTCATCACTGGGTGAGGGGGGGAATCAAATCTCTGATTGTAACCACATTGTATTGATAGAGGGTTAGGAATTTCATATGGTGCCTTCCAAGAAAGAGTTCAACATCATATGTTCGGTGGGCAATTTTGAATTTGCCTGTTAGAATGAATTTTGGCAAAACTTATGTCAGAAATCTAGCATCTTTGAATATTTTATAGATTTATAAAAAAGATCTGTTAAAACTGTGGTCAATTATCCCCTTGAGAGTTCTCATGGGTTTCATTGGAACTTCCTGGTTGCTCATTAATAGAAGAGAAATGATATGGCTCATATTATCCCTGGTATTTATTCCAAGTTCAGGCATGCTTAAGGGGGATCACGTTCCTTTATGAACAACCAAAGTTTTAAAATCCTATTAGAACACGCTAAGATAAATGTGTGCTCACAGAAAGTAGAAAGTTCGGTGCAGTGCAGTGTAATATATTATCTGAACAGGCTATGGACTGTCTTGTTATACTGAAAAGAACTCAACATTAGTTTTGACACATTTTTCTAAGCAATTAACTATTGGCCAAACTTAGAGAGCTGAATTAATTTGCAGTGGAAAGAAAATTTTCTCTTTTCTTAGGACTAGCTCCTGACAGATCAAAAAGCAAAATCATTCTGCAAAATTTAATATATTGTCTGATTCATTTTGCTTAATCAGAGATCTCATTTTGGTAAACGCACAGGTTAAGTAATTAATAATGACAGCTTCATTTGTCAAAGGCAATTGTAGCGACATCAACTATACCCAGTTCAAGCCAGGAGACTGTTAAATTCCACACTTTGAAACAATTGACTGATTTTTTTGTATAACAAATATTGACTACAATGCCAGTCCTATTCCTAAAGAAAATATTCTATCACTAACAGGATCAGCTCAGTTCTAATATTAAACAGTTTGTTTATTTCAAATTAGGGATTTTTTGATTTTGCCCCAAAATCTGCTTTGTGGTTATGTTGATTTATTAATTACAAATTATAATTGCAGGCCATTGGTGGTAGTGTGAGTGTTAACACTGTAGAAATCAATGATAATCTCATATCTATTTTTTTTTTACTGATAACAAAGTAGTATTTTCATCTCTGTTTGAAAGGCTAAAGATACACAGTTCTAGATAAGCCATGTAATTAAATTAGAACTTTTTTAGACAGGTGATATTTTGAGACAACTACGCAATTGTAAGCTATGATCCTGCAAAGACGTATGCACCTACTTCGCTTTAGGAAAGATGAGTAGTTCCATTGATTCCAGGGACTTCTCCTACCTAGTGCATACTGCCGAGCCATGTGCACAAGATTTTGTAGGCGCAGGGGCTCGGTAATTGCTCTTTTCCAACCTGTCTATCACTACACCCAGCGCATGACCTGGAATGACCACTCTGTGTTGAAGCCTCTGTAAGAAAGAGATGGATTTAAGTCTCTCTTCTGTAAATGTTTGGTTTTGAGGCACATCTGTCAAGTAGATGTGATGGGGCCTGTTCACAGGAATATTTTCACTAAAAGGTATCATTAATATAGAGATACAGATGGGTTGACTTGTGAAGAGCTGAGCTGCACTGTCTCCTACAGAAAAAATCACTGGCAAAAAGTATTTTCAAGAGAGCTGTTTTCTTTCACTGCACTTCCCAGATTCCATGTGGGAGAGCTACATGTGCAGGCCACAAATGGGACCTGCCAGAGATGAGCAGGCAGGCGCGAAGCTGTTTTCATCCCGGACGGGAAAGAGTTGCACATCCATTATTTCTCCAGGGCTTCTCCCAGCAGGCAAATGGGAGTTTCTCCATTGATGACAAAGGGAGCAGGATCAGGTCTTGTGAACGCATCACTGTTCCCCCAACCTCAGAGCAAAGTTCAAAGAAGGGGCATGTGTGTGCAAGCAAAGGTGTCAAGTGACATCTCAGAACTTTCCGTGGAAGCCAGGCCAGGAAATGGGAAAAACCAGGACACCGCAAGCTCACATTTAAAAACAACGGTGACACCTTGATTCTGTACAAACTGTGGGGCAAGATTTCCTCTCCAAACACTCCCATGCTACTCAGAGTGGTACCGATAACCACAGCCACACAGGGAGGAGAATAAAGGAGATGAACCGTAACGGCCACGATGTTACACTCCTTCTTGGTCTATTCGCACACAGAACTCTCACTGATGCCAACTATAGTTTTGCATCAGGACTGAAGTCTATTGCAATCGAAGGGAGTCTTTTCACTGACTTCAATGGGCTTAGAGTCAGGCCCTAGGTGAGGCCTGCATGATTTGGTGTAGGAAATAATCACTAGTATAGTATAAGGCCCCGATCCAGCAAGGCACTTAAAGCATGTGCCAAACTTTGAGTACAGCTGTTTACACGCTCAAAGTTTATGCAAGTGCTTAAATGCTTTGCTGAATCAGGGCCTAATATACCAGTTAGTGTGTTCTGTATTTCTCCATCTACTGACAGGGTGGATCTGTGCTCTACCTAGGGGAACTGTGTTTTTCCTCCTTTGTGTTATATATATTCCTCAATGCGGCGTCAAGAGTGTAAATAAGAGAAGATTCTGGCTCTCTGAATTTAGAGCATCTTCATTTCCTAGCTCCATTTTTAGCCTCCCTGTTCACTTTCGTTTATTTTCCTGATTCTTCATTTCTTTCTTTCTCCCCATGTTGACGCATTTGAAATAATCTGGAAAGATAGATCCCTTCCCTTCCCCACTGCCCCCAAAACAATCCATCCCAAATGTTACATGAGATCCTTTGAATGCTGGGACGAGGATGCTGGGATGAGGACGCTGGGAATGTAGATGCTGATTCTGCAAGATGCTGAGTAACTTCATCTCCCGTTGACATCAGTGGGCGTTGTAAGTACTCAGCACCTCACAGGAGCCCTTATGGGATCAGATCCTTCGTTACAATTAGATAACTAACCCAATCCATTGTCCACTGACTTTCCATTGACTTCAGTAGGCATTCTATTGGTCTCTGAATTCACTGAAAAGGAAAGAAAAGAACAGAAATTATTTTCCCCTAGGCTCCAATCCTACAAAGACTCTCACACGTGCTTAACTTCAAGCACAGCCATAAGATCAGGGCCTGCATCTGCAAGAAACGCTGTGCATGCGGACAGAAGGAGGGAAGGACTATTTCATTTGTTTTCTTATTTAAACAGCTTTTTCAGAACTCTAACCAAGGAGGGAGGCAGCACCAGGTGGCAAACAAGTCTTACCTCACTGGAAATTTGCTCATGAAAAATATATTGAGTAGAATATGCTAAATGGCAGATGTTCAGCTTGTCATTTGGAATGGCAAGGATGTGTGTGTATGACATTATAGATTTGACCCAGAATATTCTACTCGTGGGGGAAATATTTTGGGACAGATTCTGATGCCCTTACTCATGTGAAAGTCAATTGCACTGCATGTGGAGTCTGGTACTACTCAGTGTGAGCAAGAGCATTAGAAATGGGTCCTTTAAAGCTATCTGACATTGCAATCTGCCAGCATTTGCTCTGTAGAAGTATCTTTGAGTTCTGGAGATAAGCCATCTCCGGCACATATAATTAGCAGTATCCAGCAATATGGGTGACTCCGTCAGAGGCAGATAAATCATCCCAAACTGGCCCTAAAGCCTGAGGCATGGACTCTATGGACTCTGGTATAGCAGACTGGGAATTACTCTGAAGCTTAATCTAAGCTAAAACCTTGAGAACTTTGTTAAGCAAATACCAAAATGAGCAATAACCTCAGTTCAGTAGCACCTGTTATCTGTTTACAGACGGATTGGTCAAAAGTGTTTGCTAACTGAGTGTGTGCATGCATCTGAGACCTAAGATCTGATTTTCAGTGGTGCTGCAGAGCAAAAATAGGCAATTGGGTGAAAACTACTTCTCACATATGGCCCAGTCAGGAGGGAGATGATGCTGTGGGTGTGGAGTACCATAGTGAGGAACTGGCCATCCTATCAATGGAAGGATCTCTACCCATCCACTAACATAGTGGTTCATGAACCTGAGGTTTTGGAGAGCAGGGATGCACCTAACCAGATAATAGTAGACCTTTCTCCACCCTCAGCTGGCCAAATGATTGCACCTCTCTTACAGGGACTTCTCTGTAATTTCATCGGGAGCCACCAGATGGTGCTGTTAGAGGCACTCATACCAGTTCAGTTCAATGTTTTGGAGGAAATGCTATGTTGTCAGTTGTGGTGTATTTCTTGGAAAAGGGGTTGCTTTTACACCGGTAAGGTTTGTTCATGGTCTGAATTTCTCAGACTGGAATAGTGTTCTAGGTGCAGAGATTCTCTCTACATGTGCAAGAGAAAAACAAAAGCTTTACGTGATGTCCGTGATAATATGCTCACCTCAGTTATCTAGGCCTTTGTGTTATCCACACAATGTGCTTTGCCTGCAACCAAGTGCAGGCACCACCCAGCAGCTTAAGGGTAGTGCTGAACATGACCTCTTGCTTCTGGTGTGGAGCTGGATGAAGGAAGCCATTATACCTTCATGCCACAGTTTGCAGTGGTGGCCAGCAAACTGTCTGATGAAATTGAAGATGCGGGTCAGTATACACAAAGCCCAAAGAGCTCGATCCTGCCAGGTGCTGAGCATTCTGGCCTAGCTCCACTAAAGCCCTTTCAACACATGACCAGCCCTATTGATTTCGAAGGGACCACTCAAGTGAAGCATCTTGCAGGATCAAGCTGTAACTGCCCTTAGGCTCAGTTGTCTCCTGGGCTGACTCTTTCCTTGTGACCCAACACACACCCTGCACTCCTATGGCAATAGCCATTCCAAGGAGGAAGCTCTAGGTAGCTGAGTCAGGGGCAGACTCTCCTCCAGAAACTTCTGCTTCTGTCAGAAACGTGCCTTAAGGCAGAGCCTGGCTTCCAGCATAAAACGGTATTAGACTCCTCTAATTGACCAGGGTTTTCTACAAATGCTGAGTCTGTTTCCCCTACCTCTGGCATTACTGGCTTATAGCAGTGCAGTGTATCTAGACATGAAGCCTTTAGTGAAGTGTGCAGAACACTGCAGCACCTCCCATGCACATGGCCAACCAAGAGCACATCGAACCTGTCCTCCACTCTCTATGCTGGCTTCCCATAGATTGTCAAGTTCAAGGTCTTGGTCCTTCCATTCTGGGGGTGAAATTCAGGCCTCATTCAACTCAATGGGAGTTTTGCCATTCACCTCAGCAGGGCCAGAATTTCAACTCTGGTGCTGATTGGAGTTGCCGGATATTAGATTCATATGCACAAGTCTAGTTTCCTGCCTTAATAAAAGTCATGGAAAGTGCAGCCAGCTACTACAAAAGCCAGTCACGCATACAATAGTAATAATGAGTTAGTTCTGTTGCTGATGTCTGGCATGGGAATGCATTTCTCAAGTCCTGCTCTCTGCCTCCCAGCTGCAGGGTAACCAAAGTGTAAAGCTGTAAACACGAGAGCTTGTCATTCTTCTCATGGAAACCATTTGCCTGAAGAAAAAGGGATCTTTTTACCAAAAATGGGGAAAAAATTGCAAAAAAATCATTTTGGTCTAAATTTTCTGAAAAAAATGTCCACTTTGGTTGAAAAGCCATTTGTCATCAGACAAAAGTGTCAATGAAAATGTCAAGCTCTAGTTTTTTACAGTTGTCTTTCCCTCCCTCCGAAATCAAAAAATGTTCATGGTTTTGTTTTGTTTTTGTCTATAAGGGAACTTGAGAGGAAGTGGGGGAAGACCCGTTTTGCACCAGATTAAGATGAAGGAGACTGTTGCAGAGGTAGGGTAGGCAAGGGGGTGGAGTACCTGCTGGATGGAACACAGGTGATCTCCCAAGGGAAGGATGAACAAGTGAGCAACGTGGTATGTAAGGTGTGTTACTGTGCTGTGTGCTCTGTACTCTCCTGTGCTTCACGTGATTAAATATAAAGACCATACAGATGTTTGTAGAGTCGAAGTATGTGTATGAGCTGACGGCTTCACAACCGCTGAGTGTCCCTCAGAGAGTTAAATTGTGAGCCAGAACCTTCACACCTGTTGGCTTGGAGGGGTGTGTTTAAGTATCAGGGAGTCTGAAGGGTCAGTGCGGTGCTCAGAGGGGCAAGGCAGATGGACAGGGGGTTCCAACACTTGTGGGAGGAGGGTGCCAATAGGTCTGTGCTCAAGGGACCCTGGATACTGAGACTGTGGCTAGACTCTGTTCAGACTCCAGGAGCTTGCAATATCCTGGGGATCGAAAGCAGAGAAGGGGAACTTGCTGGGATCGATGACAATGTGTGTTGCCCTCAAGGTTATAGCCCATTCTTAGATCTTATGGATTAGTTGTAAATTCCTACCTCCTGGCGTTTCTTCCTACCTCCTTGTCCCCTGGCATCTCTTTCTGGAATTGTGTAGGTTTAATACTCCAGGAAATGTCTTATCGAACTCCGGATTGCACAATGAATTCGCCCATCAAGTCACAATTCATGCATAAAGCTTGGCAATGTTTATGCAGATGCATGAAATTGGGGAGAGCTGGAAAATCAGTATGTGGGCCCTGGGCAGGGGGCTGACCCAATGCAGTACCATGCATAGTCATGCTACTAAAGGTCTGTCTGATTTTTCTATGCATGTCTGATGACCCTCTGGAACCAACACTGACACACAAACCACCGCAAAGCATTAGATTATTCATTTAGGCACATCCCTGAATACAGCTTAGTGTAGAGGCCCCCCATCCCAGGAGTAGCCTTGGGGGCAATATTGTGCGTCAGAGACACCCTTCTGCATCACAAGGGTCAGTAATGTGCTGCTGGCTTATACTAGGAGCAAATTAGGACACCCCTCTTATACGTTTAGCTAAGCTGGCCAGTGAGAAGGGGGAATGGGGCCATAGCCCCACCCACTCCTTGTTCACCTGATCTGAGGAAGAAGTATGGTGACCCAAGAACCTCTGGGCACTATATAGGGGTGCAGGGATCCCCTGGATTCACCCAGATAATATCATGTAAACCTATGTCACACTAACCATTGTGAGATGTACGTACGGAGAATACATGAGGAGTTGTGAATATCCTAGAATTTATGTTCTCTAGGCCTGTGCTTAAAAATAGGCCACTCAAAGGTAGCATGTCTTGAGACAAACTCCTCCAGATGGGGTGGGAGATGTTTATTTACAGGGCGTATCATTGTGTATTGTATGGCATACAATTGGCATCTAGCTGCACTCTAAGTCCAATGCTAACGAAGAGTGGGCGGAGCCTTTGGGATGGAAATTAACCGGATAACGGCAATGGATGGGGAGAAACCTGTCCTGAGGTGAACATCAAAGGTCTGTTCTGGTATGTTTACTTGTGAGGTGCAGGATGCTGGGGGGAGGGGGATCTCTTTGTACCCGTAAACAGACAGCAAGTTGGCTTCATGGAAAAGGGATCTCAGCCAGGATTGGTTGAAAATGTGGGAGAGAAGATTGTGGGAAGCTTTAGACAAGAGGGTAACTTCTTAGCTAAGTTTAGGCTTTAGAATGTGTGTTATGATGGTTTTGGATGTAACCACTTGTTCCCATCTGTCGCACCGGCTTTTACGTGACTCTCTGTTCTTTCTCAAATACATTTTTGTTTTCATAACTGAACGAAGTGCTGTGTGTAATACATAGGGGCCTACCAAATTCACGGTCCATTATGGTCAATTTCATGGCCACAAGAGAGGAACATTGGTAAATTTCACGTTTTCTGATGTTTAAAGCTGAAATTTCAGGTGCTGTAACCGTGGGGATCCTCACCCAAAAGGGGATTGTGTGTGGGGGCGGGAGGATGTGTCACAAACCTGTTGTAGGAGGGTCATGGGATTGACCCTCTCACTTCTGTGCAGCCTTCAGAGCTGGACAGAGTGGGGAGGAGGAGGTGCAGAGCTATCTGCAGCTGGGAGAGACATCCATGAGCAGCCATGCAGGGAAAGAGCAAGCCCTGTCCTGCCCCAGCCCTGCCGGGGCTAACGGCTAGAAGCCCGCTTTGCTGGGATGCTCCCAGCAGCACAGGGAAGATTGAATCCAACTCCACAAGTATTCTCTAGCTGCAGGAACCTCTGGGGCTGCTCTCATCCAGCAGCAGGGAGAGCGCTGGGGGTGGGTCTGGTCTCTCTCCCTTGCCACCAACTCCCAGAGCAGCTGTGCAGGGGATGGACAAGTCCTGTCCCTCCCCAGCCCAGCCTCAGCTAGGAGGCCTCTTTCCTGGGGTGCTCTTTGGAACAAGAGGACATTGGATTTCGCGGAGAAGGGCTTATTTCTTGGTGCACGTCACATTTTTCATGGCTGTGAAATTGGTAGGGCCCCAGTCATACAGGAGTGGTGGCCTAAGGTAAAAGAGGCAATCTGGGGTACACTGTGCCTTTGGGAACAGAGGAACTGGGATTTCTGATGGTGTCCGGTGATCAAGGGTCTGCTTTGAAAGGACTCAGGAGCTGGGCTGCAGCTGGTGGCAACCTGCAGGGCTGGTGCAGCCCACAGGAGAGTGTTTGAGTGGCTGGCTCTGTTATGGGGGCCGAACACCCAGCTGGTCTGGTAGGCAGGTGGTAACAAGGTGATTCACAGCCCTTGGTGCCCAGAAAAGCATCACGTTGGCTGCTGACTCTTATGGTCCTGATCCCCCAGATCCTGGTCTTACTGTCGCTTTGCCTGTAGTTGGAGCCAGAATGTAGCCAAACATTGGTCTCCATTGTCAATATGCATCTTTATACATGGAACATCTTCTGAAACCATCTTTTTCCCTCAATTATCTTTGGCCCTCCTTTCCTCGCACCCCTTCCAAAGGAGTGGCTTAGTAATGTCCTATGACATATACAGATACTGATAAAACACTAGCCTGCACTTTGCTTTGTGAGAGATGCCGGTGAGATTCTAGATGATATTAACCTGGGGGATCCTTCCTGTTTGGAAATACTGGAGGGAGACTTTCACGGACAGCTGGGCCAGTCAGTTACTTTGGTCTCCATAATGAAATTACACAGCACAGGGGAAAATATAAGCACAGTTTGCAAAGGCTGCAAACAGATCATGTTTTCATTTATTCATATAAAGTAGTTGCTAGCTCAGGATTTACAGTGCCTTCAAAGCTCAGAATCCATTCTGCTTTCCATGTGGATGCTGGAATTGTGATAGATGTAAGGGGAATTTAATCCACCTGATGTGGGCATTTGAATAGGTCGGTTCTTAAGCAAAGTAAGCACTCGTGGGCTAAGAGGGAAGGTTCTCTTGTGGATTAGTAGCTGGTTAAAAGATAGGACACAAAGGGTAGGAATAAATTGTCAGTTTTCAGAATGGAGAGAGGTAAATAATGGTGTTCCCCAGGGGTCTGTACTGGGACCAGCGCTGTTCAACATATTCGTACATGATCCAAAAAAAGGGTAAACAGTGAGGTGGCAAAATTTGCAGATGATACAAAGCTGACTGTGAAGAGTTACAAAGGGATCTTGCAAAATTGGGTGACAAGGCAATAAAATGGCAGATGAAATTCAATGCTGGTAAATGCAAAGTAATGCACATTGGAACAATAATCCCAACTATACATTCAAAATGATGGGGTCTAAATTAGCTGTTACTACTCGGGAGAGATCTTGGAGTCATTGTGGTTGGCTCTCTGAAAACATCTGCTCAATGTGCAATGGCAGTCAAAAATCTAATAATGTTGGGAATCCTTAAGAAAGGGATGGATAGATAATAAGACAGAAAATGTCATATTGCCTTTACATAAATCCATTTTACACCCACATCTTGAATACTGCGTGCAGATATGGTTGTCCCATCTCAAAAAAGTTGTATTGGAGGTTCAGAAAAGGGCAACAAAAATGATCAGGGATATGGGACAGCTTTCATCTGAGGAGAAATTAATAAGACTGGAATTTTTCCACTTGGTAAAGAAATGACTAAGGGGGGATATGATAGAGGTCTATAAAATCATGACTGGTGTGGAAAAAGTAAATAAGGAAGTGTTATTTACTCCTTCTCATAACACAAGAACTAGGGGTCACCAAATGAAATTAATAGGCAGCAAGTTTAAAACAAACAGAAGGAAGTCTTTCTTCATACAACACACAGTTGACCTGTGGAACTCCTTGCCATAGGATGTTGTGAAGGCCAAGACTATAACAGGGTTCAAAAAAGAACTAGATGAATTCATGGAGGATAGGTCCATCAGTGGCTATTAGCCAGGATGGGCAGGGATGGTGTCCCTAGCCTCTGTTTGCCAGAAGCTGGGAATGGGTGACAGGGGATGGATCACTTGATGATTACCTGATCTGTTCATTCCCTCTGGGGCACCTGACACTGGCCACTGTTGGAAGACAGGATACTGGGCTTGGTGGACCTTTGGTCTGACCCAGTATGGCCATTCCTATGTTCTCATCCCTTCTGGGAACAAGAAATTTTTGCTGAGTAGGGATGGATTTACGCATATGCTTGAAGCTAAACTCATGGTTATGTGCTTACCTGAGTCAGGGCCTGGTTCCAGCCTCTAGCTGGCTAGTAGAGCAAGTCTAAAGATTAAAAAAGAAATGCTACCAAAATAGAAAAGTATTTGAGGTTTTATGAGCTCAGACAGTTCGTCTGAGAGAGCCTGCCAGCTGTGGGGGAGGGAATATTTTTGCAGAAGAATAACAGATTACAGTTTTAATTGCATTTGGTCTGATTTCCTAGAATCATGTGAGTAAATATAATTTGCATAACCAACACTTAGCCTTTCAGTAAATATTCTTTGCCTATTAAAGTGCAGTTAAGTTTGTGGCTCTAATCATAGTTCCCTCTCCCCTTCTGTCATTTTTCTGTTTTGAAAGACAATGATCTTTCAGACCTGTTCACTGCATGAGCAAAGCTTTAGAGATTATTTACCATGTAAACATAACAAAGGCTCTGAGAAGTCTTGTTCCTTAATGGATCAGGAACTGAGCCATGTGCCATGTTGTATAAGTTGTGGCTAGCCTATAACAGACTGGTCGGGATTTTTTTTGACACTGGAAAACGCCGATTTGTTGAAATCAAAACTTTTCACAGAAACACATTGGTTTGGACAAAAATTTTATTGCAGAGGTTTCATGGGTCCAGGATGGAATTTCTAGCGAAAACCACAGAGAAAAGGAGAGACTGACTTTGTAGCCCGGTGGTTAGGGCATTCAGCTGTGATATGAAAGACCCAGCGTCAAGTTCCTTCTCTGAATCTGGCAGAACAATGATTTGAACCTAGGTCTCCCACATTCTAGATAAGTGCTCTAACCATTGGGATACTGGCTATTCTGGACTCTCTCTCTCTGTCTTTCTGGAAAAAAAATTCAAAAGGTCTAGTTTCATTCTTCAGTAGAATGAAAACAAATATCGAGCCCTCTACATTTTTCATGAAACAGAATTCTTGTTTTCTGGCCAGCCCTACCTACAACTACAGGTAAACACAGGCCTACATTTTCAAAAGTGGCTAATGATTTGGGGTGTCTTGTTTTCTGGGTGCCCATATCAAGACCTCTGAAAGGGTCCTGATTCTCAGAGGGCTGATGCTATGACGAGAGTGTGCTCTAAAAAAGAGAGATGTCTGTATATATGCGCATAGTTAATAGGCAGTGCGAGAGGAGATGGCGTTCAGACATATGCACTGTTCCTGGGATTTGTAGGGTCAGTAAATGTTGCTGCTGCTGGGTGCTGCAAGTGGCTTCCAATGTGCAGCTCTCACCATGTAGCTCATTGCAGGTGCTGAGTGCTTCCTGAAAATCAGACTCCTTTTCGTAGCTCGTGTTAGACACCCCAAAATTGAGGTACCCAGAATAGCCAGTCAGGGTCACGTTTGGAAATTGAGATTTTTTTTTCAAAGGTAGAAAGAACAGGCTCCTGGATTTGGACTAGAGTTGGGTGAATTTTTTTCACCTGAACTATTGTTCTGGTGCGAAATGCAGATACAGCAACACAGAAACATTTTGCGAATTCATGTCAAACTTGCCAAGTTGTTTCAGGGGAAAAAAACCTCAAAGAAACCAGGAATGTTTTGATTCAAAGCAGCTTTATTTAGGAATTGCATCTTAATTTTTTTAATTGTTAAAAATGCTCACAATGAAACCTCTTCATTCAACCCCAAATCACACTTTTTTCATCTTTTCAATTTTCTGAACAGTGAAAGAAGAAAAAACTTATTTTCAGTTCAATCAAAATTTTTTTTTAATTCCAATGAACCCCCCCAATCCATTATTTGTCCAGCTCTAACTTATGTACCTAACTCCCCTTTATGCTTTTAAAATCTTATCCTTCAGCTGTAAACCTAAGACCGAGGAGTCCTTGTGGCACCTTAGAGACTAACAAATTTATTTGGTCCTGCCATGAGGGCAGGGGACTGGACTTGATGACCTCTCGAGATCCCTTCCAGTCCTAGAATCTATGAATAAGCTTTCGTGGGCTAAAGCCCAGCTTATGCCCTAATAAATTTGTTAGTCTCTAAGGTGCCACAAGGACTCCTCATTCTTTTTGCCAATACAGACTAACGCGGCTACCACTTTGAAACCTCTATTTTTAAGTGACTCTAAAGGGAAAAAACAACTATATTCACCTTTGGAAACAGCATTTTAAAGTTAATGAAAGGGGGCTGGGGCACATGACTTACAAGGAGAGGCTGAAGGAACTGGGCTTATTTAGTCTGCAGAAGAGAAGAGTGATGGGGGGATTTGATAGCTGCTTTGAACTACCTGAAGTGGGGTTCCAAAGAGGATGGAGCTAGGCTGTTCTTAGTGGTGGCAGATGACAGAACAAGGAGTAATGGTCTCAAGTTGCAGTGGGGGAGGTCTAGGTTGGATATTAGGAAACACTATTTCACTAGGAGGGTGCTGAAGCACTGGAATGAGTAATCTAGGGAGGTTTTTAAGGTCAGGCTTGACAAAGCCCTGGATGGGATGATTTAGTTGGGGTTGGTCCTGCTTTGAGCAGGGGGTTGGACTAGATGACCTCGACCTCCTGCGGTCCCTTCCAATCCTGAGATTCTATGATTCTATGAAAGGCCCCTCTGCACTTCTCCTCGGACTCTTCACTTGGTTTATATGTTTTCCTAGGATCACTGAGGTCTTGTCTACACTAACGCTGTAAGTTGATCTAAGTTACTCTAGTTAAGTTACGTAACTTAAGTCGATGTAACTTACATGGACTTAGCCCAGTGTAGTCACCGCTTTATGTCGACGTAGTTTCTGCATCTGGTTGAGGTGAATTAAGTCAATGATAGAGCGCTCTTCCATTGCCTTTTCATGGCTTCACTAGACCCACTAAATCAGACCCACTGCAGCCACGCAGTGAAGACAAGACCTCTGTGTCAGCCAATGATTTACAGGGAGTATATAGGGTTAGGGTGTAACGGGGGTAAATGGGCAGCCTATAATCTTGACCGTGTTTCACAATAAACCCTTATTGTTGCCATTAGCAAACTGAGGCTGAACAAATGACCTGCTCAGTCCTCTAAAATTAAACATCCCTGGCGACTAACTTTGCTGGGACTTCATTCCTATGATTTAAAAGAACAGATAATCGCTAATAAGGGAAATGTTTCTATCATAAACACAGCTCTGGCATTTGCCATGTGCAATAATTTATATTCTCTGGTCTAGTGGGTTTGTATCAGCAGGCCTAATGACTGTTTCTGTTTAATTTTCAGATGCTTAATTGGAGTGGAACACTTCAACACCATTAAATTGAAACAAGCTACCAGCTTTTTCTTGCTTGTGTTTCTGGCCTGGCTCCAAATGATGTTTAAAGCAATCACAGATGTTTAATTCCTGCCACACAGGCTGCTTGGGGTGGGGGAAATACAGCAACTGACATAACCGTATTAAAGTTAAAAAGATTTCCAGACAAAAGAAAGCTTGGACTAAACTTACTGGGCCCCATTCTGCTTGCACTCAACTGGTGTAAATCTGGAGTAACTGTTTTAATCAGGGAAGTGCTTCTCGATTCACATCCTTGTAACCAAGGGTTGAATCTGACCCTTCAGGTGAGATCCTCATCTCTGCTTCAGCCCCTTTACACCAGGTGGGGTGAAAGGGTCTGAAAAGCTGCAGTTGTAGCTGGGAGAGGATTCCTCCCGCACAAGACTGCCTTCCTACCAAGATCCCATCACAAGCCCTATTGCAGGAGATCTGCCGGGGAGGGGCGTCAAGAGTTGGGCCCTGGCTGCAGAAATTCTGGTGGCCTGAGGGGCTGCTGTGATTTCAACAGACAGCACTGGGGGGGCCGGGGGGGGGAAGTTACTCTGCTCTCCTCTCCAGCCCCCAGAGCAACCCAGGATTAGGAGGACTCAAACGTGGCTTAAACCATTTTAGGCGTTTTGCCCCTCCCCCTGGGGCTGTGAGTGCTTTCTGCAATGGGTCCTTAAGAGTAATCTCAGCCTCTGTCAACTAACAAAACTTTAATGTTCTGTGCCTAGCTCCACCTTGCTTAACTAGGTGAGAATATATCAAATTATTTTTTCTAGGAAACCTTTAGATTCACTTCTCTGAAAATGAATGTCCTCATATGAGTCATCTGAACATCTCACTGGATCGTGTGAATTACTGTACTATGGCATTTTGCTTAAGAATATTCTGGTAGGGTACTTTGTCTGTGTCCCTTTTTTAAATCTTAAAGCACATTTTTAAACATGGCAGTACCCCTGACTTGAGGTGTGTGTATATATATTGGAACGGAGTAAGAGGAAATATAGTTGCTCTGTAAGTTTAATATTGTTCGGGAATGGATGTTTAGAGTTACTGTGTATATCTTAACAACATCATTCTTAGGAGCATTGTTTGCAGCTGACAGTTTTTCTTTTAAGATTAATGTGCTTATGAAAACCGTGTGCATTGCTCTATGAGGCAAGCTCGAAATCCATCAGCATTACCATCATCATGACACAATGCTGGGAGAGCAAACGAAATGACAAACAGAATCTGGTTTTCTGAGGCCTGTGTGTGTTGAAGAGAAATGATCTGAAGCAAAACTTGGCCTCCATCCAGGCACTCTTCCTGCTCCACTGTTGGCACTACCAAAGCAAGGGGAGGAGAGATAGAGAAAATAAGGGAGTGGAAGAAAACAAAATGAATTGCAGGGAAGGGGGAAGACCCCCACGCCCCAAGTGTTTGGTCTCTTTTTAGCAAACCCGGGTACAGAAAATGCACAAAAACTTTAAGGACGATTGCGGACAAACTTGCTTCTTATGTGTCTAAATCATCTAATCACAGAACAGCTGAAACAAAGCAGCCCAAGCAAGTAATAGTTAACGTGGTAGGGTTACATCCTGTTGACATGCATCCCTGTGAAAATTGAAACATCATGGGCCAGATCGACAGCCAGTGTAAAGCTCTTCGACAGAGCAACACTGCCTTATGGCAGCTGAGGAGCTGGAGCCCCGTATTTGTAAGAAACAAATCCATGTACCCTGGAAGCATATTAAATATTAATGCAGGCTGCATGCAGATACAATTTAGCTGACTAGGGAGCTCCCAGGATCCATCTCTCCTTTCACAGTGGAATGAAGTACAATTAATAGAGTCCATAGAAAACGGTGATCGGCCTGAGTGAGTTCAAACAGGACAATTATTTGTATTGCAGTCGCACCTTAGAGGCCCCACGGTGATAGGCGCTGTATATACACATAAGAGACAGTCTATGCTTCAGACAGCTTACAGTCTCACTAAACAACATGGACATAAGGAAACATGGCCAGTTTGCAGAGAAATGAAGTGACTCGCCCGAGGGCACATAAGAAGACTAGCCTAGACCCAAAAATTGAGCCTGTATCTCAGAACACTCTTAGCCACAAAGCCATCCTTCTCTAGTTAGAAGTCATGTAGTATGGCTCCCGAGTTTTCTGTGTTACTGAGAGCTGGGAAATGGGCATACGGAGCGCCACATCGGCATGAAGCCAAAACTGGTGTCATGAATAACTCCCAGACTGACCTCTCCTTAGCTGGTTGCCAGCTTACCTCTTGTCTCCCGCCCAAACATTTTCATTTGATCAACAACTCCAGCAGAAAGTAGTGGCTGGGCATAGAGCGTGGGTGGCCATGAATGTGAAATGCCTTTCTGAGTTTCCTGCATTTTCATCCTTTTTGAGTTTAAATCAGTTCCAAATGCGATGGCTCGGGGAGGATGCCACTTGCCAAAAAAACTGCATTGCCATTACAAACGGTACATTAGGAATGGTCAGAGCTGGAGGTACCCGAAGCAGCAGCTGCAAGGCACTATATCCAAGACACAGCACGGGAGAACCACAGCTGCCTGTCTTAATGTCATTCCCAGAAGCACTGCCCTTGAGAGGTGGGACTTGCGGAAGCAAGATATCGTCCAATCAACTATGCCCACCATCTTATTCCTGGCAGTGCTACAGTAGTTAGAGGGGGATGGAGGAGGATACTTCTGATTCTACCACCACCACCAATGGCAGGACCAGCCTGAACAGAAACTATGTTTCCCACACACACACAATGTGGGGAAGTGTTTAGAGGGAGCTGGTTCACTCTTTCCCTTCCACAAGCCCATGACACCATCTGTGCACCACTGAGGTTATGGAGAGCCCTCCTCCCATGTGGCAAAATCCCCTCTCCGGACCGAAGATGAGCTATCATGCAACTATCCAACAAGGAAGCTGAGGATGTGACATTAAGGAGAGTGAATTCTGTCGTGGTCCACCAGCAGTGGGCTCAGACAGGACTGGGTATGGGAGACTGGAGGCAGTGTGTGTGGTGGGTTGTGTAGGTGTAGTGTTGGGGCCATGGATTACTGCTGCACAGGCATAGAGATGAGTGGACCTCAGCCAGTGCTAAGAGTGGAGACAAACAGGAAGTTCTCAGTTGCAGGACCTGGGTACCATGCCTTCCTCTCTGATGTTCTGCTCTCCCCCAGGACACTATATTCTCATACATTGTATTGAAAGCTCCGTCGCATAGGGCACAGCTGCAGAAGAGGGGGAGAGAGAGAGAGATGGGGCAAGCAGCTTTTAACCAGGCCATGCACACACCTCTTGTCTCCGCTCCCTTCCCATCTTCCAGCCACCTCGAGGGGAGGAATCAGAGGGGAAAGGGCAACAGTATGAGAGAGAAGGTCTCCGCCTAGTGAGAGATGCCAGAGGGCAATGGAATTTGGAGGTGAAGTGGTCCCAGTTCTTTCTTCTCTTAGGGTTGAGCCAAAGCCCATTGAAATTGATGAAAAGTCTCCCATTATCTGCAGTGGGCTTTGGCTAGGGCCATGGGCTGCCCCTTGCCTGTGCCAGAACGTCAAAGCAGTAAACCCCAGGACAGCTGTTGGGGAGGGAGGAATAGGTGCCATAGGAACCGCAGGACTGGATCGGAGCCAAGATCCATCTAGCCCTGGAGCTTGTCTCCAACAGTGGCCAGCACCAGATGCTTCAGAGTAGGAAATAATTTTTATAATTAGAGGGGGTAATTGTCTAAATAAGCTGTGGGTTTGCCCCTTTCCCGCTTTAACCACAAGCTCTGCTGTTGCCCACTCTGAGCTCCCAGTTCCTTTGCCCCCTCTTCCCCCATCTTTCTCCCTCTGCATGAGGGAATCCAGCTCCAAAAAAAAACGAAACTTCTCTCGGCGCTGGGCCCACGTCCCCTCCGAACCACCATGAAGCTTCCTGCTTATGGACAGCAGACCCACCTTCTCCAAGTCCTGCACCAATCAGTGTCAGCCTCCTCCTGCCCAAGCCCTAACTGGAAATGCCCAGGACACTCAGCCATTCCTAATGTTCCCCATCACTTTGCTCAGTGGGGCTACTTGTGGAGCAAGGTGCTACTTAACCTGAGTTAGGGTGGCAGGATCAGGGCCACACCACAGTTATTTTTTCATGTGCTGTAGGGCTGCTCTCTGAGCATGAGAGCCAGTCAGAATTGCAACCCCGACACTTGGAGAACAAAAGGTGGTTACAGGGATTTTTCCCACAGGGAGCATGGAGCCTCAGAGGGGGTGAGCAGAAGGCAGAGCCCTAGCAGCACACCTCACCACACACCAGTCAAGGAATTCAGACACCTGCAGCGAGAGGTTATGTGGGAGCTCTGGAAGGTACTACACATGCCTCCATTGTATTCAGAAGTAACGCAAAGAACTGCACAGAGGAAGTCATTTGCAGCGGGCACCAAGTTTTACTGGCCCTACAGAACTATGCCACATGAGTGCTATCTACTGCCACATTGTCCAGTAACTATTCTAGGCAGTGCAGGTAGCCATGTTTACGTTAAGGTAGCCTGACATTTTACAGTGTAAGACCCTGTTTGCAGTTGCTTATAGGACCTTGTCAAATTTAAATGGTTTGTATTGAAATTTTCCATTCTGGTTGTCTGCTTCACGTTGAATTTGGGGAAGAGGGGGAAATATTCAGCTAAAATGGTCCAGCTGGTTCTGAGAACAAGTTTAGGGGACAATGAGTTATTTTGCCATTGGTTTGGTTTTTTTTTAAATCACTATTTCATTTAGCTGTTCTAGTACTTCCTGGCTTTAGGAGCAAGGGCTTGAAATTGGGCCAGGGGGTTTGCCTTGTGCTACCCTGCTGTCAATTGAGCCAAGTGACAAATCTTTGAAAAAATCTCAGTATGCACATGCTCAGTAGAAACCTGTTAGCGTTTGGCAGCTAAATGCTCTGAAGGTTCTGTCTGCCCTGAGCGTGCTCCACCTCTGGCATGTGGCCCCTCGCAGAACAGACTGCACATGTGCCGTCCTCGCTGAGTGACTGGGGCTGTGTGGGATCTGGAGTTTCTCTGCAGTTGCTGCTCTTTGCTGTTGTGGTGCTGGGCACCAGAACTGAGAAACAGGGAGGAAAATATTTGGGGCAGGAAGTGTGTGTGTTTAAAAGATGCCTAAAGGCAGGGGGTTAGGAGCAGGAGAGGGGAGAAATGTGGGAACTGGGGTGATATCAGAAGACGGGCTGAATTTAGGTCACGTGGGCAACATTAATTCTCTCCATTCCTACCTCTTGAGTAGTTGACTTCACAACCTCAGTGTTTTGTTAATTTTTTGGGGGGTGGAGGGGAGCAGGGGATGTAGCACACATCTGGCTCTCGCGTAATGAATTCCTTCCCTGCTGTGGCACAACTCTTCACTGCTTTCAGTTCAGGGTTTGTGCCTACAAGGCACATTTGAGCCCTGAGATATTTTCTTTCCCCCATCTTTTTATCAGCACCCCTAGCCTATTTCTGTGCACATGGCAACAAAGAAACTCGCAATTATACATAGACCCCGTGGGCTTTACCTTATATCTCTCTATTCCCATCCAGCGATGGCTCTCAAACTGAAGTGATCAGAAGAGCCAATGAAATGCTAACATCTATTTCCTGGTGTTAGACTTAAGTCGAACACTCAGAGGGGGCTATTTCAAGGGATTTAGAAGCTGAAGATCCGCAAACAGCGTATATGAAGGGCCACATGAGGACAACTTTCAGATAAATATAAGACTAGAATGAATTCAGGCTCTTTCGCTCACATTTCAATCCTCCTCTCAAGAGGAGACACAATCTGCTATTTCTCTTCCTATTACCACTATTTTTAGATGAGTACGTAAAATTAATTTGAACTCTCTTGAATTCTTTAACAGATGAATAAGCTAAGATGGATTCTGAAGGCTTGATCCTGTGCGCATCTGTCTGCAACGTAGCTTCTCTTTTGTGATAATGACCCAAGCGAAAGAAAGAGGCATGTTTGGATAAATCTGCTAAAAAACCTATGACTTAGTCACTTCCCAGGAACATTGTGCCAGGAACAGAAAGCACGAGTCTATTCTTGCAATAAACCCTAAGGTTAAAATTACATCAGTTCCCTCTTTTGTGTTTCTCTGTATTTGATTATGTTTATTATTTGTAGAATGGCTAATGAGTAGAGGCCCCAACTGAGATATGGGTCTTATTGTACTAGACACTGCACAAACACATAATAAGTGAGTCCCTGCCCCCAAAGGATGCGAGGGGAAACAGAGGCACAGACTGGGCAAGTTGTCAATCTCTTGGCAGAGCTAGGAGCAGAATCTAGGTCTCCTGACTCCCAGCCCCAAACCATATTCATTGGGTCACATAGCCTCCCCTGATATTAATTATTTGCATTGCCAGAACCTCAGTTGTCTCATGTTACCTGAGACACAGCATTGTTTGGCAGCACCACAAGGTCAGGTTTTCTTGATCACCTTCCAGACTGGAGCAGCTCTGTGATGGCGTCACCGAGCTTCAGTGGATCACAACTGAGAACACCAAATTCAGGACAAACTGATGAGAAATAGGGCAGACACACCCCAAAACTGGGGATTATTCTTCCATAAGATCTACCAAACCAGCAACAAAAGTAAACTTCTGCGTCACCACACTGGCTAACAAGAAGTCAGAAATGCCCTCCTTAGATATTCCAGTCTTGGATTCAACATCCAGACACTAGACTTAATAATGGGTGGTTCTTTAAAACCAATTTCATCAAACAAAGGGTTCTTCTGATCTCAAAGGATCCAGCCGCATACTCAGGTCAATATATAACTCAGATCTTATCCAATAATCATGCTGTTGTCAATCCTTTAGTATCTAATATCTAAAGGTTTATTTATAAAAAGAAAGATATGAGAGTTAAAATTGGTTAAAGGAATCAAGTACATACAACAATTGCGAAGTCTTTGGATCAAGCTTAAGGCAGTGATGAAATAAACTGCTGGCTTGTTAAGTCTCTGATTGCTTCCAAATGATTGGAAGGTCCTCTGTCCCTTGGATAGAATGCTCCCATTAGTATACGTCTATAGTCCAGAGACCAAAGCAGGAAATGGAGATGTTTTCAGGGTCTTTTATAGCTTTTGCCATGTGGAGGGAAACCCATTGTCCCAAACAAAGCCCTCAGCATAATCTGTGGAAAATTACAGGCATACAAGATGGTGGTTGGTACCACATGGTCTAGTCACATGCCTTTGCACGGTCTGATGAATCACAGCAGAGGCCATTACCCATATTCTGGCTAGAATGTTCACAAGAAGGTCCATCAGATAGGGATAAGCCTTTTTTATGGTCCATTGTGAGTTAAGTGTTCTTTGATGGGCCATTCAACTTGAATAGTCTCTTCACAATGTGTTGTTGTCCAGACCAGAAGTAAGTTGCCTTGTGGGTGTGACTACCAGAGTGAACACATTTGAAATACACGTATACAGTCAATATTCATAACTTTAGATATAAAAATGATGCATGCATACAAATAGGATAATCATATTCAGCAACCCATAACTTTTTCATAGACACCTTACATAACATACTGTGCACAAGTTTTGTTGCAGTTGTATAACTGTGGTGGAAACAATGATCTACATGGTCATAATTTGATCATATAATGTCACAGAAGCATCCACCATGCCTTCTTCCCCAGCATGGAGCAACTAGGGTCCAATGGCACATCACCAGTGTTCCTTTTAACTCATGATCACTGTCAACTCCTGGAGTGTTTTTAAATCAAATTAATCTCTCTTGCCTACTTTCCTCCCTACAATGGAGGTGAGGTAGGATCCTTTCCTGCAGAGTCACTCTCCTGGTGTTACCATCAAATGAGTCCTTTGGCTCCTCTGACTCCAAATAACACCTCTCATTGTGATATTACCCTGCAAGCAGCTGGAATTGCCCCTATAATGAGGCTTGGACAATGCTCTGGACAGAGCCAGCAGTAGATGCTTCAGAGTCCCTGATACAAGAGACCCTAGGATACCAGAGTCAAGGCCAGAGCTTCCTGTGCTGGGAGCGCTGGAGCTCAGATGTCAGCCAAGGTACAAAAAGTGATCTGGCTACGATGCCTCAAAACTGCTATTGCAGGCTTTGTGCAGCTTTGCAAAGGACCAGGGGTGATTGGGTTAGACTCCAAGCATAGACTGATACCCGTAATCATCAGCCCCTCTGCTTTGAGCATGTCTACACAAGAAGAGACTATCTGGCAGCCTTGGGGCAGAGGTGCTTTGACAGACATGTGTTGGGAAGATACTGGTGCTTTCTCAGCTTCTACTCTGGCTGAGCCAGAGCTTGGCACCTCCAGATTCATGCACTGAATCCACAAGTCTGTTGAGGAGCCAGTGGTTAATGAATCCCTCAGCTTTACTGGTGATGATGCAGGGCAGGTAGGAGACAACATCATGTTGTTGGGCTTACTGTGGCAGGGGAGGGTGTAGGTTTATATTCAATTGGGTGTCCCTGGCAACGAGTCCTGGTGCTCAGCCATCTCTGTTCGTTTTGAGGGTTTGCATTCCAGGCTGGCCTCACATTGGAGGAATCGTAGAGTCATAGAGTTTAAAGCCAGAAGGGACCACCAGGTCTTCTAGCCTGGCTTCCTGTATATCACAGGCCACAAGCACCACCCAGCATCTGCACACTGAGCTCAACAACCAGAATTAGAGCAAAGTATTACAGCCCACAGGAAATGAAGCTAATCAGTGCATTATCACCCTTTCCCCTTTCCCTAATGATTGAATTGTTATAAATGCTGCAGTTCCACCCAACGCTGAGCCATAGCAACAGTGGAAGCTAACTCCTCATGGCTGTACTCTTTAAATTTTGGAAATCAGATAAAGGTAGGGGAATGTTTATTCCGTAAAAACAGTACCTCTGGCAGGGATCTCTTTCACCTCCTACTGACTTCTTCCACAAATATGTCATCCCTCAACCCCTTTTTGTCAGCAAAATCTTTATCAATAGAATTTGAACTTTGAACTTGAGATGCTTCATAGTGTAAGGGAAACCTGTTCAGCCAGAAATACCATGGAAAAAGTTATTTTTGAGCCAAGATTTCCCCTCCCTTCCCACCTCTGTGTTCTAGATTTTTTTTAATGGTATTGATACTTTTGTGTGGTATAGATGGCCAAACACAAGTGATTTTTGAGTGTTTCCATTTTTGGGTACTTAGCCTGAGATGCCTTAAACGGCCTGATTTTCAAAAAATGCGGCACATCCACCCTATGAGAATCAGGCTCCAGTAAGAGGCCCCAGTCCCTGTTGAAAATCCAGACAACTGTTCTGCTGGAGACTGTATCTAATGCCAATAAAAGGACCTGTAATATGTATTTAAATAACCAAAAAAGCTGAAGCAAATTAAGGTGCACTCAGGATATATGGCCGAGTTTAAGTTAATAAATAGGCTATCTGTGTTAAATTCTCTTCCATGGATCTTTTACTGCAGAGCTTCTGTTCACTGACTGCATGAAACTTAGAATCAATGACCCTTTAAAATACATAGCAGTGCCCCCTCATATAGTTTGTTGATGTCAAACTTAACCATAGATTAAAAAAATCAATAGGAATTGCACAGTTATGACGGGCGGTCCCATCTAGATCCCGCTGAAACACTCCCAGTGCTTTCAGTGAACTTTGGCTCATGCCCTGTATTCTCAGGGATGGTTCTGTCAGTGGGGAACCCGAGACACTGTTCAATTCAGAACAAAATGAAATAAGAGTGAAAGACATTTCTCAGTGGCCCAGTTCTAGGCACAACTGAACTGCATAGGCCCGGATTCTCAACTTATCAGTGTTGTCAGAGCTCCACTGAAGTCAACTATATGGAACCGTAGGACTGGAAAGTACATCAAAGAGGTCATCTAGTCCAATCCCTGCACTCATGGCATGACTAAATATTCTCTAGACCCTCCCTGACAGTTGTTTGTCTAACCTGCTCTCAAAAATCCCCAATGATGGAGATCCCACAACCTCCCTAGGCAATTTATATATACAAGTTGTTCACAATCAGAGCTGTCCAGAAAACAACAGCTGGGGTTTGCAAAAAACCCCAAAACCAATATGAAGGTTTTTGACATTTGCTTTAATTCAGCAGTGGAACAAAAATTGAGACATTTCAAATATTTTGTGGAAAAATGAGTGAGAGCGACTAGCCACGGGGGTAGAGTTAAGATGGGGCAGACCTCGGTTCAGGTCCCTACTTTGCCTGATTCAGCGTAACCTCCCCCATGAGTGATCTGGCCCATTCTGAGGTGGCTCTCTCTTGCTCAGGTTTTTCTATGGAAAATTCTGGAAGGTCTAATTTCCATTTTGCGTTGGAACATGGACAAATTTTGAAACCTTTAAATTCTTCATGAAATGGAATTTGGTTTCTAGCCTGCCCTACCAATTAGACATGCAGCTGGCTATGGCTGACTGTAGCAGGGTGCTTACCCTGCTCCTGCCCTGAAGGGCTTAAAACAGCCCTGGGAGAGGCCTGTGGCAGGGAAAGCAGCTACTAGGCTGATTGGGGAAGTAGCCGCAGCTGGGTCACGCCCCAATCAGGCCTCAGTTGGCCCTATATAAGATGCTGGGAGCCAGGAGCTCAAGAGTCTCTCTCTGCATTCAGAGAGAGAAGGGCCTAGCTGCAAGGAGGTTAACCAGGTATCTGGAGTGGAGCAGGGCTTCAGAAAGGCCAAAGGAGCTGAGGAGGTCTGGTCTAGGAAAGCCCTAGGCTGCAGGCCTGGTAAGGCCTATTAGGTACTGGGTTGCAGGGGGCAGCCCACAGGTAGCCAGAGGCAGCAGGTCCAAACCCCTTTGCCTGTGATGAGTGGCTTAAACTGCAGTCTGCCCCAGTGAATGGGGGCTAGATGGAGACTGGGCAGTAGCTAAGACTGAGGTGAAGTGGGAATAGAGGGTTGAGGGTTCCCCTGGGTGGGGAGACCCTGAGATGTGAGGGGTTACTGCCAGGGGGCAGCACCCCAGATAACAGGGCACCGAGTCTGGAGGGACACGGGGGGCCAGCGGCAGCAAGACACCAGCCTGCAGAGGGTGCTTTGTAGGCTGGATGAGCTAATTCCCCAAGACAACCAGCAGGAGGCACCGCCAGGGTGAGTCCCACCTGCTTACACTGACCCTGGCCTTTTTGGACACTCCTAGACTACCTGAGCCTTAGGCCAAGTCTATCCTACTGATCTGTGCCGGGATATCTACATCGCCCTGGGGTGTGAAAACTCCACACCCCTGAGTAACATAGTTATACCAATCTAACCCCAGTGTAGACAGTGCTCTGTCGACGGGAAAGAGGCTTCTCCTGTCAAGATAGCTACTGCCTCTCACGGAGGTGGATTAACTACGCTGAGGGACAGCTCTCTCCCATCACTGTAGGAGCATCTTCACTTACGCATTACAGTGGTGCAGCTGAATTGACGTAGCTGTGCCAGTGTGGTGTTGTGAGTATGCACTGCCCTTAGCCTGCCTCATTTAGCTCTTTATTGGCTCTTCAGACACTTTTCCTGCATTTCCCCTTTCTGAGGTTGCTGAGGCTTTTCCTTTGTCCCAGAATGGATTTCTGGCCTCTCCTTTTTTCTCTTCTGGGCCCCAATGTTCTCTGACTTTTCTCTCTTTCCTCCTCCTGCTCCAAAATGCCGCCCTGGATTGTCCCACCACGGAAGCACTCCAGCAAGGTAGCTGAGAGAAGGACTCAGTTGTCCATCAAAACACCCCTCCTCTCTAAATCTCAATCAGTCTTGTTCCAGAGATATGAAGCAAATGCAGTGGCTGTGCTACTTGGCAAGAAGCGAGGGGTAGTGATTCAAAGGAAAGACTGTTAATGTAATGAGAAAAGGGGCAGCTTCCGTCCTAGCTACCAAAGATGAATGTTGTCAGCTGCCAAAGTCCGCATTGTCCATAGGCTTCCACAAAGATCTGTCTAGGATATGGGCTCCTCCATTCCCTGAAGGCACAGGGAGAGATTTTCCAATGATCATGGTTGTTTTTTATCAAAGGTTTGTCTCATAACAAGAACCAAGGGCTGGAAGTTAATGCCAGGTAAAAACAAATTGGAAATAAGGCACATTTTTTAACAGCGAGGGTGATTAACCATGGGAACAAACTACCAAGGGACATGGTAGATTCTCCATCTCTTGAAGTCTCAAAATCAAGACTAGATGCCTTTCTGGAAGTTATACTTTAGCCAAATACAAGTTATGGGGTTCAACCCCGGGGTATTTGGGGGAAATTACATGGCCTGTTGTATAAAGGGAGTCAGACTAAACGATCTAATGCTCCCTTCTGGCTTTATAATCTGTGAATCAATGAATTTTTCAGGATGTGTATTTCTTCCCATTCCTGCAGCTGATCAAAAAAAATGCAGGCTTTTTGTTGAAATTTGACTGCTGGTTGGAAAAGAGCAAATTTTTTTTTGCCAAACCCTCCCCAGCCACCCTCCAAAAAATAATCAGGAATCCAAAAACTTTCAACCAGTTCTACTCCCTGCTTGTACCAGATCCTTTGTCATCTGGCTCTGAGGCTGGGGAAAGTATCACTGAAAAGGAGAGCAGAAAACAATGTACCCTACGATGCTTCATTCATGTAATACCCTACGATGCTTCATTCATGTAAATGTAGCAACTGAGATCAACACCTCAGGGTGCGTTAAGCTGTATGTACATTGTCCCTGCCCTGAAGGAGTTAATGGAAACTGACAAGCCAGAGAGATAGCGGAAACAAAGGCATTGAATGGAAATTGAAATACCTGCTCCATCCTAGCTGCTTTCCCTTCAGTTCAGCCACAAGCAACTTGAGTGGTGCAGTGAATGGAGAGTTTATCATTATTTCTATTACAGTAGCACCAAGAGGCCTCAGCGAAGGACATTGGGGGCAGGGAGTTTCCCACTCACTAAGAATTTACTAACTAAATAGGTAAGGCAGATGAGGAAATAGAAGGGAAATAACTTGCCCAAGGTCACACAGCAGATCAGTGGCAGAGCCAGGACTCAGATCCAGTCAAGTTTTCTGACCCCCAATCTCAGTGCCCTATCCACTAGATCATACTGCCACTTTACTGTGCCAGATTTTCAACTGACGGGGCAACTAGCTGAGTAAAGGAGTGACAGAACTGGTCTGTCAATGAACAGGAATTCCAATTAATGTTTAGCTTCACTCTGTTCACTTTCCATGGAGTATTCTAGCCACGCAGGTGAAACTCTAAGGGGAACCCCAAGTACCCCCATGGTATAACTTTGCCAACAGGGCCAATCGTCACACGTTCCACCTAAGAGGCAGTCATCCCCTTCAGCCCCTGAGCTTCAGAGATGTTATAGCGATACTATGCGCCCTCACAACAGTTTGCTCCATGTCAGTCAGCTAACTGCACGCAGGAGAACACCACTGTCTCAGCCACCGAATGGAGATGGCCAAACAGATGAGCAAGATAAGGGAGGAAGGAGAGTTGGTCAGGAAATGACTTTCCCCTCCCCACTAAAAATGTCTCCAAAATTGAGTTTTTGTTTTTGTTCAAAGTTTTTCTTAAAAATATGATGGGTTTTCTCCGGAAAGCTGACAAATTAGTTGGGGGAGAGGAGGGTTGGCAACTGAAACCTGCAATTTTTCAGCTTAAAATTTAAAAATGTATGAACTTTTTTTTAATTGTTTGCCAAAAATATTGCTTAGTGAAAACCCAAATGCTCTTGACAAAAATGGACATTTTTAGGAAAAAAATCCCAATTTAATTGAAAAAGCTGTTTTTTATTTTCAACCCCCTACCCTTCTTGGTGGCAATATTTTGACTGTCTCTATGAACAAGCTGTTTTCCTTACATACATTTTACGAGCAGGTAGTGGCATGTCAAGCAGTTTATCAGAAATCAACCCAAACTTTGCCTGAACTTTGAAAAAGTTTTTTGCTGATATGTTTATACAGTTCTGCGTTCCTGGGGTTTGGTTAGAAGTTCAAGGATTGAAATGCCATAAGAAGTTGCTTGATGCATTTTAATTGAAGTAACTAAACAATAAGACTGATGTATTCTCTTTATCAAGAGAATTCATATAGTCTTCATAGCACTACCCAATTGGCAAATTCTTTATTGTTTCCTGTACTACTTACAGCTCCCTCTAGTGTCACAACGAACACATACTCCGTCAGGATCTATTGAACGAGAATTATCTATGGCTTCCTTTAAGCTCTCATGCCCAGTCAAAATTAAGAAGAGTTGGGAATTTCACAAGCCTTGCTAATCTTGTAGGATTTTCAGCTTGATTTCTGGAATGCAGAGGTTTGGATAAGGATTCAAATGGAGAAGAGGAGTCGTGGCCTCCAAATTCAGAAGGTCCACTCTCAGGACTTTTCAACAGAGTAATACTCATAACTTCCACACACAAGACAGCAGATAAGTTAGCCCTGGGCATAGGCTTTATAAAGCAGTCAACTCCATTTACACCTCTACCTCAATATAATGCTGTCCTCAGGAGCCAAAAAATCTTACTGCGTAATAGGTGAAACCGCGTTATATCAAACTTACTTTGATCCACCGGAATGCACAGCTCCGCCCCCCCGGAGCGCTGCTTTACCACGTTATATCCAAATTTGTGTTATATCAGGTCACGTTATAATAAGGTGGAGATGTACCTTATTCTGTATATACTCATTGCAATGATCTTTCAGTGATAACTAAAAGACAGTATTAAAGACTAAGAAACTATAAGTATTCTTATTTGTACTGGGGTAGCACACAGGGGTCCTGATCATGGACTGAGATTCCTATTGTGGCAGTCTATGATTAGGACTCCTATTATGATGTGTACAAACACATCATAAAAAGATGATCCTGAGAAGCTTGCAATCTGAGTATAAGACAAGAGAGCCCAAAATTCTCAGGTCGCATACCCAGACACCCACCTGTATTATGCATTAAATATTTGTTCCAGATCATTTGATTAGTACTTTGCAGATGAAATTAAAGAAAATGAGACAGATCCTCATTTGGTGTCCGTCAGAGTAACTCTACGGAAATCAATGGAGCGCTGCTGAGTCACAGCATAGCTTTATATTACCACAGTGCCACAAGAAGGCCTGATCTCACTTTCAGGTGACGTTGTAAATAAGCGGGCAGCAGTATCTCTCATAAATGTAAACAATGTTATTTGTCTGAGTGACTGGCTGAACAAGGAGTAGGACTGAGTGGACTAGCCCTGTGGCTAGGGAACTCACCTAAAAGGTAGCAAATTCCTTCTCCCCTTCACGTGGAGTGGGGACTCGAACCAGGGTGTCTCACAGCCAGGGGGGTATGCTAACCACTGGGCTAAAAGTAATAAGGGACGTCATCCTCAGCTGTTTTGTGTGAATTCGTCTGAGGGATCTGATCCCACCTCAAGGGGTCCTAGAGCCTGGGTTCCAGCCTGGCCCTGAACATCTACACAGCAACTAAGCAGCTCCTTAGCCTGACTCAGCTGGCACAGGCCAGCCCTGGGTTTTTCACTGCAGTGTAGATGTAGCCTATAGGTACCTCTATGCTGGAAAAAACAAACAAACTGCGGTCATGAGTCGCAGAGTGCAGGTCAGCTCCACTCGGGCTTGTTGGGTTCATGCTACAGGGCTAAACATTGCAGTGTAGGCATTCCCGCTTGTGCTCTGCAGCCCAGCTAGGGCATGGTTCTCAGATTTGACCTGGGCTCTGAGACTTGCTGCCATGTTTTCGTTTGGTTTCTTTCTTTCTTTCTTTCTTTCTTTCTTTCTTTCTTTCTTTCTTTCTTTCTTTCTTTCTTTCTTTCTTTCTTTTGCAGTGTAGATGCACCCTGATTCCTGTTCTGACCCAGATCTCCAACTCCTAGTGACTGATGCCTGCTCCAACTACTAGGCCTGATAGTCAATGTCCCAATCTCTCTCTCTCTCACACAGCCTCTGCCAAAACAAAAGCTCGGGGTGTACCCATTATAGCGGGGATTTTAAAACTGTTGAAAATAAAGCGTATCTGATGTGATTTTTTTTAAAGCACTTACTAGTTCCCTAACTTTGCTCCCACGAGAGTCAAGGAGAGTTTTACCGTTAACTTCACGGAGCGCAAGCTTAGGTCAGGGCTGAGCGCATTTGGAGGTATCGTCCATACAGCATGTTGTACTTGTAAACAGTGCTTAATTTGTAACCAAAGAGATGCCAGGGCTCAAGCAATTATTTTACTTTCATGACTGATGTAGCAAGCCCAGAGGTGCCAGGACTATGAACTGCCAAGCCCAGAGGCTGGGGCTATGAACTGCCACGCCAAGCCCTGGCAAGCTCTGGCACAGATAAAGTACCCTCCTAGGATGAAAGTAAACCCCTCTTCTCCTTTATCAACAGACCAGCTACATTCCCATGTGAAAGCCCCAATCCTGCAACTGGATCTGAGTGGAAGAAGCCTGGAGATATCCTAGTGATTTCAGTTTGCCTCTAGATGGATGCCTGGGTTAGCTTACTCAGATCCAATGACAGGATGGGGCCCTGGTGATCTGTAAGTAATGCTCTGCATCAACGCTCCACAGAAGCTGTTTTGAAAAAGAAGCCCCAGCTCCTCTACGTGGCTTGCTGCTGCGTGTTTAGGAGAGACAGGAGATTGTTTTGGCTGACACAAAAATGCTGATGAGAGCAGAATGTGAACACACCAGGCGTCAAGTTTAATGCCAAATGTTTTGAGATCGGCATAATGCTGAGCTGGGAAAAGCTGGAAACCCGCTAATCAGAACTATTAAAACTTCACAGGTGCTAGAATTTGTTATGAAAAACTGTGATTGTTCGGAAAATCATCAGGCATAAAAGTGACCTGCAAAGATGCTAACTCACATCTGAGATTGCAAAGCCTGGCTAGGGGATTTAGGCTAAAATTTTCAAGACTCCCTTTGGCTATGTCTACACTAAATGCTACAGCTGCAGCGTTTCAGAGCAGACACTCAGTGCAATGGGAAGAGTTCTCCCATCACTGTAGTTAATCTGCATCCCCTAGAGAACACAAGAAGGGCCATACTGGGTCAGACCAAAGGTCCATCTAGCCCAGTATCCTGTCTTCTGACAGTGACCAATGCCAGGTGCCCCAGAGGGAAAGAACAGAACAGAGAATCATCAGGTGATCCATCCCCTGTCGCCCACTCCCAGCTTCTGGCAAACAGAGGCTGGGAACACCATCCCTGCCCATCCTGGCTAATAGCCATTGATGGACCTGTCCTCCATGAACTTATCTAGTTCTTTTTTTTAACCCTGTAATAGTCTTGGCCTTCACAACATCCTCTGGCAAGGAGTTCCACAGGTTGACTGTGCATTGTGTGAAAAAAATAGTTCTTTTTGTTTGTTTTAAACCTGATCCTTATTCATATTTTAAACCTGATCCTTATTCAGACTATTCATTTCATTTGGTGCCCCCTAGCTCTTGTGTTATGAGAAGGAGTGAATGGCTAGCCAACTACAAAAGCAGTTTCTCCTCCCTTGGTGTTCACACCTCAACTGCTAGAAGAGGGCCTTGTCCTCCCTGATTGAACTAACCTCGTTATCTCTAGACTGATTCTTGCCTGCATATTTATACCTACCTCTGGAAATTTCCACTACATGCGTCTGATGAAGTGGGTATTCACCCACGAAAGCTCATGCTCCAATATGTCTGTTAGTCTATAAGGTGCCACGAGACTCTTTGTTGCTTTTTACAGATCCAGACTAACACAGCTACCCCTCTGATACTTGAGAAGAAGTAAATAACACTTCCTTATTTACTTTCTCCACACCAGTCATGATTTTATAGACCTCTATCAGATCCCTCCTTAGTCGTCTCTTTTCCAAGCTCAAAAGTCCCAGTTTTACTAATCTCTCCTCATATGGAAGCTGTTCCATACCCCTCATCATTTTTGTTGCCCCTTTCTGTACCTTTTCCAATTCCAATATTTTTTTTTGAGATGGGGCACCTGGATCTGCATGCAGTATTCAAGTCGTGAGTGAACCATAGATTTATTTAGAGGCAATATGATATTTTCTGTCTTAACTATACCAAACAAAGGATTAGATTGTGACCTTGTGTAAACGGGTGTCGCTTTTCAAAGACAATGGAGCATCATCTTTTTACATGAGGTTGGAATCTGACCCAGTGTTTCTAAGGCTTGATCTGCACTTAACTTATACCAGCATTGCTACGTCAGTCGAGGATGTGGGGGGAAAGCCCACATCTCTTAGCAACATAGCTCTGCCAACAAAACCCAGTTTGAACACACACAGCAATGATTACAGAAGAGAGCATCTGTCAGCATAGCTAATGGTGTTCCTGCACCAGCAGCAGAATGTCTTCTGGCCACCTACGCTGCGTCTACACTAGGAGGCTCTGCTAAAGATGTGCTAGCAGAGGCTTGGCAGTGTCGACGTAGCATAAGTACTTCCCCGGTCTGTGGGTGAAGAAAGGCTGGTAAAATACCGGAGTAGTGATGATATTGATCCTCTAAACACTCAGTCCACCTAGTCAAGATCAACAAAAGATGGGTTTGGCTCTTTCCTGCACATTTTTCAGCACTCCACAGCCTCTAGTGCATGCTACGGTCTAGAAGCGAGAGCATTCAGAAAGGTATTTCGCCAGTTACATGAAGGTGGGAGCTCAACAAGATGGACAAGTCAGACCCTGTTGCTGTTTTAAAAACACATTATCAAAGCTGAAATGCTCAGCTCTTGATAGATGATTGTGCAGTAAACATAATGTGATACTTATGGACAGCTTCCAACACGGCAAATACCTAAGGTGACCTAGTCATTGTGCTAAGTGAATTTATTTAGGATTAAATATAAGTCCAGCTCCCCATGGCAGCAAGAGCACATAGTCTCTCCTGCTGGGGAAACCAGCAGCGGGTTCAGCAGAAGGCTCCGATAACGGTTGACCCAATTCACAAAAAGGGAGAAAAATACCCGCACTAAATTCACAACTGTTTAGTGAGGACCCATTCTTGGGGAAGGGAACGCATGGACATGAGATTGCAAACCTTTCAGGGCAGGGACTGCCTCTAACTGTGTGTATGCCTAGGAATGGGGTGCAACTAGAATTGATCTAAGCAGGGGGCCCTGGGAGAGCCCAGTCCTGGGGTGGAGAAGACAGTGGGGTGCAGAGTGGGCACTGCTTGGCTTGGCACATGGCTTGCAGAGGGCAGGGCCAGCCGCAGGGCAGGCTTTCAGGGCTGCAGCCATGGAAGGAAGTGCTGGGATGTGCCAAGTCTGGGCACCTGGTGCCAGGGTAGGGCATAGCCAGGAGAGTGCAGGGAGAGGTCCATGCAGACCTTTGGGGCCCCAGTACCCCTGTTCCCTGTGGGAAGCCCAGGCATTTGGGCTTCAGTGCCCCGGCTCGGTGATCCACAACCCAGGACAAAGGGCTTGAGGAAGTGTTGGGGCCTCCAGCTCAGTCCACAGAGCTGGGACTCTGGGAAGGGGGAGGTTCTTCTCCTGGGTGGGTAAGTGGGTACCATAGTCATTGCCTCCTGTGTGGATGGGGGCGTTGGTGGGGCTGCCCTATACTGCCGTCCTGGGCATGGGCTGGATGGAAGGTTGCAGCTGCTGGGTCTGAGCTCAGCCAGCCAATAATAATAATTAATAAATGCACAGCCCAGTGCACATCCCAGCCTTGCTGTGAGGTTCTCTTTCAGCAACAGAATCCCAGAAATCCCACCTTGCGTGCTGTGAACACGAATGGGCTTTTCCAATGTGCTCGGCATTGGCCTAACTCTGTTTCCATTGACTTTCCCCCCGACTCCTTCACTGGGAGCAGAGCTAGGCCAATGCTGTGGCCTTCTGAATAGCTCACCCTAATGGTACAATGCATAGACAGGGTGGGGGCTAACCTAATTCCAGCATGCTCCACAGAGGTGCACTTCAGTGGAATTTTTATTTGCAATTCCACTGAAGCCACTCTGGTGAAAAAACAGTATTTTCCACACTTTGCTTTGCCAAGGTGTCAGTCAAAGTCTTGTTATCATCTTTGCAAAATCAAAACAAAATCTAAGTTTCTTCGGAACATGTCTAGTCCCTGCAGTTCTAGTTCTATAAACACATCAGAATCACAGCAGTCGGACACGCTCTCACATGGAATGCAAGCAGAGGCCCAGCTACACACACAAATGTTAAATACCAAGCAAAAATGCATTCGTCTGTTTAAGGGTGCTGATGAAAACAGACAAAAGCAGGTGAGTTTTCCTTTCTGGAGATCTTGATCTCTGCTTAGGTTACTCTGATGCTGGCAAACCAGTTCCAGCTCATGCCAAGAGACCCATGCCCCACTTGGATCCTGACAAGCGCATAGCTGGAATCAGTCTGGTTCATCGGTGTGTTGGAATTTGTAAACTAGGTATAAACCTGTGCTTAGCAGTGCTTAATTTGTGCCAGAGCTTGCCAGGTTCTGAGCCCTGGCAACTCTAGGCTTGCAGTTCATAGCCCCGAACCTCTGGAGTTGTCATGTCAGTTATGAAAGTAAAAAAATGAGGACTTGGTGTAAAAGAGAATCAGGCCTTTTGTGTACATTTTTAAGGTCACGGTTACCAAGGTCATGGTGGACTCTCCATCACTCACAATTTTAAAATCAAGATGAGACATTCTTCAAAAAGATCTGCTCTTGGAATTATTCTGAGGCAATTCTCTGGCCTGTGCTATCCAGGAGTCACACTAGATGATCCCAGAGGTCCCTTCCTTCTGGCCTTGGAATCAATGAATTTGGCAGGCTTGGAAAGAGGGCCTCAAAAGCAAGGAGCCCCGTTCATTCAGGGGCAACTCTTGGGGGAGGACGGGCCTTGAAGCCCCGGCTTCTGTGGCAAAGCCTAGCTGAAGACAGAACCTGCTTACATGACTACAGGTTGTCTGAGCCTCTGAGAGGGAGGTGGGCCAGATTGTCAATGATCACCCCAAGATGCTTTCCAGTAGCTTGCCTGAGCCAGTGAGCTAGACAGCGGCTCCCCAGAGGCTCCCCAAATAAAGGGAGGCCCTTCAGATGTTTGTTGTTTCTTCTCTGGAACCCCAGAAGGGGTACATGCCGGTGGGACCCAGCTTCCATCCCCAGACCAGTACAGCTGACCACCTGGACCTGGCTGATGAGAGACGGAGTGAGAATAGGATCCCATCATACCCCAAGGGAGTGCCCGGGAGGAACTAAGCACATGACACGCAGCAGAGTGCTTCTCCCTTGAGCAGTCCCCCGGGAGCTCCTTTTTCACATCCTTCCTCGTGCTTGCTCTGCCCTGCAGCCCCGATTTCATGTCCATACTCTCCTCTGTGCCCTCATTCCTCTCTTGAGTCCTGAGTGTAACATGGGCCCCATCCTCCTATTCAAAACCCGTCTCGTGTGTCCACCGGAGTTGTTTTGCACCGTATGAACGTAGGCTGTGAGAGCAGCGGCTACGGATGGGCAGGCGTCCAAAGATTTGCTCACCACCCAAGAGCCAATCAGATTTATCTCACCCTGTCTCACACCATCTCATTAACCCTCCTGTTCCTTGCTTTTCTTGCTACCCCTTTGCCTTCCATACACTCAGTGTCCAAGTTCCTCCTGCTCAGAGTGGCTTACAGTGACTGACCCAGGTGTA
Source organism: Gopherus evgoodei (assembly GCF_007399415.2). Classification (NCBI taxonomy): domain Eukaryota; kingdom Metazoa; phylum Chordata; order Testudines; family Testudinidae; genus Gopherus; species Gopherus evgoodei. Next base: position 220,303,350 of record NC_044324.1, on the reverse strand, counting down.
ATGGCCACCACCATATTATTTCTGAGGGTGGCCCATTATGTGACATCAGTTCCCTGATGCACCTGAATTTCATGAGGAGATCAAGAAATTGCGGTGGGATTTGCCTCCCAGAGCTGAGAATAAAGTAGCTGAACACAAGCAGAAAACTGGTGGGAGCCCTGCCCTGAAACCCACCGCTATTCACACCCAGGAAAAAGATATTCCTGATTTCTTGAAGGCCAAAGCTATTTCTAGGGTGTTGCTGCTTGATGTTGCCATTTACCAATTAGTCTGTACAGCACCTAGCGCAGAGGGGCCCTGGCCCATGACTAGGGTTCCTAGGTGCTATGACAACACTCCTTCTACTAAAAATAGTTCTAACATACACATGTTCCTTAGCCAACATTTTTGCTTGTTCAGAGGAACTTCAGGGAAGGGCAATGCAATTGTTGGTGTCCCTTTGTAACAATCAGGGCTAGGGTTCTTTAGCGTAGTAGGTCTTTTTCTTCTTCTTGTTTGAAGAGTCTGATGCAGCAATTTTCCCGGATGCAGACGATAGGGCAAGGCCTCAAACAACAGCTGTGTTGTGTGCTTGGCTAGTTCAGAGCCAGGGGGAAGATACAACATGATGCCCAAATGGATGGAGATTGACTCATTCTTGGACTAGCTGGCCTACAGAGGAGGACCAAGAGCTCAAGGCAGCTGCGGTCCCTTTCCAGAAAGAACCAGGAGGACAACAGGAAATAACTAATATAGAAGCAGAGAAGAATGTTCTCTTTTGTTGTTTCTTTGCTGAGGAAAGAATGTGAAGAACTCGCCTGGACACAGTTGGTCACGTAGAACCATGTTCACTAACTCCCACAAACAGGCAATGCCTAGCTACACACACTGATTTCTGATGGCTTCCAAAACAACAAACACATTAGAAGGTTCATAAGCGATTTAAAGGGATACCAGCCGATTCCTACCCACTAGAGATATCATCACAGGGCCTGATCCAGTGCCCATTAAAGTCAATGGAAAGGCTCTCATTGGCTTTGGACACTGGATGAAATGTGCAGTCAGGCCACACAGGGGGTGCTTCATGTGGAGGATATTAGCTAGCGAAGGAAGAACCTGGGGAGGCAATGAAAACCAGCTGGAGTGGGAGGGGGAGCAGGCCATGTGTAACCCAATAGGAAATGTCAGAAAGAACTGGGAGGTTATTTAGCTGGTGAAAAGAAAAGCTGGGGTTTCAAGATGATAAATGTGAATGAGACTCTCAGCGATTTGAATAAGAGTTTGTCTTCCTTACTGCTGATCTTGGCTCAGCCGTGATTATTTAATGGCTTGCTACCCAGACACACAGCCAGCCATACGCAAAAGTACGTAATGAATGAGGGGCTGAATGAAGAAGAATCAATTACCTTGGCCGTGAAGGCTCATAGCATCGCAATTTACCTGGTGTGGCGAACATGTCTGTCCATTGCCAAAGGGTCAGAGAAAGCAGACCTTCCCTCTGTTGCAAACTGCCATAGAAATGGAAATGGAATCCACAGTACTGAGAGATATGTGATGGCCTCTGCTTAGGGTGACCAGATGCCCCTATTTTATAGGGACCGTCCTGATATTTGGGCCTTTTTTTTCTATAGGCACCTATTGCCCCCGCCCCCAATTTTTAAAACTTGCTGTCTGGTCACCCTGCCTCTGCTGTGTGATGCAGCTAAACGGGCATGCAGACAGTGTGGGGCTGTATTTAGTGGCATTGTGTATGTTGTCTTTCCTGGCTGGAGCATGGCAATCTCTTTCAAATTTTGAAACTTCATCCCCATTTCAGTTTTTTTTTAAAGGAAAATATTTTGTCCGCACTCCCCCCCTTTTTGGGACCAATTATAGAGCTGGACAACAATTTTCAAATTTAAAAATTTCAGTTGAATTTCAAATCGGGGGGGGGAAAGGGAAACAATGTGGAGGGATCCATAATGTTAGAGACTCAATTTAAATGTATCCTCCAAATAAAAAAACATAGTAAGAGATGCAAAAAAGAGCCACCATGGCTAAACAACAAAGTGAAAGAAGCAGTGAGAGGAAAAAAGGCATCCTTTAAAAAGTGAAGGTTAAATCCTACTGAGGAAAATAGGAAGGAGCATAAACTCTGACAAATTAAGTGTAAAAATATAATTAGGGAGACCAAAAAAGTATGTGAAGAACAGTTAGCCAAAGACTCAAAAAGTAATAGCAAAAAATGTTTAAGTACATCAGAAGCAGGATGCTAAACAACCAGTGGGGCCACTGGACGATCGAGATGCTAAAGAAGCACTCAAGGACGATAAGGCCATTGTGGAGAAACGAAATGAATTCTTTGCTTTGGTCTTCATGGCTGAGGATGTGAGAGAGATTCCCAAACCTGAGCCATTCTTTTTAGGTGACAAATCTGAGGAACTGTCCCAGATTGAGTTGTCATTAGAGAAGGTTTTGGAACAAATTGGTAAATTAAACAGTAAAAAGTTGCCTTGACCAGAGGATATTCACCCAAGAGTTCTGAAGGAACTCAAATGTGAAATTGCAGAACTACTAACTGTGGTATGGAACTCCCATTTAAATCAGCTTCTGTACCAGATGACTGGAGGATAGCTATTGTGATGCCAATTTTTAAAAAAGGCTCCAGAGGTGATCCTGGCAATTACAAGCTAGTAAGCCTAACTTCAGTACCAGGCAAACTGGTTGAAACTATAGTAAAGAACAAAATTGTCAGACACGTAGATAAACATGATTTGTTGGAGAAGACTCAACATGGTTTTTGTAAAGGGAAATCATGCCTCTCCAATCTACTATAATTCTTTAAGGCATCAACAAGCATGTGAATAAGAGGGATCCTGTAAATATAGCATACTTAGATTTTCAGAACGCCTTTGACAAGGTCCATCAGCAAAGGCTCTTAAGCAAAGTAAGCTGTCATGGGATAAGAGGGAAGGTTCTCTCAGGGATTTGTAACTGGATAAAAGAATAGAAACAAAGGGTAGCAATAAATAATCAGTTTTCAGAATGGAGAGAGGTAAATAGTGGTGGCCTATGGGGTCTGTACTGGGACCAGTCCTATTCCACATATTCGTAAATGATCTGGAAAAACAGTTTTTGAGTACTTAAAATATCGTCACATGGAGGAGTGAGAAGAATTGTTCTTTATAACCTCTGAGGATAGGACAAGAAGCAATGGTCTTAAATTGCAGCAAGGGAAGTTTAGGTTCGACATAAGGAAAACCTTCCTAACTTCCAGGGTAGTTAAGCACTGGAATAAATTGCTCAGGGAGGTTGTGGAATCTCCATCACTGGAGATTTTTAAGAGCAGGTTAGACAAACACCTATCAGGAATGGTCTAGATAATAGGCCTGTCATGAGTGCAGGGGACTGGACTAGATGATCTCTCGAGGTCCCTTCCAGTCCAGTCTATGATTCTATGAAGATAGTTAAATTCAAAGCAGAATGTGAAGAGTTACAAAGGGATCTCACAAAACTGGGTTACTGGGCAACAAAATGGCATATGAAATTCATTGCTGATAAATGCAACGTAATGCACATTGGAAAAGATAATCCCAGCTATAGATATAAAATGATGGGGTCTAAATTAGCTGTTACCACTCAAGAAAGAGATTTTGGAGTCTTTGTGGATAGTTCTCTGAAAACATCCACTCAATGAGCAGCAGCAGTCAAAAAAGTGAACAGAATGTTGGGAATCATTATGAAAGTGATAGATAATAAGACAGAAAATATCACATTGCCTCTATATAAATCCATGGTACGCCCACATCTTGAATACTGCGTGCAGATGTTGTCGCCCCATCTCAAAAAAGATCTATTGGAATTGGAAAAGATTCAGAAAAGGGCAACAAAAATGATTAGGGGTATGGAACAGCTTCCATATGAGGAGAGATTAATAAGACTGGGAGTTTTCAGCTTGGAAAAGAGATGACTAAGGGGGGATCTGATAGAGGTCTATAAAATCATGACTGGTGTGGAGAAAGTAAATAAGAAAGTGTTATTTACTCTTTCTCATAACACAAGAACTAGGTGTCACCAAATGAAATTAATAGGCAGTAGGTTTATAACAAGCAAAAGGAAGTATTTCTTCATACAATGCACAGGCAACCTGTGGAACTTCTTGCCAGAGGATGTTGTGAAGGCCAAGACTATAACAAAGTTCAAAGAAGAACTAGATAAATTCATGGAGGAAAGGTCCATCAATGGCTATTAGCCAGCATGGGCAGGGATGGTGTCCCCAGCCTCTGTTTGCCAGAAGCTGGGAGTGGGCGACAGTGAGTGGATCACTTGATGATTCCCTGTTCTGTTCATTCGCTCTGGGGGACTTGGCATTGGCCACTCTTGGAAGACAGGATACTGGGCTAGATGGACCATTGATCTGACTCAGCATGACTGTTCTTCTGGCAGTGGTGTGAGCTCACCTGGAGTACTAAGTCCACTTTCGGGTGACATGCTTTAGGAAAGATATGGACAAATTAGAGACAGTCCAGAGGAGAGCAACACAAATTATAAAAGGTTTAGAAAACCTGACCTATGAGTAAAGTTTTTTAAAAAGTGGGCATGTATAGTCTTGAGAAGAGAAGACCTGTTAACAGTCTTCAAATATGTCACAGGCTACTATAAAGAGGACTGTGAGCAATTGTTCTCCTACTGAACGTAGGACAAGAAGCAGTGAGCTTAATCTGGAGCAAGGGGGATTTAGGTTAGATATGAAGAAAAGCATTTTAATGGTATGGGTGGTTAAGCACTGGAATAGGCTTCCACGGGAGATTGTGGAATTCCTCTCCATGGTGGTTTTTAAGAACAGGTTGGATAAACACCTGTCAGGGTGGTCTAAGTTTACTTGGTCCTGCCTCAGCCCAGGGGGCTGGACTTTGATCACTTCTCAAGGTCCCTTCCAGCCCGACAGTTCTATGATTCTAGCTCATTGCCCTGAGGATAATACAGCTGGAGTTTGTGTCTCTTTTTTCCTTTCTCTAATCTTTTTAATATGCCAGGTAGAGGTTGTTTTTTTAATTTAAGTAACACAACATCCATAGGGCCAAGTTGTCAGCCAGGCATTCATTGTATGCCTCTGTATTTGTGCCTGCAGTTTATTGTAAATGCAATGAAGATTACCTAGAAGTCTAGGTATCTGACTTGTGGGTACAGTTGTGTATTTAGATGTCCAAGTGATGTTAATGTTGCCTGTATTTAATTGCAGCTTCAATTTTATACTTGCAATTATCCTCACCTATGGTTTGTGGGAGTTGAAGCAGAGGCCAGCAAAATCAGGCCAATAATGCAGACTTGAAGAACATGCTGTCATCTTGAATCAGACTACATTTGGTGTCTGTGCATTACCGTGGACTACAAGTGAGCAATGCAAATATCCAAACATGCTGCGTTCAAGAGCATCTCACAGTGCCAGGGCTTTTCTGGGTGGCATTGCTGACTGCAAGACTCGGGGATGCTGCCTGAAGTTTGGGTCCTTCTCTTAATAAAGTCAATGGCACAAATTTGGGGCTTTAATGCCTGTTTTTCACTGTTTTTACCATGTTGGCCTCATTTTCAGTGACAAAGCACTAACCCTAAGCTGCCCATCTTCTGGCAATGTACCTGAGCACAGATCCAATGTATTTACAGTTGTGTAATCTCTGCTGAGGGCACCACATCAAGCCAGCCAGATGGGTGTCCTTATAGAACACGAATGAAGGACTAGCAGAGCTACAGGGGGTAGGGGAGGTCAGCAGCAGCAAGTCAAGTGTGCTATAAAAGACAGTCACAAATGGAATTCCTGTTGACCCAAGTCATCAGCAATGTAGGGAAAGGGACCAACATAAGCCTCCTGTGGAAGCTTGGGAAGTCCAGTTCAGACCTTCAGATAGAAATCTGCTGGAAGAAAACATTTCTCTCAAGAGAGATTTCCTACATCCAGACACATCCATCCATCATCTAAACTCAGTGCCTTCCACCACGAAAAGGTTGCTGTCCAAAGCTATGCTTGGTCTTGGCCTGAAGAAACCTGTCCACTGTGACCACTTGTGCTAATATTGCAGATACCATCATCTTTGGCTTGTTCTTCCCTTTCTGGTGCTGACCACGGAGGAGAGGACAGGAGAGGATTTGGATGGCAGATCTGACAATAAGGAAGTACAAGAAACAAAGGAAATGTATCTTTGATGTAAGAGGGAGACTCATAGACTCTAGGACTGGAAGGGACCTCGAGAGGTCATCGAGTCCAGTCCCCTGCCCTCATGGCAGGACCAAATACTGTCTAGACCATCCCTAATAGACATTTATCTAACCTACTCTTAAATAGCTCCAGAGATGGAGATTCCACAACTTCCCTAGGCAATCTATTAAGAGTTAAGGAGGTCAACTGATAGAGAGAGCAGGAGCTTCTTAGGAAGGACAGACGTTGGAAGGGGATAGCAAGGAGGCCACGTGAGATGAGGTGAGAGACCATTTGCGAGGGTGGCTGAAAGATCCTGGCAACTTTTAAAAACAAGGGTGGGAATTTTGAATTGAGTCCTAAAATGCATGGGAAGCCAGTAGAGGTGCTTGAGGATGGGCTGATAATAGACAACTTCTATGTAAGGGAGAGAAGGAGAGCAGAGTATTCTGCATGGGTTGGAGCCTGAAGAGCTGGGACTTGGGGAGATCATAGACAAGACAATAGGAGACAGAGGAGTGAGTGAGGATTTTAACACAGCCTGGGTCAAGACAATGGCACACAATGTTTTGGAGGGAGTATTTTTGCATACAAAAAGCAGTAGCCTGCTGAGAGGAGGATGACCCCAAGGTTATGGATAGAAGAGAAACGGGAGATCTGAGTCGAGGATGGAATTAAAAGCAATCCAGTTCTGCTCGAGGCTGTTCAAGAGAAGTCTTTCTGGCCTTGCGGTGAGGACGTACGCTTTTGAAAATCTGGCTGTAAAGGTGCTGATCAATATGTGTAGGTGAGTATTCTCAGTGGCAGCGGAGGTTAAAGATAGAGGTAAGATGAGTGCCAACAAGAAGACAGATAGAGAAGAGTGGGGAGCCAAGAACTGACTGGGACTCCAAGAGGTGTGTTCTTGGCACAGTGGAAGAACGGCACTAAGACAGTTCAGAATCAGACATTAGATAGGTAGAAACAGAACAATGACAACAGGAGGCACAGTAAAGTGAAGTGGGGCCGCTATACACTGAGGATGGAATGGAGGTTAAGGATAACCTAGGCATGGCCCAACATCTAAACAAGTACTTTGCTTCAGTTTTTAATAAGACTAGTGAGGAACCTTGCAATTATGGAGGGATGATAAACGGGAATGTGGATATGGAAGTGGATATTACCGCAACTGAGGTAGAGGCTGTACTTGAACAGCTCGATGGGATGAAGTCGGAGGGCCCGGACAATCTCCATCCGAGGATATTAAAGGAACTGGCGCATGAAATTGCGAGCCCGTTAGCGAGAATTTTTAAGCAATCGATAAACTCAGGGGTTGTGCCGTATGACTGGAGGATTGCTAATGTAGTTCCTATTTTTAAGAAAGGGATTAAAAGTGAACCGGGTAATTATAGGCCTGTTAGCTTGACGTCCGTAGTATGCAAGGTCTTGGAAAAAATTTTAAGGGAGGAAGTAGTTAAGGACATAGAGGCCAATGGTAATTGGGACGAATTGCAACACGGATTTAGTAAAGGTAGATCGTGTCAAACCAATCTGATCTCCTTCTTTGAGAAGATGACGGATTACTTAGATAAAGGAAATGCGGTAGATAAAATTTACCTAGATTTCAGTAAGGCGTTCGACACGGTTCCGCATGGGGAACTGTTAGTCAAATTGGAAAAGATGGGAATGAATATGAAAGTTGTAAGGTGGATAAGGAACTGGTTAAAGGGGAGACTCCAGAGGGTCGTATTGAAAGGTGAATTGTCAGGCTGGAAGGAGGTCACTAGTGGAGTCCCTCAAGGATCGGTTTTGGGACCGATCTTATTTAACCTTTTTATTACTGACCTTGGCACAAAGAGCGGGAATGTGCTAATAAAGTTTGCGGATGACACGAAGCTGGGGGGTATTGCTAACACGGAGAAGGACAGGGATACTATTCAGGAAGATCTGAACCACCTTGTAAAATGGAGTAATAGAAATAGGATGAAATACAACAGTGAAAAGTGCAAGGTTATGCATTTAGGAATTAATAATAAGAATTTTGGATATACGTTGGGGGCGCATCAGTTGGAAGCGACGGAGGAGGAGAAGGACCTTGGGGTACTGGTTGATAGCAGGATGACTATGAGTCGCCAATGTGATACGGCTGTTAAAAAAGCAAATGCGATTTTGGGATGCATCAGGCGGGGTATTTCCTGCAAGGATAAGGAGGTGTTAGTACCGTTATACAAGGCCTTGGTGAGACCCCATTTGGAATACTGTGTGCAGTTCTGGTGTCCCATGTTCAAGAAGGATGAATTCAAACTGGAACAGGTTCAGAGACGGGCTACAAGGATGATCGGAGGAATGGAAAAACTGCCTTATGAAAGGAGACTCAAAGAGCTTGGCTTGTTTAGCCTGGCCAAAAGAAGGCTGCGGGGGGATATGCTTGCTCTATATAAATATATCAGGGGAGTTAACGTTAGGGAGGGAGAGGAATTATTTAAGTTTAGTACTAATGTAGGCACGAGGACGAATGGGTATAAACTGGATATTAGGAAATTTAGACTTGAAATTAGACGAAGGTTTCTAACCATTAGGGGAGTGAAGTTCTGAAACAGCCTTCCAAGGGAAGTAGTGGGGGCAAAAGACTTTCCTGGCTTTAAGACAAAGCTTGATAAGTATATGGAGGGGATGTTATGATAGGATCGTTAATTTGGGCAATTGATCTTGGATTACCACCGGATAGGTCTGCTCAGCGGTCTGCGGGGAGATGTTGGACGGAATGGGAACTGAGTTACTGCAGAGAATTCCTTCTTGGGTGCTGGCTGGTGACTCTTGCCCACATGCTCAGGGTTTAGCTGATCGCCATATTTGGGGTCGGGAAGGAATTTTCCTCCAGGGAGGATTGGCAGGGGCCCTGGAGGTTTTTCGCCTTCCCCTGCAGCGTGGGGCATGGGTCGCTTGCTGGTGGTTTCTCTGCAGCTTGAGGTCTTCAAACCAATTTTTGAGGATTTCAATAACTTGGTCCTGGGATAGGGGTTGTTATAAAATTGGATGGGTGGGGTTCTGTGGCCTGCCTTGTGCAGGAGGTCAGACTAGATGATCAGATTGGTCCCTTCTGACCTATGAGTCTATGAGTCTATGAGTAAGGAACATGGCCCATTGCAGCTGGATGTCAATCCCAGTCCCTCCAAGGGGTGCGGCAACTGGCTATGAGTGGCAGGGCCCCATCCATCAAAGGGGATGCTGATCTCTTCCTCCAGGACTATAGCAAAAACATCCAGCTTCCTTTAGTCAATTATCCATCAAATAAAATTGTTCCAAAGTCATCTGCTACCTTGTTTCTTTACTAGTGTGATTGGATGACTGGGCCATGGGTGATTCCTGAGATGTTGTAGCTGGCACAAATTTATGGACCTTGATTGCAGCTGCCTGGGTACAGATTCCATGGAATGTCAAAGGTGTGTGTGTATGTGTGCGCGTGCGCACAGCAATTTTTTGACACTTTTTTTTTCCCAGAAATTTCCCACTCATTCAAAAGCAAAATTTCCTGCAGGAATGTGTCCGTTATGACAATTTTTTTTTTTTTTGCTTTGTAAAAAAATTTGAATGTTTAGAAAATCCTGCAATGTTTTGACATTTTCAGAACGCTATTTCGATTTGTATTTTCCCAGTTTGATTTTTTTCATGTAAAATGTATGCTTCATAGGTTTTTAAAAGATTTGAAATCAAAATGAAACCCTTTCAAATGTATAAAAATGAAACATTTTGATTGACCTAAAACAAAAACAAGCCAGAAAGGCTGTGCAATTTCACAGTTTACCAGTAGATGGCACTCTTTCCTTTCCTCTGCAGATCTAAGTTCTCTGCACTGCAAATTGGACTCTGGTTTGTCATTTGAAACAAGCGTGGGATAAAGCCATTAGATTTAAGGGTTTCTCAGATAAATTGTACCCAGGGAAGCAGATCTTAAACATTTTTAAAGGATTTTTTTTATTAAAACAACAAGGATCTGGTGGCACTTTAAAGACTAACAGATTTATTTGGGCATCTGAAGTGAGGTTTTTCACCCACGAAAGCTTATGCCCAAATAAATCTGTTAGTCTTTAAGGTGCCACTGGACTCCTTGTCGTTTTTGTGGCTACAGACTAACACGGCTACCCCCTGATATTTTTGTATTTAAAGCAATAACGTGGATTCGCTCTACCGCACACTCCTTCCTCTCTGTTCTCAAATAAACTGGAGAAAATTAGAGCGCTTGTTTTATCTGTTTGCTATCTGGGGTAGGATTAGAGTCGTCCTGAGCTCCTCTAAGCTTTGAATCAACAGTGTTTTATTGGTTCATGTCACTGAAGGCTGGCTACAAACGAGCTAAGTAAGACATCAACCCAGCCTCTTCCTGAAATGCTCTGTGCGCCAGCTCCGCTGGGAAGCACAGAGACTGGAGCACCCAGTTACACCTTAAAGCAGGCGTGGCCAGCCTGAGCCTGAGAAGGATCCAGCATTTATCAATGTGCATTGCCAAAGAGCCACATAATACATCAGCAGCCCCCTGTCAGCCCCTACCCCTGCCCCCGGTGTCTCCCACCTGCCAGCAGCACCGCTGAGCAGCACCTAACCCTCCATCCCTGCACCTCGCGCCCCCCACGATCAGCTGTTTTGTGGTGTGCAGGAGGCTTGCGGGAGGGGAGGAAGAGCAGGAGCGCTACAGACTCAGGGGAAGGGGCGGGGGCCTTGAGGGAAGGAGTGGAGTGGGGCTGGGGCCTGGGGTAGAGCCAGGGGTTGAGCAGTGAGCACCCCCCTGGCACATTGGAAAGTTGGCACCTGTAGCTCCAGTCCCGGAGTCGGTGCCTACACAAGGAGCCGCACATTAACCTCTGAAGAGCCACATGTGGCTCCAGAGTGACAGATTGGCCACCCCTGCCTTAAAGCTAGCCCACTTCTTTCATGTTGGGGGGCAGGAGGGAATAAATCTCAGCTGCATTTTAAATGATCCAATCCATGCTGCCAGGCCAAACTTAACTCCATAAGGAGTTGCAATTGTTCATTGGCACACCTATTAACAAAGGGGAAACTTTCATGACTTTCCGCAACTACAGAAGCCTCATGGCTTGTCTATATAGGAAAGCGTTGCCCATTATACTGGTCTAGCTTATACCGGTATAATTAAACCATGATAATTATACTAGCCTAAACCCCCATTTTGGACTCCTTCCTCCGCAGAGACATTTACTACAGTTTCCCATCACTGTAGTTAATCTCCCATCCCAAGGGGCAATAGCTAAGTCGAAGAGTTCTTCTTTAGACCTGGCCCTGTCTACATGGGACTTAGGTTGGCTTAACTATGTCACTCAGCAGGGATGGATTGCTCACATCCCTGAGTGATGTAACTGGGTCCCTCTAATTTTCTAGTGTAGACCAGCCCTAAGCACGTCCACACAGGCAGCTAGTGCTTTAAAGTCACATCTTAGCTTATAGCAGTATAACTTCCCCAGCAGTACTTAGAGCTGTCAGGAACCGAGCACTAGGGTCAGAGCAGTTGTCAGTAGCCAGAAGCTGGAGCCAAAAGTCAAGCCAGAGGTCAGGAGCTAGATACCGGAGCTGAGGTCAGAAGTCAGAGCCAAGGGTCGCACCAGAGGACAGGAACTGGAGTGAGCAGGGTAACAGTTCAACTCAGGGGCAGCAGGAAGCAGGTAATGCAAGAGCAGGCACGGAGGTGGGCATGAGCACTGAGCAGCCAGCAAGCTGCTGCTGCTGCTGCTGGCTTAAGAGCCAGCCTGCTGGACCCTCCAGCCAATCGGGCAGCCTGCTGCCTGCCAGCTGTGCTGCCTGGAGCCTGGCTTTGCTGCAGAGCCCGATTCCTGACAGTTAGATCACAGCTGTAAAGAGTCAAAATGGCTAATGTGATGCTGACCACAACTTTGCAATGAAGCATTGATGAGGACAAGCCACGTTCAGCACAGTGTCTGGTAATCATGGTTCAAATCTGACCTTGGTAGACTTTAACCGTGGTCCTGCTCTCATGCTGTTACACTCCACCTAGTGCTCTCTTGCTTTGCTTCTGCAAAGAGCCTCCCAAACATGTCTTTTTATACCACCGGGCAAGAACGGCATATGCCCAAAGTCCAAGCTGCCCCAGGGTTATTTTCCTCAGCCTGGGCTTGCTTTAAGCCCCCTGTCCTGAGAGCTCTCTCCTACGGATGGCACGGGGTCATGGACTGTCTTGGGCAAGATCTTCTGCAGGTTGATCACTTTTTAGAGGGAGGAGACACAATGGTTTTTAAAAATACTAGCTCAGTGACTGGCCCAAATTTGCTGCTCTAATCTAATCCCTGGTCAATCTCCAGTGTCCCTGGCCTTTCTCTGTGACGGGATCGGATTCTGGATCCGGCGCAGCAGCCTGGCTTGCTGGGTGAAGCAGCAGCGTGTTGTAAGAAGGGGAGTTTCCCCATGGATCTGAAGCATATGTATCTTTGAAGATGACTCCTCTGGTTCCAGGCCTTTTCCCAGGTTTGCCCAGCAGTGCATCCCCGCCTAGTGTTCCCTCAATGATAATATTATAGCCAGATGGAGACTATGTCTGAAGCAAACACGGCAGAAGTCTGCCCCATCCCTCACCTGTGTGAGTGCCAGACCATCCCCACAGTCTGCCAGCCGAGGAAGCGATAAAACAGCATGTTTGCTTTTCTCTCTCTTTGTTTGAACAGCAGGAAGGTTTGGCCAGGGGTCCCCCTCGCTTGCTGCATGTCCTCCAAAGTTTCCAAGCAAAGAAACAGGAGGTTTATTTTGACTATTTTTGCACTCGGCATTTTTGGATCTAATTTTATTCCCAAAATGTAGGTGAACAAAAGCCTCTTAAATAATTTAGAAAAAAATCATATTGCAAATAAGATGTTCACTGAAGATTATCTGTAATTATACAGTAAAACCAAAGGCACAATCAAGAAAAAAGAAAACCACCACTCCAAATCAATAAATAAAATCAGGCCAGGAGCTGTGGATTTCATGCTGTATAGGGCCAGATCTTCAAATTAGCATAGCGCTATAGAAGACAACGGAGCTATGCTGCTTTACACAAGCTGGGGATCTGGCCCATTTTCAGTGCAGGAGAAGAAACCCGATATTCTGAAAAAAAACCACCTGGTTCACACTGCAAATAGTGTTATGGAGAAAATAGGGGAAGGAGACTGGAAAAAATAGAGGAATGGAAAGAAAAAAGAGGCAAGGAATAGAAGGAAATTATTGATGCCTGAGAGGCTTACTCAACTGTGGGCAAAAGTTGAAGAAATAGCCTCAGTTTTGTATGTGTGACTGCTGGGAGATCATGTCTAATCTCCTCCTACCTTTGCTTTCCCCACCTCCAGGTCACACAGCTGCAACTCAGCCCCTGGGGAGGTAGGTAATGGACACATGGAGAAGTCCTCCTTGTGTATCCACCTAGCAAGCAAGAAACACGAGGAGATAACAGCCCACCAGTGGTCTGCCCTTGTGACCCATCACTGGATCCAATGTAAAGTCACAGCACTAGCTCCTGGTACCAGGACTGACTGCACCAAGGCAGCCCCATGTCTCCACATGGAACTCACTGTGGGATCTGGACCCTCGACCAGGGCAACTAAAAATACTGCAGTGAAAACCTGAGGCAAAGAGCTCCCTGGTTCATAAAGGGCCAAGCTCCCATTTATATTAAGGCCCGGATCCCAGAGGCATTGAGCAAAGCAGCGGCAGTGAGATGGCCAAATACCTTTGAGGATCCGGGCCTCGGAGTCAATTCCACTGCTCTGGGAATGAACTACCGGCCTCATTAGAAGTTTTGTAATTGACTCCCAGGGAGCCAGAATTTCACTCTATCAATGAAAAGAGGCCTTGAAGTGGGGGTGGGGAGTGTATATAATGTACTTGTACATTAAGGCCCTCTTACACTGCCAGAGAGGTGTAAAGAGCCCTTATTGTATATGGAAATCAGGTCCAAAATGTATATAAAATCCAGTCTCATTTTTTCCCCCCTCCTGTTACTTTTTTTTAATTGTACAAACACACTCCTGTGACACAATAAACCCACGTGGAGTATAAAATCAATTGAACCTTGACAGCCGCTCATAAGGAGCACAGTTTTAACGTTCAGATATTGGTGCTGAATGTGTCTCATTAAATAGAATAGTGAGTTTTACTTCACGTTAAATAACCTCTTGGTCTGTGCATATAAGAAATCCAGGGCCGTTGTTTCCTCAACAAGACGTTCTTACTTAGTTTTTCTATTACTGTTATCAGAGAGAATCAAAACAGACAGACGCATTTACTGTTTTCCATCAAAAGATAATAAAAAGAAACAGTTTATAAAATCAGATTATATGAAAAATTGCCTAATGATTATAATTTCTAAACCCATTGCTGAATAATGATGCATTCAAGAGTTGTCATCGAATGATGAAAGAAACCTAATATGAAAGATTTTCCCTATGAAGAATGGCTACAGATGAATTGCACAGAGATACAATTCTCCGATAGCGAACAATAAGAGCCTCTAGAACACTTAATAATAGACTACTCAGGATGAATTGAGTATTGCAATAAAAGCCCATAAATTAAAAAGTTTCAAAATGATTTCTGATAAAAGACATGCCAAGGTGAAATAAAAAAAAAATCCTTGAAATCAACAGATATGCTTGCGGCGGTATGCTAAGTGATAGAAAATACACGTTATAAATTCCAAATCATTGATTTAAAAAAGAATACTATCACATCATAGACACTGAAAGTCTTTGCCTGGCAAATCTTTTATATAATTCAGCTGACTGTATCTTCAGGCATGTGTTGAATACTTAAGAAAATACCTTTCGCAGGGCTGTCGGCTATCGCATGGTTATTCGGCTCTTGAACAAACAGGGCCAACTCCTGAGCCTGTGGCTCTCTGAAGGTGGAGCCTGGTCATGGCTCGGCCAGTTAGCCAGGATCCCAGAGATAAGAAAATCCTGGAGTGACACACCCCTCTGTGCAATCCTCCCCAGAGGCAGAGTCTAAAGTTTCTTCTACGCTAGTCCCATTTCTTCACTGCCTTATATGGAGCTAGGTCCTCTCCTGATGTCCCTGAGTGAGGGTGGAGCCTCCTGGGCTACTGGACATTTGGGGGCAGCATGAGAAGACCAACAAGCCAATACCAGCACAGCTGGTAGCTCCAAAGCTACCCATTGTCCTGAAGAAATGTACTTCTCACAGGAAAAGGGAATGTAGGGGGACAACAGCAGTGTCTTCCAGGACCACTCACCCCCCTGCATGTTTACTTTGAGGGTTTGCACCCAGCCCTGGATTCCACCTCTCCCTTCTGAATGGATATGCCTTTAGGGGCCCCCAAAAGATTCATTTACAAATAGTTTCTATTGCCTTCTGCAGAATTGCTCTCCAACTGAGTAGCCTTTTAATGTGCTGCCAGATGGGGGCTCACTCAGAGTCCCTTGTGCAATGTATTTGGAGTCCGCAGCACCGAGGGCCTGCTGAGTTTGAATGACAAGTGGCAATGTCATGCCAAAACACTCCAGGTCTGGCTCTGGAGGTGTCTGTCATGGGGTGACATCACTCAGGGGCGACATCATTGTGTTCATGACACGCGGATAAATCAGGCTGACTTTCTCATTCTAAGTGATACTGATGGCCAAGTTCTTATTTATTACTTTCTGTTACTTTTCCCAGCTGGGGATATTAAAGATATTGGGTGAAATCCAGTAAGCCTCCAAAGTTGCTTGAATCACCAGCCTGGGAGGAGGCATATGGGACATATGCTGTCCTGAAAGGATGAATACTATGTTCACCCCAGCCGGACCTGCCCATTTTGTCAGCTGTGCTGGCATCAGGCATCTCATGGGTTGGTAGCTTGTGATACTGTGCCACTGCCCCAGGTGGGCTTTCCAATGCTGGAGGTCAATGGTTGGATCCTAGGAGGAGTCAATCAGGCCTGTAGATCTTGTTAAATTTGACTCGTAACAATAATTCAGTGAACTCACTGATTCTCCACCATGGAAATCCCATGGGCAACAGCGTCTTACCATTCATTCAAAAGCCACATGTGACAAGTCTCTTTGGGTATGTCTACACTGCAGCTGGGAGTGTCTCCCCCAGCCCGGCTAGACAGACTCACACTAGCTTTGCTCCAGCTAGCGTGCTAAAAATAGCAGTGTGGACATTGCAGCACGGGCAGTGGCTTTGGCTAGCCACTCGAGCTTGGACCTGGGCCAGGGCTTTGGACTCGGTTTGCTAGCTTCAGCCACCACCCATGTCACCATGTCCACACTGCTCTTCTTAGGGTGCTACCTCGAATGAAGCTAACACAAGTCTGTCTACCTTAGCTGGGAGGTTTGCTCCCAGCTGCAGTATAGACATACCCATAGTAGTCACATCGGAGGTACCCATTTGAGATCAGCTGAGGAGTTCATGCTACAGAATCTGGTGCAGAACAACACTGCTAGCAACAGAAGAGGAAAAAAACATACCTATTATTTATATTACAGTAGTCGTTAGAGGCCCCAACTGTTCTAAACCCTGAGCAAACACAGGCTAGGCCATGTCTAAGCTACAAAATTACGTTGGCATGTAGCCGAAAAAGTAGTTACATCACTCATCCTTGTGTTGGCGGTGTGTAGCCTCACCAGCAGAGCTTGTATCGATTGTATTGTCAGTGTGGGGCATTGTGGGACGGCTCCAGAAAGCCAGTAACAGTTGTCATAAGCCACACAGTATCTACACTGACACCGCATCGACCTAATTACATCGACCTTGACTCTACACTGCTCATGGAGGTGGAATTAGTAAGTCCCTGGAGTGAGGCAGTTACTTTGGCGGGAGCGAAATGTAAGTGTAGACGCTTCCATAGCTAGGTCAATATATGCTGCCTTACGTCAGCCAAACTCTGCAGTGTAGACCAGACCTAAGAAAGAGTCCTAGCGCCAAAGACTTTATGATCTAAGTAGATGTAAGGTGGCGGACAGGAGCGTTCTTATCCCCATTTTGCAGATGGGGAAATAAGGCACAGAGAAAGATTAAGTGACTTGTCCAAGGTCATACAGGGAGTTAGTAGCAGAGCTTAGACTTATACCCACCTCTCCTGAGTGCCAGGTTTTAACCACAAGACTACCACCTTCTGTTGCTTCAGTTTTGGCTATTCAGTTTTCCAGAAGGTAGGTAAAAGAAGTTCTTTAAACAGCCAAACTGGGATGAAATGCAGATCGCTGTGCTTAAAGGAGCTGATTTTGCTCAGGGCTGAGCAGGGAACTGAAATGATTTATTATAAGCTGTAACAGAATATATTATTCATATTAGAGGCATGGGAAAGGCCTTTGATATGTATCTGAAAACGCTTCGAACCCATAAAAGAGATAAATTTTGTGTGAATAGCGGTGCAGAGAGTACAGATGAAACTCTCTGACACATCCTCATATCACCTAATAAAATGTAGGGCTACTGTGTTTACACAGTCCATGCATTAATTTCACTTAAAAGAGAAATTCATTAACATATCTGCATATGATGATAGTCCATCCAACCCAGGCTTTTGAGGCATACTACTATTATGCTTTAATTTTCTCTTGACGCCTACTGCAGCCTGGGTTTATTTGAATCTGAATCCTCTAACTCTCTCATGTGACTCCCCATAGACTTAAAGACCACTCTTTTTTTATCTAAAATATCCTTGCTCCTCAATGAAAAGCTCACAATTTTCGGTTTGGTTCATTCCCACCCTTTCAGCTGGCATTTAGCACCTGTCTTTCTTCCACAGCCAGCCAGGGCTACAGGAATTCAGAGGTTCTTCTGTTTGCTCAGAGAAACACACTTACATTTTCACATTAGATGCCTGCAGACATTTCTTCCTCCTTTGCTTCTGAATTTTTGCTAGCCCTTAACAGGGAGCTCAATGGACAAAAAGAAGCCAGGCTATAAAACAATAGCAGGTACAGTAGGTATAAATCTGTGATACTCTGCTGACTTTAGTGAGGCTACGCTGATTTACTCCATGCCTGGATCCAGCCACGAGAGGTTCAAGTCATTATGAAATTAGGCAAAACAAGTTCACCAATTCCTAATTAACAATAAGCCCCAGATTCTATAGGTTATGGAGTGGAACAATGAGATTTGTCAAGCACTCCTCTTGTTCTGCACCGTGCTGAATTGTTACTTCCTGGATATGCCTCCTGCTAATGGTTTTGTTTGCTGTAACAGAGAGACATCCGAGTGCTCAGTACAACTGCATACAAAACATTCACAATAAAGTCGCCCACTGAAGGGCGGCAATTGAAGCATGGTTATTAATTGCCCTAATTAACCTCAGGCACAAACCAGCTGGTAAAGCAGCCACAGCACAACTAGCAAAACCTTGTTCACTTTCATGTTTAACTAGACTGCCATGGCAGAGCTCACAAACTCTGACACTGGTTGCCTTGCCTGACAAGGGACTTTCCCACGTACGGGCTTGGCTCCTGGCTCATAGGATGGCTGCTTCGCCCAGCACCACTGGCAGATTGTGGCCTCTTAAGCCAGCCCGGAGAGGATCACCTTAGTGTAAGGGAATCTTTCTAGGGGCATAGATATGGCATCATCCCCTACATCACCCCCTTCCCTGCTGCCAGCAGCAGAGCATGGACAGGTCTTCCCTATACCCAATCAATCCCCAGCTGCCTAGCAACCTCTTTGGGCCACTGGTAGAAGGTGTAATCTAGAGCAGCCTCCAGGCTGGTAGACAGTGTAATTTACAGTCTTCAAGTTGTTCTAAATTATCCTGGAGATCAGTCCAGCACATATCCATCCTGGGTTCAGGGGAGCACACAGCTGACCTTGACACCTCCATCTCAAACTGTGCTGCACATTCTTTCCCTATACTTGAGATCTGGGCCATGATCTATCCACCAGGAGACTGTTTCCATGGACAACCTTCCGTAGCAACATTGGAGCTGTCTAGTCACTAGGTCAGCTCTGGAAAACACTGCAAACCAAGCTGGTAAACCAAGTGCCAGCTCTGGCTAAAGCTGTAGGCATTAGGTAAGAACTGACAAATTCATAGCTGGAAACCAAACAGCTCATCTGTCTGGTAGTTTTGTTCAAAATAGGTCTGGTAAAAATGTATGTAGTGGTTAGGCTCTGTGAATGACTTGTAAGTTGCTGCCATGCGTTGATCTCACTTATAATGGCTGCGTTCTGTGCTATAAGGAAATATGCACGTTTTGCTGTCGAACTTTGAAAATGTTTGTTCTGAACTTGTGAACCCAGGCTCGGGAATCATCCCTTCCCCCACTGGCTCTCCGGCAGGACTATAAAAAATGAAGCGGGCCATCCTAAGACAAAAGCTTTGTTAACTGCCCCATCCACCCTGGAAGAAGCACGTGCTGAGGCTTCATCCCATCAGTGTTTGGATGCTGGAAGAGGGAAATAAAAATAGTTGACATGAAGATTTTTCATCTCTTTGCTGTTTGCACTCTCACAGGGCCAGAGACAAAACTAAAGCAGAGCTCCCCAGGGATTACCCCTGGGTCTTCCCTGGAAGACATTTTGAAGTGACCGATTACTACATCTCTGTCATCTTTATGAATCAGACATGGTAACTTGTTTGTAGGTAATTGTTTGCTTGCTTTAACTGGTAAATAACTCTTTTATTTCTTTTTCGTAGTTAATAAACCTTTAAATAGTTTATTACAGGACTGGCTACAGGTTTGTCTTTGGTAGAAGATCTAGGGTACCAAGCGACTGGTCCTTTGGGACCAGAAGCAACCTGAATAGCATGTGATTTTTGGTGTGAGTGGCCATTTATTGCTAAGTCCAGCTTGCCTGGGTGGCAAGATAGACAGGAGAGCCCAGGGGCTCTGTCGTAAGACTAGTACAGTGATCCAGGAGTTCATATTTGTTACTGGCTTGGTGAAATCTAATTATAGAACACTCCATAAGAGTAAGGCATCTACCCTGTTCCTGACAGTCTGCCCTGAGGGAGGCACTCCAGCCAGCATGACAAGAACTTTGAAAATGAGCAGTGCTGTCTTATTATAGTAATTGATGATAATGGTGATGAGGAAGGAATTGTCCATTGACCAAGACATCAGATAAGGTAACAGGCCACTATCAATCTTCCCAATGCAAGAAGACACCACTTGGTTAAGGGAAAGACAATTTTAGGATGATGAGCAAGGCTTAGAGATAGGGATCCATAAACCTGGATAGTTCTCATAAGTATCCACTCTCCTGGATGCTTTTCTGTAGGGACCTCCGAGCCGTTAGAGGTTTCCACATCCACACTTTTCAATGTCTTTTCCCATTGCTGAATGGTTTACTGGATGGGTAGATTTGCAGCGTTGAAACTGGCTGTCTGCACCCTCCTGTACGTAGTTTTGCTAAGGGAGGAGGTTTATCGAGTGAGCTTAGATGTGGATTTGCTGTAGTAATGCTGTATTTGTATGTTCTTTTTATTTCAGTGAGCCTGTAACACTAGACACGAGGCAAGAAATAATTAAGAGTATCATTTCAGTATGGAAGTCACAAGGGAAAGTGTAAAATGCTCCCTATTCCCATAGGCCATAAATCCCAACCTCACTGCAGCCCAGTTCTTGTTGGTATGGCTCTGAACAATAGCAGCACCCAACTGTTCTTCATACAAGAAATCAGCTGAGCCCATTTAATGAAAAATAACTTTCTTTCTCAGGGAACTAGCAGGATCCTTGAGCAGCTATCAGTTTCTACTCATCCATTCTTGAAGTTTCTCATGCCTCCAGGGTCCGCAAGTCAAGGCTCTCAGCCAAGATACAGCTCCGTGGTGCCATTAGAAGTGAGTGGGGCATACATTTGGACTATGAAGACTTAGCCTTGCAAAGTGCCCTATTCAACACATGGTAAGCTGTGAGTTAGAGATCAAGCCAGGTGGTGCTTGACCTGCAAGGAGGCCATCTCACTTTGGGAGATGCAGGATGATGATGAAGCTTTGAGCATAAATCCCACAGCTCCCCTTCCAGTGGAGAAGTCTGGTGCAGGGATAATTCCACAGAAGAGAAATAATCAACACTCTGGAACTCGATGGACTCTTCCGCAGTCTGGATCTTACTTAAGAACTAGCACTGACCCTGCATTCTCCTTCCTATATCTGTCCCACCAGTATAAACAAACTCAGAGACATTCATTCCCAAACAGACTCTACCAATGGGCTACTGGAGCTACTGGTGGCAATGGCAGGATATAGCCCAGGTTTACCATTCTGATAGACAGCTGGCATGTACTGCACCGGAGTGAGTGCTACCCATTGTACCCTCCAGGAGGAATGGTTCCTGCACAGGGTCTCTGGAGGTGGATTTATTTACCTCTCCTCATAGTCATCAGCTGTAGCAATTCCACAACGGACATGTAGCTCCAGAGACTGATGGGATAGAAGCCTTCGGAGTCCCCCTTGACTTGCCGGGAGCTCAGAAATGACAGTGCTCCCCAGATGCCAGAAGTCAGTATTGGCTGTTGCCTCCAGTTGTCTCCCCTTGAAGAGTTAGTCTTGCCCCCATTCTCCTCTGTAGCTTTTGATCAGGCTCTTGGTTCCTGCTGAGAGCCATGGTGGCTGCGGCCAGGTTCTTAAGCTTGTGCCTAACTTCCAACTTTAACAGTAAGTCAACAGAGCTGTTTCAGTTTAGGGCCCCCAGGTTAAACAAGGACTGGATACAACCACTGTTCATTCCATGGGCAGCAGCTCCTACCAGCGCAATGGCGGGCTCTGGAGAAGAAGTGAGGGTTTGGCTCCTCTAATGCAGCCCAGCATGGGCAGAACACATCCAACCAGCAACTCTCCACAGCTGTAACTGCTTGCTCTGTACTCTTCAGTGGGTGAAAGCTGCTCTCTTAAAATAGATCTTTGTTTTAACTCTCTTCCACTTTTGACCTTTCCCCTTTTGCAAACCTCGGATCGGGTCTTGCAACCCTATTTAAAGCCACAGGAAAACTCCCACTGTCTTCAGAGGGCCTGACTAGCAGAGACAGCCTCCAATTTTGTACCCAGAAATCAGCTCATTAGGGTTTGATCATTTGCACCCACGATTAATTGCAGGAGCAATTATCTATGCAGGCAAAACTGAGCCCACAAAATTAAAGGGCAGGTTGGGGCCCTTTGAAAAACTCAAGCCTGATGGCAGATCAGGCCAATTCAATTTTGTCGCCTTGCCACTTGAAAGTCATTGAAATTAACTTGGCTGATTGGTTTGGCAATGCATTCAGTCCATGTTGCCAAAAACATTTGTTTGTGCATCAGCATTACTGCTATTGTCTCAGCACAGCTGCGGAACCAGCATTAACAGTAGAAAGGGCCCCCATAGACAGTGACTCAGGCATTCCAGGTTCCATTCCTGATTACCATGGACTTCCTGTGTGACCTTGCACAGGTCACTTAATTGTGCCTTGCCTCAGTTTCCCATCTGTAAAATGAGGATAGTAATATTTCCTTTCTTCCACTAAACTGTCGTCTTTTTAGAGACTGCCTCTTTTTATGTGTTTGTACAGCACCTATCACAGTCTTGTTAGGGGTCTCTAGCCCCTACAGTAATAATAATAACAATTAATGAATAATTCAACTGTTATCAAACTATCAGGACTGCGGCATATTTTGTTTTTGTAGGATCTAAACCCCGTTTAAAAAAAATGCCCAGCAAGTGACAGATACATTTGAAAAGAAAGGAAAAAAAAGCCTCAAACTTGTGTAGGTCTTCAAAATCCAGAGCATAATCTATAAAAGATCCAGTCGATCAAATTTTAGATCTAAAGCTCTGGGTGTCTCGTTTCATGATGTGACCACTGCATTGCATGTGAGGGTAAAACTCTGTTTTATTTGTCAATGAGATTCTGAATTAAATGAGAGGGGAAGTGTTTTCTTTTCCTTTCTCCCCTCCCCCAGAAGAATTTATTATCTCAAAGACGACACCTCTTTACTTAAGTGCTTCTGCACTATGCTGCTACCTTTGTTGGTTTCTGAGCAACCAGCAGAGCGTTAGCTAGGGAGCAATGAAGCATGGAGCAAATGGAAAGTCAACAAGAAGACCAGAACGTCTATAACATTTTTGCTCTAAATTTTCTGCATTTTTACCTGCGCCACTGGCTATAATTCAGCTGATAAGGTACATCTGTAAAATCTGTAACCACCAGATGCTCCTCCTTTCTCCCCTCTGAATCCGAGTGTCCTGCCAAAAAAATCACTTGTTCATCCATAGGAGAAAGAACTTTTTTAACATGATGATGGCCACAGAGTTCTATTTTCTGGCCGGTAAACAGCTTTGCCATCTCCCAGTGCACCTGATTAGCTCAGAAGTTGGCACTGAGTTTATATTGCTGACGAGTGTCATTGGAGTAATTTCAGAAGAGGGGAATGTTTGAAGCTTTGTGTTAAGTGGAATTTTTGTGTTTTCTTATTTGTGGATTGTTTTAAGCACGTGTGTGTGTGTGTGTTAGGAGGAGGGTTTTTTGGTGGGATTTAGAAGTTATTTGTGATGGTTTTTTTCCTTCTTTGTTGGGCCCCATTCTGGCAAAAATGTAGGCACATGCTTAATGTTATGCCCAATGGGTGAAAATCCTGGTTTCATTGAAAATGATGGCAAAACACTCCTTGATTGCAACAGAGCCAAGTATTCATCCAGTGATGTTCATGGTGTGAACGCTAAGTGCATAAAGTTAAGCATGTTTGTGAGTCTTTGCAGGATCAGAGTCTTGATTTGTACGTGGGATAAATATTTTCCCCACTTTCAATATATTTTACGGTATGTTAAAGGATGGACGCTTTAGGGCTTTTCCTCCCACATTTTTAGTTGCTTTTTCACTTTTACATTGCAGTAATAATTAATTATACTGTTCTTGAGTTATTTACCATTTTTCCTAGGCACAGCAAACAGAGAGAGAGAGAGAGAGATGGGAGTATTGCAGATGGCTCAGGTCACGTCTACACAGGGACTCTAAGAAAACTATTCCCAGTTAACAAAAGGGTGAAATTAAACCAAATTAGCTAAAGCAGATTAAACAGCTATATGGACATTCTCAATTGAAATAAAAGAGGCCTTAATTCAGTTTAGCTTAATTCACTTCAGCCAGGTCTACACTAAAAAGTTAGGTCAGCCCGGCTATGTCACTCAGGGATGTGAAATATCCACTACCCTGCGCAATGAAATAAGCCAACCAACACCCCAACGTAGAGAGTACTAGGTTGACAGATGAATTCTTCCATCAGTCTAGCTACCACCTCTCAGGGAGATGGATTAACTACTGCAATGAGAGAACCCCTCCCATCGCAGTAGTGTGTCTACACAGAAGTGCTACAGCAACACAGATGCTGTGTGTTAAGTGTAAACACAGCCTTACAAAGTGAATTATATCAGATTAGTAATGCCTGTACATATCCCTGTATAGACAAGTCCTCAGTGATATTTTGCAAGCTTCCTTTCCCAACACACCTTGAGAATCCCAGCTGTAATGCCACCAGTGATTACCTCTTAAATCTTAGCAGATAATGTGCTGGACATAATGTGTCTGTGGCATGCAGCTTTAGGAGTGAAGGTGATGCTAATTTGCAGCTGAACTCCAGATAGAATTCTCTGTAGGGATTCCTTGTACAGGTACATGCTATCTGGAAAAATAATACTAGTTTTTGCCTTTTAGGGTCTCAAATGCATGTATTTGTTTCTTTTGTTTTCTAAAAGATGATCGGAGGCTAAAATTTTGCTCTCTGCCACATCTTTGTGAATCTGAAGTGAGATTACTCCACATTTGTTCCAGTAACCAAGAGCAGACTAGAATCCTGGAGTTTTGTTTTGCACAGCTAACCAAAACAGATCCTGACCTGAGTCCTTGTAACTGAAGGATAGCAAAAGACATGGAAGAAGAGTGCTTTCCAAACATACGCTTCGTTCACTTCAACTTTGGACTGTTTCCTTCTCCAAATCAAAAGTTATTTGAAACTGCCAACCACAAAAGGGTCTTGTCTTGCAAAAATCTGTGTGTTTCCAAGCAACCATTTTTATAAAAGGAAAAAAAGCCAGGTCAGATTAGAATATTATAATTGTCCTTTCTGGCTTTAAAAATCTGTGAATCTCTGTCTTCATCTTTCAACAGATTGAGGGACTTGGCAGTAATTTTTGGTACAGCTGCAGAAAAACTCTGCTTTCTGGAGTCAATTTCTCATACCATCCCAGCCAGATGAATGAAGTTTGTCTGTCTAGAGAGTCTCTTTTTAAAGAATAAAAGAGAGCTCACATTCTCACCTCTTGTGTAAAACTGTGTGTGCTAGCCACAAACTGCAACCATCTACCACAAGGTGTCGCTAGAGATTGGTGTATTTTCCCCAGGCTGCAGTGCATTGTTCAGTGGCTTTCTTGAGCATTAAATCTGCTCTTAGCATCCCTCTCACCTGGCCATCAGGACACAAATGTGCCATGGGGAGGGCCCAAAGCGAGGGGCGCCATTTAAACAGCAAGTAGCTTCAAATTCAGTGGGCTGGGGCGGATGGTCTCAGCTGTGATGCATCTCTGAAATTTCCTCACTTCCCTGCTCTCCACTGTGGCCTCCACTCCCACCCTGTTCCCCCTTTTCTGTAACCCCTCAGGCTCCCCCCGGTCTTGGCAGAAGATTTGAAGGGGCTGGTGGAGTCTTCACTAGCATCATCACTCTGGATCCTCACAAGGCCTGGGCCGGCGGCTCTGCCACCCATTGCCTGTCTGAGCACGGACAGATTCAGAAAAGGGAAGCTCCCTGGACTAGCACAGGCTCATCTGGGCCCATAACTCTCCTGTAAAAGCAGCGAAGGTGTCTTGGTCTGAGGCTCAGAAGCAGGAACTCACTTCCATCTTCCCTTGCCTTGCCGTTTCACCTTCCACACATCTCTTTCCTCCTTATGCCAGCTCCTTTTCCCTCCTCCTCTCCCCTCAATCCCCTCCTTGCTTCTCTTTCTTCACCATTACTGTCTCCACTCTCCTCCTCTGTTGACCTCCTGACATTCTCTCTCTCTATTCCTGCCGTCACCCCATCTCTTCATTCCCACCACCAATGCAGTCTACGGCTGTCCTTTTCCCAGAAGGGATGAGTGGACTGAGAGCTTGGGGCTATTCCTGCCTCTGCCACTGACATGCTGTGTGACCTTGGGCAAGTCACTTCATCCCACTCCCACACTTGTCTATTTCAAGTCTTCTTAGACCCTTGTCAAAGCAATTTGGGGCACCATACCTCACACTGGGGCCCCTGGCTCAGCTGGGGCCAGTAGATGCAGTTGTGATACTACTCATAAAATAAATGATTACGTTACAATTTCGTTTTAGAGGTGATCGGCCTCACTGATTTAGCAAACTGTGCTGAACCTTCTATTCATAAACAGTGTCATATTTTCCAAACTATTAACCCAGCCCCAGTTTTCCAGAGATAAAACACGACCTTCTAATAAGAGGATATCCTTGGCTGGCCTGGCGTCTTTATTTCCATGTCCGACAGTCTTTCAGAGGTGCCAACTTTCTGATTTCCCCAGAGGTGCTTGGCCCCCACTCTACTGTAGGCCCCGCCCCCCGTTCTGCCCCTTCCCCCAGGCCCCACTCCTGCCCCGCCTCTTCCTGTGCCATTCCTCCCCTTCCCCAAGTGTACCCTGCAATCATGCTGCCTCCTCCTGTCCCCCATTCCTCCCTTTCCCCCGGCACAGCCTGCCTGCTGCTGAACAGCTGATCAGTGGGGCCCGCTGCCAGTGGGAGGTGCTGGGGGTGAGGAGGACTAGCTGATCGGCAGAGCCCGCTGGTGGGTGGTGAGGATCCGCTATTTTTTATCATGGGTGCACCAGCCCTGGTGCCTATGCTGTCTATCATCAGCATCTGTATTACAACAAGATCCTAGCTCTAGGCCAGAGGTATAGGCGGTGAAATGTCAGTGCTCTGCTAGATTTCTTCAATGGAGCTACATCAGTTTCCAAGAGCGGAGGATCTGGCCCAGGTTCTTTTTATAACAGAGTTTAATGTACTCCAGCACTGCTCAAGGGGAAAGAACTCGTTTAAACATTAACAGGAAATCAAAACGATACAGGTCTATGAACAGGAGCCGAGATTATAACAAGCGGAAGTTCTGAAATCATCACTGTGCTGGAAAGGTCCGCTGGCTTAGGAGGCTCTTGACAGGTTTATTTCTGTTTCTGAGAGGCTGGTTCCTGTCCATTCCTCCAAAAACCAAAGCTGTTGCCTGTCAAGGGATCTCCGCTCATCACTCATTGATCAACTTTACATTTCAAACCTAGGTGCTGTCACGTCTCCATTGCTCCTGTAGGACCTGGTTCTGCATCCACTGATGTCCAGGGCAAAGCTGCCACTGACTTCAATAGGGCAGGAGCAAAGCCTGACGCTATAACAGACAGCTCTCCAGAAATGCCCTTCGCCTTCCCCCCCTTTGCTCTTCAAAATGGAGACGCTGTGTCAAACTCCAAGCCCTCCCCAGGGGCCTGATCCAAACCCACTCAAATCAATCCGTCCATCAATTGCAGTGGAGGCAGGATCAGGCCCCAGGGGCCTTCTGTCTCCACCAACATATTTCACAAGGCGCTACAACGCCAAGTGAGGGCCTCCTAGTATATAATTCCTAGGGAGTATGTCACTTTCTTTACATGTGAGGAGGTTCTCTTAGCCCCTAGATGGATTTGATTTGTGACATCAGCCAGAGGTGGCCTTAACACCCTGGACTGGATCATCTCCCTTTCCATGGCGTTTGCGGGGACAATCTCTGTGAGGAATCCCTTCCCATCAGCCCTTTGAGGGGAAAGATTTGCCTACCTCCTCTCCCCCAAGCCTGGTTGGTCCCCACCCATCCCTGTGAGGCCAGGGTCATCCTCACAGATTCTCCATGCCTCCCTCAGCTGTTGATCTCCTGGAGATCTGTTATATTAATTTAGATGACATATATGGGGCAAAGATGTTAATATAACTCAGTCACTGTCCAACATTAAATAAGGGCCAGGGTGTGGTATAGAGAGACCTATTTAATACCATGGCAAACACACTACTGAAAAAACTCTTTATTAAAGATAAAGAAAAGAAGGAAGAACAGTGACCGCATTCCAAGTGTGAAGTATTAAGTATTGCTTTCATTTTAACAAGGTCCCTTGTTCCTTTTCTCTTTGGCTGGAGAGAGTTTTTCGAAGGTAATCCCCACTTGTGGGACAGTCTCCTAGATGATAATAACTGTCCTTCTGGGGAAAAGAGAAGACATTAGTTGAGATGGACTGGAGCCATTCTTGTTGCTGCAGTTGCTAAGGTCCGATCATGTTTCATTTTAGGTGGTGTGTGGGATTCGGCTTGAGATAGTAGGGGTGGCAAACTCATCTGGATCCTTTCCCTGGTCCGAGCTGATCAGGACACCTTTCAGGATTAGGACAAAGAAGGAGCGGGGTTCCTGGATGTGGTAGGGGTGACAGCCTCCGTCTCTTCTTCCCTCTGTTCTTTCATTTCTCCACAAAATCTCTGTCTTTAAGGTCCCCCCCCAAGAATGGAGTGATGGATGCAATGATCCATCCCTCACTATTTTGTCCACCAGTTAATATAGAGCACTTCAATTCTGGTTCATTAATTTCTGGCTCCACATCATCTGTGTTTAACAAGCATAATTTCAATAGTCTTTGGATTACATCAACATCAATGTGGCCTCTCTGGTTTAGACTAGGCCAGTTTCTTTGGTTTCCTTGCCCCTGTTCCCATCAGCATTTTGTTATTCTAGGTTATCGTGACATCTTATGAACTTCCACTTCAGTTTTGCAGTTGACCTCACAAGTAGAGTAAATTTGCAGGCCCAGTGCTCACCACGGAGGGGTTGACGGTGGGAGCCAGCGGCCTGGCGCTGCATTACCTTTTCCAGAGCAGTAGTGTGTGGGGTGTTGCTGCCCTTGGGGTGTTAGGCTGTGCAGGGTGACTGCAGAGACCAAGGTCCTCCTCCATTTTGGAAGCTGGGCCTGTGGGCCGCAGGGATGTGGATCAGACTGTGACTGGCTGTAGCTCCGGAGTTGCTATGCTAAGTGACAATGGAGTTGTTCAATACAGACTCCCTGTGCATCATTAAAAACCACACACAAAGAGAGGAGCCAAGGTGAGTCCCTCCTACTCCTCCCATCCAGTAACCAGTGCAGACTGACTAAGTGTTCAGAAATCACCAGTCAGCCCCTCCACCCCCTTCCACCCCAGGCAAATCATGAGATTGGCCTAAAAATCACAAAATTTTTACAAGATAATGGTTTTGAGGGCTTTTTATTTGCTTTCTGGCTTTTGAGATTTTAAGATTCACATTTTCAAGCTTTTCTGTACAAACGCAAGGGCTAGAAATTTACTCTCTTTTTAAAATGAAAGCTGAGAGTCTCACCTGGTCACATGACTCTAGGAGCTGGAGCTTGAAGAACACCAATTATCATGAGACTTACACTAAAACTGCAAGTGTTGGCTGCACTGAGTAAGATTTTTATGACCCTATTGAACATGAAAACTGGTTTAGATAACGAATAACTGGGATCGTGTGGCTGACCTCATGTTTTCAAAATGTAAATATGATAACCAGAAGTGTGCTAGAAGCAAAAATGAGAACAGTTTAGGAGCTTACTTCGAATGTAAGCTCTTTGGGGCAGGGACGATCTTTTGGTTCTGTCTTCAGACAGTACCAAGCATCATGATCCATGACAGGGCCCATACGCGCCACCACAGTATAATACAAATAATACAGAAGGGTGACAGGCTTATTGCAACCACACAGCTGGAGTGATGCTCCAGCAGCAGCTGTCCTGATTTAGTAAGGGACCATTGCTCCACAGCCCATGGATCTTTTTTTTTTTTGCTTGTCAGGAGTGGCCAGAGGCTGGTTTTTCTCCATCTCAGCAATGACAACCCTACTTACATTCCATGTGCCTAAACTTGGGTCAAGTTTTTCAGAATCGACTAGTGATTGGGGCACCCAAATTGGTGTGTCTTAAAGGCACCCAATTTTCCCAAACCGGTGAGCATCCACCCTCTGAAAATCAGGCCCTCTGAAGGCATCCCTGTTTGGGCACCCGAAAATTTTGAGAACTCTGAGGCTGTGTCTACGGAGTCTATGGAGACTATGCCGGTATAGTCTTCATAGCATAGAAACAGCCTCCGAGTTCTCTAAATGGAAGCCAATGAAATCAAGTTGGAATAGAGATGTTTGGAGAAGGGAATTTTCCGACAGGAAATCCTGACATTTTTACTGCAAATATGAACAGAAAATGTAACTATAGAAAAGTTTTATGGAACCAAATATTCCCAAAAAAGTTTAGAATCAGAAATCTTTCTGTAGAAACATTTCAACATTTTCTATCAAACTGAAGTGAAAATTGTCCTTTTGCGTTGAGGTTTTGACATCAAATGTCATTTAGACAGAGGCAGCAGGCCCAACCCCCCCTTGGCCGTGATGAGTGGCATACACTGCACTCTGCCCCAGGGAACAGGGGCTAGTTGGTGACTGGCACTACCCTTACACTGAGTTAAGGTGGGAGTTCCCCAGGGAGGGGAGACCCCGAGACTGAGGGGTGTACAGGCAGGGGGGCAGCACCCAAGATAGTGGGGCACCGGGTCCAGGAGGGACACAGGGGCCAAGCGGCAGCACGATACAGACCTGCAGAGGGCACTCCAGAGGCTGGACAAGCTAATTCCAGACAGACACCCGCAGGAGGCACCACAGGGGTGAGTCCTACATCACTACAATGGGCCTGGCTTCCCCTACCAACCACCATCGAAGGTGAGGTGAAACCCCTTGAGGTAAGGGGTGTAAGGTCCATGGAGCCCTGAGACAGATGGGAGACTTGCTATAAGGACACTGAACTATACCTGGGTTGGACTCTCTGTTACCCCTGAAGGGGTGAACTAAAGTATAACCTGGCCAGAGGGTCAAGTTGCAGGAAGAGAAACCACCACAGAGGTGGAGCAACCATCAGCAGAGAGCACCATACAGGGAGACAGCTGTGACACTACATCACCTCTGGCCACGGGGGGGGGGGGGGCACGCCTGTGGTGAATGAACCCCTTTACCCTTTTAAACTGTAAAATTAAATCCAAAGATATTTTATGTCAAAATAAAAATTATCATGTTGTTTCAGGATGTCCATTTGAAATGAACATTGTCTTTTTGACATTTCTTGCCATAAGACTGAAATTTTTCATCAGAATTCAGGTTTACTTGGGAAAAATTGCCGTTTTTTGATGAAACCAGTAGAAAACTTTCTGCACTAAAAATGTCAGCCACCTCTAAACTGGAATTCAAGCTGGGGCCGGTGCAGTGGTAATCAGGATGATGTAACTTTAAGGGGTGAAACATTGCAAACCGCAAAGGCTGAAAATACCTGCTGGGTATACATGGAAAACTGGGATAATCCATTGTGAAAACACTAGTGGGTTTATCTATTGGACCTCTATTCATCCTCACAGACATAAATTTGCTTCAGATAATGCAGTTCCCAAGATGACCTGTGAACTTCCAGACATGGGCTTGAAGAGGGAGTTTATTCTTTGTTTTGAAACCAGAACGAGATCCCTTGGACAAATGCAGCATGGAATTCAAGCCCAAGCTATGCTCTGTGTGTGGGATATTCCTGGAATGCAGGTCTACAGGTCACTCCTACGGTCAGCTGCCTGTGGCCTGGTCTACATACAAAAGTTGTACCACTTGAACTCTAACTCCCTTGACAAGGAGCCAATTACCCCATCAGCCCCAGGCTGGTAAAGAGGCAGGAAGGAAGTGCCAAGTGGGGAAAGGGAAGGGACTAGGGATGGGTGAGCCCAGTTACACAGAGGCCTCTCATGGCAGGGAGACCTCTGTTCCCTTCAGGTCCAGAGGAGAGGGCCAAAAAGCATGGTGGTGCTGTAAATAGATCGTTGCACAGGGATTGTTGTGGACACAGTTATATAACATAACTGTGTCCACAGGAAGAGTTGTACCAGTCTGCTTATTTCCATACAAAACTCACTCCCCGAACTGAAATTGTTATACTGGTTATACTGGTACAGAAATGGTGCACACACCAGAGCAATGTTCATAAAGGGCAAGAATTTGCTGCAAGTTGTGCTGCCTTTGTCATGCCGAGAACTACTGGTGTCAAATGCAAAGAATCTCCCGGGGTAGAAAAATGTTGCTCTTAGTTTGACAGAGGGATTGTCGCTTTCTGAAGGGCATTTTGCGTCATGCAAGGAAAACCAGACACTTACTGCTGCAGTCGCATTTTGTTCTCGGAGCATGTGTTGCTCCCATTGACTTCAATGGTAGTTGCATGTGTATAGTGCAGTGTAGCCTAGTGGCTGGAGCACTAGATCAGAACTCTGCAGACCTGGATTCTGTTCCTGGCTCTGTTGATGACTTTGGCAAGTCACTGCCCTTTGCTCTGCCTCAGTTTCCCCATCTGTAAAAAAGGGGATAGGATTCCAGAGTCACTTTGTAAAAGTTTTTGAGATCCGCTGATGAAAAGTGCTACATTGGAGGTATGTATTATTATCAGACAGCAGAATCTGACCCATAGTAATTAATGGACAATACTTCCATTGTTGATTTCCTTACCACTAATTAAGTGTGGAAGGCAGCTTCTCACTAATATTTAATTATTTCTCCTTCTTGGACTATATTTATTTGAGATTCAACTTTTTTACCTCATCCTTTCAACAGCACATTGTTTTAGCTGGAGTAATTAGTTTCAGGAATATGTCAGAGCACTTTGGTGAGTAATACTCCTGGAGAGTGACACTCGTACGTGGGTGTTGTAATGTGTCTAACAACATTATATTCTGATCCAGCCCTGCGCGTAACCTCCAATTTATTTCTAAGCCCCTGTGTTTATTTAACTGAATCTGTCTTCCATCATTTAAAGCAGTGGCACTCAACCTCTAAGAGCCGAAGAGCCACTTCATCATTGCATAGATGCAGAGAGCCGCAAAGGCGCAGGAAGCCACGAAAGAATTCAGCACACTGCACTCAGAATACCAAGACATGTTACTCATACAGTCATCAAAACAGCTAAAGAGAGGTTACAGTCTGAGCAGAGTTACTCAGAGCTCCAGGAGAGAACTGGCATTCCAGGGCCAGTGCCCACTCCAGCTGGTCAACATCTTTGCCACCCACCTGGGGTCACACCCCTTGTGGGTATATTTCTGTGCCTGGATTCAATCGGAGAGAAGAGTCACATGCGGACCGAGGAAGAACATGCAAGGCTCAGGAGCTGTACATTGGCCGCCATAATTGTCATAGTACTGCTCAGAGGCGCCAGGCGGGATCAGGGGTCCATTGTGCTGGGCACTGCATTTTGGGGGTATACATGTGTGTATACACACACAAACTGAGAACAGAAAGGGACAGAGAGAGAGGCAGAGGCAAAAAACATGAAAGCCCTCTAAGCCTTGAAGAAGCTAGAGAAAGCTTTTGGGTCTGTTGGATAAATAGGCTTGCAGCTGTGAGCTACGACATTGCTTCTTTTGGTTTTGGTTCCTACTGCGTTTAAATTAGCAAGACTTTATTCATTCCTTGTAAATAAACAAGATTGAATCCAAGAAAATACCTGACTCCATTAATTTCTGCTTCCAACTGGAACATTCCCCAGGGCCCAGAAATTTCACTAGCCACTGGGGTCGAAAAGGTGTAACTTCATACTCACTGGCTTCCGTAGTTAACCCATCAAATTGGCAAAGGCAGATTGGCGACCAGTGCAAGATTTGAAAATGCCTGTATCTGTCTTACTGAGAAGAACACCTTCTTGTCAACTGTTGAGAATAGGCCACTTCCATCTTAATTAAATTGGCTCATTAGCTTTGAGCCCTCACTTGGTAAGGCAATTCCTATCTTTTCATGTGCTGTGTATTTATTACTGCCTACTGTATTTTCCACTCCAGGCATCTGATGAAGTGGGCTGTAGCCCACGAAAGCTTATGCCCAAATAAATTTGTTAGTCTCTAAGGTGCCACAAGGACTCCTCATTGTTTCTGAGAAGAATAGGAGCAGAAGGATAAAGCATTGACAATTCTGCCCTTTATTTTGGTTGAATTATCTGCAGTTCTGTGGGTTCATCACATGTTTTTTAAGCATCTAGCACAATTAATTGGAAAAAAAAAACCACCTTGGCTTGCTTTTCTGTTTACTGTTCTATAATATAATGAAAATGTGAAATTGCTTAAGACACTTGACCTCCACAACCTCACTTATACACTTGTTTCACTTTTTGTAGTGTTAAAGGTTGGTGACTATATTTAAAGTGCCTCAGTTCTCTTAAGTCTAGCAAAGAGACTGTGCACATGTTAAATACAATGCGCCAGTGGCAGCATGTTGCATATCCTCCAATATCACTCTCTTATTTATTCTTTTTGCAGCCATTCACAGAAGTTATTCTCTGTTATGAATAAATTATCTCTGATGTCCTTCAAAAAATAATGTCAGGCTTTTGACTGACTGAAGGAAGTTCAGGGAAAATATCCCAGGTGGCTGGGACATGAAGAACAAGCTATTGAACCTGCCTTCTGTTCCTCCTGCTTCTATGCCACACTCGCCATTTGAAACATGTTTCCTTTGCTTAATGAATAATGATTAACAGCCCGGAAGCATTTAGATTGGTAAGACCCAGGCAAATACATGACTGGAGCTACATATATCTATTGTATAGAAATACTCTATGAGCCGGATCTTCTACTGATGTAAACCAAATAACTGAAGTCAATTGAACAATTAATTCAATGGAGTGTGCCAGGAGAGGATCGGGCCCTATGTTTGTATTGATTTTCACCCGCGTACACACAATTGTTGAGTTTTATATTCGACTTTACATTGTCACTATTTTCTTTTCTAAACCGGTCCTGGTGGTATGTGACCAGAGGCTAACTGAAATGCTGTATTTCTAAAAGAGGTCAAAGAAAATCATACTGGAGCTTCTGTGAGTTTCTTTCTTTCCTTGGGTATTGCAGAAAGTCAAATAAAACACACACACATGCACACAAAATAAGGACATGGAAGCAATCCTTAGGTGGGGAAACAAGCCAATACATGTGTGGAAATTCCTTTGCCAGAGTGGATGAAGTGGAAGAAGTTAAGCAGGGGAAGGTTCTGAGATCAGTGCACGATGTTAATTACCATAAAGCCTACAATATCAAGTCATATCAGGGGAGCAAATTAAGGTGGAACAACAAGGTGTTAAAGGTAAAAAATACAGGGCCAGATCCTCAGCTGGTGCACATCAGCCTGGTTCCACTGAACTCAATAGAACTAGGCCCATTTACACCTGCCGGGGATCTCCAGATAAGATTTCAATCACCTAACTTGACTGACTCTTTCACGTCTTGGGAAAATCTTGCTCCCAGCATCTAGTCCAAGCATCCAGGCTGTATGGGCGGAGATGGAAGACAAGTAATTCTCCTTCTCAGTCTGCAGAATGGCAGATTGGTTGCTGCTTAGCTTACGCTGCAGAATTATGGCTGCGGTAGACTCCAAGCTAGTTGCATCCAACCACAATGGCTGTAGTGCCGATCCATAGGTACAGAACTGCCCGTCTCACGGTAGTATGAATGGACCTCCCTTTGAGTGTGAAGTGCAGTGAACCTGCAGTGTGAAGTGCAGGTTACGAACCCTGGCCTACCTTCTACAGTAGACCCAACCACCTAGACTGTGTGGCCTTCGAGCATTGCTAGAACAGTGAGGAAAGGTGGTATTTCAAACTCAGTTCATGCTTCACCTAATTTGCTATGTTCTTGAAACCAGTTTCCAGCTCTCCAATGGTAAAACTGATGATCACACATAAAAGCCAAATCGTTTATTCTTGATACTATGGTTATACCTCACATCTCCCATTGTGGTAGGTACTGTGAGAGTATATAGGATGCTGTTTCTGTCCTAAAAAGCTTACAGTATAATGGAAAGATGATTATCCCCACTTTACAAACAGGGATCTGAGGCACAGAGAAATGAAGTGGCTTTCTCCAGGCCACACAGAAAGTCTGCAGTTAAAGTTCAGCTAATTCCCACCAAACAAAATGGGAATTCGCTATCAGGCCATGCTCTGAATCAAGGCCCTTAGGCTCAGCAACAGCAATGCCTAGGGCCCTGCAAAATTCATGGCCATGAAAAATGCATCACAGACCATGAAAACTGGTCTCCTCCCATGAAATCCGATCTTTTGTGTGTTTTTACCTTATAATATAAGAATTTCACAGAGGAGACCAGCGGTTCTCAAACTCAGGAGATCTGGGTCTAATTCATCACTCTGCCATGTGTATAATTGTTATTGCTAGGGTCCTACCAAATTCATGGTCCATTTTGGTCAATTTCATGGTCATAGGTTTTAAAAAAATGTAAATGTCATGATCTTTGATATTTCAATCTGAAGTTTCACGGTGTTGTAACTGATGGGGTCCTGACCCAAAAGGGGATTGCAGGGGTGGTCACAAGGTTATTTCAGAGGGTTGCGGTATTGCTCCCCTTACTTCTACGCTGCCTTCAGAGCAGGACAGTCGGAGAGCAGCAGCTGATGTCGGATGCCCAGCTCTGAAGGTAGCAGCGCAGAAGTAATGGTAGCAACACCATACCATGCCATCCTTACTTCTGCGCTGCTGCTGGCAGCAACTCTGCAGTCAGAGGTGGGATCCCAGCCAGCAGGAGTTGCTCTCTGGCCTCCCAGCTCTGAAGACAGCGCTGCCGCCAGCAGCAGCGCAGAAGTAAGAGTAGCAATATCGCAACCCCCCTACAATAACCTTGCGACTCCCCACACACACACACGCACAACTCCTTTTTGGGTCAGGATCTCTACAATTACAACACAGTGATTTTGTACAGTGCCTAGCATGATGGGGTTCTGCTCTATGACTGGTCACCTTAGAGGGAAGGACAGCTCAGTGGTTTGAGCATTGGCCTAGTAAACCCAGGGCTGTGAGTTCAATCCTTCAGGGGCCCATTTAGGGAAGTGGGGCAAAAATCTGTCTGGGGGTTAGTCCTGCTTTGAGCAGGGGGTTGGACTAGATGACCTCCTTAAAGTCCCTTCTAACCCTGATAGTCTATGAATACTAATTTCCTGGCCTGCCATCAGGCAACTGTGACACCTCAGAACTTGGGAAAAGATGAAAGAAGCTGATTTTTGAAATATTTAGGTTTAAAATCACAGGCCTCCAACCCTAAGAACACTTCTGGAGCTGAATAACACAATGCACATGGATAATTGATCCCACTGAATCCTGCTACAGTATTTTTAGTCCTTGGCCCAGATTTCTAAAGGTGTTTAGGTACCTAAAGATGCAGAGAGGTGTCTAGCATGATTTTCAGAAGTGCCCAGGCTTTGGGAAATCTATGCGAGTTAGGTGCCTGGGCACTTTTGAAAATTCCATTAGGTGTCCATCTCCATCTTGAGGGGCTTAAATATCTTTCAAAATCTGGCCTAAATTTTCAAAAATGGGAGCCTAAAATTAGGCTCTTGAACACATTTGACCTAATTTTTAAAAGTGCTTAGCACTCTCCACTCTCCTTGTAATCAGCTCAGGACATTTGTAAATCTGGCTAAATGTACGTGGAGGCGAAATATGGATTTAGGAGCTTAACGTTGGGCCCCCAGTTTTGGAAATATTGGCCTTTACTTGTTAAAGTGTCAGAGCATGCACCGTTAAGGAGAGAACCTCAGTCTTGGTTTTGAAATCCTGTTTTACCATTTCGTGTTACAACATTAATATTACTTACATTTATTTTTGCACTTAATATAGCCGTGAATTTCTCTCTCTTTTGGTACGTCGGGGAACAGAAATAACCCACATCAAAGTTCATCATTGTATTAATTTGGAATATATATAGTCTTTCTCTGAATGCCAGCATAAAGATGGGGATATGGATACATTCCTCTATGTTTCTCACAATGTAATTTTTTTCTCCATTGTTAGCATCATTGTTGATCCTGAAATTATAGTGTCTAGGGAGGTATTCAACAGGAGATGTTACAAATAAAAAATGGGTTTTGGAAAATAACTGCAACAAGAATATTTAAATAAACCTCGAGATTACAGAGGGAAAATACAAAAATACCTTCAGGGAGTTCATTTGGTTTCATTCTGCTTCATCTGAGAGTTATCTGAACAGGGGTGGGGGCAATAGCCCAAATTTGACAGGCACCGTAAGAAAAAAATCAAGCATTTTTCTATACACAGCTGAAACTATTAATTATCCTGTAGTAATATGAGTCAAGCTTTCAGTATTCAAATGAATTCCTGTATGCAAAAGCTTTGTCAGTGTAACTGCTTGCAGGGTGGCTATTCTGCCTGAAAGTTTGGGTTGAAAAACCCTCTTTTTAAAAAAAACACTCATGATTTTTAAGCCAATCTCCTGATTTTTTGAGGCCTAAATTATGAGCTTTGAATGCCTGGGGATGGCAATACTGCAACTGAGTGTAAATCCTGACGTCTGCATGAATGGATTGGGCCCCAGTCCTGCAAACACCAAAGGTTGCAAGGCCTGTTTGTTCTGCCCAGCTTTAAGAGAGTGGGGGGATTGTGCAGATCTGAAATATGTCGATTTCAGCTGCTGAGTTATTATATGGGCCAGAATGGAATTCAATGGAGCTTTGCCGATTGATCCCAGCTGAGGATGTAGCCTGCATGTTTCTTATTGGGGTGGCAGGATGGCATTGCAATAGTGCTTCGCCTTTGTATCTGTAAAATGAATCGTAGAAGGCCTGCAGTAAATACTAAGCCCAGGTCTACACTAGCAGGAGGATTGCTTTAAGATACGCAACTAGACACAATAAATCGACCCCCGAAAGATCAATCAGTAACCACCCATTACAGAGGTTTTCTGCTGACAGATTATTTGATGTCTGCAGTTAATTAACCAGCAGAGAGAAAGGAGGTTCCAATGATTTCCACTGCAGGTGACATTCATTAAAGACCATGTGATAAGTGTTACAGTGAAATTACTAATTTATCAAACCATGGAGGGTTTGGCCCAGTTGAGCATTGCAAATTCTTCCAGAGTAGGGTTATGTAACAGTTTGCTGCTGCCAAGTTCAGATTTCACATCAGTACACCCCTAACCTCCAACATGCCAGATACTTTAGAGAGGTAACTGGCAAAATAACATATCCCACTGGCTGTGTCAGGGCTGCATACTGTGCAACTGTACTAAGATTTTCAAAAGCCTCCATTTTTCCTTGCCCTACATGAAACACTTGGCTGGGCTTGATTTTCAGAGGAACCCAAAATCAAAATTCTTAACCTTGGTCATTTCCAGCAAACATGGAATTTTGGCTGCTATCCACTCTGACGCCCACTCGGATTCTGCCTGGCAAGTGACTTGACTCCATTCTTTTTGAGATTCTAAGAACACAATCCAGTCTGCCATGGGGTCAGGGGGAATTAGCCCTCCACAGTTTGTGTGAATAATACTTTGTGATAAGGGCCTTAAAACATTTGGGTTTACTTCTAGGGGTTTTTTCCCCCCCACAACAGGCTTTTATCTTAAAGAGAATCAAAGTTTTCCTGCCTTTGAAAAGCAGAGCCTCCCTGATACTCATTACTTGACTCTGCTGTTCACTCAGGCCTTTCACTTTGATGAGCAAGGCTGGTTTACAGAAAGTATTTAGCATCTTGATTAGTCTGTAATGCGACCTGCTTTTGAATGGTGTTTTTGAGGATTTGCTGCTGCTTCTGTGGAAATAAATATGGCAGAGGGAGGGCTAAGACCATCTCTTATAGGAAAATGTTTTGGTTGAGTTGTATTTAGGCACTCAGCTTTTTCCAGACTGTGATCTCTTGAAGTGCGTTCTAGCCCAGGAAAGCTTATACCCAAATAAATTCATTAGTCTCTAAGGTGCCACAAGGCCGCCTCGTATTTTTTGTTTGTTCTATTTTTTTGCTGATACAGACTAACATGGCTACCAGTGAAATCAGTTATTTTTAACACCCATCCCTTCTGTCTTGCCCTAAAGAAGGGTGGTTATTAAAACTTGTCCATAGGGGTGTTGATCATCCACCCACCCACACCAATTTGAGAACCCGTGTCCTAAAGTGAATGTGTAAAAACATTAAATACAGTTAAACCTAAGATGTGAGGGTTTCTTTAGTGCAAGAGGGTACAACTCCACTGAAGTCTATGGAGCTACACCAAAGATGAATTCCCCTCCCCACCCCTTTTTATTTTAATGTTGGCATTATTGTCTTATGGGCCAGGTTATGGGGTTAGGCTGCTCTTTATGGATAGTAAGGCACGGGGCTCAGCTCACCTCTATCCCATAATCATGGTGCTTTAAGAGTTGGAGAGGGCTGATATAGGCCAGGATCTGAGAAATAGGACACATGAGTAAAGAGGAAGCAGTCTTGCAGGTGAGTAGTACTTGGGGAGATAAACCCTTTAGTACTCCTGTAAGGACCTCGAACCAGGAGTCATATGGAGTGAGCAGGGCAAAGATCCCTCTGCTCCAACCAACTGGGGATGAGCTGGGGAATGGAACAAGCATATAGCCTGCCTTCTCCCTCATAGTGGAGAGACATCAGCAGGAGAAGGTCTACCCGCTGAATTCTCTCCAAGCCTAAGGGGGAAAGGACAGCTGCAGGAGAGACTGGCTGAGGGCCAGCAGCTGGCCTGAATGAGAACCCATGTCCAGAGGAGGAGGAGGCTTTATTTCTGTATTGAAGCAGGATCTCTCAGGGTATTTGAGTGCCTGTTTCATGGTACTTAGGGGAGTGTCCTTGTTTGGTGAAGGCGGTTCTAACTGTGTCAAGGTGTCTATCCTGGACTTTCTCCCTGGGAGCATATTCTGTGTTATCTGAGATACCAGATTTCTTGGTGTGTTTGTGGTGGTTCTGTAAAGGCAGGTGTGGTGACTGGAGGATTGCTAATGGGCTACTTGACCTCAAATGGTTCCTTGAAATATGTGTTCTACTTCTGCTAAACAATCTGTCCCACCTTGTATGTAGCTGTGACACTCTGAGTACCTTTCCCAGACCTGAAGAAGAGCTCCTGTAAACTCAAATGTTTGTCTCTCTCACCAACAAAAGTAGGTCCAATAAAAGGTATTACCTCACCCACCTTGTGTCTCTAATATCCTGGGACCAACATGTTTACAACAACACTGCATACAAAGATTTCATCCAATGCCTAATGAAGCTAATTGAAAGACTCCCATTGACTTAAATGGGTTTTTGATTAGATCTTGCCATGTAAAAGGGAAACGTAACAGTCTAATACCTGAAACATATAAACATGGAAGGCTATTTCAGAAGGGTACAATCTGGAGTAATGAGACACGTGGTGTATGTTATTCAAAGGAGATGCTGCCATGTGGTTTTCTGCAGGTTCAACTAAAATGGAGAAGACCTTTCTCCCTCCTACAGAAACAGTTGCCCTTTTTGTGTCTCGGGTCAGAGACAGACTGTTGCAGAGTGATTCGCTGTATTTTCTCTCTCTTAGAGACTTTATATTTGTTCTTTCTTTTCTCCCCCATCCTTCAGTATTTTATTTCTGTTCACCATAATTCCCACATCAGTAACATCATTATTGGAGCCCGTCAGGAATTTTCGATGAATCTTTTTTTGTTGAAAAATGCCTATTTGTTGAAACCAAAGCTGTATATGAAACAGGGTTGGGCTTGGTGAATTCCCCAACTTGAAAAAACTCAGAACTGTTGAAGTGTTTCATTTTTGCATTTGAAAAACCAAAAAACTTCAAAAAATCCTGTTTTTCCTTTTGAGATAACTTTTTGCTTCAAAATTTAAACCAATCAGACTGAAAAAAAAGAGAAAAATGCATGAAGAGAAAAAGAAAAATGCATAAAAAGAAAAAGATGAATATCAAAATGAAACATTTATTTTTGATAATTTTGAAATGTTTCAGTCGAGCCAAAATAAAAACATTTTGAGATTTGTTTGGTTTTTCTGGTTTGCAAATATTTTTTTGAAATTTCACTTTTTTGTCCCAATTTGAGATGGGAAATTGCTTTCAAACTTTCTCAGAAATATTCAGAGAATGAAAAACCATTTTGCACCAGCTCTCATCGTGATTGATAAACATAAGAAATGTAAAAAAGAGAAAATAAATGTCAGCAAAAACTACATATTGTCAAAATACATTTCTGTCAAAATCTGCAAGACGTTTTGGGCAATAAATATCTAGTAAATGAGCGTTAGAATTAAGTTAGTTATTTTTTTAAAAATGAACCATACAAGCAATGACTAGCTGCTATGCTTTAGTGAATACATAGAAGAAAAAGCTGAAGCAATGGCCTAGACAAATTTTCTTATCTAAAGCACAGGCTCACTGTTACATGGACTATCTACCCCTAAGAAAGCACGGCATACAGCTGAATTCAATACATTAATCAATGGAGAGGATCTAGAAGGTATGTAAAAGGCTTGAACAACGAGTGATAGCTCAAATATTTATTCCTTCTCCACAAATTTCCATAACTGTTGCTCCCAGTGGTGCTATGTTGTTCTACCTGAAAAAAGGCGCAACGTTTTAAAGCAGGGGTCGGCAACCGTTCAGAGGTGGTGTGTCAAGTCTTCATTTATTCACTCTGATTTAAGGTTTCACGTGCCAGTCATACATTGTAACGTTTTTAGAAGGTCTCTTTCTAGAAGTCTATCAAATATAACTAATATTAATAATAAATTATTGTTGTATGTAACATAAATTAGGTTTTTTAAATGTTTAAGAAGCTTCATTTAAAATTAAATTAAAATGCAGAGCCCCCCGGTGGCCAGGACCCAGGCAATGTGAGAGCCACTGAAAATCAGCTCACATGCCGGCTTCAGCACGCGTGCCATAGGTTGCCTACCCTTGCTTTAAAGCCCAGGCATTGTCATTAGAGATGAGTAAATTCGATTAAGTTCATAACCCAACATCTAGACAATAAAACCTTATTCAAACCATCTGAACTTGTTGGATCTGCAAATTCGGGGCAAATAAGTTTCCCCTATAATTGTCATTACTTCAAGTTCCCATCTAGACAGGCGAATACTGTGAGAGCAATGGAACAAATCTTCAGATGGAATAAAGAGCAGAAGTACCACTGAAGCTACGTCAATATAGCCCAGCTACCCCAATATTTCTTGTGGTGTTGCTTCAGTTCACACTTTTGTCCTGGTTGGAACCAAGGAAAGCATAAACGTGAACATTAATGTAGGGGGAAAAAACTGACCAAACTTTTCCAGACCTCTGGGCTCAGGTTTGGCATCAGTTTCAGAAGGGCACAATTTTCTTGGCACCTTTGTCAGAAACACTGAATTTGATACATAAAGGCCCAGTGGTTCCAATCACTCAGTCCCAAGTCCTCAGAAATGCTCACCAGTACCTAGGTATGAAGTTTTGACAGCAGCATGATACTTGCCAAATAAACTGACATGTGCAGCAGCCATTTCTTTTATCCCTTGCTGCAGCTATCACTGGCTGCTTTGGTGGCATGTGAAAATGATTGAGTGATGGATCTGACATACAATGTACCATGACACACACATTATCTGTGCTTTGCCAGCTGGCCCACCTGTCACTTATGAAGTGTACGGTATCAATGTCATTCGTTTAAAATCATTTTTCTTTTTTGATACAAATTCAGAAATTCTGAAGAATTTGCTGCACCCTTGGTTATAGCAAAATTGGATAAAGTATTTTCAAGGGGACCCATATTCCTGACTCCACAAAAAATACTGTAGTTGACAGACTCATACTCATACTCATAGACTCTAGGACTGGAAGGGACCTCGAGAGGTCATCGAGTCCAGTCCCCTGCCCTCATGGCAGGACCAAATACTGTCTAGACCA
Organism: Gopherus evgoodei; assembly: GCF_007399415.2. Lineage (NCBI taxonomy): Eukaryota > Metazoa > Chordata > Testudines > Testudinidae > Gopherus > Gopherus evgoodei. The sequence continues at coordinate 220,259,495 of NC_044324.1, read as the reverse complement.
TCCCTAATTAATCAATACCCTAAGCTGTCATCTTTTCAAGCATGGTTATAGGTGCCCTATATGGTATTGTGATGAATGTCGTATAAGAACCTGGATGCACAGATAGACAGATAATGGTCTGTTGTTTGGGTTTCTTTTCATAGGAAAAGAACATCAGTGGGAATTTGTAACAATTTTCTTCACTGTTCTTATCTTCTTATGGACTTTCCCTTCCTTCTAACTACACTGGTGCAACATCGATTTGTCCTTTCCAAAGAATTGCTGACACTGTCCAACTAGATATAGAGAGATGTATTTGTCTGAATCCTTCACACACCATCAGATGTCTCTTAGGGCATGAAGAAGGCTCTGCCTTCCCTGTCTATCCTTGGCCACTCTTCACACGTCCTGTGCTATGTATCATAAGCTTTTCCTCTCTAGGTTCTCTTTGATTAAGTAAAGTTTTAGAGCATGAGCTTTTGTGGGTGAATACCCACTTCATCAGATGCATGTAGTGGAAATTTCCAGGGGCAGGTATATATATGCAAGCAAGCTAGAGATAATGAGGTTAGTTCAATCAGGGAGGATGAGGCCCTGTTCTAGAAGTTGAGGTGTGAAAACCAAGGGAGGAGAAAGTATCAGAGGGGTAGCCGTGTTAGTCTGGATCTGTAAAAGCAGCAAAGAATCCTTTGGCACCTTATAGACTAACAGACGTTTTGGAGCATGAGCTTTCGTGGGTGAATACCCACTTCCTCAGATTCACCCACGAAAGCTCATGCTCCAAAACGTCTGTTTGTCTATAAGAGAGGAGAAACTGGTTTTGTAGTTGGCAAGCCATTCACAGTCTTTGTTTAATCCTGAGCTGATGGTGTCAAATTTGCAGATGAACTGAAGCTCAGCAGTTTCTCTTTGAAGTCTGGTCCTGACGTTTCTTTGCTGCAGGATGACCACCTTAAGGTCTGCTATAGTGTGGCCAGGGAGGTTGAAGTGCTCTCCTACAGGTTTTTGTATATTGCCATTCCTAATATCTGATTTGTATCCATTTATCCTTTTCCGTAGAGACTGTCCAGTTTGGCCGATGTACATAGCAGAGGGGCATTGCTGGCTTATGAGGGCGTATATTACATTGGTGGACGTGCAGGTGAATGAACTGGTGATGGTGTAGCTGATCTGGTTAGGTCATGTGATGATGTTGCTGGTGTAGATATGTGAGCAGAGTTGGCATCGAGGTTTGTTGCATGGATTGGTTCCTGAGCTAGAGTTACTATGGTGCGGTGTGCAGTTATTGGTGAGAATATGTTTCAGGTTGGCAGGTTGTCTGTGGGCGAGGACTGGCCTGCCACCCAAGGCCTGTGAAAGTGTGGGATCACTGTCCAGGATGGGTTGTAGATCCCTGAGCTTCAGTTCATCTGCAAATTTGACACCATCAGCTCAGGATTAAACAAAGACTGTGAATGGCTTGCCAAATACAAAACCAGTTTCTCCTCCCTTGGTTTTCACACCTCAACTTCTAGAACAGGGCCTCATCCTCCCTGATTGAACTAACCTCATTATCTCTAGCTTGCTTACATATATATACCTGCCCCTGGAAATTTCCACTACATGCATCTGACGAAGTGGGTATTCACCCACGAAAGCTCATGCTCCAAAACGTCTGTTAGTCTATAAAGTGCTACAGGATTCTTTGCTGCTTTTACAGATCCAGACTAACACGGCTACCCCTCTGATCTTTGATTAAGGGATTTCCTCCAGCTGCCCAATAGTATCTTTGCCATGACAGAAGCACTGGCTTCATTCTTAACACATGTTCCAGGTATTTCCATCTTCTTTTCTGGATAACGCTGGAGACAAGGGATTGTTGGACTCTCTGACTAATTTTAGCATTTGTTATAAATTCGTTCTATTTAATAGCTAGTCTTTTCCTGCAATGTTTGCTTTCAAAGGCATTCAAAGTCTGCCTGTGCCTTTGGTGGATTTCCAGCTTTCATATCTAGTGTGTTCTGACAGAAATAACATTCCAGGTGCAGATTTTTAGCTTGGTATTTATACGCCCCTCTTAAATTAAATCCTTTTCATTTTAAAACAATCACCTCATTATTAGTATGAGCCGCACCATAGTAGCAATCAGAAGCCCCAAATGAAATCCAGGATCCATTTTGCTGGACACTGCATAAATACATAGTAAGATCCAATCCCTGCTCCAAAGAGTTTACAGTCTAAATAGACGAGACAGACAGAAGGTGAGAGAAAGAAAAGATGAATAGCTCAGATCCTCAATGCCATTTAGGAGCCTAACTCCTATTGAATTCAATGGCAATTAGTTGCTGAAATACTTTTGAGGCTCTGGGCCATTATACCCACTTTACAGACGTGGAATTGAGGCTCAGAGAGATTAAGAACTTGCTGAGGATCACACCCAGGGAGTCTGTGAGAAAGCCAATAGCTGAACATGTGTCTTGGAAGTCTATGCTTTCATTGCAGGGCCAGTCTTCTTCTGTGATAAGAATAGCATATATTTCCTTTTGCTTTGTGTACTATGCATTATGTGTTAACAATATACAGAACAATCAGCACAATTTATGCTTTATTACGCTAACGCACTGTACCAATAACTGCTCTCACCAGAATAACAGCAAACAGCTCCTCTTAAACAGAATCTCTTTTGCTTTGTGTAAGCAAACTAAACAACAGATTGACTGACTCTCAGTCTTGGACCACATGGAACCCATGTAAAATAGTCCTACCATAATGGTTTGGGTTTTGCTAGTCGTCTGCTTCCATGTCTTCCAGGGGCTTTCTGGATTATTACCTAATGCTGTCTTGGTCCTTGGTAACCTCTCCAGTGGTGTGATCTAAATCAATCTGTGGCCACTCTCTGGATCACATTCATATTTGCCCTGCAGTCTGTCGAGTCAATGACACCGCTGCACAGTGGCTGTAAAATATTGCCATGCTGGTTTTTAAGTGTGACAGACATCATCTTGGCCACTCGATGCTGGGGACTGAACCGATCGCTTCCTGAGTGAACAGCGTGAAATACTACAGCTTTAGCATCAAAGCTCTCAAACGGGGGCTGTCGCAGACTTGAATGCTCAGTTGCACCCACTCAGCACTGGCCGAAAAGACTAGCTGAAATGCAGGTTCACAGGGACTCAGGCGCTGTGGTTACAAAACAATAAATAGGAGTTTCTGAAATTCTAATAGTGAAGCAACAGAGTCATCCTTTCCCCCTCAGCCAGAGCAGTGAGCCAGGGCTCACCCCAGGTTGCTTTGAGAGGATTGCAAAATTCCCTTTTCACCAGCTTTCCTTCAAGTCATTAAAAGCAAGTTCTCAGGACCAGATTCCTATGGATGCTGGATCCACTTACTCCTCTCTGGCACTGGAATGGCCTCAAAATTGGCCATCAATTACCTTTTAAGGCTCCGTTGCACTGCCAGAAAGATGTAAAGGGACTTAGCGTAAATTAATATCAGACAACAGTGAACTATTTACCTGACTGAGGGAAATTCCTTGTCCTCTGCTTTTCCTAGGGCTGTCCTCTCTGTTTCAAGATGCCCCCTCAATCGGCATCCCAGTTAAAACAGAAATCATTTCCCTTAAGAATCTTCCAACCCAAATTTCCCTCTTGGGTTGACTCACAAACCTCTCAAAAGGGTTCCTGTCTCCACCTGCACACTTGTTCCTCTCACGCTCTCCTCAGCAAGGCTGAGTCTCTGCAGCGTTGTCTGGCTCAGCCTCGAGGAGGGAACACAACCCTCCCCTGCAACAAGGGTGTGACACGAGCTGGGCTGGGCAATCAGTTGAAACTTTTATTGCCTCGTTCTAGTCATGTGACCTTAGTAGGGGTTCCAAAGGTTAATACCCCAGTCATATGGCAGGGGTTGGTATTCAGTGACTCAACTGCTTTGGCAGGGGTTGGCAACCTTTCAGAAGTGCTGTGCCAAGTCTTCATTTATTCACTCTAATTTAAGGTTTCGTGTGCCAGTAATACAGTTTAACATTTTTAGAAGGTCTTTTCCTAGAAGTCTATAATATATAATTAAACTATTGTTGTATGTAAAGTAAATAAGGTTTTTAAAATGTTTAAGAAACTTCATTTAAAATTAAATTAAAATGCAGAGCTCCCCAGACCGGTGGCCAGGACCCAAACAGTGTGAGTGCCACTGAAAATCAGCTCATCTGCGGCTTTCGGCATGCGTGCCATAGGTTGCCAACCCGTGTGCTATGGAATACGGTGCATACTCCCTATTTAGTTACCTTTTCTAACGTAATCTGGGACTAAGCCAATTAACAAAAGCCATCTGCCCGGGCCTTACTGACTGTCAGCACCTTGTGTCCTGATCATGTGGCCGGTCCAACAGACACTTTGAAATCCATTTCGCAGGGAGTGGGTCATGAGAGCACGAATAGGCTTCTGAATCGGTGTTTCTCAAGGACAGGACCATGGGCTGGCGCCAGTCCCTGAGATCTCTCTGACACGGTTTAGGAAGACAGCAAGCAGTCCCTGGTATCAAAAGAAGGTTGAGAAACACTGGCCAAGATGCATTATAATCAGATCAGAGCACTTTTTTCAGTAGATCTCAAAGCACTTTACAAAGAAGACCCATACAGTTATCCCTATCTTACAGCTGGAGAAAGAGAGGAGTGAAATAACTTATGCAAAGTCAGGGCAGAGCTGGGAACAAAACTCAAATCTCTTGAGTACTAGGTCAATGCGTCACCCATTAGGCCATACTGCCTCCTCTAACTTACTTGCCAGGAGGATAATTGTTATTTGAATGGGTATCCAGCTAGCAATGGGGGAAACCAGAGCAGGGCTTGTATTTTATTAGTGTGCTCTCCAAGACTTTGTTAAAAATAGTGGGCCAAGCCCAGAGCTGAATCTAAGGGTCTCTACACCAGTGTAACTTCTTCTGGCCCAAAGAGGATGTAAAAACGAACTAGTTTAAATTCCCTTTGTGGATGGTGTGACTTTAAGGGGTCACTCAGGGAATAAGTCCCTCCCCCAACTTTCACCCAGGGAAGGAGGCAGCAGTTCCTTTATCCCTGTCCTCCCCACGATTTTCTGTTGTCCCTTGAACAAAGAGTTTGCTCTGCGTGGAGAGGTGCAGCCACCACCACCTCAGGCTCTCCCTACACCACAGCTGAGGGGGAGATAAAGTTACCTTTGCACCCCTCAGCACCGCCCAGGGGAGAGCACCATGTGCCACCAGCAGGAGGCACACCCTCATACCATTAAGCAAGGTGCAGAGGAAAAGTCTGAAGAGAGACAGGGAGCAGGAGGACTTGGGGAGAGGGTAGAAAGAGTCAGTGGGTTGAGAGAAAGGAGATTGGGGAAGCACAAAGGAGACTAGAGAGAGAGGTTGGGGGAACACAGGTGGGAGAGATGGGGGCAGTGAGGAGGGAAGGTGGCCATTTTGCTAATTTTGACATGTCAACATTTTGAGTGTCAAATTTAACCCAAAAGGGGGGGGAATTTTCAGTGAAATTGCTTTGATTGCCTCCCTTACCCCCCACACATCCGGCTTTTCACTCCACTGTAGAGCCGGTCAAAATGTTTCTAAACCTTTCCAGTTCTGTAACAAACAGACTGTTTCGTAACCTTCTGGGCCTTTCCTCTCCCTTTTGCCTGGTCCCTCTGCAGTAAAATAGGGCAAGCCAGGCCAGGAGCTCTGAACAATGCCATGAAAGCTCCCAGCGTTCTTATTCCTTTGTGTGTCTTTAGATCCTAGAGGCTGCATCCCTTCTCCCCCTACCCTGCCACTCCCTTCACGGCCCCCTTTGGGATCCACCCTCCTGGACGTGGCAAAAGGTGCCAGGTACCACCTTGAAGCCGTGAGTCCCCCCTGCATTGGTAGACTTATGCAACATGGCAAAAACATCCTGCAGGGTCTTCGGTGCAAACTGAAAACAGAACCAACCCCGCTAATCCATTCTAACCTCCCACGGTACTAAGCTAATACAAACCCCAAACATTAATATATTGCTCAGCTCTTATTTGCCTTTTGTGTTAGTGCTTTCAGTGCTTTATTTGACTTCGCCATGGACTGCTTCCTCCAGGCCCATATGCTGCTTTCATTTTCCCATATGTCCTAAGCACATCCACAGCCCTCTCTCCTCTCCACTGCATGAAGGGCGCCCTTGGAAATGAAGTGACAAGAGAGCTTTTTGTAAGTGCCTGGTGGATTTAGGAGCACTGGGGCTATTGATTGCCTCCTTTGCTTCTGAAACTCCTTCCCCCGCCCCGCCTCTGCAGCGAGCAGAATGATACATGTGTTACCCACTGGCCAGTGTCTGTTCCAGAGCAGGTGCAGGTGCATAATCCACTGAGGATGTGAGTCTGCTAAAGCACCAGCCACACAGTTCTTTAGCCCTAGGTACAGAGACTCATGTACGTATCTCTGGAGGGCCCCGGCTCACTCCTTACCATCAGCCATGACGGTGGCCATCGAACACAGAGCAGCAAAAATGGGCCTCGTCACATGCAATTTAGGCACTTAGGATTTGCCCTAACACATCAGCCCAGTCGTTTAGAATTGATGGCACTGTGTGAGGCCTTCCCTAGGCCAGGAGAATCTGGCCCCTAGTTTGAAAAATGGTGGCCAGTCTCCCACGGAACTTGAGGGCACGGAGTCAGTCTGATTCTCTATCTTGCTCCAAATCCAAGCTCACACTCTGAGTGACACCAGCGGGGACTGAGGATTTTCTCTCTAGGTGCCTAGATCTTGTTCCTGAGTGGCTTTGATTAACCCAGAGCCCTCCCAATATGGAAGAGCATTTCAAATGTACATTACCTGACCCGTGGCCACATTACATTACTCTGCCAGCCTGTTGTCCAATCACCTACCTCTGTGAGACCTCCCTCCTCTCCAGCCTCACCAGGCAAGAATCTGTGGGTGGATAGTTGGAAGGAGTTGGCCACATTCCCTGTTTCTGTAACGTCACCATTTGGCAGAGATGCTTCATCAGTAAGTGCAAGGGCCTGGTGATTTTTCCAGCCCCCCTTGCTCTTTGGTTCCCCTCTCTCATGCTTTTCCAGTTCTTCCCATCCTGCTCCTGGACTCTCCTTTCTCAGGCAGGCCAAGCAAAAAGCCTCATTTTCTTGGTATTAGATTATTACTATTAATTTTAACCCAGCAGAGCCTAGGATGCCCAGTCCTCGACCAGGGCTCCATTGCACTAGGCACTGTACAAACGCAGAACAGTAAGATGGTCCCAAGACCTTACAATCTAAACAGAGTTGCTCTGTCCTTTCCCAGTGGTGACTGCAGCAGAGACCCCACACTCACTCTTGTGGTTGCAGGGACACACTTAAGGGAAGCCTCGTGATACACAGGACAGCACACTGGACTGGGGCTCAGAAGACCTGTGCTTTTTTCTCGCTCTGCCGTTGGCTCACCGTGGGCAAGTCACCTTCCCCTGGCCTCAGTTTCCCCATCTTTAAGAGGCAGATAATAAGACTGACTTCTTTGTAAAGCACTTTGAGCTCTTCTAATAAAAATCGCTGAATTAGAGCTAGGTATTATCACCATACAAGCAATGCTAATTTATGATTAGGCATGGTCAGTGCTGACTGCAGTTCATAGACATCGTATGCTGGAAAAGAAAATGGAGAATAATTACAAAAAATTGCTATTTCCGGACATCTAACTTAAGGTGTATTTCGTACCTAAAATGGGAAGAGGCCTGTAACAAGAACAGTACCAGTGTTTTCCTTGTTTCGGAGACATGCTGAATTACCTTTTAGGAGTTAGTCTGATAATCCGGCCTTTAAGAGTCAAGTTTATACTGCCAGATTGTTATATGTGTTTAAATCAGCAATGACAGCCAGTGACCATCTGTTAATCACAGGTGTGTATACTCAATGGATATGACAGATGAGATAGTCTTTGCCCTGATTCCTCAGATCCACTGGTGGCCTGAATCAAGGGTGGGGGTTGTTTTGTGTATATGACATGAATGTGCTTAGGGGGCACTGAAATCAGTTGATGTTTTCCGTTGACTTAAGTGGCAGCAAAACTGGGCCTTTTGTAAGTGTTGATTTATGGTACTTAACCATATTTGGCCCAATTCAAATATGAGTAAAGTGGTGCCAATTGAAACCCTGACACACTCAGACCTAACCCTTCAGACATACAGACACTCATTCTGCTGACATGCATGGGAGTCTAAGTTAGTATAAGTTACACACCACGGAGGCTTCACTCGCTCCCCTGTGACTTTAATTTACACAATCTTTGTGTTCCTCCATCTATACATTACACGGCCTTAGCCTCTCATATACATTGCAAGTGGGAATACAGCTGAGTTAGTGTAAGGGATATAAAGTGAGTTTAGGGGAAACTAACTTGCCTCAGCCCACAAAGAAAGTACAGGAGTGTGGTGTAGCTACTGCTGCATTTCTGACACACCCAGGACTCCAGCTGATATCTGTGAGAATTTAGAAAGCATAAGAAATATAGGCTCAGGCCCAATATGGCACAATGAATCCAGATCCTCAACTCCTCTGGGACTTAGGCACCTTTGAGGATCTGGGTCATGCTTTATTTCCAAGCAACAGTATTGTTACTATTGTTTTTCATATTAACGCCTGTTTATATTTTTAATGAGCGACTGTCGATTGGAACCAGATTAGATTTGCCAAATGGACATTATATGTTTTGCAAGAAGTTATCTAGTTCAGCAACACAGTTTAGCTAGATGGACCACAGCGGCCATGTTGAAAATGGCATCTTTCTGAAAATCTCCCACCATTGCATTATCACTGGAACCGTTCCACCAGCAATAATGTAGCAGGGCTGGGAGCTCTAGTGTAGACAGGCCACCTGCCTCCATCTGTGTTTTAAGTACCCACAGTTCTCGATGTACTCATTCTATGGGTCTTGTGGTCAGTGGGAGCTGTTGGGTGCTCAGCACCTCTGAAAATCAGCTCACTTAGTTAGGCACCCAGCTTTAAAAATAATGGCTAAGCCTGATCACATTATGAACGGCAAAGAACAAAGAGGAATTAATTCTGATGGTAATAGGTAAAGAATGTACTGCTATGGCAGGAATACCCAGGGTGTGCTTTACACATAGTCTTACAGCTTCTTTTCTTGGTGCAAACACTTTAAAAAAATGTTACCTTGTTATCAGCTTTGCGATGTGCTTTCTTTTGGGGGGAGCTGTGGCAAGCAGCAAAGATGCTTGCTCTCTGCCAAAGCCAGCTCTTGAGTCTGAGTTGCTCTCCGGGAACTGGGCAGCAGTGTTTGAGCTGAGATTGTGGAAGCCAGTGTGCCGTTTCTGACCATGTCTGTTCCAGGACTGATGCATACAGCGTAAATGAAGGACATATGTGGACTGTATGGCTGCTGCAAGGCCCTGTCATCTGCTACAGCTCAGCAGAGGGGAAACACTCCATAATTTTTGCACACTGTTGTATGTTTATTGAAATAAATAGGACAACTATTTTTCCTATTGTTCTTTTTTCCTTATTTTCATATTTGACCACAATTGAATGAGTGAATGGAAGTCTGTATGTCAGAGATTTGTGGGAAAGGGATTTGCAAGAGTTTTTATTACAATCCCATCACTAAATCAGATATGGAGTCACCCATTGTATACTGTCACAATTATCTCTGAAATACTTCTTTAGGACATTTTTGCCACCACCCCCCCCAGAATGGAACCGCTTGCACCAAGTAGTTGGTTGGGTTTTATTTCCTAGGGAGAGGGTCCTTCAACCCCATAGGAGATCTTCACTCACACAGCCTCCCATCCCATGCCACATCTCACACACACAGAGCTGCGCAAGGTGCTAGGCTGTCACTAGATACCGTGTATTTCCCTGGGGCAGATTATAATCATTGCTAATGAAGTGCCCTTATCAGCAGCTTGTTTGCCAAGAGGGGTGGCCGCTCGCTTGATTATGAGCATGAGCAAGACTTTTTGTTTCAATGAGAACTAGGTCGAACCCACCTGCTCTGTTTCCTTCCACCCCTGAGCCATTTGCCTTCCACCCAAACCTTGCTCTTGCCTTACCCTGTCCCTGGATAACTGCACATCAGCTGGTCAACCATGAAGGCCATGTTCCTCTTGACATCCCCTGCATGGGCACTGGTCTTTCTTTACCCCTGTGTGGGCCTATCTGCTGCGGTCGGCTTGGGATGGAACACGAAGAAAGAACCACATTTGGATGCACCTCTTTTCCGCTCCAAGGAAAGATTGGCATATCTTTACTTTGCACGCCCCCCAGGTCACTGAGGGCAGCAGCGCAGAGCCTGTGTCTGAAGGGGAATCAGCACTGAATTATTGTCCACACTCTGTTCTCCATTAGGCTATTGATTCGGCACTGGTTTCCCATCCTCTGAGTGCTGCTGCTATCAGTATTCTCAGCCCCCTGGGGCTCAGGTTATGAGTCAGCCAGGTGATAAAGAGTCACACACCAACACAGCAGGGGAGCTTGAGGCCATTGTGATAGAGGCCAGAGATGCATGAGGGGCCAGTAGGGAAGAACAGGTGGGACAATGCCCCTCAACTCTCCCAGCTATGGGCCTGGATCTTCCATAGCTGGGCATGGGTGACAGCACATTTTGTTCATTCAAGGTGCCAGATTGGCGCCAGTATTTACGTAAAACATCTGAGTCCAAAGTATGTAGTAGAAAGAGGTAAGATGTGTGTTGCATGAGTTTTATACACTCATCGCTCAGAGAGCAATATAATCCAGCAATGATTTTAACATCAGACAGTCAAGATGCTTCTGATCACTGAACTAACTACGGTTCAGCCATACACCAGACCTGACTGCATGGTAGGAACATCGGCAGAAGGAAGAGGCCATCAGGGACCTGGTTCTGGTGCCCTGGTTTTCTTCTTAGCCCCAATCATAGTGTTGAGCAGCTTAGGGTTGCTCTTACATGCACCAGCTGGTAGATGGGCCCTGAGGAGCATTGCAGGAGCACATCAGGTTCCTGCAACTTCCTGTTTCATCCCCAAACCTCCCCCTGCCCCAAGCACAGATGCTGGCTTTGCTGACCACACCTCTGCAGTCTCCTCTGCCCTGTGGGAATCCCAGCACAGGACTTGCAAGCAGTGGCATCGCCTTTGTGCCACCAGAGCATTGCAAAGGAAGAGGACCGAGACAGAAAATCTGCTCCCACGTGTAGAAGGGGCCGCAGCATGTGGCATGCATGGTAGTGAATGGAAAGGTAGTGTTATTTGCATTAGGGTAGTGCTGAAGGGTCCTGATCAGGGATCAGGACCCCGTTGTGTTAGGCACTTTGCAAACTCCTATGAAAAATACAGTAAAGTGAAGCACGTGTTTCACTTTAGGCGGATGAGTAGTTGCACTGAAGGATTTCTCACGTGCTTAAGTGCCTTCCTGGATTAGGCCTTTAGCCGCTGCACACATAAATTTCACTTCCCCTAGTTGCTAGTTTATGTTGTTGAACTGCCAAGGGAGCCCATCAATGTGCAAAAGCAAGCGTGTGATAGAGCTCTCACTTCCTGGAAGTGCAGGAAAGCCATACGCCATGGTGCTCTGTAACCCACTTTAGAGCTCAGCTTGGCAATTGTCTATGCTGTTGTTTGCTCACCCCTGGTGCTCCACAGAGCTAACGAGAACGTGCCCATTTTATTCTTCACAGAAATGTGAAATGTCAGAACATAATGGCAAGTACATTGTTCTATATACTTTCCAATGTATTCACCTGATCTGCGATTTTTATCCCCTTAGATTCCTTAGTGTTGCTGTGTTTCACCCATGGAAATGAGCAGCATGGTTTTTGTCTTACTGGGGCACAAGCTGTCACACAAGAAAATCCTGTATTTATGTCACATCCTAGTGCATTAATGGGCCTGGGATCTTTCATTTCAAGGAGTATCACAAAGCCAGGGATACCCCTGCAAGGTTGAGTGGAAAGGTGGTCCTATGGTTGGGGGCCTCCTCTTGGACTTTAGAGAGCGGGGTTCAAATCTGTCCTCTACACAGACTTCCAATGTAACCGTAGGCATATCACTAAAGCCAGATTTTAGGCAGCTAAAGATACAGGTAGGTGCCTAGAGGGATTTTCAGAAGTACATGGGTGCCTTTGAAAATCTAGCCCTTAATCTCCATATTTCAGTTTCCCATCTGTAAAATGGGCATCAAGGCATAGCCCCACCTCACATGGGTAACACTTAGTGAGATGCCCACATACTGTGGTGAGAGGGACCATATCTGACAGAGATGAGACAGCACAAATAATAACTGGACAACTCCCTCCAGGCTTAACATCTAACGAAACTCAGAAGTATGAGTTATTTTGTATCTTCTGTAAAGCCAACAAGGACCAAGTGAGCAGCTCTAGGAGAGACGTCAAGTAAGAGGTGGTCAGAGCTGAAATGAGAGAAGGACCTATGGGGAGTCTGACCCTCTTCATGGAAAGTTGGGATCTTCATCTTTATTCCTTCTTACTCTACTGGTCTTCCAACTCATTGGGCAGGTGTGGACATACCCCCCCACACACACACACACACTCACAGCCAGAGTAACACCTCCCTCTACTAGTAGTCCCATATCCTTATTCATGTTACTAATATTTTAGGGCCAGATTTTGCCAACCTTATTCACTCGGCTTATTCCCACTTGATGCTCCCTGGGGTCCATTTGCCATTCCAATGCTTCCGGAGCCTAAGGGAGAAGAAGGCACCACAGAGTTGCTACATCCCCCACTCATGTCGGTTGTCAGGAGGGGACAGGAAGTGGGAGAAGCATTGACTCCACCCCCTTCCACAGGCCTAACTGCATCAGGCCTAGCCAGAAGGGACCTTGAGAGGTCATCAAGTCCAGCTCCCTGCATCAGGTTCAACCTGTTCTTAAAAACCTCCTCGGAGGGGGATTCCACAACCTCCCTTGGAAAGTTTTTCCTCATATCTAACCTAAATCCCCCTCGCTGCAGATTAAGCCCATTGCTTCTTGTCTTACCTTCAGTGGACTTAGAGAACAATTGATCACAGTCCTTTGTAAAACAGGCCTTACCATATACAAGGGCTGTTATAAGGACTTCCCACAGCCTTCTGTTCCCCAGATCAGACATGGCCACTTTGTTTAACCTTTCCTCATAGGTCGGGTTTTCTAAATCCTTGATCACTGTGGATGTTCTCCTCTGGATTCTCTCCCATTTGTCCACACCTTCTCTGAAATTGTGTGCTGCAACAACATATTACACGCCTGGTATACAGCCTCTGCTGAGTACGCCCGTTGAAGTTAATGGAGCTACTTATGGAGTAAGCTGCTACTCAGCCGGAGTAATAGTATCTGAATCTGGCCCTTTCTGACATGAAGCAACATCTCCATGTGGATCACACAAACAAACAACAAAAAGTCTATGTCCACCTGTGAAATACGTCCTTCAATAAAGCCTCCGGGTAACCCATTTTTGACAGCAGATAAAGACTTAATTTCCGAGAGGAAGTGTGAAGTACAGTAGTAACCATTTCAAGGTCAACAACCACTGCTGGGCTTGCTATTGTATGAGATTTTATGGAAGTAATTAAAGGTTTCTTAGTGCATTGTGAAGAGCAAGGAGGTTGGAAAGGTGTTGTTTGTATTCAGAACCTAAGGTTAAAAGGTGTTTTTTACAGCAGCTTTTTGTTTTGTTTTGTTTTGCGCCCGTTGAATTGTCTGCTTTTCCAGCTCCAAACACATCTTCTTCCCACTTGTAGATGTTACCTAAGTGCATTTATTAAATGAATACGGGGGTTGTTTTCTTTCTGGGTCTTTCAAAAATCTCTTTTGCTATTGTTTCCACTGGGAAATAGAAGCCCTTTTTCATTCTAGTTTGTCAGATATTGATTGACTCCAAAAACGATGTTATAAGAACAGTAAGGGTGCAAAATCAGCTTTAGGAAATGCCAGAATTCAGACTGCTGTGCAACTTTCATTTGCACCCACCCCCCATGCATATACATGATACAGTCTGAAAAACCAGAAAGTCTATCATGTGGAATCACATAGGCACCCAGATGGCTCAGCAGCACTGTTGGAACCGTTCGATCCACAGGACCAACTTCTGCCGCTCCAATTAACACAGGTAGCAGAAGTAGGTTGTCATCTTATATGTGGGCAAGCACTAGAGGAGGATGAGACACGCTTTGGTGGTGGGTTTCAAAGATATTTGCTGACAGCACATGATGAGTCTTAGAAATCTGTTCCCAGTTTTCAACAGGGAAGTGGGCTCTTGGGAGCACAGACCCTTCTGCCTCTGTTTCCACCAGCCTGTCCCAGTCCAGTTCCTGCCACCACCCTAGCTCCTTCTGCTAGTCTCCCTGATCAACCAGTCCCAGTCTTCATCCCCACTCCCAGCTTGCAGGCCCAGGCTTCCCCCCAGATCTTTGTCCAACTCAACTCTCTGATGCCCTCCCACACCCTTCCAGTCTGGGTCTGGACCCTTCTGCCTCCTCCTGCATGCTGCCTGGCCACCAACAGGAAGCACACTAAAGCATAGGCTGGACTGTCTCCCTGCTCTCCCTTCCTGTGTTCATCAGAGAAAATGCTGCTCAGTCTCTGCAGCTCTCGGCTGGAGCATGCTCATTGCAGACAGAATCTTCAAAGAATTTAGCTCCCAAATTCTAACCCATCTCTACTGAGCACGTGCAAACTGAGATTTTTCCAAATGTGGGCTGTTCTTCATAGGGAAGGCACAAGACACATCTCTTACACCCCGGCACCCCTCCTCCCAAATGCTAAATCCCTGCTCCAAAGCATGGGGGCCCAAGAGCTTCTCAGCGAAACAGCTGGAAGAATTCTTTGAACAGGGGCAAAACAAGGCATTCTTCACTACTCTTTTTCTCGGAAATGGCTGGACCATTTTCGCTGAAACTTTCCCCCTTAAAGGATTCAGACTGAGGCAGACACCGGGCATGGAAAACTGCCACCCAAATAGTTGAAGTTTGACAAAGTTAAAAGTAATTAACAACAGGGTCTTATACTGGGAAGTGTTTGGGTAACCTTAAAGGAAGCATGTTTAGCTAAGGAACACGTATCCTAGAACAGTGGTTTTCAACCAGGGGTCTGGGGCCCCTTGGGGGGCCATGAGCAGGTTTCAGGACGGCTGCCAAGCAGGGCCAGTGTTAGACTTGCCAGGGCCAGGTTAGAAAGCTGAAGTCCCACCCCCTGGGGCTGACACCCAGGGCCCTGAGCTACATCACCTGGTGCTGAAACCAAAGCCTGAGCAATGCAGCTTCGTGGGCATGGGGCCCTAGGCAGTTGCCCTGGTTGCTACCCCACTAATGCCCTGGCTTTTATACGTAGAAAACCAGTTATTGTGGCACACACAGGTTGTGGAGTTTTTATAGTATGCTGGAAGGGATTTCAGAGAGAAACAGGTTGAGGACCCCTGTCCTAAAGGTTGGAGCTTTTCCAAGAGAAGGCAAGGATCTGGCTGGAGTTTTAAAAAATGAAGGGAGGGGAGGGAATTTGGTTTCAATAAAGTCACAGCCAAATTCGATGTGGGACAGAGGAAGGCCATAGTCCCACGAGTGAGCGGTCTCAGGTGAGTGACTGCTCACTCCTGGGGATCATAATCTGGCTCATTAAGTTTACGGAGTGTGGCCAGAGCGAAGGGTAAATTGTAGTTTTAGACTCTTGGATTTAAAAAACAAAACAAAAAAAAAACCCCTCCTGGGCTTGATTCTGTCACACTTGCTCTTGTTGACGACACCGTAAGTGGGGTTTAGCCCACGAAAGCTTGTGCCCAAATAAATGTGTTAGTATCTAAGGTGCCACAAAGATTCCTCCTTGTTTTTACTCTTTGAGTAGTCCCACTGATTTCAGAGGGAGGGGGCTACTCCCGGAGTAGGATGCTACTCAGGGTGAGGAAGGGTGGCAGGATAAATGCGTGGGGGCAGTTGGTTTTTGGATCTAGCCCCTTGAAGTGCAAAAAGAAGGAGCAAAATTATTTACTGAAGGGGGTGGGGTAGGAGTGGCACCCACACCCACTTCATCTTCTACCTTTTGCACGCGGCTATTGCAAGTGAGGGTCACTTTTCATTCCTGGGCTCCAGGGAAACTCAGCCACGACCTCTCACCCACCTCCCCCCCCCCAAAAAAAAATAACAGCGAGCTGCAGCTGGGGCCGCCGGTGGAAAAGCCAGCTCTAATCTCTCGCAAGCCCGGTGCTATCAAAGCTTGGATCAGCCTATCTAATGTAAACGGGCTTTCACACATAAATAACGTGCCACATCTGGCTCTTTGGTTTTTACGGCGTCTTAGCTACAGAGCGATTTATGGAGGGCTGGAGGGAGGGCGGTGGGGGAGAGTTGGACATTGCACCGCACCCGGCTTGGGTGCCACATGCACGGTGGGGAGTGGGGCCGGGGGAGGCCGGCTCTGCGGGGATCCGGGTGCTAAGGGGCCTGCCTGGGAGGCCGGGCACGATTCCGCCGGCTGGGAGCAGCCGGGCCTTCCAGGAACCAGCGTGTTTGCGCTTCTCCCCAATTTATGACCGCCGGCCATATGGCCAATATTTCGCCTCGCGCGTCACGCGCCGCGGAGGAAAACAAACAGCGCGGGGCAAGGCGCAGAGGGGGAGCGCCGGGCGAGCGGCCACGGGGCCGGCCCTGCGAAGCGCCGCCAGAGACAATGTGAGGGGCATTGGAGCCGGGGCGTCGCGCGTGGCTATATAAAGCGGCCCCCGCAGGCCCCGGCGCAGCAGACAGGCGCCTTCGGAGCTCGCCAGCGCCTCGCCCACCGCAGAGCCGCTCCCGGCTCGCTCCAGGTGAGCCGCTGTGCGCTTCCCCCTGGCCCTGGGGCGGGCGAGGGAGCCGGGTTACCTGCAAGGGGGTGCCGGCTGCTGGATGTAACTTTAGGGAGGGTCTAGGCAGCGCCTCAAAGTACAGAAAATGGTGGGGGTCGTTCAGTGAAAGGCAGAGCGAATTGGGAGGAACAGATGCGTCTACACGGACAGCGGAGGTGGCTGGCTGCGGGGAGAGGTGACTACGTGGCTGTCTGGCGAGATGGATGGACGGCGGGCGGGAGGGACGGACAGGTGGATGGGGAGCTGGTCGGACAGACATCGCTGTTCCAGGGGCACTGGGTCCTCCAAACGAGGTGTGTGTGGGGGGAACTCGCCACGGGTCCCCCAAGCTGGATCACCGAGGTGCAAGGTGCTATCTGGCTTCCCAAGAGGTTGGGGGGGGGAGTTTCCTCCCTTTCCCCAGATCTTGTACAAACGGACGCTGATCTCTCCTGGCCCGGATGCAGCAGGTGGGGAAGGGGGGTTCTGCTGCTGGGAGCAGAGGATGGCGCACTAGCGGTTTGCACCCGAGCCCAGCCGCTTTCCCACCGCCCCCTTCCCACGCACAGAGCCGGTTAAAGTTTTACCTGGGCTTGCGCAGTGCAAAGGTGAGCAGCTGCTTGTGAATTCCTCGGAAGAGGGGGGCGGAGGTGGCGTGGCCGGGGATGGGGGGTGGGGAAGGCTACCCAGCCCCGGGGGGGGTGCACTGTGTGGGGGTCAGTTTAACGTCTGCGAGAAGGAAACGTCGGGCTGCGCTCAGGTCTTGCTTCAGCTGCCCGCAAGAAGCGTTTGTCCTGGGGCACCAGTGCCGGGGCTGCAAGAGGGACCCGCTGGATGAGGGGAAGGTAGCGAGCCAAAGCGCTCCGGCTAGCGATTCCTTTTGCTCCAGCCCCGAACCGCCTCAGGTCATTTATTACCTGCCTGCTCTAAACACTCGAGAGATGAGAATCCCCCCACCTCCACTGGGGTGGGTGGGTAATTTCACAGCCCTAGTTGCTGACGGGGGCGCGGGGAGTCGCTTATTCTGTTTTCCTTTGCGCAGCAAAGCCCGTGCCACAGGGCGGCTGGGTGGGTTTGTTCTGTGAAAGGTCTTGGGCTGTGACTGTGGGTTTCCTGGGGAGGAAAGGGAAGCTGGTAGGTTACAGCTCCCTTCCTTGTGCCGCGGAGGAAGAGGCTGCTGGGACATTTCTCGCTTGAGTCAGTAGAGTCCGCCAGAGGATC
Organism: Gopherus evgoodei; assembly: GCF_007399415.2. Lineage (NCBI taxonomy): Eukaryota > Metazoa > Chordata > Testudines > Testudinidae > Gopherus > Gopherus evgoodei. The sequence continues at coordinate 220,241,540 of NC_044324.1, read as the reverse complement.
AGGAATGGTTCAAAAGTAACAATTTGCACGGGACTGGCCCTTCCTCCTGCGCGGGGTGTCTGGGATTTCGCCTTGCTCACTTACGAGACGCGTTGGTCCAGGTTTAACCCTCGCCTTTGTATCCCAGAGCACCAGAGTGGTTGTGGCTGGTTGTTCGGGTCTGCAGCTCAGCTCTGCCTCGGAGCTGGGTTTTCCAATCAATCGGTGTGAGGAATCGATTTAAAAATCGCAAATCCACCCCCCTCTTTGCTTTCCAGACTCAACAGGAGCGAAGAGCTCCGTTTACTGTGCCTCAAATCAATTTCAGTTTCAAAATCAGTCCATCCTTTTAAGCTTGAAATATACATATTTTAAACCCATTATCAATGACTCGCTTTTAAAAAAATAAGTCCTACCTACTGGCTAGAGATACGCGAAGTAAATTCAGATAAGCAAGTGCTTTCAGCGCCGGATTTCATAAAGAAATTATAATTCTACTGCATGCAAATTGCCCTTATCAAACAGAGTTGGGTTTTTTGCCCCTTTGGAAGAAGGAGCACTTCTGAGACAGGCTGGCCACGCTTAATCTCATTGGGACACGTTTCATCATTAGAAAGATGCGAACGAATAAAGCTGAAGGCTTTGCCTGGGGGGACCAAAGATTTGGCTTACAAATAAAACAGTTATAATAGACTGGAACGGAAAGGATACGCCCCGGGCCAGACTTAAAGCTTGTACAGAAAAAATCCGCAACTAGCTGGTTCCCAGCGTCGCAAGCCACGCGAAGCACAAATCTCCCGGCTTCCCGCTTCCGTGAGTTCCGGGAACACCCTGCCAGGCGTTTGTGTGTTCTGTGATTTGGACTGGCAAAATATTTCAAAGATCTCATTAAAGTGCATTTATCAAAGTCCTAACATGTGCCCCCGGGTCTGACATAACCCACGATGTGACCGATTAGCCCACGGGGGAAAAAAACTAATTTCTATTCCAATTTCATCACTGGGGGGGGGATTGATGGCGAATTGAGAATGTGCTATCGTAGTTGGGGCTTGAGGGAGGGAAAAAACAAAGAATAATCATAATCAGGAAAAGCTCATTTAGATTCCTATGTCCTGACCACGATTTAATTGTTTCTCTGTGAGAAAGGCAAGGGCCGATTGCATTTTCACAGCCTGGAGAGCAGATTTCTCTGACTCCTTCGCAGAGCAGGCTTAATACGAGTCCGTGGTAGATCAGAGCGTATTTTTCTATGCTTAAAACACGGGTAAAGTCTTTGCTGCCGCATTTCTCCAGCCATGAAAAGAAAATCAAATTTCCCCATCAGAAACATTAACCCTTCCTCGTTATAGTCAATGAAGCCTTTTTTAACCAGTTTAAGGGGTTGTGATGCTCTGTTATTCCACAGTCTCAGAGGCGAAGGAAAACGCTGATTGTTGTTAAACCTCCAAGCAAGGATTTCACATGGCCAGGTCCTTATTTCGGCCGCCTTCCTTGTTGCTTAGACGTGAGTTTTAGGGGCTGTTATTGTTCGCTCTCTTGAGAGCCCCAGACCTTGCAAAGTGCTTTGCAAAACATAACCAGAAATACGGGTGTCAAGTCAAATAACGCGCCCATCTCGATGTGGGTTTTGTGCATAGGTGGATGTTATAATACGGCTATAACATTCTGGCTCCGAAGCCCTGCGGTTTTAAGTTGTCTATTCAAGGGAAGAGCTCTTGTATGTAACATTTTTTTTTAATCAGCAACAAAAGATGACACCTCTTAGGGATGCATCTCTCCTTTTCCCCCTGCAACATTATAAAACAAAGCCTGTATTGTTTCCTGGCACGTTTCGAAGGTGAATCTCTTCATAACAATTATCAGAAGTAGACGGGACTATGTTTTCCCTTCCCCATTGAATTCAAGTGTCTTCTATCTAAGAGTATCAAACCAAAGATAAAATAAACCTTCTCCCCGAACAAAGGCTTTGTGTCAGCTTCACTAATCCTCACCAGAGCGTTAAGGTGCAATATGTTTTGTTTGTCTGGAGTGAATGAAAAGAATTTCTTGCACCTTTGCTCTAATCAAACAATAAACTAATCCACTTGAAGGCTGTTATCTGAGATGGGATGTTGCGATGGGTTAGAGGTCAGCCCCACATACTGTACGGGGAGAAAAAAGGGACTTCTGTTAAACACCTTTTCTTTCACGAGGAGAAAATGAAGTCAAACAAATTAGGCGCTTAAAATAAATGGAAAGACCTTGTACGTTTTAATGATGGGGAAACCTTTCTGACCACTAGCCAAACTAATGCGTGTCGTTTCATTCGGCGCTGTAATACCAAGGCCAAGGAGTTGTTTTCACTGGCTCGTTCCTTGCCTGCTACAGTATAAAGGTCTCTACACACTTTAATCCAAGCCACCTCTGTTGCTGGCTCTAGATAATAGACCCAGGGTTGGCTGCCTTGTCCTGGGCTAGTGGGGGAGCAGATATTGAACAGGCTGAGCGGTCTGACAGATGGGGAAACACGTTTTACCACGCAGCCCTTGCCATGGTCCTGGCTCGCCGTTCACACGTGCCCTGTTCCAGAAATTCAGCCTGGAAATGGCACCTGTCTCCCCATGGCGCAGGGCCCCAGAGCAGAGGCTAACTCTAGCCGCGCTCCCTTCGCCGGCCATGCCTGTGTTTTGGGAGCGCGGCGGCGTTTAATGGAGAGCGGTGGCTCTTCGCCCCTCCTGCCCTCCCCGGCTGACGCTAATGCTATTGATGCTGCCTTCTGGGAGGGGGTTTAAGGGGCCCGCATTCCAGAAGCGAGTGAAAAAGACAAGATGCCTCGTGTTTGAGCTACCTGTAAAAGTAAACAGGTAAACACTTCTCCACTCCTAGAGGGCACTTGTGCTGAAGTGCCGCCACTCATCCTGTGCACACGCACCTCTCCTCTTCAGCCTCTTGCTCGGTTGTTCAAATAACCCCTCCACCCTGTAATTCCGGGGCTTACATTCAGCAGGGTCTGGCTGAAGGAGCATTCCAGCATTTTTAAACAGCAGGGTCAGCGCTCGGCTCGGATTTTCAGGGTTAGCCGAAGGCTTTGCTGCAAGGCACTTTGACTGACGCTTTGCGAGGGTGTGTGTGTATATCCCGGGATTTTATTTATTTATTTTTGTTAGGATTTGTTGATATATTTACTCTGAATAAGTAGAGATAATATTGTAAGTGGCCTCCCCTAGTTACCCATGCTACCAGTGCCAACAGGACACGGACACGGAGGTCTTGAAGAGTCTAAATATTGATGTGATCGTCCTGAAATGCCTCTATCGCGCCAGTGTCAGTGCTAAATCTGATTATTAAAAATCCCAGAAATGAGCCAACCGCTATTTAGAAACACAATTCCTGCTTAGGCGAAACGCTCAACTGGGGGAAGTTAGGGGACTTATCTCGCACGTCTCCCTACGTCCATCATGTCCTCCCTCTGCACCCTGGCCTTTCACACTGCCTGTCCCTCTCACCTAGAATCGGAGTAGGATCAGGACACAGTATAATGGGGAAGAGGGCAAAGGAAGGGTCTCGCTTAAAGGGAACAAAGAGTAAGAAATTCAGGGCGGGGGGCTATTTACAAACATCTGACAAGGGAAGCGAAAGCAAACCGAGAAAGTTTAGAAGCAGATGCAATGCGGATCAAGCGTCCACACAGTTATTAAACCAGAGCTGGGAAAGGCTGTCTTTAAATATCCCTTCCGTGGAGCTGCTAGGTTGATCTAGGCGATAGTTCTCTTTACAGAGAATCCACCACCTTGCTGCGTGGATCCATTTCATCACCTAGTCACGTCATCATCTGCAGCAGGCCCGCCTGGAAACCTTACTCCGAAGGACCTCACACCTGTTGTGTCGGCCAGGGGCTCTTCTGGCCATGGGGGACAAGCGATTCCCCTTTGTACCCTCACTAAAGCCTGTTCTGTTCTCTGAAATAAGGGGCTTCTCTCTCGGGGGAGCTTGCTTCAATGTCTCAAAAAAGAGGGTTCTCTGAAGTTGAGCTGGTCTTGGCAAATGACTGCTCCACATAATTAGGTTTGGACGCGGTCACACGTGAGCTTAAAAGGAGCAAAATGTACACCCCGAAGAGAGAGCGAGGGGAAGACGGGCAGAGAACGCGGATTAACACAAACTCATTCCAGCCCCCTTGGAGCATGAAACTGACCTTGTTAAACAATCGGGAAACTGGGCTTGATTTTTTTTTTTACTCACGTGATTCCACTATAGTTGTGGGAACTTGTCCAGAGCCGTGTTTCTAAGCTGGACCAAGCGTTCAAGATGGAGGTGGGGGTGAGGGACAAAATCTTGACTTATGGCAGGTCTTTGTGTACAAAGGAGACTAGCTGGTCACAGTCCAAATGTGCTGTTCAGCCGGTGTGTGCTTGGCTAACTGCAGCGTGATTAATGGCCCAGGAACCCTGGTTTTCCCTTTGGAAAATATTTACCTATCAGGTGATCTGCGGGAACCGAGACAACAAGTTCATCCCAGAGTGAGTGAGTGAGCGTGTGTGTGTTGTTTCGCTGGTTTCATATCGATCAAATCTCACAGGTCCTATTTACTCCTGACTTCCCTATTAGAAATCTGTGGTTAGTGTGCCCACTTTCAATTGTTCAGTCTTCCCCAGAGGAAATTCTCTACAATGCATGTATCTGCCTCCACCCCCCCGCCCCCAGAAAACTTTGCAGCGCTCTGCTACACTACAAATATTGTGCTGGTAATTCATCGTCCACCTGCGGTTTTGTTTTCTTTGCCAGAGAGAGACCCCTACAAGTCCTGCGCTGTCGTGATTGTTGAATTCTTGCACGGGTGGGTTATTATCTGAGGTGGTTTCTTTTATTGAGTCGTAGCTGTTGGATCCACAGTGCTGTTATTATTGGTGTTATGAACGATACGATTTTCACACACACACACACGCAATCCTCTCACTTTGTTTGTTTTACTGCGCTTCCTAGATGGCTAAGGAAAGTGACCAAGCAATAAATACAGGGGTAGTCCTGGATTCAATTTTTTTTTCAAAATTAAAAGGGGGGGCAAACCGCCTCCATTGCAAAGGAAAGAAAAGTCAGTGAGCATCAACATGAAGGAGTTTCCTTAATATTGTGGACGGATTCAGAAATGAATGAAGAGATAGTCCATTGAAAGCAGTTGAATGCCATGACAACTAGCAACAACCTCAGATTTATTCCAAACAGTTAGAACCCATTGAAAGAGGGCGTCAATCATGTATTATTTCGCCCCTGAAATAAATGCAAAAACTGAGCCCGGACAAAAGCTTCCAACAGAAGCCGGACATTTGTCTACATTTCGCCCATTGTCCGCAGCTTAGCAATCGGTTTGTATTTGTGTTTGCCCGGGTCCGACCACCCATGATGCGCCCAGGGCCTTGCTAAAACCCTGAGGCATTGTCACCCACATCACATACTAGATGGGAGGCAGGGTGAGGGACAGCAAAACAAACTGATCAACAATAATAACTCGCTCTGCGGTCTCTCCCCCAGCACCTCATTGAAACATGCCCAGTTCCTGGGAGGGAAAGTCAAGGCAACTTCTATCCTCTGCTCATCCCCAAAAGGGTGGGGAGGAGGGAGGAAATCCACGGGGGGGGGAATGCAAATCTCGCATTTAACTTCCAATTTTCAATCCCCCCCACAAAAAAAACCCCACAGAGATCCTTTAAAGGGCAGAACTCCTCCAGGATCGGGGCATCAAGTTGGCTCGTCCAAAAATGTAACACACACGAAAACCCACGCAAATATCACAAGAACGAAACAATAGGGCGCAGTGTCTGTTCCAGAGAGCTGTAGGAAGCGGGTCGGGGGAGGCGCACTGAGATAGTTCACTTAGTAGGTCAAAAAGAGAACAGGACCCTCAGCACAGACCCAAGGCAGGGCTCCGGACCATTAACCCCTCCCAACTGAACCAAGTCTGCGCTAGCGCGGAGCGAAGCGAGCGGAAAAGTGACGCACAGCCTGTGTACTGGAGAGATGGGGAATGCGCCTATGGAGAATTGGCTAACACATATTCTTTTAGCTCAGTTTCCTATGTCCCGCGTGGAATCGGGGCGCCCGGGGGCATTTCAGGCGTGGGGAGGAGTGAAATATGAAAGCGGCAATGAGAAAGTATTATAGATGGAGGGATAGGTGGGTGTTATTTAACGTTGCTATTTTTAAAGGTGGGTTTTCAAAACGCGGAGGCCGCTATTCATACGCCTCTCTAATATATGTGTCTGCAAATGGCTAGGAGAGAGATCCACTTGTTAAATGCCTTATTAAAAACAACCCTCCAAATTCCACCCCGAAATTAAACATCTGGCTGCATTCCCTTTCTAAGTCCCACTTCTAAACGCTGCACATCCGTCCAAATTAGCAAGTGATCTTTCTGGGGAGAAGAGAGAGAGAGAAAAAAAATAAATTAGTTCTCTGCAAACAACACTCCGAAATCGTCCGCGCCTGTCTGGGTACCGACTGATTACATTTATTGCCAGTTCGGTTGATTTCGGAGCAAACTAGAATCAATTACTTGCTGTTTAATTTATAGTACTCAGCCTTAAGCCTCAACCAAAATATTGACCTAGGAGGTTTGCATAAGTTGGTCTCTTGCCATCTTGTTTAGGTAACAACCAATAATTTGAATAGATTTCCTTTTAACGTCGCTCGCTGCAAATAGTCGATTTTCCAGCCTGCTGCAAAGCGGTTTACATCAGTGGAGAGTGACAATGAATGCAAACCATTTTTTTTTCCGAAGCAATTTGTTTAAAAGGTACTTTCAAGTGTGTGGAATATCAGGCTCCTTGGAGCTCCTTTGTATGTAAATACCCCGTGGAAAGGCCCTCCCTATCTTTGTAATTAATTGACACGTTATAGTACTCATCATGTGCTACAGAACCAATGGTGGAGACTCCAATCTCCCCCAAACCCCGCAATTTCGCATCGGCAAACACTGTCTTCATCCACTTGACTCCTAGCACCCGCCCACACGTGGCCAACCTTTGGCTTTTTTAATGTATTTTTTTTCCCTCCTCTCTGCAGGTTCATATGTGGAGACCGACCTTATATGGACTGCTCTCTCCAGCAATGGCTTGTTTTTCCCAAGCAGCAGGCAGCAGATCCGTGTGTTTAAACGAAACCCTGAAGTAAAACGCACTTTGGCATTTTTCCTGGAGTTACAAACTATTTCAGAAGCCAGTTGCCACTTGTGCTCCGTGATTTTTTCCCCCTCCGCAACAGAGCAAGGCTGTAAAATATCTATCGATATCGCAGCTGATTTTTCCTCGCTCCCCCCCACACCAGCCTTCGTGATTTTTTAAATTTTTACACACACCCCCTCACATACACACACTCTCCTCTCTTTCTGGGGTGTGTGCGGTTTGTGGGGTGTGTGTGTTTTGTGCAACAGCGGATTGACAAACTGGTGCTTCAACTTTCCTGCATAGATTTGGTCAGAATATGTCTTTGACCAACACAAAGACGGGGTTTTCTGTAAAGGACATCCTAGACCTCCCTGACACCAATGATGAAGAGGGATCCCTCGTTGAAGGAGCGGATGAAGAGAATGAGGGGTCGGAGCCACCCAAGAAATCCGGAGTTCTGGGGCAAAACCCACTGGAGGGGGTTCAAACTCTGCCTTTGAAAAACCCTTTCTATGATACCAGTGACAATCCCTACACGCGATGGCTGGCCAGCACGGAAAGCATCCAGTATTCCTGTGAGTAGTGAAACTTACACGGATTCCATGCCGCCTGCATTGTCTTGTGATTGATCCCTTCAGCGCCGCAGCCTCTAACATGTCTTCGTAAAAAATAATCATAATCAACCCCTCTGTCTGTTATGTCTTCCTCAGAGCTATTACCGGAGGCATTTACACTGGGTTGTTGCTCTCCGGACTCAAACTAGCCGCAGGGGGAGATTCGTTTGGTTTTGATTCGATTGGTATCAAAATCAGGTTTGGGGAGCCTCTTATTTCCTCAAGGGTGGGTTTTATTTTTATGAGGGTTTTTTTGTTTTTGTTTTAGAATGGGAGAGAAAGAAGCCAACCCAGCCTAGGGAAAGAAAAGCAAAAGTAATGAGCACGAACCAAGTTTGCTAAATCAAACAGAGCGAGCCTTGTGTGGCAATCTTGGATCGCCTCGGTGTAGACAGTTCAGAAATGTCTCAATGGCCGGGCGGCTGTGGTGATCAATGAAGGGACTGTTAAATTATCCTTTAAAAATCAATCCACGTACCCCAGCTCCCCGCACACACACCCACAGAGCAAATCGCTTGAGGTCCAAAGTCCAATAGATGTAAAAGAGGTGCAACATTAGGTGAGGAATATGTGATCCGGATCGATGTGGCTCTGTTGTAAAGTGTATACAGACCGACGGATGAATAGATATGTGGACATGCACATGAATGTCTACGTGTATCTAAAAGTGTGTAATTATAAATGTGAGTGTGTATGTGTGCATAGATCCATAGATATATTTATATTCACAATCTATATCATATAAAACAACATCTCCCTGTATTAATGTATGTTGATAGCTGTGCATATACACACGTGTGTCGCAGGTGGCCATATCACTGGGAACATACATGGGAATAGTGTGTTGTGTGTAGCAGTTTACTTTTCCTTTGCTGCTATGGTGGATTGTAGGAAGTAACTGCCTGTTCCTCTCGGGGTTCATTTTTTCAGGGGAAAGCCGCGCTCCCTCAGCCCAAGCGGGCTTTGGGAGTAGCTGGTGCCCCCCGGCAGATTGCCTCCCCACGGTAGGGGGGATTTCGCTGTGTTTCCCGGCTGGAGCAGGGGAGGGTAGAGAGCAGAGCCGCAGGTACCCCCAGGCGGGGACCCCCCCCCCCCAGGGCAGCGCCCCTCTGACTTATGCTCTTGATGGCCTTTCTGCAGTGCACGGGCTGGCCTCCGGCAACTCCCAGCAGGACTCCTCCAGCAAATCCCCCGACCCCTCGGCCGACGAGTCCCCGGACAACGACAAGGAGCCGTCCAGCGCCGGCGACTCCGGCAAGAAGCGGAAGCGGAGGGTGCTCTTCTCCAAGGCGCAGACCTACGAGCTGGAGAGGCGGTTCCGACAGCAGCGGTACCTGTCGGCCCCCGAGCGGGAGCACCTGGCCAGCCTCATCCGCCTCACGCCCACCCAAGTGAAGATCTGGTTCCAGAACCACCGCTACAAGATGAAGCGGGCCCGGGCTGAGAAAGGTATGGAAGTGACGCCTCTCCCCTCCCCACGCCGGGTAGCGGTGCCCGTCTTAGTCAGGGACGGCAAACCCTGCCACACGCTGAAAGCTCAGGACTTAGCCGCCGCCACTTTCCAGGCTGGGATCCCCTTCTCCGCCTATAGCGCCCAATCGCTTCAGCATATGCAATATAACGCCCCGTACAGCTCCGCCAGCAACCCCCAGTACCCTACAGCGCATCATTTGGTGCAGGCCCAACAATGGACTTGGTGAACATTGCCGAGAAAAGAGACTGCGGCTCCAAAATCAAACCTCGGGGGGGGGGGGATATGAATATTAATTATTATTATTATTAATGATGATGCATTTTCCCCCTCTCCTATTTTTCCTCCTTTTGGGGGGTTCAATTTGTTTCTCTTTTTTTTGGGGGGGGGGGTGTTTTTTGTGCGCCATGTTTACAGAAATTTTTGCGCCATGCAGTGGTCCTGTCTACCTACAACTAAAAATAAAATTAACACTAGGAATAAGACTACATCAGTATGCTCTTGTGATTGCGTAAGGTACTGTTGTGTGCTGTACAGCCGTTGTCAGTCGTATATAAAACAAGCGGAGGACGCTTTAAAATAGAGAAGTTGCTTTCCCTTTTTTATATGAAACTTTACCTATTTATGGCCATGTATAAATTCTGACGACTATTAGCGATATCTATTTTTTTGTAAATATTTGTGGTTATTGTTGCCATGCGTAACATTCAGGGCGGTGTATTTTATTTTATTTTATTTTATTTTATTTTATTTTATTCTTTTGGTTGGGTGCAAATCTTTCCCCAAATATTAAACAAGCAAACAAAATGTAGAAGGAAAAGAAATGTTGGGATCATCTCCAGCTAATCCTTGTGTATAAACCCGGGGGGGGGGCGCTGCGGGGAGGTTTTCGATTTTTTGATAGGAATTTTAATAAAAATGCTCTGTTTAAAAAAACCAACCCAGCAACCGAAGACCGTTTTTGTTTGACTTTGTGGCTAACGCGGGATCACCGCAACCCCCTCACTTTAAAGCAACATAGATCGGACTGGGTCTTTGGAGGGGGGGGGAGAGGAGCCTGCCTAGCCTGATGATATGATCAATGAGATCTTCTCTGGGTGCCAGTAGGTTTAGGGGGAATGACGGACTCTTTACTCGGAAATCCGTGCTTGGCCTGCTGCAGATTCCCAGACAACAGCTCCCGGATTAGAACTTTTGGGAGAACTTTCACTCACCCTCCCCAAACTTTCCGCAGACAGTCAGGAATCTTCTGCGTTCTGCCTCATTGTGTCTCCTTGAGAGACAAAGGCGCCGGAGTGACTTTGTGGAAATGAAAAAATAAGCCCCACCACTCACTTAAATGTGAGAGTGCCCCTTCAGCTGAGAAGCCTTTTTTGTCCAGTATAGTCTCAATGGCTTGCCTGTGCTCGGGGGTTGTTCTAAGCTGGGTGAGTTCGAAGTCCTCCTTTAGCCACCAGTGGGAGAGAAGCGGGGGGGGGGGTATAGGCTGGGGGATGAGTTCATACCCTCTTTCTGCTCCTGCGGACAGATAGCGCTTTGGGGCACACGAGGATCTCCCTGAACGCGGTCGGATTTGGATTGTAAAGTTTGCCCTAAAACCTGTTTTAACCAAACGGAATTTGTCATCTCTGTCCTGGCGACTGGCTCCCTGGAGAGACCTTCTGCGTGTGATAACACGTGTGGGGAATTTGTGGGGGTGCCGACACGTATGGGGAGTTCTCTAGATTTTGCAGGGAAGTTTGTCTAAACCGCGTTTTAAAGCAAAACTTCCTCTGACAATTTAAATGATCAGGTTAGAATATGCGTTTAAAAGACGCACAGATCCAGACAGAAAGCTAGTGTGTGTGTTGTGCGCGCGTGTGTGTTTATAGGTGCACAATTTTTGCCTCTCTCTGTCCTCTCTCCCCCCTGCATACGCACACGCGTTGTTTAGGCTCATACCTACTTGCATATGCTCGGAGCTGACCCGAAATGAACTGGCCGCTCTGTCTTGGGGAGAGGAGCTGCTTTCCAGCCGGGCTGGTTTAGCTCTTCCCGATTTGAATGCTGCCCCGTTTCTGCAAGTCTCTCTCTTGCTGTAAGCTCCCCAACAGCAGGGACAGCAGGGGCTGTGAACACGGGAAGCAAACGGAACCGTCCCCACTGAATTACCAGCCCAGCTTTTATTGAATTAAATCTGCTCGTCAACATCTCGCGCAAACATGATTATCTGTAACAAAATCGGCGGCGAGCCATAGCTCGGAGGGGAGAGCGCTGGCAAGGGGGGGTCCTTCTAGCCATGCGCGGATCTGCTTTAGGACTGGCGCCCCAGCCGTGACTGCAATTTCTTGCAACAGTGTTTGACAAACTAAGGGGCAAAGTGGGCACCAGCTAAAACTCTTCCCTGGTTTAGTCGCTTCACAGAGCTGGAGGGGGGTGTTTTTGGTTTTACTTCAGGTGGAACCTTATTCCTCACAACTCCACCCCCCCCCCCACACACACACACAAAAGCCAAGAAATGAGTCCGAGTTTCCCCAAAGCCGAGGGCAAAGCAGCCCCTTGGCCGGCAAACAGCAAGGCCCGACTCTGCCGGGGCAGGACCTAGCCTTGAAGGTGATAGTTACTCGCAAAGCTCCCCCCGGTCTCAGCTGACCGGACGGACCCAGCGCGTTGCGAGAGATCTCAACACATTTAGTGGCAGTGTTTGGGTTGCAAACAGGGCGTCTGGTTTTTATTTTTTTAAACCATCCCTAGAGCCAGGCGGGGCCGAGCTCCCCGTGAAGGGTAAATAGATTTAGGTGGTGTGTGAATAAGGGAACCCATATTACAGAGATGGACACTCCCCCCACCTTCTAACTCCACCAGCCGCGCAGAGCGGCTGGGAGGGAAACAATCACTCTCTGCTTGGACCCTATTAAGTCCATCAAGCCAGTTGTGTGGCCCTAGCCCCCCCCCCCCCCCCCCCCGGCCTTATATTTCACACGCCGCCGGGGCAGTTTTACACAGTCTATCTTTGCACAATATACAGTAGCCACCACAAAACAGCACAATGGGGGAGGCTGGCAGCGGAGGATGTTAGAGGCGTACATATTAAGGAGGTCAGAGAGAAAGAGATAACACAGGGGGGACGGGGTAGGGGGAAAGAGCGAGCGAGACAGGGGCTTTCCAACCCCCTCCCCCTGATCTTCTCTTTAGTGCCATTCAATTCGTTTATCAGGAGCAGTGCATCCCCGAGTCAGGGCGAAGTATCCTTGGGTTTTGTTCTGGCTGTCACTCGGGGCCATTGTCACCCGTGTTGTACATGCTGTATTCCATATGGCCAGCTGGGCTGACCCTCACAAAACCCAAATTGTGTCCTGCTTTCAAAACCTGCATTGTTGTCTGTGAAAGGAGGACGAATTAAAAATTCGTGCTATATCTATTCTGGGGGAGAGAGAGGGAGGGGAGGGGGAGAACCCCCCTCTCTCTTCTTTGAAGGATAACAGGGCCTCCTTTTCTCCAGCCCCATTAACAAGTTTGTCTCTCATTTCACAGGAAATTAAATTCCTGCATCTGCACGGGGCCTAAACAAATCTCGCCCATAAAATGAAATCAAATGGCAGGCGATGCACCCCGATCAGGAATTGTAGTTCCGCTGCCTTCGGGTGGCTTAGCTGGTTTTTTCTCCTCTGCAGGGAGAACAAGGTTTCATTCACAAGGGGGTGTAATGTTATGCACTGCGCAACCGGAGAACGCTGCGGACTGACCATTTTTTGTTCTCTTCCAGAGAACTGTCCCTTTCTTGAGATAGTGCTGCCTTGTTCCAGGCAGGCAATTTTGAGAAGTCGCCCTCCCGGGCCTTTCTCTGGCTGGGGCGAGGGGTGCTTGCGGTTAACAGTCTCCACCAGGGCCAGACCTGCTGGCCGTCCTTTACCTGAACTTCTCGGCATCTTACCACGCGCGAACAATGTCCTCCCCATCCATCGCGCCGCACGGCAGCTTGAGATAGGAGAGAAATAATGAAGCGTCCAAGGAGCTAAACCCAAACGGGAGGGGAGCAAACAGCTGAAGGGGCTAACTTTGTGTGTGTTTGTTTTTAAAGAACACAACAAAAATAAAATAAAATGAAGGATTTTCGGCTAACACACTCAATTAATACACGGATCAGCCTCTTTATCTCTGCACTTCCTAGGCTGGTTTGCGTGATGCTGGGAATGGGGAGTGGGTGGATTTCCTACGCGATGGAAGGTTGTTGGGGTGTTTTGGGGGGGGTTGTGTGGCATAAACTGCAGCTCTCTGGAAAGAAATCAACACGAAGAAATGTGAATGGGCCGCTTCCAAAGGCGCCTGTTGCGGGCCAGACAGATATTTTCCCCTTCCATTGCTAGGCGAGGTGGGGGAGCACATGACACCTCCGGTGGGTGATCTGTAAAAGCAGAGTCATGTCCGCCGCAGGAACGGAAGGGCGATCGATCCTGCGGGATGAGTCATGGCGTTCCCCAGCCACAACCCAATCGACGGAAATGATCGCTAAGCCTGAGCTTGAGGGTTAATTTCCCTCCTTTCGCTCGTCTCTTAGTGTCCCTCCCCCCGCGTCTATGGAGCAACTATTCAGGAGAATCAGATAACCTGGTAATGAGGTGGAAACCCCTCTAAGCCAGGGGAAGAACTGACTCTCATTACCTATTGACTGTTGGGCTTAGCCGGGACCTGGCGTGGGTTGTTCGGGCCTTTTCAAGAGGGCCGGGCAATGAAAAGCTAAGCCAATATTTACCAAGTCTAAGACCAATTCTCAGCTGTCGTTATGAAGGGGCCGTGACTGTGTGTGTGTGTGGGGGGGGGGTGTTTACACGCACGGCCCCCATTCTACCACCGGCCGCTCCCCGGCACATTCCTGGAGTGGCGGTGTGTATTAGATAGTGTAGCGGGCGCTATTTCCGGAAATATGCACTTCTGCCTTCAGAAGAGTGCCGCTCCCCGTGCCGCTGGAGCATCGCCCCTTATCCCAGCATCTGCAAATAAACCCCGCGATCTCCCCGCCACGCACGCGGGCCGCTGCTATCTGGCAAAGGAAACAATCCAGTTTTTATTGCTTCCCCCCCCCGCCCCTTGAAGACTTGGATTTTTAGGCACTGTTATTGCTGAAGCATCATCGCAAACGATCGGGAGGGGGGTCCCCTAGGGAAGGAGGGGAATGAACCATCCAGCCCGGAATCGCATTGTAATGGCACTGGGTAACCACAAGGGGTCATCAAAGTTCTTCCTTTCTTGTCACTGGGTTCCCTCCCCTCCCCAGCTCTGAACTGTCCTGATGATAAATGGTTTTCTTGCCCATTGAACATCATCTCCAGTTCCGAGAGGTGGGTGGCGGTTTTGTTCTATTTTAACAACCTTAAAAAAAATCTCACAGCCAAAAAAAAAAATTATGGAGAGAGAGAAGTTAAAAGGCATCAGCCTGATCGTCTGAAGCCAGTTCCTCTCTAAACTGTGTTCAAAACCGAAATCAACCCCCCTTCCCAGCAAGGGAAGATTCCAGTTTATTCCATTTGCTGTACTCCCTCCCCCTCTTTTAAAAAAAACCCCGCAGCTTGTTAATGGAAGAATCTGACCAACTGTGTGAGTTTATAAACAAAATCTGATCTCCTGCCGTTTTTCAAGTGTGACTCTAGTTTCAGATTCTGTTGGCTGCGTAGCAGCTAGATTTTAAAACCAGACACACAGCCACTGTGTCTATGGGAGAGCGGACTATATTCCTCCATGTGCAATGTGTGTGTGCCAACTGTGTGTTCATTTTATATATAAATATTAGAGGTGTATATAAAAACACAATCCTCGGTAGATTTCGTTATCTTGTATTTTGTCTCATTCCCATTCTCTCTCTCTGTGTATATCTGTACATACAACACACACATTTGTGGTTGTGTGTGTACATACCTCTAGTCTGCATATATGGCTGGCTGGCTCGCACACACGTAGCACAGACGAATATCAGACGCCTTTAACCATATGCTTGTTTCTGATCGATACTAAATGGCACCAGAAGAAAGTGACTGGTGGAAAAGTTCATCGTGCAATATACTTAGAGACCTACGGGCATGTAAACACGATCGCTTTAAAATTGCAGCTGACCTGCTGGGGGATGCGGGGCGGACAGAGGGGCTAGGAGGAGCTCCAGCCCACAAACAGATAGGCTGTGGTGTAGGGAAAGAAGACACAGGGTGAAACTGAGGCAAGCAAAGATTGCTGAGGTCAGCAAAGAACAGAGCGGATGCCCAGGAGAGGATTCTTTAACTTGAAACCACATTCGGGGCCCTGAAAGCCAAGAGTGATCCCACGGGGTTGGGTTTTGTTTGCCATCATAAACCCCTCTCGCTTTGAGATCAGAGCTCATGCGGCTACTAGAAAATGGCAGGGTTGCTGGGGGGGGAAGAAAGTGGGGGCAATTTGCCCCAGGCCCTGCAGGGGCCCCTATGAGAATACCGTATTCTATAGCATTGCAACTTTGTTTTTATGGAAGGGCCCCCAAAATTGCTTTGCCCCAGGCCCCCTGTATCCTCTGGGTGGCCCTGGAAAATGGCCAGCCTCTGTTTTACTTACAGATTGTCCCTTGTGTCCAACTCCAAACACAACACAAAATGGGTGGAAGACAACCGGTTCCCTGATCTACTATTATGAAGTCATCTTTAGTCACCAGCCTCCAAAAGGGAAGCAGTAATCGACTGGTAACATTGCAGCTGGAAGCTATAAAGCAAGATATGAATTCTTCCTTCTAAGGAAGCCAGCGCTAGGACAACTCATTTTTGTGTTTGGAAAAAAAAAAGTTCAAGTTCCCATTCATTAGGTGACGCATCACTTGAGTTTCAACTTCTAGCACAAAGCAAACGGTGAGGACATTTGATTTAAAATCGATTAACACACACACACACACACACACACAAACCACACTGGGTTGACTGATGATTTGCTCTGTCTCCGAGAGCCTGTCCCACCGAAACAGCCCATTCATTGCGACGATCTCCGAGCCAGGGGGCTTGTTTGTCCCTTCCCCCCGCCCCCGGTTATGGAGAAGGCCGGATTTGACTCCAAACTCGGACGAGAGCCTCCCGTGTTAGCGCTGTGTGCGAAAATCGAGAATTGGAGGGTGGGGAGGCGATGCCGCGACTGGCCGCGGGGTGGCGCAATTGGATAAGGCATGAGCAGCAGGTCTTTCTCCCCCCCCCCCCCCACTAGTGTGGATTTCCCCAGGACTTTCCAGGTATGGTACAGGGCTCCCCTTGCGATGGCTGGGCACATGGCTGTTCCCTCGTGTCCTCAGACTCCAGGCCCTAGCAAAACTGCCGCTGTGTCTGGTATTTTCTCCCCCCGCCACACCCCTTTTCAAATACCACCCTCCCAGCTGCTCTGTGCTGCTCCATGGCTGTGGTCTGCACAGGCTCTCCCAGCTCAGCTGAGAGCCACAGCAGCAAAGAGCCTTTCCAGCTGCTGGCCTAGCCAGGTGAGCTACTCCTGTCCCCAGTTAATGTAGAGGGCAGGGCAGGAGCAGGGAAGAAAGACGGGGGGTTGGGGGGTTGCCAGTAGATGGTAAAGCAGAGGGGCTTAAAGCTGGGCTCAGGCAGCTTTCCCTTCCTCTGGCTCTGCTGCCAAATCTAGCCAGATGAATTAGTTCATTAAGGGCTTTGAGCTTGTGCAGGGCTGCTCCTCACGCCGCGCTTTTGTACCTGCCGTGAGCCCCGTTTTCTAGAGGTGAGGTGAAAGGCCTTGCCCAAGGCATGCAGGTTGGCAGTGCTAGAGCTGGAAAACAACCTACTTCCACAGCTACCATAGACTTTAGTGGAGAGAGGAGCGCCCGTAAACCTTAGTGGGAATACAGACGCAGTAGGGAGCGGGGTGGATTGACCTGGGAATGTCGGTTAGTTTTACTGGGGCTGTCTGCATGGGGGATGGGAGAGCAGGGGATGACTTTAGGGGAGGGACGGTACCTGAGCCTGTAACCTGAGCCAGGAACAGGGGTGGGTGGAGTCAACACTTTTGCCCTGGAAACTGGACAAAGGGAGGGGGGAGAGAAGGAGGGAGAGCGAGCCTGCTGGAGGAGTTTTTAGTTTCAGTTCTGGGCTGGCTGGGAAGAGGCAGGGAACCCCAAGTCTGGGGTCTAAGATCGTTGCCCCCCCAGAGGGACCTGGCTGGGGGGTCCTGGTTGTACCTACAAGCCCTGCTTGGGACTGTGTTCCTGTCATCTAATAAACCTTCTGTTTTTACTGGCTGGCTGAGAGTCCCGGTGGATCGCAGGAAGTCGGGGGTGCAGGGCCTGGACTCCTCCACACTCCATGACACACGGTAGCCAAACTGCGAAGCTGTTGACCTAACTACAAGCCCCACCAGTGAGTAATTCCACGAGAGCTGTCAGTATATATGGCCCAGCCCTGCACCCATTGTACTCAACGTAGGCCTGAGTCTCGGCAGCCCTACACCTTGCGCAGCCGGATACACCAGTGCAAAGCAAGTGTGAGATGTTACCACGTGGGGCTGGCAAGCTTTCATACCCCCTTGTGCACTGGTGAAATTGCTCACACAGAGGGCAGCACCATAGGGAATCAAGCCCTAAATTTACAGTGGATCCAGGATGCGGCTGGACTGAGAACCAAGTGGCCCACTGCCAAATCTTTTTGTGCCTACTCAGATATAGCTACATTGGGTTTTTCTTCTGGGCCCAGCTACTCCAGTATTGCTGCAGAGAAAGTGAGGAAGGATGGTCAGGCCATTGACTTGGGCTGACTTTTGGCTCTGCCACAGACTTTCTGGCTGATCATGGGTAATCACAGAATTGCTCCCTGCCTCAGTTTCCCTTCTGTAAAATGAGGATGAGGGCACTTGCTTTCCCCCATCCTTCTGCTCTCATCTCTTTAGCCTGGGAGCTCTTTGGGCAGGAACTGTCGCTCACGGGGTGTTTCAAAAACACTTAGCACAATGGGACCACATTGCAACTGTCCTGCTGTACAGGGCTGACCCCTCTGCCCACTCCCAGCATCCCTGCACTCGCTTCCTAATGAGCATAGGTGATCGTCTCACACCCTAAAGGCCATTAGAGTCTCTGTCATTGAGTTCAGTGTGCACTGGCCCAGACTTTAATTGCAGAGAGCATCTTAGCTTGCCTGGCTAATAGAGCTCAGCTGCAAAGGTTATGAATCATTGTAACATTTAATCACCCAGGTTCCTGTTTTAATTCAATACTTGGGCAGTGTCATCAGGGGCTGTAGGAGCTGGGCCCCATCATAGTAGCAGTGGGAGTGGCTCACAGCTGACAGCGGCCGGCTCACCAATTATGTCTGGGACAGGATTCAGGAAGAATGAAGAGCATCCTCAGCCCAGGATGCCACCTGTCAATTGCTCCTGTCCTGTGCCTGTTTCTGATGCCGAATATGAGGACTCAGGAGATCCAGGTTCAGATCCTGGTTCTGCCACAGACTCCCTGTGTGACTTTGGACAAGTCACTAGGGCCCAGATCCTCAAAGGTATTTAGCCGCTTAACTCTCAGGATCTGGGCCTTTATCTCTCTGTGCCTCAGTATCCCTTCTGTAACATGGGGATAATAATGGGCAGGAGGAAGAAGGGATGGATTATCTATCTTGCCTAGTGGACTTTTACCTACAAAGTGGGATCATGGGGAGTTAGGCACGTAACCTGCCAGGGCTGCATCTTTAGGTACCTGAATGCCTTTGAAAATCTGGTCTATGCGCTCAGAACACGGACAGTCTCTTACTGTGTGAATATACAGCAACTGGCACAATGGGGACCTGCTGTCAGCTGGGGCATCTGCATGCTATTGTAATGTACATAGCGACGATACATGTCTTTGCACTCTCAGGAAGAACCAGGCTGCATGATTCTCTGTCTGCTCTCATTTGCCAGTTGGGAAATCATGACGCAAGTTTTTTCCTTGTCTGCTGATGATTTGGTCTCCTTAATAGCCTTTTATGAGAAATCCAATCCAAAGATTATTTTTGCAAATCCAAGCTTATTTTACCAACTGGCTCCCCTCTATATGTTGTGCACCAAACCCTCCTCGCCTTACTCAACTGATTTGCCCTACTGATTTCAATCAACAGGACTGGGGTCAGGTCCACTAACACTTTTCATTATATTTGGCCCTATTTTATTAACTATTATTTTATCTGGGGCCTTATTTTGTATGGAGAGTGGATCAAAACTATGGAAAACATTTCATAACTCCAAATTTATTTATTTATTTTATTTTGTCAAAATTAAAATGGTTGCTACAAATTTTTAGCAAATAAAAATAAATCAAACAGCAGGTCAAACACCCAGAAAAATAATTGGTGAAAATGTAGTTGATTTTTTTTTCAGGTGGAAATCTACAATGTTGATGAAAAGTTAAATTCTGGGAAAATGTCAGCACAGCTCTGTCTTTATTTGTGCTGCAGCCATGTTGGTTTTAGGGTATTACAGAGCTAACAGGGCTGAGGTAATATCTGTTATCGCACTGGGGGAAGAGACAAGCTTTCCAGCTACCCAGAACTCTTCTTCATGAAAAGACCCTGAAGCAGAGCTCTGTGGAGCCTGAAAGTGTCTCCTTCCCCAGCAGACGTTGGCCCAATAAAAGATAGTTCCTCACTCACCTGGTCTCTAATTAGCTCGTTATGTAATAGAATATTTATATGTTCATTGTTTCTTCCTCAAAATAGCCTTGTTGGACTGAGCCTATCCAATTATACTTGCCAGACATATTAGTTTATTCTTAATTAGTGTCTCAAGGTGAAATCTGGACTCTATCCCACTCAGTGGCAAAACTCCCATGAACCTCACTGGGACCAGGATTTCAACCAGCAATTTTCTCAGTATGAGGGTTTCCATTTCTTCTCTGGAAGATAAGCACCGTACTAGTATCTCTCCAAACTTCAGAAAGAGCAGTTGCTTTTAAAGATTTAGTTTTCCCTAAAAATATATACACTATGCCACATTTTTCTTTCCTTCCAAATAATGAGGTGAATATAGCCCATCCTGGCAACTAGCTGCCAGGCCCTGGCTTTATTAAATCAACGGCAAAGCTTCCAGGGCAAGATCACACCTTAGAGCTGGCGAAACAGTTTCAAATGAAGTTTGTTTCATTACAAATGGCCCTTACTTGAATACAATTTTTTTCACAAAAACTTGTCAACTCCTTTTTTGTTGCTGATGAAAACTTTTGCAGCTTTTAAAATAGATAGATAGACAGATGGAGGGGGTGGATGGAGATAGATAGATAGATTAGATAGATGGGTTGTATATAGATAGATAGTGTGCATGGAGATAGATAGGTAGATAGATGTGTATGGGGTGGTGTATGTAGATAGATAGTGTGTATGGGGATAGATAGATAGCTAGATAGAGGGGGTGTATGTAGATAGATAGTGTGTATGGAGATAGATAGATAGATAGATAGATAGATAGATAGATAGATAGATAGATAGATAGATAGAGGGGGTGTATGTAGATAGATAGATAGTGTGTATGGGGATAGATAGATAGTGTGTATGGGTAGGTAAATAGACAGATAGATTGCTTTCCAGGAAACAAAAAAAGTCAGTCAGTATGTTGATGACTTTGTCAAGAATTTTTTAACATAGAAAAATCCCCTAAAATTGATTAAAAAAAAAAAGGTTCCACTTTGAAGCTAAAGCTATTTTGAAATTTCACGCTGTTGTGCAAATACAAGAGTTTTATTTTCTGCCCAACTCTCTAGGTGACTTAATTCACTTGAATGACTCAACTTATGGCTTTGTTCTTCGTTTATAAATGGCAGTCACTGTTTAAGACCATACTCTGGCTTTGCAGAAAATCATGTCTGTTGGGGAGGGAAATGGCCTCAGGCCATTTTTAGCTAGGCCTAAACTTTGGCTAAGTAAATTGTATGTATGGCCTAGAGGCAGGAGGGAGGGGAAGGAGGCAAAAGGAGAACAATTTTAAAAAAGCAGAACTAACCGTTTGTAATAGTTTGTGATTAATAGCTGCCCGGTGGCAGAGCAAGAAACGGCAAAGGGCAAAGCTAAGAAAAACAGAACAGGTTTGCTTTGCTTTGCTTTATCCCTTATATGGATGTAAAATTTTAAAAAATAAGTATATGTAATTTTTGTGGTTTTATCCTATATAAGCTCTCGTATTTTATCCATGGGGGGGGGGGGCCGGCTGCGTTGGCTGACTCCCCCCTGCAGCATGTTTAATTAATCAATAAAAATGCCTCAGGATAATCTAATCCAAAATCAATCGTGTGGTCAATTTTCCACAACACTGTCAAGTGTCACCCATCTGGAGTGTCCCTCACCCATTTTCCTCTGCCATCACAAATGTCACTGTGGCTTAGGGGAAAATTCCTTGAGCTGACAAAGCAGCGACCAGGAATTCACCTCTCCCTTTTTCACATTCACCATTTTAAATGTTGCACAAACACAGGATTCTGGGCAATAAACGTGTTCGAACATCCGCCACCTCCAGTTATTGGGAGTTCAGTGGAAAGGCCCCTTGTAGCAGATTATTTCAGAAGTGCTGACTGCAGGGTTTCATGCACCATGCTTGGAAGCATCTGTGGCTGACCATTGTGGTAGACCGGGCTCAGTATGGGATGGACCATAGGTGGTCGGCTCCAGAATGGTGTTTCTGGTGTTAGCTTCTCCTCACCTACAGACAACTCCTGGGCTTTCCTCCCATCTTGATTGCACCCTGCGCTGGACCCTCACTCCCACTGCATCTCTTACCCCAGAACAGGAGAGGGTGACAAAGTTCTGACTAACCTGGATCTTCACCAGGCAGGGATTTCCCTACCCAAGGGAAGTCTGTTGTTCCTTTTGCCCTATGGCAGCAGGATGGGGCATGGCCTGAGGCTCTGCAAAGTGAAACGTGGAGCTTCTGCCTGAATTTTTGTTCGAGTCCATTTGAGCCCATGAGTGAGAATGAAACTTGGGGTGTGGCACCCTTGTGAGCGGTACCCAAGGAGGAGGTTTGTATGAATCCATACAAAATGAGCCTGCAGAGCTTTCCAGGCTGGTGGTGTCTACAGCTGGCATTGATGATCATGGTGTTAAATACCAGTTGGAATATGGTAACATGAGACTTTGCTGCTGTATAATTCACAGGGCAGCGATGTGGGGAGGGACAAGTCCATTCTTGGCCTGGAAGCCTCCCAAGGAAGGACAGTTAAGGGTCAATAAGACAGCAAGAACCGTAGTGTACATAATGCACCTGGCTTCTTTGTGAGGCCTTTAAGCCACTGGCACAAGAGCTATGACTCTTTCACCATTGTGAATTCTTATTCCATTTTGCTACATCCCTGCGATGGCAGGGTTGCTTTATTCTTGTGAACCTGTCCGCCAGGTGCTGTCACCAGCAACAAGGGCTGTGTGGAGCTATTTAGAGGAGGCTCTTAAAATTAACACACACACACTGGCTCCAACCCCAAGAACCCTGAGCAAAATCGACTACCTTCCCTGGACACCTTTAACTGCTCACAAGCACCAACTCTGTGTATAATGCAAGGGAAAATCTTTATTAGGGGACAAGGGGACCCAGCAGCAACTTGGGAAAGCACAGCAACAGTAAAGCCACACTATATCCATTGGAAAAATACATAAAATACCCATCCCCCATATTATCCTTGGCCTTAGTTCTTAACCTCAGTTCCCCACCCTCTGGGGTGAACATCTGATAAGCAAATGTCCCTTTGACATGTTATTAATGCCTATTAATTATTATTATTATTTAGCTGTATTAGTGCAGCACTTAGGAGCCGCAATCCTGGACCAGGACAACAGTGTACAAACTCAGCTCCTTGTCCCAAAGCGTTTATAATCTATATACACATGACGTTCTCCCTCCCCACTCTGTGTTTGGTATCAATGGGTAGAGTAGTCTCAGAGTTGGGGAGCGCACTAGAGCTGGCCTGTCTCCAGCCCCCAAGGTAAGTGCGACCTGTTCTTGATGCACCATCACCTACCTCACCCACAGTGATGTCAGCTTGACTGGTGCTGGGTAGCAGGGCCTTCACCTCTGTTGCTTCAGTGAACATTTGCCTCAGCCCTGCATCTCACCTCTAATCATCTCTGCACCACCTTTCATCATGGAGTCTTCAGTGGCATATAGCTCAATGGCAGAAAGAACTCCTGATTGGAGCCCATGCCACTGGGAATTCTCCCCCTGCTATAAAGTAAGAGCCCTTTTCCTCCCTCTCCTCTAGATTCACTCCGACTATTTCACCAATTCAGAGTTTGTGTACAGTTCTGGTGACTCCCTCAAAGTGTCACTTGGCGGAGTTCTGGGTAGAAATCTGATACAGCTGAAGTAAAGCTAATGGGATTTCTTCTTCCACAGAAAATGTTGAGATTTTGGGGAATTAATGCAACCTGAAATATTTCAATGAAAACCAAATGTTTTTGGCTGAAAACAAAAGTATTATAAGTCTGAAATTCCGCCTTGGTCCCTCATGGGAGTTGTAGTTTGGGTGCACCATGCTCTTATTGTTTTCTATCGATCAGGCTTCCCGGTGAGACTACATATCCCATTTTGCACCATGCGCCCCCCCCTTGCAGAGAGCAGGCAATGCATTAGGGAATCCTTCACCATGATGCATCATGGGACATGAAGTCCAGGTGGGGTGCCCGGCCCATAGTGGTGAATGGAGGCATGAGGCCAGTGAATTACAATTCCCATGAGGCACTGTGGCAGCACATTCAAACTGAAATATTTCCATTTTCAGGTGTTTGATTTTTTGATGAAAAATCAAAGGTTTCAAAGGAAAGAAAATTTATCCGAAAACACAAATTTCTGTCAAAAATAATATTAATGGAAAATTCTCCACTAGTCCGAGTTTTAAATATAAATGAGGCTAGAACATATTGCAGATCTTCATTAGGTTGGGTTGAGATAAGATGCCCCGATCCTGAAAACAATTATGCACATGTGTACCTTTATTTATAGGAATCATCCTATTGAAGTACATTTGAAGTACTAAAAATTAAATTTGAAAAACTCAAATCTGTGATGCATTACAAATTCATTAGAAAACAGTCTGACACCGCATAGAAACCTGCCATAGTTCATGGGTATTGAGCTGAACCAGAGAGAAAGATATTTTTAAAATAAAAATTGCAAGTAAACTGGCCAAAATAAATGATGTACAATTAAACTTCAAACACAATAGCTCGGTGTGTTCTAATATATATGTTTTTAAGGATAATAATAATTGAAAGAAAGGCCAATCTGTATTCTTTGCCTTTTTACCCAATATTTTATTTTTTTTAGCTAAGTGGAGTACAATATAAATGTACAAACAAGTCAATATTAATCTGAAACTTTCAACAAAAAACAAAACAAAAACTCAATGACAGAGAATTAATGTGTCATAAAAATGCCAAACAAATCAATGTGAATCTATAAAGAGCATAGAATAAGGGGGAAATCAGTGATAAAGGGAATTCAAAGGATACTTTGACTCCAGTGTCTTTTTCATTTCTAGTTTAATGTGACTCTAACATATTGCAAGAATTCAGCAGTAATTGTAATGGGAATATTCACATATTTTCTGGGAAGGTCAAAAAATAACTCCAGTCATCCCCACCTTAACTTAACTTCCTACTGTGTAGGTTGGTGAGGAGGGGTGGAGACTGGGCAGAGGCTTGACTCCGCCTCCACAATGCACCAACCATCACAGCTGAGCCAGAGAAGGTTAGGGGGTAGTAATCTGCCAGTAGGTAGGGCTCTATCAGATTAGTAACACACACACCCCGACACACCCACACACACACCAGAAGCAAGA
Source organism: Gopherus evgoodei (assembly GCF_007399415.2). Taxonomy (NCBI): domain Eukaryota; kingdom Metazoa; phylum Chordata; order Testudines; family Testudinidae; genus Gopherus; species Gopherus evgoodei. The sequence goes on along the minus strand of NC_044324.1, from coordinate 220,216,580 downwards.
AGGGGACAGAAAAGGAACTTTGCCTCTCAGAGGCATAATTCTTTTCCTTGGCAAGTCCTGGGTCAACCCAGCTGTGTTCCATGACTCACTCTGGACTAGAGGCACCAGGCTCTCAAGCCCTTAGTGAAAAATAAATCACCTCCCAGAGATTTCAGATGCAATTGACTCTTTGCCCCCACATAGTTCCCATAAGTAGAAAAGTCGTCCATGGGAAAAGTCCTGTGGACATCCTTGCCAGGAAGTCCCTACTGAACTTTAAATTGTCTTAGTCCCTATTTAGTGTAGTTCACGGAGCTTTACATTGTGAGATTAACGGCTAAATTCAGCCCTCACATGCACAGTTAGGACTGTCATTGACTCTAATGGGAGCAGCGCACATGCTTCCTAGAGCAGAATATGGCACTTAAACCATCTCTAAAGAATGCCCTCCAAAAGCAGCCATAGCTGCCTGCTAGTCTTCCCCTCTCTCCCCAACCCTACAAAGAGAAGAGCATGGACAGAGCCCTACGCCCAGGTAGATTTCCGTGGACATCCCTGAAGCGCATCATTCTCTTTTCTCTGAATTCTCAACACTACAATTCACCAGGCATCATTTTATGCTATAAATGAGGCCTCATTTAAAGCATTATGACTATGGCAAATCTTATTTTCATCTCTCTAATCTATTTTAAATAGATTTTCCAGGCGATTGACCAGTTTCTATTTATTACTCTGTTGTGACATACCAAAGTTAATAATATTCACTATCCAAACCTACTGAAGGCCATCACCAGCCTCTTAGCCTCCAGTCCGAGGGAGATTTCAAAATCTGGCCTGCACAGAGGTCTAGCGTTGTTGAGTTGAGAAGCTGGTGATTGTAATGGTGGGCCATACACATAGGGTCTCATCCAAAGCCTGGTAAAGTCAATGAAAAACAGCCTTACTGACTTCAGTGTAATTTAGCTCAGGCCCTAAATTTACAAATAATAAAGTGAAGCCATTTCCTCAACTGGGTGATTAGAGATAAGCTCACTGCAAGAATAACACTAATTAATAATTTGTCCATCTCTAGGTGAGTGCCAGGATCCAAAGCACTCTACACTTTTTAATTAAGCCTCAGAAAACCATGGTCAAGTAGGTAAGTGCCAAGTGGTGCATAGATGAGAGAAGTACTGATTCATGATTGGCTGAAAACAGTCATGTGACCAATCAGCGGGCATCTATTTCCACCTTTTGAGAACTTAGTTCTACTGAGGTCTGGAATAATGTTACCCAATTAGTTCCCATCTGCAGAAGAATCCATCCCATTGGTGTTTCTCTTTGTGAAAACTCTTATTTGCTTCTGATGAATCTACTCTGCTACAATAATCAAATCCCTGCTTCCTAACTAGCTTATCAGAGGTTAGTTTTTATCAGAGATTAGTTAATAGTTTAGAGCTATACTTTGGTCTCCAGGTCATAAGACTAGTTTTAAAAAAATGCCATTACAGGTGCAACAGTGACATTAATTGAAGAGATTTCAGATATCCCCCCCAATCGTGTCATTCAGAATATAGATAGCAATACATATAACAATGCCTTGTCTTAATAAATCTCCAGAGTTATTGTCTCATGAGAGGAAAAATTCATGGTCATAGACTCATAGATTCCAAGGCCAGGAAGTATCATTGTTCTAATCTAGTCTGGCTTCCTATATACACAGGCCATAGAACTTTCCCAAAAATTCCTAGAGCAGATCTTTTAGGAAAACATCCAATCTTGATTTCAAAATTATCAGTGATGGAGAATCCACCACGACCCTGGGTAAATTGTTCCAATGGTTAATTACTCATATTGTTTAAAATGTACTCCAAATTTCTAGTCTGAATTTGTCTAGCTTTAATTTTCAGCCACTGAATCATGTTATACCTTTCCCTGCTAGACTGAAGAGCCCATTAGCAAATATTTATTCTCCATCCAGGTCCTTCTAGACTGTAATCCAGTCACTCCTTAACCTTCTCGTTGTAAAGCTCAATTGATTTTGTTACTTGAGTCTCTCACTACAAGCCATGTTTTCTAATCCTTTAATCTTTCTCATGGCTCTTCTCCAAACCGTCTCCAGTTTATCAACATCCTTCTTGTATTATCAACACCAGAACTGGACACGGGATTCCAGCAGCAGACACACCCAGTGCTAAATACAAAAGTAAAATAACCTCTCTTCTTCTACTCAAGAGCCCCCTGTTTATTCATCTCAGGATCACATTAGCCCTATAGGCTACAGTGTCCCACTGCAAGCTCATGTTCAGCTGATTATCCAGCACAACTCCCAAATCTTTTTTAGAGTCACTCTCTCCCCAGGATAGAATTCCCCTCCTGTAAGTACGACCTATATTCTTTGTTCCTAGAGGTCTACATTTACAGTTAGCTACGCTAAAACATGTATTGTTTGCATGTGCTCGGTTTACCAAGCAATCCAGATTGCTCTGCATCAGTGGCTTGTCCTCTACATTATTTACTACTCCCCAATTTTTGTGTCACCTGCAAACCGTAGACAGTATCAGTGAGGAACCAATCTCTACAAGACCCCCCTAGAAACACACCTGCTCGAGGCTGGGTTGGCTTCAGTCACTGTTAGCCACTCAGATCATTTGTGCCATCCCAGGCCACTTGGCACACATAACAGCAGAGCTTCTGGTCCCTCCTGCCCCATTCCAAGCAACAGTACAGGGAGTACCCTTGCAGTACTGGGTTCCCCACCATGCAGAGGGGGCAAACCATCTTTGCAGCCTATCCAAAATGTGCTCACTCCATCCCTTTGAATGGCAGAATTACTGGTCCCACTGCAATGGGGCATTACCTGGGGTGGGGAAGATACTGCCTATTTTTTTTCCATTCATTCTCTTCTGAAAACTAGATCAAAGTACATTCTGGAGGATCCTGATCCTCAATCAATATAAAGCAGTGTTATTTCATTGACTTCAAAGGAGATGCACCAATTTATACCAGCTCAGGATCTGGCTCAGTGTCTGTAAAGAACTGGAAATAACTCTTTGGCTCAGAAGGATTGAGTGGCTGTGAGCTGAAACTGGGAGTCTCTGAGAAGGCAATGACATTTTGTTTGTAACATGCAGAATTTATGGCTAGACACAAACCTTCTTTTTTTCCAGCTGTTTAATTCTTATTTTGACCTGTGCAAATACTTGACAAGTTTTTTATGTTTCTCTTATGCTAAAATACAGCAGAGACAAATCTGATTTTCTAATACTAGGAAAATGAGAAATGCATTTGCATGTTTTGCTTCTTTCCTTCACACGATTTCTTTCCTAGCTAAGGTTAAGGACACTCCATCATAATGGGAGAGGTTTTTATTTGAAATGTCATGTAACCTACTTTACACTGGGGCTCTATTAAATGAATCCTCACATGGCAATGCAACTCATCTAGAAGATGACAGCCAATAAGCCAAAGGACAAACTATTGTCGACCAACTGCCTGCATTCTGCTCTCACTAACATTGCTATAAATCTGTGGTGTCATGGAGTTCTCCATTGTGTTTCTACACCACCTGGCATCTAGTAGTCATGGATGCTGGTCCATAGCTCCTAGATGCTTCAGTAATAATACTAATTAATTAATTGCCATGTAGTAGCAATGAGGATACAGGTAGCCTGGGATTTCGGGACAGTCAGAGAACACAAGTGTTTATAATGCCTAGCACCACTGGAACGCTAATGATCTCTGACAGGAGCATTTAGCGATAATAATAAACCACCATAATAAATAGTAATACAATTTATTTCCCTAGATTTCCACAATAGTAAAAACACTCACACAAAAAACTTGACGTAATTGTCACATAACAATTAATTAGACTTACAGCCATAAATGACAGAGAGACAAGCTGGGAAACGTAATATCGTTTACTGGACCAACTTCCATTCCAGTTTTGGGCTGTCTCAAACCAAGGTCAGGGAAGCAAGTTCCAGAGGCCCTATTGTCCTCCCAGAGAATGTTTTACAAGTGTCAACAAATGGGTAAAGGTTAAAAAAGGCTGAAAGTAACCAACATTATAATAACTAGATCAACTAAATAAAACAGACAAGAATTAAAGAACAACGTTGACTTCAGGGGAGTTCTGACATTTACACCAGTAAGAGTTAAAGAGGGACCGTGAACAGAACTTCCACAGGGACTGACAATGAGCTATTAGGTGGTGTGGCAAGTGACACATATTGTCCTTGAGCCATATGTGCCAGTGTCAGCATTGACTTGAGTTTGTTTCCTGGTCCTGATGGTATTTAAACATATTTTTTAAAATTAATTTACTTTGGTGTTTTAAAGAGAAATATTTCTTGATGATGTTAGCCATTTCCACTCTTTTTATTTATTTCTTTTTAAAATTTGTTCCAATTACATGGTGTTTTTTGCAATCATATGAGTCAGGTGTGCAAAAAGCATTTTCAAAACTATTGACACTTGTCAAGTGCCATTTGTGCTCCTGTGCAGGGCCAGACTGACAGCTCAGAAGATGAAAGGCCTCCAATTGACAACAGAACAGCTGCAACACTAGAACTCAGAACTGTAGGATGGTTTTTTGGGTAGGCTGCTGACCTAGGATCCAGTTTGTGTTCAGTGTCTGGCTCTGCTATGGACGTCACTCAACCTGTGTCAATTCTCCTTTGTCTACTGTGATTGTAAACTCTTTTCGGAAGAGGCCTATCTTAGATGTTTGCACAGTGCCTAAGGTTACGTCTACACTGCAGCTGCTATCACGGTGCAATGACAGTGCTGCAGTGTAAACACTTCCTACATTACCGGAAAGAGTTTTTCCACTGATGCAGTTAATCCACCTCTCCATGAGGCAATAGCGAGGTCAACAGAGAAATCCTTCCACCAACCTCACCCATGTGTATACCGGGGGGTTACGTCAACCTCACTACGTCGCACAGGACACTTTTCACATCCCTGAATGATATAGCTGGATCAACCTAAGTTTGAGGTGCAGATCAGGCCTAACACAAGGGGGCCCCCAAACTCAGCTGAGCTATTCAGCACGGCTGTGATACAAAGCACAACAATGGCACCTACCCGCATCAACAGGTGGAAAACTTGATGGGCCAGCAGCAATTGGGACAAGTCCCGTGGAAAGGCAGAGGAGAGCACTTGCTGGGCGATTCGGGGTGGCTCCTCCCCATCCAGAGGCTCTATCCTCCCCTTGGCTAGCAAGGGGAGCAGGAAAGCTGATTTGTCCGTCAGCCCCACTTAATTAATTTGAACCTTAGTCTGAGCCATGCAAAGCCTCCTTTTACTCTGTTTCAGCAGGCCCAGCCCCTCGTCCCTGTAACGATGGTCTGGAGCCATGTCATTCTGACATTTTCTACTTTTCCATTCGAAATGACTCTTCATATCGAAATTACCTTTCATTTCATTTTCTTTTATTTTAAAAAGGAAATGGGGAAAAAAGCTCAGAATATAAATGAAATGTTTCATTTGACCTGAAATGATCTTTTTTTGACTTTCCAATTTGTCAAAAAAATTGAAAACATTTCATTTTCCAGTCAACCCAAAAAGTTTCTTTTTAATTATTTATTGGAATTGACAGCAAACCAAAACTATCCAGTATTCACACAGTGCTCCCAGTAAGTGCTATTAACAGCTACCTTTGTTCTTTATTTAGCTTTTTTGCTATACATCAATAAAAGAGTGTCACAACTCTCTGGTGTTATTGCTTATATTTCAAAAGCTAGCCAGGCCCATATGTTACCCCAAGATCAAATAAAATATCCCAGTAACCCACAAAAACATAGCTGGGTGAGAACACAAAGGTGTGGGTTCAGAGAGACCCTTGGTTGGGACCGGAGGTGAAAGTAAGCCGGAACAGCTGCCGGAGCCCCGGGGTAGCGGCAACAGGGCTTCATCAGTGATTTAAAGGCCCCAGAGCTTTGCTGCGGTAGCGGCAGCCAGAGCCCCAGGCCCTTTAAATCACCCCTGAGCACCAGGGCTCTCAGCCGCCTCTTCAGCTGGTAGATCCAGGGGTGATTTAAAGGTCCCAGGGCTCCCAGCTGCAGCCAGAGCCCCAGGGCCTTTAAATCTTGATTTTAAGGCCTTGCCTCTTCTGGTCAAGGACACGTCTCTTCCGGTTGAGGCCATGCCCCTGCTCAGGATTCCAGCATACCGGTACGTCCTTTAACTTACTTTCACCCCTGGTTGCGACATACCCAAAAGGAGATCCAAGGAAATTTTGGATGTAGACACACAAATAAAAAAAGAAATTTGGGAGACAGAGACAGGGAGGACAGATGGGAACATACAGGGTGAGAAGATCTTAAAAGCAAAATAGGAAGATGGGAGAACTCAGAGGGGAGTAATTCACAAGGGAAAAAGAGAGAGAAGGTTGAGATACCCCAAGAAGATTTCAGAGGGCAGAGAAGACTCACCATTGGCAATGGAGCAGAGGTCCCCTCTCATGGAGCTCATTGCAGGATTAAGGTGAGACCTGGCTGAAAATTTTCAACTCAAGTTATTCATAGCTGGCAATTTCCCCACATGCATTGTGTAGATAACACAGGTATAACTAGACCAAGTGATGATCAGATACTGCATGAAAAAATGGAGCTAAACTTTCGGATCCACCATGAAGTCTCTGAAAATAAGAATAAAGTAAACACGGTATGGATGTGCCTTCAGCTATGCATGTCAAACAAGAGCAACACATGTTCCTCTACACTATGTGAAATTTGCAGTTCCTGGCATCTGCATGCAAGGATACACACTCCAGCAACAAAAGGCTGTTGAGCCAAAGTTGGTATTATACTTCCAATAGTTTAATATCATTGCATGCAGCTATTCAAAACAAGTGTGACTACACTGAATCCAGAGCGACAAGGTGGGTGGGGTGATGCCTTTTATTGGACCAGCTTGGTGCGAGAGACAAGCTTTCGAGCTTACATGGAGCTCTTCTTCAGGTCGAGGAAACTTTACGCGACACACTGAATCCACTGAGTTATGATCAGGTCTTGAATGCAAAATAAGAACTATTAGGACTCAGCTATATTCCCACATGACAAACGTATCTCAAAAGTTAGACAAACTCACACAGTGTGAATCTAGGACCTGGTCCAAAGCTCACTGAAATCAATGGAAAGACTCCCATTGACTTGAATGGATGTTGGGGCAGGGTCATGAATGGGGATTAATTCGAGAAGTTAGAACTTTGATTACCAAACCGATGAACATCTACAAAGTGGTGACTGGCTGGCTCTCAGGCCAGTATGCAATACACATAGACACTTACTGATACACATGCTGCTGGGTGCAGATAGGTAGTGTGGCTGGAGCTGAGGGGCAATTTTTTAAATAGTAGCCAGATATATCCAGTTTTAATTGGAATATATGGTGGAAGCAAGATGGGAATCAGACTTATGTGATTTAAAGATCTGCTGTCTCTTGATTCCTCAGGGCCAGGACAAACAACTACATAGGGCAGTCGATGTGTTCACTCTTTTATTTCACCGGATAGAATGTTGGCTCATACTGTGGCTCCACTTGTACTCTGAACACAGTTTGTTTTGATGATCAGACATCTGTTCTTTTTCCCAATAAGGGAGACTGAATACTCCAGCATGTAATCCTTCCCCAATTCAATTAGAGTAAGCCCTTCTTCACTCAAGCCACCTATCACAATTAATTCTATGACATGGCAAACAAGTAGGCAAACAGAGGAGGAGGAAAACAAAGCGAAAAAGCACAAGCAGAAACAATGAGATGAGCTCCTGTCTCCTGGTTCCTTCATTTATCCCCCTTCCTCTCCTCTGGGGTACCCATTTTGGTAACAGCTCTCCCAGAGCTTGAGAAGTCCAATTTACTCTCCAAACTACCAATGTCCGTCTTTTCTTCAGCAACAATCACAGACAACGATATACAAACAATTTTATGAACTGACCTCTCTTACAAAGTTCCAGAGATTAGCTTTAAATACAGGCTTTCAACCACAGCACAAGGCAAGCACTTGTGTGAGTGCTGTAAGTTCTTAGCTACAAGCGAATGTTGTGAAAATCACTCTGCCACAAACCAGGGTGTTTTTTCTAAGATGAAAATTTGGGGAAAAAGGAATCCAAGAGATTGGGAAGAAACTTGACTGAAAGATGAAGTCCTAAGTAAAGATTGTTGGTAATTGTTCAATGTAATGGTTTTTCATCGGAAAATGCCACTTTGTCAAAATCAAACTTTGCAGGGGAAAGGGGCAGTTTTGACAAATTTTTCTTCTGGAAAATTTTTTGAAATGTAAAGCTTTGAAATGGTGAAAATATGTCATTTTCAAAGCAAGTGCCTGGCGAGTGGTAGCTGACGGCCCCACTGACAAACACCAAGTGGAAAAGCTTGCATTCAAATAAGTTCACTCATGGTGATTACTTACATTCACTTTTTTTTACCGCTGATTAATATCTAATAAACTCTGAGGTATCACCAGCCTGAATCACCAGCCTGAATCAATCACCATTTTTAGAATCAGTTTGATCTTGTCTTTGCTAATCGAAACACAGAGCACAGTGCACATATAATATATTTAATATTTTTCCCAATTCACATTCAACTTCTCCGTGGAGAGAGGTAGGAAGAAATTAATAACTACATATTACCGATGTTAGTCAAGTCACTTAATGCACTTACTGAAGGTGCTCAAATACTATTTTGAGGAGAGTAGAATAAAATAGAGAATATTGGCCTTTCTTCAACTCACGTTTTGTGTAGTGACTTAAATTATCAGAATAGTTCACTAATCCTCCCCTAGCTAGGGACTTTTATGTTATACAAGTTGCTCATTCGCCAGTGCTTTCCGTTGAAATACCTGTTGTTTCAGAGTCTTCCATTATGCAAATCTAAACTGTGCTAGCATTTTAAACAACTTTACTTTTAACTCTCTGCTGAGGCTGCGAAAGATAAGCAATCTTCCTGAAACTGGTAGCGCTGAAGATTAAATTGCTCTGAGCAATTAAGCATATCCCAAAGTTCAGCAGGCAAGACATACTGTCCATTAATTACGGTAGTTCAGTGAGAGCCCTCGTCCAGACTAACCCGCGGCATCGGCGGGTTAAAATCGATTGCTCGGGGATCGATATATCGCGTCTAGTCTGGACGCGGTGTATCGATCCCCGAGCGCGCTTACATCGATTCCGGAACTCCATCAATCCGAACGGAGTTCCGGAATCGACACGGAGAGCCGCGGACATCGATGCGGCGCCGTCCAGACTGGTGAGTACCTCGATTTTAGAAATTCGACTTCAGCTACGTTATTCTCGTAGCTGAAGTTGCGTATCTAAAATCGATTTTAATTCCTAGTCTGGACGTGGCCTAAGTCTATGGCAACTAGCATTCATATGCTTACATCCCTTCTCTGAATATTTGCATACTTCATTAGTATGCTAGCATCAGGCTAGCTTATTATTACATACCACAATCAAACCATGTTAACACGTGAAGAGATTAGGGTTGCATATTTCACCCGTCCCCCACTAGCAGAACTTTTAACTGTGCTTTCCATTAGCTGTGCCTCCATGCAAGCCGTTGGCAATTTCTGAAGTGCAAGATGGGAAGAAGACAAAAAAAAAGAGTGTAAATCCTCCCAGTTGACAGGATTTCCGCTTTAACAATTGATTTACATCATCCGTCTTGAAAAAGAGATTTCAGTTCCTCCAGCCTGGAATGCAAGAGACAAATACTAGGACTTGCTGGTGCATTGTGAACTCTTGTGGACTCTTGTGCACCCTTTTGAACCAGAAAAAAAATGCGAGTTTTTACACTGTGATAACTTTATTTGAGTGGAGAAGAGGAGGACAGATGGGAGAGCCATTAAGTCAAGAACCTACGTACTAGTTTGAATGCACCAAAACATGTGGGGTAAATGACTGTCTGCAGTGTGTGTGTTTGTGTTTGGAGGTTACGTGCTGTGTGCTGAGCTTGTGTTTATCAGTCTGTTTGGTTGTTGTGGTGGTTTGTTTGTTTGAAGGACCGTGTGCTGTAGCTGGCAGTTGGAGGCAGAGCTACCAAGGAAGGTTTGAAAGCTAGAAGCCTCTGGTAATTGGCTGAGCCTTAACCAGTGGGAGGGGCATTCACTCAGGCCAGGGCTTTATAAAGCTGTGCACAAGCGACCAGGGAGCTTAGTGAACAGGAGCTGCTAACAGGGAGTTTCGCAAGGGAGTTTGGAAGGGGAGTAGGAAGGGAGTGGGGGTCCCTTGTCGGTCTCATCTGTGACCCATTGTTCCCCTGAACCTATAAACCAAGCCACATCCAAAACCTTTCTTTTTAAAGCAGAGCAGAGCGGACAGGGAGCTGCAGACGGGAATTTGAGAGAGTTTGACAGAGGGAGGCTTACGATGGTGAGGAGGATCCACAATACCTGTGGCAGCACTGCTTCTGTCTCCTCCACCTGCGCCTGTAGCCAGACAGAGCACCAAAGCATGGATGCTTTTACCCAGATTCTGGTGTGGGCTTGCAAAGACTGTAACTTGCAATTTCCACTTACTGATATCCAGGCTGGGGGTGGCATCCAATGTGAAAGGTGCCTACTGGTGGAATCTATCAGGCAGCAGGTGGGAGAGCTACAGGAGGAGGTGGCTAGGCTGAGGAACATCCATGTCCATGAGCAATTCCTGGACAGTATCCATGTGGAGACAGCTGACGGTGCTTTCCCAGTTGACAGGACTACTGACACACCAGTGGAGGAGGAGATGGCTCAGGGTGTATCTGACACACCAGTGGAGGAGGAGATGGCTCAGGGTGGACACTGGCAGCTGGTTACTCCTGGCAGCAGGCCGTGCTCCACCCCTGCTGCGAACCCTCCTGCTGTGGTAATAGATAACCGTTATGCTCTTCTTGATACGGGAGAGAAGGAATCACCCCCAACAGTTAAGGAGGCGAAGCCTCGTACCCCTAAGGCTGGGAGGTCTGCTGCCACCACTGATAATGAGAAACGTAGGGTGGTTGGAGACTCTCTGCTGAGGGGGACGGAGACACCCATCTGTCGCCCTGACCGTTCATCCCGGGAGGTATGCTGCCTGCCAGGGGCCCGTATCCGAGATGTTACAGAGGCATTGTCGAGGATTATCCGGCCTTCTGACTACTACCCCATGCTACTCATCCATGTGGGCACAAATGATACTGCGAGATGTGACACTGAGCAGATCAAGAGTGACTACAGGGCTCTGGGAGTACGGGTTAAGGAGTTTGGAGCGCAGGTGGTATTCTTTTCGATTCTTCCTGTCGAAGGTAGGGGCCCGGGCAGAGACAGATGCATCGTGGAGGTGAATGCCTGGCTGCGAAGATGGTGTCGCCAGGAGGGCTTTGGCTTCCTCGACCACAGGATGCTATTTGAGGAAGGACTGCTAGGCACAGATGGCGTTCACCTTTCGAGGAGGGGAAAGGCCTTATTTGCGCACAGACTGGCTAACCTAGTAAGGAGGGCTTTAAACTAGGTTCGACGGGGACAGGTGAGCAAACCCCACAGGTAAGTGGGGAACAAGACCTGGGAGATGGGTTGGAAACAGGAGGGAGCACGGGCTATAATGGCAGAGAGAAAGGAGGGTCAGGGCAAAGCTGGGAGGCAAGATCTAACCAGTATCTTAGATGCCTATATACAAATTCAAGACGTATGGGTAATAAGCAGGAAGAACTGGAAGTGCTAATAAATAAATACAACTATGATATTGTTGGCATCACTGAAACTTGGTGGGATAATACACACGACTGGAATGTTGGTGTGGATGGGTATAGTTTGCTCAGGAATGATAGACAGGGGAAAAAGGGAGGAGGTGTTGCCTTATATATTAAAAATGTACACACTTGGACTGAGATGAAGATGGACATAGGAGATGGAAGTGTTGAGAGTCTCTGGGTTAGGCTAAAGGGGTAAAAAACACGGGTGATGTCGTGCTGGGAGTCTACTACAGGACACCTAATTAGGTGGAAGAGGTGGATGAGGCTTTTTTCAAACAACTAACAAAATCATCCAAAGCCCAAGATTTGGTGGTGATGGGGGACTTCAACTATCCAGATATATGTTGGGAAAATAACACCACGGGGCACAGACTATCCAATAAGTTCCTGGACTGCATTGCAGACAACTTTTTATTTCAGAAAATTGAAAAAGCTACTAGGGGGGAAGCTGTTCTAGACTTGATTTTAACAAATAGGGAGGAACTCATTGAGAATTTGAAAGTAGAAAGAAGCTTGGGTGAATGTGATCATGAAATCATAGAGTTTGCAATTCTAAGGAAGGGTAGAAGGGAGTACAGCAAAATAGAGACAATGGATTTCAGGAAGGCGGATTTTGGTAAGCTCAGAGAGCTGATAGGTAAGGTCCCATGGGAATCAAGACTGAGGGGAAAAACAACTGAGGAGAGTTGGCAGTTTTTCAAAGGGACGCTATTATGGGCCCAAAAGCAAGCTATTCCGATGGTTAGGAAAGATAGAAAATGTGGCAAAAGACCACCTTGGCTTAACCACGAGATCTTGCGTGACCTACAAAATAAAAAGGTGTCATATAAAAAATGGAAACTAGGTCAGATTACAAAGGACGAATATAGGAAAATAACACAGGAATGCAGAGGCAAGATTAGAAAGGCAAAGGCACAAAATGAGCTCAAACTAGCTATGGGAATAAAGGGAAACAAGAAGACTTTTTATCAATACATTAGAAGCAAGAGGAAGACCAAGGACAGGGTAGGCCCACTGCTCAGTGAGGAGGGGGAAACAGTAACAGGAGACTTGGAAATGGCACAGATGCTTAATGACTTCTTTGTTTCGGTCTTCACTGAGAAGTCTGAAGGAATGTCTAATATAGTGAATGCTTACGGGAAGAGGGTAGGTTTAGAAGATAAAATAAAAAAAGAGCAAGTAAAAAATCACTTAGAAAAGTTAGATGCCTGCAAGTCACCAGGGCCTGATGGAATGCATCCTAGAATACTCAAGGAGTTAATAGACGAGGTATCTGAGCCTCTAGCTATTATCTTTGGGAAATCATGGGAGACAGGGGAGATTCCAGAAGACTGGAAAAGGGCAAATATAGTGCTCATCTATAAAAAGGGAAATAAAAACAACCCAGGAAACTACAGACTAGTTAGTTTAACTTCTGTGCCAGGGAAGATAATGGAGCAGGTAATTAAAGAAATCATCTGCAAACACTTGGAAGGTGGTAAGGTGATAGGGAATAGCCAGCAGGGATTTGTAAAGAACAAATCATGTCAAACTAATCTGATAGCATTCTTTGATAGGATAACGAGCCTTGTGGATAAGGGAGAAGCGGTGGATGTGATATTCCTAGACTTTAGTGAGGCATTTGATACAGTCTCGCATGATATTCTTATAGATAAAGTAGGAAAGTACAATTTAGATGGGGCTACTATAAGGTGGGTGCATAACTGGCTGGATAATCGTACTCAGAGAGTAGTTATTAATGGCTCCCAATCCTGCTGGAAAGGTATAACAAGTGGGGTTCCGCAGGGGTCTGTTCTGGGACCAGCTCTGTTCAATATCTTCATCAACGATTTAGATGTTGGCATAGAAAGTACGCTTATTAAGTTTGTGGACGATACCAAACTGGGAGGGATTGCAACTGCTTTGGAGGACAGGGTCAAAATTCAAAATGATCTGGACAAATTGGAGAAATGGTCTGAGGTAAACAGGATGAAGTTCAATAAAGATAAATGCAAAGTGCTCCACTTAGGAAGGAACAATCAGTTTCACACATGCAGAATGGGAAGAGACTGTCTAGGAAGGAGTATGGCAGAAAGAGATCTAGGGGTCATAGTAGACCACAAGCTTAATATGAGTCAACAGTGTGATACTGTTGCAAAAAAAGCAAACATGATACTGGGATGCATTAACAGGTGTGTTGTAAACAAGACACGAGAAGTCTTTCTTCCACTTTACTCTGTGCTGGTTAGGCCTTAACTGGAGTATTGTGTCCAGTTCTGGGCACCACATTTCAAGAAAGATGTGGAGAAATTGGAGAGGGTCCAGAGAAGAGCAACAAGAATGATTAAAGGTCTTGAGAACATGACCTATGAAGGAAGGCTGAAGGAATTGGGTTTGTTTAGTTTGGAAAAGAGAAGACTGAGAGGGGACATGATAGCAGTTTTCAGGTATCTAAAAGGGTGTCATCAGGAGGAGGGAGAAAACTTGTTCACCTTAGCCTCCAATGATAGAACAAGAAGCAATGGGCTTAAACTGCAGCAAGGGAGATTTAGGTTGGACATTAGGAAAAAGTTCCTAACTGTCAGGGTAGTTAAACACTAGAATAGATTGCCTAGGGAAGTTGTGGAATCTCCATCTCTGGAGGTATTTAAGAGTAGGTTAGATAAATGTCTATTAGGGATGGTCTAGACAGTATTTGGTTCTGCCATGAGGGCAGGGGACTGGACTCGATGACCTCTCGAGGTCCCTTCCAGTCCTAGAGTCTATGAGTCTATGTGTATCTAAACATAATGTAACTGAAGCAAGAGTCATTAACATAAAGTAAATATTAGAAAGACACCATCCTACTAGTTAACTAGATGTTTGACAGACAGGTTGAAAGTTTCTTTTATTGCGATGCAAAGTGTTCAATCTTTCCAAAGTAAATATTTTGTCAATGCTGACGTGTTAAACTAAAATATTTCCTGGTTCATTGAATATGATTATTTTAAAATGTGCATTTTGTAAAAAATAGTATTCAGTGCACGTATTGTACTATTGGATTCAAATTACACCAGGGTGGGAATGAGCGATACTCTACTATTATTCTGACAGCCAGCTGATTACAGATCTTTTCACCCCAAAAGTGATCTGAGAAAAGACCTAATGTTCAGGGGTTTAATCTCTGAATCATTTATTAATCATTATTATTAATTATTACATCAGCATGTAGCACTTAGAGTCTCTAACCAAGCTATGGGGTTCCCAGTGTGCTAGGCACTGCATAGACATAGTAAGAGATGGTCTCTGCCCCAAAGAGTTTACAATCTAAAAAGATAAAACAGAGGCAGGATTACTACACTGCATTTTACAGAGAGGGAAAATAAGGGCCAGATCCCCAAAGGCATTTAGGTACCTCACTACTATTGAAATCAAGGGGAATTAGGTGCTTAGCTACCTCTAAGGCCTGGTCTACACTAGGGGCGGAGATAGACCTAAGATACACAACTTCAGCTACAAGAATAGCATAGCTGAAGTCAACGTATCTTAGTTCGACTTACCTCATGTCCTCACGGCGTGGGGTCGATTGCCATGGCTCCCCTGCCGACTTTGCTTCCGCCTCTCGCCAAGCTGGAGTTCATCAGAGATCGATATATCACATCTACACTACACATATTCATCTGGAGAGAGAAATATATCAGTCGGTACAAAAATGAAAAACTCATACATATTGAAAAGGATTTGCAATATATTCTTGCTATATGGATTAATATTGTTCTCACAAATTTTCTTTTTAAGGGCCTGATTCAAACCCCACTGAAATCAGATGGCTTTCCACTGATTTAATAAACCTTGGATTGGGCGGCTCTTCGTTAACTTCAAAGTATTAACGTGCACGAAGCTGTATATATATATATTCTCAAGGAGTGCTGTACCTAACAGGTTTAGATCATCCTTCTAATTTATCTCAGGTATAGCACATCTGTTTTAATTTAGCCAAAGGGCTAATTTTACACAATTCTTACCAATGATTTGCAGAGTTAATGATTTTGAAGGTCAAAAGAAAAATTCCCTTGTGCTCTTGGGATGCTTTTTGAAATGATTCTGAATGGACAGAAAAATGTGTAGACCTTCTTTGATGGTCCCTCTCATAGTTAGGTACAGCTGGATGAAAATCTGTCACAAAAGAGAATTCAATGTTATGATTAACGGTGACTTTGTACAGCAGATGTTTTCTGCATATTACAGAAGACCACTTAATTTATAAATCTCTAAAGTGAAGCCACTTAAAATTCCACTTTATGTACCAAACTGTCTGAAAAATTCCAAGCTTTTTATACTTTGGTCCTTTTTTTTTTTTTTAGGGAGGAAGTGTTTTAAAATACAGAGAAAACAAAACGAAGGCGGCACAGAATCCACACATAACAATGAACGTACTTATGATTATGGTATAGGAAAAAAATTCCAAGAAAGATATTCTGAGCCCATTCTTTCTTCCATTGAAATCAATGGGCATTTTGCCATTGACTTCAGTAAGGAGTTTTGTGTAGTGCATTACCAAAGTAAAATAACTACATTCCAAACTGGAATAAAATAATAAGAACCTAGAGAAGTAATGAGAAAAGAATATGAAATGGTTTATAAATCTAATCTAAAATAGCAGAAGAATTAATGTTATTAGCATTGCCTTTTATAGCCCAATATGTTTCATTTATATTTTTTCATCCCCCTATAAATCAAGCGGCCCCGTGATCCAAAATTCATTGAAGTCATGGGTAAATGCCTATTGATTTCATTGGGCTTTGGATCAGTCTCTAAGAACAATGAAATGATGCTTTTTTCTTTGGGAGTCTTAACCGCTGAAAATGAAGCTGAAGTTTGTAGAGTGTATACATGGTGAATCTTTCTAGATTGCCCACAATACATGAAAATACAGAAAGCTCAGCAACATACTCTGGGCTACCTATATATTCAAATGCTACCATTGGAAAACACAATGTATCTTGACATTTCATTTATGGTTTAGGTTTATTATTTAAAAACCTGTTATAATACTGTAGTACTTTATTGCCCTCCTTCTTAAATGTAAATCATAGGCATGGCTTTGAATAGGTTATAAAAGTATTTTCCTGTAATCAGTCAGTTCTGTTTGGTTGAGAATAAAGTTCCAGTGCTTCTTTTTCACTTGATACTCATGCTTTGTGTCTAAGTTAAGGGTTTTAAAGACTACTATTTTTATTCTCTTTCTTCTTGCTTCTACTTTTAAATATTACTAGGGTCAGGTCTCTAATTGTGAAAATCAGCATCATTCCACTTAAGTCCACTGGGCTATAGGAGTACTACTCCAGCTGAACATAAGATGTTAGAATGTGCTCCTGTTCTTAGCAAATCTTCACAGGTCACCAAATGTAGCGGGGATCCTGTATAATTCATGGCTGTTTCCTCAGGTAAATAATGTATGCTGCATTTATTGTGTGTCTTCAAATGTCATGCTTCTTCAAAAGTCTGGTAAAAAATGAAAAAAAACAAATATATCTTACCCTGTCCTTCTCCCCCACTCATCCTTATTTTGTTTACCATATTTTACAATAGCAAGAAGTCACTTCATGGTAATATCATTCATTTTAGAACCGCATCTTTTGAGCAGGCAAAGGCACTCAGACTTTGTTCTCTGTCCTCTTGATGCACTTGAGTGATGACTTTTTACCATAATAAAAGCATATCATGCTTTCTTCTGTTCCTCAAGTAAAATGGTGACCTTGCTTTGCGCATACCTACAAATTGCCATTGAATCTGAGCATATGGCCCATAGTGTAAAAGTCTCATTTTTTTCCATTTTTGCCTTAATTTTTTTTTTGCAAACTTGAAGTAATGAGACCTCTCTTCATGTAACAAGATGGCACTGCTTTTTTGGGAAACTGCAGTGATGAATTTGCAAGGACAAATTATCCATAAAAAAAGTTGCTGGGTAACCATCCGTCTTACATGGGCTTAGGTTATATATAGCTTATTCAATTTTTGCTTTGCTTAGAAGTTGCTTCTTTCTTATGTGATCCTTGCTGTAGTGTACAGCTGGTCAGAAAACATCCTCTCTGTTCTTTGGGACATTTTGACATTGGAAAAAAATTGTTCTAAATTGGAGCAAAAAATTCAAAATTTCCCACAAAACAAAAATTCCAAAAAGTTTACATACAAGTCCATCAAATGTTTCATTGCAATAATGTCAAAACATTTCATTTTTCTAAAGTAAAACCATTTCATTTCAATGAGGTAAAAAAGTTTCATTTTGACTTTATGATTATGATTAATTTCATGATGTTTATAGTATATAAACATTAAATATAATATATCTGATACATAATACTAAATATAATAATATTAAAATGAATATTTGCAATACTAAAAGATTTTCTATGCAATTACTGAAATTAAGTCAAAACTAAATGTTTTACCTTATCAAATCAAAATATTGATATGCTACATTGTTGAAATTGAATGAGAAAGTCAAAACAAATCATTCTGATTTTTTCCCATTGAAAATTGTCTCAAGATTGACATGTTCCCATGAAGTGTTTAGATTTCAATGAAACTGGTTTTTTTTCTTCCCCAATGGAACATTATTCTATTGAAATTTTTTTGACCAGCTCTAATCTGGAGGTTGGCTTTTGAAAGGGAGATGATTTAATGAAGCCTTCAAATTTTACCTTGGCCAAAGCCATTTTCAGCTCTACTGTGTGCAGCAACTGAAAGCATTGTTTAAATAGATCCATTCCATCTTGCTGAGCTATTGAAGAAAGAAAGAGTGTTAGATTGCTCTGTTACTTCTACCTAGTAGTCTAGCACCTCTGTCCCCAATCCGGCAAGATATTGCTCACGTATGGAACTCTGTGTCCCAGGCAGAATCCCATTGGTGCAGGGGTCTGGACAGCTTACATAATCAGGTCTTTAGCTTTCCTCTCTCACATTCATAATATTTTTGCTTCACCCTATGAAACATGAATTCATTTGGCCTGGATATGCATAAATTTTACTTAGGTTTGCTGTTAATTGGGGATTGTAGATTAGTTTCATACGTAACACAGATTGTGTCTAGCCTACGGCAGAGATAGTGCAGAGTTCCACTGCCTCAGAGGTTTATTAGTATCAATACTAGGAGCCAAAGTGAGTGCCCAGCCCTATTTCAGAGCATCCCTGGGTTCTTGGAGATGATTTGGTGCTTCCTCATTGGCCTTCAGGGGGTACGATGTCATCAGATATAGCTCCCACTTCCAGCTTTCACTAGTTCACTTTGTTAGTCCACACTGAAACTTGTCCCAGATTAGTGGTATGAAGTTCTACTGCTTTTCATTTTTTACCCATCTGAGAAGCTAAAATTGCATCTCCCAGATGCTGTCTTCTTCTGAGTTCTAATTTTATCCTCAAATTGTCAGTCATTGGTATATAAACTCATACCAGAAGCATGTATGTTTGTTGACAAAAAATCACAGGGAACTAATTTTAGGAGACGTGCAAAATAATTTTTCAATAATTTGAACATTTCATTGTCTTAGATAATCATTGAATACAAGGGCTTTCAGTTTATTTTGTGTATTCTTTTTTATCTTAGGTTTTCGTTTTTTAGTTGCAGAATTCCAAAACATTCTGTATATGTTTTTGCATAGGCTGGGATGTATCCCATTCCGTCTGCTGCCTGTTGTTAGAGCCATCAGAGAATAAAAGTTCCCCATAGCACCGTAGTTCATCTGAAGGAATAATAATTGTGCATTACTAGTTGCATTATGAAGACAAAAATAAACACCACAGATGTGTATAAATGGCACAGCCACATGATAAACTTTTTTATCATACCCTCTTGAAGACTTTACCTCCCTTTGCTCACTAATACTGTCCCCTGGGATTTAGTCTAACAATCTTCAAACCACACCTCCTCTTCCCCTTTCTCTCAAACTCACACTCATAAATTAGACTTGTCTGATACCAAGGAAAGGTAAAATTCATTCCTGGATCAATCACAGCTAAGGCAGTGTGTCTGTCTGTGATTTTCCATGACCTCCGTGACTTCTGCAATGGCTGGTGCTGGCTCAGGGGCTGCCGGAACCAGGAAGCCTCTGGGCCAGCAGCAGCAGTTTGGGTATTGGAGGGGAGCTCAGGGCTAGGGCAGGGGATTGAGGTGCAGGGGAGAGCTTACCTGGGGGGTTCCCAGCTCCCACTGGCATGTCCCCACAGCTCCTAGGGGGAGGAGTGACTGGGGCTCCACCCACTGCCCGCACCCGCAGGCACCGCCTCCACAGCTCCCATTGGCTGTGGTTCCTGGCCAATGGGAGCTGTGCCTGTGCTGGGAGCAGCATGTGGAGGCCCCCTGGCCTCCTCTCCCCTCCCCCTAGGAACTGTGATGACATGCCAGTGGGAGCCAGGTAGGGAGCCTGCCAGCCTCGCCAATTCCTCCCAGCACCAGTGGGGGGCCTGGGCCACCCCCTAGCACTCGCAGTGCCCTGGGACTGCCCCCCACCTCAGAGCACCCGCAGCGCCCCAGCCCAAGTTTTAGTTAGGTATATAGTAAAAGTCATGGACCATTAATTTTTGTTTGCCATCCATGACTTTTACTAAAAATACCTGGCTAAAGCATAGCCTTAATCATAGCTATTCTAGATGTAAAAATGTTACAGCTTTAAAGTCTAATATTTTGTGTTCACAAAGAGCTAGAACTGGGAATTTTGACCCTGATTTTGCTAAGTACTTAAGCATGTGTGTAAATTAAAGAATGTGAATAATCTCACTGACGTCAATGGGACTATCAACATACTTTAAGGTACACACATACTTAAATACATAGCTGAATCAGGGCTAAGGCACCAGGTTTCACAATGAGATGAAAATAAATGTAATTCCAATTAAAAATATTAAACAAACTTTTCTAAAATACTCCTAACATAAATGGTGATTTACACACATGGCAAATACAAAATACCTGTTGCTGTAGTGGGGCATTAAGATTTCACCAACTTTAATTTGGGATGACTTATTATTTATTGTTATTACAGTAAGCCTAGAGGTCCCAACCAGGATAAAGGACCTACTGTGCTAGATTTTGTATGCAGCCCAGAAGAGTTTACTATCTAAGATCCTGATTCAGTATTCACTGAAATCAATGGAAAGATTCCCAAGGACTTCAATGGACATTGAAACGGGTCCTAATTAAAAGACATGATACAACCAGTGAACTGGTAAGTATGTAGCTAGAGCTTAGTTCTATAGACAGCACTGTATTTTTACATTCATTGGCACCTAGCAATGTATCCAGTTATTCTCTCAAGTCATGAGGGTAAACTCAACAGTAGAACCCAGCAACATGATATAAAATCAAGTGGAGTGAACAACAGCTGTAGTCCAGAGTACTTCCAGTGGTACTTATTATATAACTACGAGTTAGGGTTGAAAGGGACAAAAACAAAGTTATATTGAACAATATTGTTAGCTCTGTAAGGATTCAGCCTTTGGGACAGTTGGGGCACTGCCCCACAGAAAAAAGGGAAAACAAAATCAGAGTAAAATAGATGTACCTTCAGCCCAATCTCATTTGCCATTCAGTGTTCATTTTTTACAGCAGGATAGGTCTTCCAGTGGAAGGCTCCATATACTCTAAATGGGCACTTCCTAGTACAGGATTCTAAAACCTGGCATTCATGGTACAGAACAGGAGGCAGGAGGCTCAAAGGTATCTTTAATGAAGCTACTTGAAGCCAACGTGAGTGAGGGTGGGCAGCACCTCAGAGGAGCAGCCTCTCCCCCCCAAATATGCATAGTTACAGCTAAGTTGTGTCCCATCCCAAATTCTGACCAAGAGTGACCATTAAATTAAACAGCACAGTCAGGTGGACTGAAATAGATCCTCGACTGAGCATGGCCAAGAAGTTATTCATGATACACATGACTCTCTTGAGCCTGGGGGGAGAAGTCTTAGCAGTGGGGAACTCTATATCTGTGAAATCATCTTCTTTGTCCAATCTTTATGGTACCATTTTCCACATAGCATCAGCTCAACCCCAGTGAGGGGTGGCTCCAGACCCCACCACGCCAAGCGCGTCCTTGAACATAAGAACATAAGAATGGCCGTACTGGGTCAGACCAAAGGTCCATCTAGCCCAGTATCTGTCTACCGACAGTGGCCAATGCCAGGTGCCCCAGAGGGAGTGAAGCTAACAGGCAATGAACAAGTGATCTCTCTCCAGCCATGCATCTCTATCCTCTGATGAACAGAGGCTAGGGACACCATTCTTTACCCTTCCTGGCTAATAGCCACTTATGGACTTAGCAACCATGAATTTATCCAGTTCCCTTTTAAACATTGTTATAGTCCCAGCCTTCACAACCTCCTCAGGTAAGGAGTTCTACCAGTTGACTGTGCACTGTGTGAAAAAGAACTTCCTTTTATTTGTTTTAAACCTGCTACCTATTAATTTCATTTGGTGACCCCTAGTTCTTGTATTATGGGAATAAGTAAATAACTTTTCCTTATCCACTTTCTCAACATCACTCATGATTTTATATACCTCTATCATATCCCCCCTTAGTCTCCTCTTTTCCAAGCTGAAGAGGCCTAGCCTCTTTAATCTTTCCTCGTATGAGACCCTCTCCAAACCCCTAATCATTTTAGTTGCCCTTTTCTGAACCTTTTCTAGTGCTAGAATATCTTTTTTGAGGTGAGGAGACCACATCTGTACACAGTATTCGAGATGTGGGCGTACCATGGATTTACATAAGGGCAATAATATATTCTCAGTCTTATTCTCTATGCCCTTTTTAATGATTCCTAACATCTTGTTTGCTTTTTTGACCACCTCTGCACACTGCGTGGACATCTTCAGAGAACTATCCATGATGACGCCAAGATCTTTTTCCTGACTCATTGTAGCTAAATTAGACCCCATCATATTGTATGTATAGTTGGGGTTATTTTTTTCCAGTGTGCATTACTTTACATTTATCCACATTAAATTTCATTTGCCATTAAATTTCATTTGGGGCGGCATGCCGCGGGGGGGCGCTATGCCAGTCGCCTCAGTGGAGCCGTGGGACCAGCGGACCCTCCACAGGCACGCCTGCGGGAGGTCCACCAGAGCCGCAGGACTGGCGACCAGCAGAGCACCCCCCATGGCATGCCACCCTGCTTGGGGAGGCTAACTGTCTAGAGTCGCTCCTGATCCCAGTTTCCACAGCAGGTGAATTGGGCGGGCCTGGCTGATTTTAGCACAGTGCCCTTTTGAAGTGCTCCTTTCTGCATATTGATAAGGTTTGGGGATAGTAAATAATGAATAGCTAAGGGTTATATAGCACCTTTCCAACCATATCCCCCCACTATTATCATTCCACTGTTTCCTATCTGCTGTGAGTCTTCAGCAAAACTTTGAAGGCCTGTTGGCTGTAGTCATTTTCCTGTATCTTTAGCATTCTATCATCATTAGCAATAGTCTGGTCTTCTCTTCCCCCAAGCAGGGCCGGTGCTTCCATTTAGGCGGCCGAGGCAATCGCCTAGGGCGCCAGGATTATTGGTGGGCGGCGTTTTGCCGGAGGGGGCGGCAGGCGGCTCCGGTGGACCTACTGCAGTCGTGCCTGCGGACTGTAGGCTGCTCACGCGGCTCCAGTGGACCTCCCACAGCCACGACTGCGGCAGCTGCACCGGAGCAGCGGGACCAGTCGCGGGGCAGCAAAATTGCCATGTGCCTAGGGCGCTAAAACCCCTAGCTCCAGTCCTGCCCCCAAGCATCTTCTAAGGTGGACTTCTGGGTCAACTCCCCACAGACAGCAAAAATGGGGCAGTCTGGTGAATTTGTTTCTTCCTCAGACAATGTCCTCAATGAGCAGCCCAGTGAATTCATTTTCCTAATCCATTCTAGCATTATCATTGCAGAATGATTTCCTCCCCTATCCTGCACCAGCAGGACCTGCTACAACAGCTGTTTGGAAACAGAGATTTCCATTCTGCAGGAAGTGTCCACTTTCTAATGGGGGTGTGTGTTCTGAATCAGAATGACAAGCAGAAATTTCAAAATTTCTTGTGAAATGAACACTCCAAACCACTGCCACTATCCTCATCTTGTTTCGTTGTGAGAAAGTAAAACATGTCATTTTGATTTTATCATTTCAATTCCTTTCAGTTTTACATTATATGAACATAGAGAATATTTAATATACTACGAATGACTAAATTAATCAAATGATAAAGTCAAAACAATGTTTTTATGTCACCAGAATGAAACATTGACATCAGCAAACCAAAATGAGACACAGTTTGCGTCAACTTTTTCCTATAAAAAGTTTCAGCAAAGTAGACACATTCCTGGGAAATGTTTTGAGTTCAACAAAATTGCAGTTTTTGACAGAAAGCTGTTCCACTGAAAAAAAAATTGGCCCTGCATTAGCTGCTAATGCCTCTTGCATGTGGCACTGATCTGGTGCTTCAAAAGCAAAATGACATTCTGGAGCTTGGGTTGTGAATTTCTTAAAAGCTTGTCCCTCCCGTGTAAGGGCAGCAGAGCATTGCAATGGAAATACAAATGTACATTTTAGCTCCTTCATCATTTCATACAGAATGTTTAACTATAGATTATAGTGTATATGTCAGAAACCAGTCTCTAACTGAAGGGGGTTAAGCAAAGGGCTGGGGCAGGTAACCCCAAAACTGCCTACTCCTGTTTCTGAAACCTTTCTCTGAGGCACCTGGCACAAGCCACTTTTGGAGACAGGCTACTGAACCAGATGACTCCACTGGTCTGATCCAGTTTGACAGTTCCTATGTTCCTGTGAATATCATTCATTCGTTGTTGTGTTGTGTAAATACTTCTGCCTTATTTCCATATGCTGGGGGGAAAAATAATATTTGAAAACTGTAGCAATTAAAATAGATATCAGAAACTGACTCCCAGGGATCGCTAATAGGTGAATGGGAGAAGTTGTTTTATTTATTGAATGGCATTTTGGGCACAATGGTTTACATATTAGATAATCCAGCATATCACCTGTGCAACAAAAGGAGTTCAACAATGCCATTGTCGATCTTTGAGCAGAATGGATCTTAATTGCCACAGAGGCATTTTTGCCTCCACATCTTTGGATCTGCACTTCTTGATTCCGTTCTTTGAGCCTCAGAAAATTGCAGCTGCTTCCTGATTAAGTGCTTAATTGTAGTCAGTGCTTTTCAGAGTCTTTCAGCACTTACTTTAAGTTCCACTTCAGACACAGCGCTATCCACGTCTTTATCAACTCCCATCATTTCCCCGCATCAAATGTTTTCTGAAGGATACTTGGTGGGCCTTGATCACATCACTGTTTCATACAGACTTAAGTGGAGAGGCACATGACCAAAGTGCTGGACAGGGCTTGATGGGCAGGTTTCCAGTGATACATTTTTCTATTAGATGACACAGAAATTCCTTTAAGGCCTTTTTTCCCCCACTCTTCTTAAGTGGCAGAGTTACACTTCACCTTGTAAATAATTGACAGGCAGCTCTCTAACCAAGCTGAAATCCCAGCATGCCAATCCATAAAATTTAAATGTCCATTAACTGGTTTTCTGCACTCTTGGGAAACACAATACAATAGAAATTATCTCCACACTGGCCTTTCCCATCTATTTAATATGGGGAAGCCCCAGTTTTCCACTTAACACCTGCTGTAATTTATTACACTTTTCATCATGAGATTTGTCCTAATGCAGTATTTTCTCTGAAGCCGAGAGGAAGACAGGTCTTGTGGTTAAAGCACTAGAGTGGGACTCAGTAGCCCTGAGCACTTCTTGGCTCTGCCTAGGCTTCCTTTGTGACCTTGGCCAAGTTACTTAACCCTGTCTTTTTCCGTACATTCCCAATCTGTTAAATGGAGCTATTAACACTCCATTTCTGTTCTTCCCACCACTTCATTCAGAGCTGATATTCTTTGGGGAGTGGGGACTGTCTTTTCCTATGAGTATGTACAGAGCCTAGCACATTGGCACATCGATCTTCGTTGGGAGCATGTTCCAGTTACTATAATATAACTAATCATAAGGGCCTGTTACTCTAAAGGGTTCTGAGAGGAGCTGAGCTAAGTTCAGTGGGCACTGAGGACACTCTTACAAGATCAGGCCTGTAGTGAAACCTAGAGTCTTTCCCTTTTCCCAATCTTCTAAATGCCCCCAGACCTTTAGTAGGATATGGAAATAGCAAAGCTCTATAGATACTGTACCTCGCTCTAACAAAAAGCACATGTGCATGTTGTTAAGAGCGGATGTAATGACATGCACAAAGGAAGCCATTTGCTATGCACAAGTTTTATTGGTCCTACAAAACCCCAGAAACTATGCTATGTACTTTTGAGCACCATCAGCTGGCACCTTCTCTATTCACACAGATGTAGACATAGAATCATAGCATCATAGAATATCAGGGTTGGAAGGGAGCTCAGGAGGTCATCTAGTCCAAGCCCCTGCTCAAAGCAGGGCCAATCCCCAACTAAATCATCCCAGCCAGGGCTTTGTCAAGCCGGCCTTAAAAACCTGTAAGGAAGGAAATTCCATCCCCGCCCTAGGTAACCCATTCCAGCTTCACCACCCTCCTAGTGAAAAAGTTTTTCCTAATATCGAACCTAAACCTCCCCCACTGCAACTTGAGACCATTACTCCTTGTTCTGTCATCTGCCACCACTGAGAACAGTCTAGATCCATCCTCTTTGGAACACCCCTTCAGGTAGTTGAAAGCAGCTATCAAATCCCCCCTCACTCTTCTCTTCTGCAGACTAAACAATCCCAGTTCCCTCAGCCTTTCCTCATAAGTCATGTGCTCCAGCCCCTTGATCATTTTTGTTGCCCTCCACTGGCACCTTCTTTTGTGTGGGGCCCAAAACTGGACACAGTACTCCAGATGAGGCCTCACCAATGTCGAATAGAGGGGAATGATCACGTCCCTCAATCTGCTGGCAATGCCCCTTCTTATACAGCCCAAAATGCCATTAGCCTTCTTGGCAACAGGGCACACTGTTGACTCATATCCAGCTTCTCATCCACTGTAACCCCTAGATCCTTTTCTGCAGAACTGTTGCTAGCCACTCGGTCCCTAGCAGTGCATGGAATTCTTCCATCCTAGGTGCAAGACCCTGCACTTGACCTTGTTGAACCTCATCAGGTTTCTTTTGGCTCAATCTTCAAATTTGTCTAGGCCCCTCTGTATCCTATCCCTACCTTCCAGCATATCTATCTCTCCTCCCAGTTTAGTGTCATCTGCAAACTTGCTGAGAGTGCAGTCCATGCCATCCTCCAGATCATTAATGAAGATATTGAACAAAACTGGCCCCAGAACCGACCCTTGGGGCACTCTGCTTGATACCGGCTGCCAACTAGACATGGACATCTGTCATGACAAGGAGATCCTTCAAAGCTCCTAAGGTTTCTTCCACTAACTTTGGGGTGTGGGATGGGAATTATGAAAGGCAAGCCTCTGAGCTGCCCTGCAATTAATGTTTCTACACTGGGTGGATTCAAAAGAGCTCCTAAAATAAAAATCAAGTATGTGCGTTTTAGTGGGGAGTGAAGCATGGCTTACGGTAACATTTTCAAAAGAGCCTAAGGCCCATATTTTAAGAGTTGCTTCACTCAGCGGTACAAGGCCTAACTGACTAAGGAGTCTAAGTCTCAATGTCAATGGTGACTTGGGCACTTGGGTTGGGTTTCACAGGGTGGGGAGGGGGACTTAGAGCCCTGCGCCCAGTGGAATTCACACTCCTGAATTAGACACTCAGGCTCCCTGCCCAATACATGAGAAGACTAAGAATGGCATTCACAAAAGCCAGCAACCTGAATGGGGAGCCACCTAAAATGGCTACTAGGAAATGCCAAGGAGATGGGTATTGGCTTAAGCTCCACCCCTCAAAGGGACTATGGTGTCTAACTCCAGGCTGCAGGGAGGTGC
The DNA here is from genome assembly GCF_007399415.2 of Gopherus evgoodei. NCBI lineage: Eukaryota > Metazoa > Chordata > Testudines > Testudinidae > Gopherus > Gopherus evgoodei. The sequence continues at coordinate 220,189,011 of NC_044324.1, read as the reverse complement.
CTATCTCTGCTCAGGATTCCCAGCCAGGGTTCTTCTCCTGGAGTTGGGTGCTTAAGCCAAGTCAGCCATTTTTCAAGAAATATTGAGGCGATTCTTCCCACCCACCGTTATAACTTTCTGTGGCTAGAGAATTAAACCAGGATGTGGACAAACAGGTTTGCATCTCCCCCACATACCAGATGTGGAGCAAGGATTCAAGCCCAAGTCTCCCATTATTATAACCACTGGACTATAGGATACTCTGGGGAAAGGGGGTGGGTATCTTCAGTCTTTCCTGGTGCAGTTGTTCCACTCTGTAGAAAATAAATAGTCATTGGAGCTAGAACTTATATCTTCTACAGCCCAGATGAGTGCTCTAAGCACTGGTTATAGAGTTAATCCTCTTGTTCCCCCCCTCTAACCCAAGCAGACATAGGTCCCTATTCAAGAAGGCACTTCAGCACAGGGCTAAATTTGACTTCAATAGGATTACTTGCATACTTAAAGTTAGGCCCATGCTTAAGTACCTTGCTGAGTCAGTGCCTTAGGCAAGGAGACCTTTAGCAGGTATCTATTGTCACTGGTGGGTTAAGTGTACATGCTGTTGCTCCAGAGCAACACAGTTGCCTGTCCTACTTATAATTCCAGTTACCAGGGCCACCAGATAAATATCTGTTGACCCTATTTGATCCCAAAGACCTTCATGATTTTTTTTTCTGGGTTTATTGTCAAATGCCTGATTGTGTTTGTGACTATAAAGCTGAACACAAAGTGCATGGCCAGAAGCAAGGCGGAGGACGAACAGTACTACCAGGTTTTTAAGAATTTGCTAAATTCAGTGCTTAAAAGATAAAGTTTTATAGTTAAGATTTCTTAACCTTTTCTACCTATATAGCTGTACATACAGATGCTTTCTAAAGAAGAATCAGGTTCATTATGTGCAGAAGCTGTGGTTGGCTCTGACCTATGTTCCAAACAGAAATATCTTTGTCAACAAGCACAAAACGGGCCTGCATAGACAAAGCTAACAGAAAGGGACTCTTCGGATTGGTGGAAGCTGCGTCATGCTAAGGTTTTTTTTTTTCCCCCTTGAACAAGAAAACTGGCCATGGATGAACCCCTTGGCCACTGGCTTCTCTATGCCTGCAGCTGGACTGCCAGTCATGTTCTGTTGATGTTCCATTGAATTCCATCATGGCAGGCCTAGTGCAAAGGTAGCCCTGAGGGTGAACTTTGCCTCATATGCCTGGAACAATGGCTAATGCAACCTTTGGGCATTATGAGCTAGATTGCGATTTGAGCTGCACATCCTCACAGGGGAATAAGAACCTCCTTCTCACCCCTACACAGGACATAGGTTCACAGGAGTAAATAGATTCTGTGTAGCCACTTCCTCCTTCCATGGAGCCGGTGGGTGAGGAGAAGGCAGAGAGTCTTGGCTCCGCACACCCCTATTAGCTGGCCTGTGCATCTGCACTGGGGTTGGAGCTGCTGTAATCTACCGTTGCCCAAAAATTACCACCTTCCCCCTCACTTCTCCACTCCCCTGGAAACAAAGGGGAAGCCAGGAAGGGGCTGTTCCTCAGTGGTATGCCCAAGTCCCCTTGCCTCTTGGGATGTGACAGAGCAACTTCTGCAGCCCGGTGCCCAAAGTCACAATTGAGCCCACAACCCAGGGTGGGCAAACTGTTTGGCCTGAGGTCCACATTGGGGTTGCAAAATTGTGTGGAGGGCCAGGTAGGGAAGGCTCTGCCTCCCCAAACAGCCTGCCCCCTGAGAACTCTTGACCTATCCAACCCCCCCCCCCACTGCTCCCTGCCCTCGATAGGCCCCCCAGGACTCCTATGCTTATCCAACCCCCCCATTCCCCATCCCCTGACTGCCCCTCATCCTGAACCTCCACCCTTTATCCAACCCCATGGCACCGGCCCCCTTACCATGCCGCTCAGAGCAGCACTTCTGGAGCTGCGCCACCCGGCCAGAGCCAGACATGCTGCCGTGCTGCTCTGCGGGAGCTCGCAGTCCCGCTGCCCAGAGCGCTGCCCGTGTGGCTGCTGGGGAGGGAGGCTAGTGGGGGAGGGCCAAGGGCTAACCTCCCCAGCCGGGAGCTCAGGGGCCAGGCAGAACAGGCCTGCAGGCCGGATGTGGTCCATGGGCCGCAGTTTGCTCACCTCTGCCATAACCTTTTACCAGGAATTTCAGCCACAGACAGATGGCTTTAAAAAGAAAAAGCCAACAATGAAGGCTGTCATTTGCCTCTCTGTCTGGATAAAAACCTGTGTATTCCTGAGAACGACATGTTACCTACAAAGACTTTGCCGTTAGCACCACGCAAATGCCGTTTTTCTCCTACAATAGACTGAAGCTGTCCTTTATCTAATTTATTTCACCTCGTAGCTGTAAAATAAGACAACATACAACCAGCTCCACACGTGGAGCTATCCAGATAGCAAAGCATGATTAATATCAGCCTTTTCCAGAAATGTGAGTTGGACATTAATAACTGGCTGCTCACTCATTTGACATAGACCCCCATTATTCTGGTCTTTTGACCCTGATCTTATGGCAGTCTTTTTACATGGCAAATTCATTATATGGATATGATATGTATGACACCTGGATTCAGAATAGCACCATTCAATCAAATACTGAATCTTGAGTCACTAGCCAAGAGGTATGCGTGATTATTTGTTAGCACAGCAGACACTGAATAAGGATTCATAATTGTATTCAGGTCTCTTAAAAGATAATAGAAACATTTTGCTGAAGGGCAAGAATGTCTGATGTTCGAATCACCACAAGTTAACAAAAAAAATATGACACATGGAAATGTTATGGATTGGAATATTTTCCCACAGCTTTAGGTTAATACACTTGTTTTATTAAACCTTTCATTGATCCCTGTGTTACATTTTTAAAACAATATTTTGTGTTATGACATCATCTAGTTGTAGAATGCAGATGTGTATACATCATATCAGTAGAAATGTCATTGGGTAGGGTCTTTCAAGATTTCTGCTACCAAACACTCATTTTCTGGGAATTACAACTATATGACAATTCCTATTGGTTGAAAAAAAAAACCAAAAAAAAAAAAAACCAACCAAGATCTATGCTCTGAAGAGATGGAGCTCTTTTTGGCAACATTGAAAAATAACTAGATTTGGGCAACCTCTGTTGTAAGAACACGGAAAGAGTGTTTTAGGCCCCACTCCTGCAAACACACACCAATAATCCTACTGGATTCAAAGGGACAAATAGCTCTTTAACACTAATGTAAGTGAAAAATGGCTTTAACCAATACAATTGTGCATGTTGCATAAAGACCTCTGATCTGTTTTAACATCAAGTTGCATTATTTAAAAAATTATTGTATCATCAGTCCATAACAATTTTCAATAGGCAGGGACAAGAATCGAGCACATCTTTTTAAAATACACACTTGAATGCATAGAATTGGACCCATAATTGCATGCCTCCATCTGTGTGCATAATGTTGTGATTGTCAGGGCAAGCTGGTTATAAACACGTGCAAATGGTCATTGGGAGCCAATCGGAGTCTTTCCATAGACTTCAATGGGCTTTGCATCAGGTCCTGAAGTCTCTAAGACACCATTAATAATAGGTGCAAATATAACAGCCACTATCTTAGCTGAGACAACCCCCCAGAGCTAAAAACATGAGCTTGAGCTAAAGAGTATGACTCCCCAACTGTGATGGAACAGACATATCCATGGATGCAGCACAGTGGAGACCTGTAACACATGCTCATCAGTAGGATACACAAATACCTGTTTTGTGCATAAAATGCTGCATTCAATTTTGTACATGAAAATTGGCCAAAAAAAATTGGAAATGGGACTCTTAATGTCACAAACTTGATGAACCTAAACTCTTCTCTTCCCTCTCTGATTACATGGTAGTTTGGTTTAAGACCCTGATCTAGACTGATACTGGTTAACCTCAGACCCTATTGGCTTCACACAACATTCTGGGAGCTTACTGCTTCCCTAAGTTATGTGTAAAACTATGTTAGTGTTCATGGTACTGAACGCAAAAATCACATGTACCTGAGCTCTAAAAACACCCAAAAGCTACATGAGACAGCTCCTTGTGAGCTGATAAATTAGTGAATAAATGAAATCAAATGCAGACAAGTAACAGCAGTGCTCAGATCAGAACAGCTCAAATTCCTCTTCACAAAAAGAAATTGACTTATTTTCAAACCGTACATGAATTTCTAAGAACCTCTTGAAAAGTTTTATGATTTCTCTTGACTGGGGTTTTGAATTTGGAGGGTCAAGAAAGGTCATGGTTGAGATCAAGTCTCACTCTGGAAACCTCGAAGTATCTCACTGATTTAGTTTAACTGCATAGCTCTGAAAAAAGTTTTTCATAAATTAGATGTCTGGATCAGTTAAGTAGACCTCCATTACACCTCTGACCATGGAGGCTTGAAGAGGATCATCAGGAATGAACTCTTCATTATACTTGAGTGAAATCACTACTTTCTGGTAGTTCAGTGTCTTGCACAAATGGCTTTGCAGACACAAAGGCGTGTTGCTACATATGTGAAAAGTGATGGTCCACATTCTCTTTGTAAAGGCTAGGATCTTTCTAGCTACAAAAGAACCTGGTTCAGAAAAAGCACGTTTGGCTTCTGACAGCACCTCGGCCAACTCTTCAGAGTGAAAATACTTTTGGGGGTTCCACCGTTTCCTTAGGGTCGCTATGAAAGTAGCAGATCTTTGCTGGGTGCCTACAAATCATGCAACATATTCCGATGGAAAGATCCAATGGCTTAGTCTGCGTGTAAACAGACATGAACTCCTACTTATTTAACAGCTAAATGTTGCAAACATTCTTCTTGGTCTAATAAAACATCCACTCATCATAGAGTTTAACGCCAGATGGGACCACTAGATGATCTACTCTGACCTCCTGCATACCACCACCCACTAAACCCAGCCACTGAAATTAGACCAAAGTACTACAGCTCACAGGAGACTAAACTATTATGTGCCAGAGGCAAAGAATAGGCAGGATCAAGATACACCGATGCTCAAGGCCTCTGCACTGACAGGGAACTGATTAAGTGAGATATTCCCAGGTGAGCTCACCAAGCAACCTGTTCCCCATACCACAGAAAAAGGCAAAACAGAACAGGGTCACTGCCAATCTGCCCTGCGGGAAAGTTTCTTCCTAATACCACATACGGCAATCAGACCCTGAACATGTGAGCAAGGCCCCAGCCAAGAACACAGGAGAGAAAATTCTCAGTACCACTTCAGAGCACCAGTCCACCTGGCCCAGCATCCAGTCTCCAGCTGTGGTCACCTCCAGTGCTGCAAAGGAAGGAGGAAACACCTAAACAAAACAATACTTTGAGGGAAGAAATCCTGTCCTGACCCACTGCAGGAAGGGACTGTACTGTATCAAATCTGGAATTCTTTTCCCTCCGTTGCAAGACAAATGGTTAGATTTTCAAAAAAAGCACCTAAATGATATAGCTAGATACTCAAAAGTACTCAGCAACCAGCAGGTTCTGTTGATCCCATTTGCCCATGCCATAAACCCAAAAAACAAAAACAACCCCCACTCCCCCCAGCTATATTGAAACATGTGTTCAGCATTGCATTACAATCAACAAGCTTCAGTCTAGGTTTCCAGAAGAGCTCAGCTTCCACTTAGGCAACAAAATTAAGTGGCGAAGGACAATAACCGCACGCAGAGCACTTTTGAACATCTGGCCCTAAAGCATGGTGATTGCAGTGCTGCTACTGAGTTTCAGCAGGGCTTTTTCCTTTTCATCGCAATCTCCCCTCTTGCTGGGCGTATGCTCTGAAGCAAAGCAGCCACACCCAACAGTTGGTTGATGTGAAATCTCGACATGGTCAGCCATTGTCGCCTGCTGTGTAGCGCCACCTGAAAGAAGGCTATCGACACTGTTTCCTGAAAGAGGTACTAGTCCTCCAATACTATAGCATATGCAATTTCCCCTCCATGGACATAGGCAGCGATTTCGCCTGTTTTCTGTGGGTGCTTGACCTCTGCTCTGCCCCTGGCCCCACTCCCACTCTTCCTTGAGGCCCCACCCCTTCCCCGAAGTCCCCACCCCAACTCTGCTCCCTTCCTGCCCCTATTCCGACTCCTTCCTCAAATCCCCGCCCTGGTCCCACCTCTCTCGCCTCCTCCCCTGAGCACACCATGTTCCTGCTCCTCCCTCCACACTCCTGGAGCATGCAAAAAACTTTTTGGTGGCGGCCGGGCGGAAATACTGGGACGTAGCTGGAGAAGCGGGGATGCAGCGCACTCTGGGGGGGAGCTTGGCTGCCCAGGGGTGCAGAGCACCCTCTAATTTTTCCCCATGGGTGTTCCATGGGGTGGGGCATGCAGCCAGGCAAGACAGCCGCAGAAGTGGGTATCACTGGTCAGGACACCTGGAGGGATACATTGATTCAGCACATCTTCTCAGCAGGACTCCTACTTCAAGATGCTCTCCCTCTGGTGGAAGTCAGGAAGGACAATGATAGTGCAAAGACCACCTTGCCCTCTGCCAATGGTGAATCCCCAGGGCACATTAAATTCTGCAAGGAGAAAGCACTCCAACATGCTACTGCAGTTTACAAGTTATGTAAAAGGTTTTACAGTTCTGGTATGACCTGGTCTTACTGATAAATTGCACTTCTAGACTGGCAGGAGTCTCATGTCACACCTCATTTGTGTAGAATCCATGTCACCGCTCATTGCTCCTGTTAAACAAACCTTATTGGGTCAAACCCACTTGTGGTTGCAAGCATGTACCTGAGGACAGAATCTAGCCTTTGCTTTTCGCAATATCCGTGTAAATCAAAGAGCTGAAATAAATGAAAAGCATCAGTACTAAGAGAAGGGTCATCTGAGATTTCCCTAGACGTTTCTGGCTAAAGGGAATTTTTAGAGTCACGATCTAAGTTCCTGAAAACAGCTGGTAAGGTTAGAAGTAATGACACAGCCTAGTATTCACACGATAGATTTGCTGACTGTTAATATTTTCATTTCATCGTGCACCAAAGATAATTACTTTCAGGGTTTAAGAACTGAATGTGTTGATCCAAAATGTAATCTCTATATTTTAGCATTACATTAGAAATATAAATGTCAATGGGCTGTACCAGGCTAAGTAATCCTAAGACTAAAGAGGATGTGCTATTTAAATTAAAGGAGATAAGAAGGAAAGAAGCCAATAAGGGGCTTGTAACTTTTTTTTTTTATCAACAGGTCTGAAAAGCATTTCAGATGCTGAGATCCTCATTTATTTCCTCGAACAATTCTTTTGTTATCTAAAGGCTTGTCTACACAGCTGGGTAATGTGCTGTGCATTGTGTGCATCAGTAAGGTCTACACAGACCAGTTAATGCACAACACATGACTACCCTACTGCGTAGACAAGCCATTAGACTTGGAGAAAGAAGGACAGAGCTGTAGTCTTCTTAAAAATGTATTCAGTTCAAAAAGCACTGTGTTATTATATAACTATTATCACTGCTGCTGTTATTGTGGTAATGCCAAGGAACCCCAGTCATGGACCATGACTCCACTGCGTCAGGTGCTGTACAAAGAACAAAGACAATCACCATAGTAACCACAGCTCTGATTCTGCAATTAGCCATGCACGAGCAGACCCCTGCATCCATTCCGAGCCCCTACTGAGGTCAACAGGGTTCTACACGAGCACCTGGTCCACTGCCATGGATGTGATTGCAGGGTCAAGGCATAAGCCTTTTTGGTAAGTCTGTTCTTCTGCAATGACAGGCAGCCAGGTTAGTTATTACCAAAAGAAATATAAAACATCTTGATTCTAAATTCAAAACCCACCCACAACACACTGAAGAGAGAGGGGGGCACATGAGTGCACAGTAGGTGGAGCTGACAGTCAAGGAAAGCCACAAAAGAGAGGTCAAAAAAAACATGAGAAAGCAATCAGATAAAGAATATTGATGGTAGAGAAAATCCTTGCCTCTCATTAGTGATGTAAATTGCAGTTGTGTCAACCCAGAGAAAAAAAGAGAGAGCAGACATTAAAACGCAATAAAAGTACAATGCAATGAGGGTATGCAGAGTGTCAGCCGGTACCTTTACGTATGCAGTGACCATGAGTTTCAGTGCTAATGCTGGGAGCATCAAAAGATAAAGCAGACAAGACAAAGCAAGGACACAGCTGCTCTCACTCAAAGATCATTTTGCTCCTACTGCTAAGCACCAAGTTTTTTCTACCTTGATACAGAAATTCTCTTCAAGGCATCAGGTATTTCCTTAACTAGGAGACAAGTTTATCAATTCACCTGTTTCATTGCTGCTGAGGCACAACTTGGTCCTTGCTCTGTTCCTGGAGCATCTCAGCTACATGCAGCTCAGGACGGCTTGAAAGGTTCCAACTCAGTCCTCAGTTTGACACTGACGAAGTTGTCTGATCCAGTGCCTCTGCTGATGGAAACTGGTGAAGCTCCACAGCAGCAGAGAATCTGGTCCTATCTATCTGAATCCTAGATTGGTGCATTTATAAAGGATTAATGCAAAGGCTTCATAGGAAACATGCTGTCCAGCATTATTAAAATGACATTTTTGGACGATATTTCAGATGAACACATTTACTCAGCTGCACTTAATTGCTTTGAATTCATAGTTTCTTAATATGAAATAACTTTCAGTTTGTCAGCTCAGTTAAAACCATTTACATTTAGCTTTGCATGTGGCCTTGATTCCTTTTTCAGCTGTGTTACCTCTCTACAGTCAAAACAAAGCTTTGCACTGGACCTGTAACTTTCACATGTATGAACAGGCCATAAACTTCTGATGCACGAGGAGGTCAGAATAGCATCTGAGAAGACAGATAGACTTGGGACTAGACCAGGCCACAGGAAACAGCCTACAGTAAGGGGAAGTATGGTGCAGCACCCCAATGAAGGCAGAGTGACTCTGGGAGCCCCAGCTCCTTCCCTATTCCTCCCTTGTTTCCAAGGAGACAGTAATTTATGGCTGACTTATACTAGCCTTAAATTGCTACATTCCAGTCCCACCCCTGCACTAGCCAATGAGTGTAGGAGGGAAGCCATGGTGCCCACCCCCTCCTTGCCCATCTGTTCTGGAGTGCACAAACACCCGACTTACTCCAGTATGACTGAACCTAAGACCCAGAGCAATGGGATGGCCCAGTGGTTGAGACATTAGCTTGGAAAACAGGGCCTTGTTTCCCTGCTCTGCCACAGAGTTTCTTGTATGATTTTGGACCAGCTCTGTGGCTGCTGTGGTAGGGGAGAGACCCCCCCTCCTTTCCAGCCTCAGCTCTGTGGCTGGGGAGAGACAGCCCCTCCTTCACAGCCCCAGCTTGGGGGCTGCCGCGGCAGGGGAGAGAGGGCACATCCATCGCATTAGAAAGGCGAAGACTAGGGATATTAAAATGTGAGTTGTGTGCTTTTATTTGTAGAACAAAAACACATTAGTGTTAAGGTTATTTTTATATAGCGCTTTTATCCAAAGCGCTTTACAGTAGTTAGCTAACATACAGACAACATTTGGAAATATCATTAAGTAGTCCACTGAGACCCTCAGCAATTTTCAAGTGGTCCACAGAAAAAAAAATTGAGAACTAATGAATACACTCTGCAGCTAGGCTCCAAAAGCAAGATCAGGCATTTACATCTCACCTTACAGCATATGCTCACTGGTATGTCTATGAACAACTCCAAAGATGAAAGGACCATTTCATATCCATTGCTTGTTTTAAGCTAATTCTGCTTTTGATACATAGGATGGGTACCAATCCTTCTGCGGAAGTTTCTTCCTTTATTCTTAGGTCCAGTTCTTCTATTTATTTGTCTGCTTGTCCACTTCTACCTTCTTCCCAGTTAATGACCACCACATTATTTTTACTATTATTTATTTGTATTGTCATAGCACCTGGGAGCCCTATCATGGACCAAAATCCCATTGGGTTTGGCCCTGTATAACACAAAACAAGACAATCCTTGCTCCAGGATACAGCATCACATTCTCTCTTTTAGGGGGCTAGCAGGAGACTGCAATAATGCCAACTCCAAGTGTTCCAAAATCATGAGTCAGGTCCCAGAAAATCATGAGAAGGACTGGGGGGAAAAAAATCAAGATTTTCTTAAATATAATAATTGTCTTTTTTTTGTCTTCTTGTCAATGTAGAGCAAATCTGGCCAAAAAAACCCACAAAATAAAGACTTAAGGACATTTTCATTTTCATTCTTTGGTGACTCATATCAGAAGAGCCTTGTGCATGGGCGACTGAATGGCTCAACTTTGATAAACCAACAAGAAATTGGAATCATTCAGTTCCTATTGAAAATGGTCTACGTTTATATGAACCTGAGTATGAATGACATGCATCTGAGGTGCTGTAAATTGGTCTCTCTCTATCGACTACAATGCAGCCATGTTGATTTACATCAGTTGAGAACATGGCCCCACTAAAGTTTAGGAAAAAAAATCTCCTGTATGCTCAAAAGGTATGACAGTAATTTTGCTTCTTTTCTCAATCTGTTGTGATCAGGCGGCTGTTTCATTCAAGGGAATATTGACATTTTAGTTTCCTTTTCCCTATGATCACATTGGTGTGCTTTTCCCCTCTATGCTAAAATTCTCTTCCTTATTAGTGAATTGTGCGTCAAAACGGTTCTTTGATTTTGCCAAAGCCTATTCAACACAAGACAATGCAATTTCCTATGTAGAACTGGAGGGCAAAAGTTGGTGAAGAGCGTCTATAAATGGATTAGTAAATGGTGTATTGTCCAGTATGAAAGCACTCCCTTCCTGGCTTTATTGCTAAAAGCATCCAATCAGGACTAGAAGCCAAGACTCTGCATATAATGGTCAATAATATGCCATGGTCAAGGATTGATTAAATGTTCTGAATGTACTGTTGAACAAGCTATTACCCTGATTTCTCAACAAAGTTCAAGTCTATAGTGGACTGATTTTTTTCCCCAGAGAGAAAAAATCTTTCACTGGACCAGCTTCTGTTGGAGAGAGACTTGTTTTTGAGCCACACAAACTTTCTCCACTCCCACTAACTTTCCTTGAGCTTCTGTAGTTGTATGAAGTTTTATTACATTGATGATCTCAATGGCTATTCAAAGCTTCTGTGCCTTAGTGTCACTGATGAAAAAGAAACCAAATAAAACCTCACTCTTTTAGGTTTCTTTTTTCCCCAATAAAATGTCAACTCTATTGTATGTGTGTCACCTCTATTACTGTAATACCAGCTCTGGAACCTTAATATGTTTCACTTGTAACAGTTAAACAGATTTGAAAAATCTTGCTTATGACAAATCAACCCATGGGAGCAAGGGTTCTGTCTGCTGGAGAAAGTGTCTGCTTATCCTCTTGTGTTATTTTATTTGACTAGTGACCCAAAATGTCCTAGCACCTCACACACAAAGAAAGAAGAAACGTCCCTTGCTCCAGATAACTCTCAGTAATAGTATTTATCAGTTCCATTACGTTAGTGCTTAGAGTCCCCTCTTGAAGCGATCAGGGCCCCACAATGCTAAGTGCAGTTCACATCTAGATGGAGAAGATGGTCCATGCCCCACAGAGCTTATAATCTAAGGCCTTGAGCCTGCAGATAGTTATGAATACCAGTAACTTGAAGCACATGGCTACTCCTACTGAAGCCAAGGGAACTACTGATGCGTTTAAAGTTAATCATGATCTAAGTTTATGAAAAGAGGCAATAGGTGGAAAAACAAGCAATCAATATGGCAATAAGACCACCAATTAACAACTCCCAATCTCAGAAGTCTTCTGTCTTTAAATCAAAATATATACTAACAAAACCTCTTTCCCATCTGACTGGGATACCAAGTATGAAAGATGAGTAAATCCACGATTCGTTGGTGGTGTATGTCAGTGCTGGAGAAAGATTTAAGACAAAGGGGAATACGTATTTAAAAACAGAAGGAAAAAATCCTTCAGGATGGGAGTTGCTTAGATATTTGATTTCCCTTGGATTCACAAGCTCTAAGCACCACCCACTCAACAATGTCACTAAAATAACCTTTGCCCTCAAACCTCTTTTCCAAGGGGTTGCCCTTTGACAAAAGCATCTTTTCAAAGTACAAATCTAGCAAGGCTTAAGCCAGCTCACAGGTAAGACCTTTCTGAATGAACAGAATGAGGATTCCTCGAGAAAATATTTTTCTTACTATCCTTTGCATAGGGAGAACTAATTAACTGCTGGCCAGCTTTTACAGCTTCGCACTCAAAAATGACTAGTATAAAATGCCATTAATTAATTAGAAGTGTAATGCTAGAATGAAGACAATAAAGGTCCTATCAATATTCAAGCAATAGAAGCATGTATACCCGCCAATAGACCTGATTCTGCAGGGTAAAATAACCCCAAAATACTCAGATGTCAGGAGGTATTTAGACCTCTAAATACCATTGAGGTTATGGGACTGAGTGTGTCTAGGCTGCAGGGCAAAGCCCCAAACCATTGTTAGGCAAGATTCACAAAAAAGGGCTCAGAAGCCCAAATAATTTCCCACGTTAGTTTTAAAGCTGAACATTATGGCCAATAGGTCAGGTCCCCAGCGGGTAGGAATTGGCCCAGCTCCACCAAATGGAGACATGTTAAGTTACATGCACTGGGGATCTGGCCCACTGACTTCAATGAAGCTTCCCTGATTTATTCCTGCTGGGAATATGACCCTCAATTTCCCTCTGAACAGCGGCTTGGCCTCTCTCCAATTTGTGTCCATATAATACTAAACTGTGCGGGTGCCAATCAGCGTTCTTGTTCCTCTAACTCGGTGATTTGCTATCTATGAAGCGACTGCAAATACTCAGCTATGCACTCATCATTCTAATATAGGGCCAGGGTCTCTGCTGGTGGAAAATGGCATAGCATCATTGAGGTGAATGGACCTATGCCAAATTATACCACATGAGGATTTAGCCCATAGCATGCAAGTTGACAGGAGCAAATTGCATGATGGCAGCTTGCCCCATGGAACTGTGGAAGACAGGAATTTTTAGACTCTGATCCAGCAAAAAAACACTTAACTCTGAAAATACAAATTGCCCCACTGAAGTTAGTGCTTAAAGTTTAGCCCATGCTTAAGTTCTTGGTTGGATAAGGGCCTAGAGACAGGGCCGGCTCATGCTTGGGGTGGCAGATTCTAAGGGGCGGCTTCCTTCCAATCCTAGGGCGGCAAGGCCGCCCTTTTCTTTTCTTTGCTGCTCTGGCCGCCCTGTAGGGGGTGGTGGCACGGAGGAGAGGAGCACCCTGCTGGGAGCCAGCTGTGCACTTCATCTGCCCCAGCCAGTGCCAGGTCTGCAGCAAGCCCAGCAGCCCGCATCCTTCCCTCCCCGCCGACTGGAGCGGCACCGAGCCCTCCCAGCAGGCGGTGCGGCGGGAAGGGCTGAGTGATGAGCACCCCGGTTGAAGGAAGCTCTGGCTGCCCCTCTTCTCTCCCCCCTGATCCCTCCCCTCCCCCCTGCTAACTGAGGTGCACACTCCACTGCCCCGGGGCATTTCTGCAGTGCAGGGAGTCCCGCTAGCTGAAAGTTTGCACCCTGGCTCTGGCTGCCCTGCAGGGTTCCCCCCCCCAAAAAAAAGCCAGAACCAGCCCTGCTTAGAGAATCCCTGTGTTGGCTCCAAACAGCCTTAGAGTCAAGGAAACAGATGGTTTAGAGCAACTTCCCCTTCCCTGCTCCCCTTCTTCAGCTGTGTCAAGAATGTGTTCAGCATAGCTGAGGATCTGGCACTGTATCTGATCTACATCAGGCTCCTTGAGGTAAAAGACTCCGTATCTCATTGATCCCTGAACTGTCTGGTCCCATTGTGTCTTTGTTGCAGTTTGTTCTGTTTTCTTCTCCCAGCTCAAGGTAAGGATTCCCCCATGACCCCCAATGCGGAGATAACTTTGTAGAAAGCACTTCCATGGTGATGACCGAGCTGAGAAACCTTGTGACACTTTGTTTCAGATTCATCCCCACATACACACTGGAGCAGAAAGAATTCAGTTCATCAGCATGATGATCAAATCTAGGAGAGAGAAAAAAGCCTCGAATATGGGGAAAAAAAATACTAGAGAAGTAAAGGTGATCAATTTTTTTAAAGAATGAAACTTATCTTATGAAGTCTTTTAACATTAGCCAGATGAGGTCTGGACCTCTTAGCCATCTGATTGTTGTTTGTTGTTTTGATGAAACTTCAAAAAACCTGCATGTTTTAAACCTACATAAGTGCCACTGGACCGAATAATGGCATTTTTTTTTAAATGACCTTAGTGTTTGTTCAAGGCTTTGCATCCTGTGAATTGTTGCATACTATTGACACATTCTGAATAGCTTCCTCAGTTAAAAACCCCCAACAAATAAGCTTGTTAGAACTACCCTGTGGCACTCAGTAGCCTTCCTCATTGCCCTTGGGGCTTTTCACAGGTTTCAGTTATATTTCAGGGTGACATTTCTAATGAATATTTGTAGACCTCTGGCCCAGATCTCAAAAAGATACTTAGACACCTAACTAGGGTGACTGACCATATGTCCCGTTTTGACCGGGACAGTCACCTTTTTAAGCTCTGTCCTGGACATCCTGACTTCTTTTTGGACAAAAATAGACATTTGTCCCATTTGCTCTTCCCAACTCATCAGTTGGGAAGAGCAAATGAACAAATGCCCAGTTTACCAAAAAGAGTCAGAGGAACATTGTGGGAGGAGGGCAGCAATGCGAGGTGCTGTGCACTGAGGTTTGAGGGATCAGCGCCAGCCCCAGGCAGCATGGAGCTCAGGAGGCAGTTCTGGTGAGCCCCAGGCCATCTCATTTTTACTTTAGGAAATATGGTCACCCTACACCACAAGGTCCCAAACTGGCTGGGCCACCACTTCCCGCAGCTCCCATTGACCAGGAACAGTGAACCATGGCCACTGGGAGCTGTGAAGCGGCTGTAGGTACAGCTGCTTAGGTAAACAAAGAGTCTCATGGCCTGCCAGGACCTTACCCTTAACAAGCTGCAAACCAAGTTTGGGAACCCCTGCCCTACACCTACTCTGAGTTCAACTGGAGTTAGACACTGCCCCAAACTGGCCGGTTAGGAGTTACAGCCCTTGGGAGACTGCACAAAAAGCAGCCAATAGGAAAGGAGCTGCAAGGAGCAGCCAAATCAGGGCCAGGCAGGCCCATATAAGAAGAGCAGCAGGGAGGGCAAGTCCAGTAGCTGACTGGAGCTTAATGAGGGAAGCTCAAGCTCCTGGCCAGGCAGAAGGGAACTAGCACCCTGGACAGAGCAGTGCTGCAAGCAGTGACTGGGGGTGCACCAGAAAGCTAAAGATGGCTCCTTGTTGGCTGCAGGGATTCGCAGACTGAGGACCTGAGGCAAGGGTGAAGAGGTTGCTCGGGGCCATGGGGAAGTGGCCCAGGGAAATGAACTGAGGAGTCAGAGGGGATGCAGCAAGTGGCAGTCATCTACAGGGTCCCTGGGCTTGGACCCAGAGTAGTAGGTGGGGTACACCCAGGTCCCACCCTCCTCGCCACTGAGGAAGTGGCCAGACAGTTGGCTGCCACTTGCCACAGTGAGGGAAGTGGCTGGATAGCAGACTGCAGTTCTCCCAGAAGAGGGGAGAACAGAGCACACTATGGCTGGAGGCCTGTGTCATGAAGAGGAAGCCGTGGTCATGGGAGTGATGTGGGTCCTGGAGCAGGAGTGACGACAGTGAGACACCACCAGAAGAGGGTGCACTGGCTAGCAGAATTAATCCCCGGGACAGCTAAAAGGAGGCACCGCAGGGATGAGTAAATCCCATTAGATACCTAAAATACCTCAAAGGATCTGGGCCACTGCGTCTAGAGTTGAGTGTAGTTTGTCTGTCCAAGCATCTGTGGTTGCTATACTACTATGTGAGGTGCCATGCAAGCGTTTCTCTCCTTGCTCCTGTACTGGCCTAGAACAGGCAATTACAATACCCCTGCAGAGCTCAGTTGCTCTGGCCAGACACCAGGGGAAGTGGAGACACAGCTCTGCCTATTTCCCCTCACCTACTTGCTCCAGGAGCAGAATAAATGGGTGAATTTGCCCACTTCTCTCCAAGCCCCTCCCCTGGCCCATGCAGGCAATAGCATTCGACATTGCATGCACATTCCACATGGCGCATACCACCAGCAGGGGCAGAGCTAGGGAAGGCAGACGTTTAGGGCTTGGCAGTGGGTAATTCCATTTTGTTTCCTTGCTCTGGGCTGGAGTTTTGTTAGAGAAGAAAACTTGGGACTGGAATCCCCAGAGGCCCCGTGCATGGTGCATCCCACGTGAAACAACTGAGGGTGCCCCTGTGTGCTGGCTTGTCAGAGGAGTTCTTTCATTATCATCGAGCCACATAAAGCCAGAACAGAAGATTACGATCATCTGGTCTGACCTGATGCATAACGCAGGGCAGAATATTTCACCCAGATGAAGTAACTTGTCCAAGGCCATCAGTGGGTGAGCCAGGAATAACACGTGGGCCTACTGAGCCCTATTCCAGTGCCATAATCACAAGCCATCCTTCTCAGTGTCTATCCAGCCCTTGGAAAAATCACTCACCCTGCCAGCACAAACAGTGTTCTCACCTCTCATGAGAGCATTCCACTAACGCCACTCATGCCCCGGTCTGTACTGCCATTCCGAAGTCCCTTCCATTTGGCCTCTGAGCTCAAGATCCAAGTAACTATGGTTACTTTTAATTTTATATAGTATAGTATTCTGAGTTTAAAGCCAAAGGCAAGGATTCTTCAACAAATCTATTTTGTGATATCCTCTTCAATGCTGTATCTAAACCTAAACCAAAGAGTCACCTTGACCATACTGACATTGGTACGATAAAGGAAGTCGGTAGTGATCATTAACTAGTAATTCTTTCCTGCGTTTTTTGTTTTTCCTCAAAGAAAGAACATGTGATGCTTTCAGTCCTGTTGGAGTTGTACATGTGAACACTTTTAGATTTCCCTGTGTCTGACAGACCTGAGGGAAAATTTTTATCCACAACACTTTCCAACAAAAAAAAAAAAAAAAAAGAAAAAAAAAAAAGACACCAAAACATTTAGCAAATTTGTGTCTGATTCACCAAATTGTTTGCATTGGGGGTGGGGAGGAGAAATCAGAAAAAAGTTGAACTGTTTCATTTTGACATTTCCTACATTAATTTTTTTGATTTTGTTTCAAAATTGTCTTAAATTTCATAATAATTAAAAATGTTTTTAAAAGCTCCAAACTGAAACAAAATGTTTGGTTTCTGGCTGAACAAGAACATTAGTTCAAAGTAAAATGAATTGTTTTCAACTTTTCCATTTGCCAAAACTTTCAGAAAATTTCATACAAGGGTCAACCCGAAACAATTTTTTCCCCTGAATTTTTTTTTCAGAATTGACAGTGAACTGAAAAATTGGTTATTCACACAGCTCTGGTCTCTGGTGATTGAGTGAGTAGTTTCCTAATCTATGACTGTAATAACCTTAGTCCCAGATCTGGACCTTAGCGTCCAAAATATGGGGGTTAGCATGAAAACCTCCAAGCTTAGTCACCAGCTTGGACCTGGTACCTGCTGCCACCACCCAAAAAATTAGAGTGTTTTGGGGCACTCTGGTCCCACTGAAAAACCTTCCCTGGGGACCCCAAGACCCAAATCCCTTGAGTCTCACAACAAAGGGAAATAATCCTTTTTCCCTCCCCCCCCCCAGGTGCTCCTGGAGAGATACACAGACACAAGCTCTGTGAATCCAAACAGAATGACTCCCCCTCTCCGTTCCCGGTCCTGGAACAAAAAGGACTTTCCTATTCCCCCAGAGGGAATGCAAAATCAGGCTAGCCAATTCAACACACACCGATCTCCCCTGATTTCTTCCTCCCACCAATTCCCTGGTGAGTACAGACTCAATTTCCCTGAAGTAAAGAAAAACTCCAACAGGTCTTAAAAGAAAGCTTTATATAAAAAAAGAAAGGAAAAAATACAAATAGTCTCTCTGTATTAAGATGACACAATACAGGGCAATTTCTTAAAAGAATATTGAATAAACAGCCTTATTCAAAAAGAATACAAATCAAAGCACTCCAGCACTTATAATCATGCAAACACCAAAGAAAAGAAACCATATAACTTACTATCTGATCTCTTTGTCCTTACACTTAGAAACAGAAGATTAGAAAACAGAACTACTTCTCCAAAGCTCAGAGAAAGCAGGCAGCCAGAAAACAAAGACCTCAGACACACGATTCCCTCCACCCAAAGTTGAAAAAATCCGGTTTCCTGATTGGTCCTCTGGTCAGGTGCTTTAGGTGAAAGAGACATTAACCCTTAGCTATCTGTTTATGACAATGACAGGAGTGTCTGGAGCTTTGTGGGTGTACTTCATGAGTTTTATAGGCTATAGAAAGCTCCCATAGTGTGGTGTTAAGTGAGTGAATCTGATATGGAGTATGAAAGTGTCTTCCCCCACCCCATTCCTTTCTTCCCTCTGCTTTATGGCCATCTATGCTACAGCACATTTGTTTGAGTTCTTTTCCCCAGGTCAGCAGGAGGGCACCATGACACCTGGAAGGAGGGTCCCAACTATGGGGTCTTTTCCCTCCACTCCAGCCTGATTTTCTCCTTCCCAGAGACTTATCCTCCTTATCACGGCCGGCTCCAGGCGCCAGCCTAGCAAGCAGGTGCTTGGAATGGCCACTACGGAGAGGGGTGGCAGGTCCAGCTATTTGGCAGCAATTCGGGGGAGGGTCCCTCACTCCTGGTCGGAGCGAAGGACCTCCCGCTGAATTGCTGCAGATTGCGATCATGGCTTTTTGGGGGGAAAAGGGTTGGGGGGTTTTTTTGGCTGCTTGAGGCGGCAAAACCTCTGGAGCCAGCCCTTCTCCTCAACAGCACAGAGGCTGTCAGACTGGGGGTGGGACCACTCTACCGTGTCCCATCTATGGACTTCTCCGTCCCCACCTTAGCTCATCTAGTTCAGCCACTCTGGACTCAAGAGCCTGTACTGTCTCCCCGCTGGCCATGAGTTGCTTGCACCAAATGTACACATATGCCACCTGCCCAAGGCAGATAATCCTACATGCTGCATTCAGTGCAATACACTGAATAGTCCCCACTCTGTTGCTGGGCTGCTGGCTGCATTCTCATAAGGTGTGGGTTTGGGGTTTTGGTGAGGAAGGTTGTTGGCTTAAGTTTAGAGTATGTTTGTTAGGTGTATCTGCTTCTCACATGCCCTCTCTAAACTCCCTCGCAAAACTCCCCGGGTCGCTAGCTCCTCTGGTCGCTTAGAAACTGTCTTTTTAATCCCCTGTTCTCCCTGGGTTAGCCCTGCCCTCTTGTCAAGGGCTTTTGAAGGGGTCAGGGACCAAGGAATGGCAGACTAGAGCCTCGTTGGGAAGCTCTCAGCCTGGCCTAGTGGGCTGCTAGGCTCAGCACCCAGCCCCCCCGCCAAACAGACCATGCAATCATCTTTAACCCAGCAAACAATGAATAAATGAGCAGACAGACTCCCCCAAAGGGTCATGTAGCCACTTCGCTTCCACCTGGAGAACTCCCTCACAAAATTCCTCTGCTTGCTGATCCTTTTCACTAGCTCGTGGATGGAATGTTTAAACTTCTGGATACAGCCCTATTTGTTAAAGGCAGAGTGGGTAGAAGGATCAGAGTTGGCATCCCTGCATTAGGCATGCCATTACCTGCTTTGGAGTTTAACAGTTCAGAAGCCCAGGACCTGGAATGATTATGGATCAGTGTGTGACAGTTAAATCACAAGATGGGTTACGGATGGCGTCTGTTATAGACACCGACTCAGACAAGAGGGCAGGAGGAGCTGCTCCTTAAGCATCTATCTAGAATGTGTAGAAAGAAAAATTGCATTATCATGGGAGATTTCAGTCTGGGTGGCATGTTGGAGGAGCCTCATGTTGCCGCTAGTAAAACATCCTTGGAAGATTATAGCTAATTTTTCAACACAAAAAGTATTACACCCAACTCAGAGTAATTCTAATTTAGACCTCTTTCAGAAAAGATGAATTGATAACTGAACTAAGTTTTAGTGGCTGCCATGGTACAAGTGATTGGAAGCTAATTACTTTCATTATGTGCAAACAGAATGTAGTTCAGATCAGTGTGTGTGTGCGCGCACGTGCGTATGCACACACACAGGGACCAATTTTCAAAAGCTGAAAACAATTATGAGCAATTAGTTGGGTGGGTAGAAAATTTTTAACAAAAAACATCTGCATGATAATTGGAAATTGATTTAAACTTTATTAGCTGCCCAGAAAAAACCCTCACAATTCCGTAATCATGAAAGATTTCATTTAAAAATACCATCCTGACCAAGAATGGAAATGAAAGCTGAAAATTAAAAAAAAGTAAAAGAACAATATAACAAATGGAAGAAGGGTAAGTTAATAGCAATGACCATAAATTAGAAGTGAAGAGACATAGACAACTGATAAGAGAAGCTGAAGGTCTCAATGAAAAGTCTCCAGCCAGTAAGGTTAAGGACAGTAATGGAGTTGGCACCCACCTCTTGTGAGTGCCCTCTTTCTTTGGGGGATGTACATGCAATCACAGTTCTTTTCAGGGGTTTCACCCACCTCTCACAGGTGGCCTCCTTTGGTTGATTCAGTGTGAGCTTGCTTTTCATTTTAGGTCTCATCTCAGGGTGGCACCCACCTCTCATGAGCACCCAATGGTTCTCTTGGCGAGTCTTCAGCAACTCAGCTCTCCGGCCAAGTTACGTACACAGTCTCCCCTTCCAGGATATACAGTCCTGAATTTTTATCACCACCCTGGTATGGGGCCGTAGCTCTTAGGCTTCTCAGAGGCACTGCCTTCTTCAACCACCCAGCTGGGGCCCATCTCGGTACCCTCAGCCAGTGTCCTTTTCAGCACCCCTCCCTGGGCTCAGTCTGTAACCAGACCAGCAGGCCAGACCATCTCAGTAACCTCATCTGGTCTGGCCAGGTTCTGTGCTTTGCCCCCCTAGGCTCACTCTACCCATGCTGACCTTTTCATGGTCCTGCTGCTATTCTATCATGCCAATCACGCACCTGGTCTATAGCAGCCTTCCATGGGCAACTGCTCTGCTGGATGAGCGCTCTGCAGTGAGCTGTCCGCTGTCCATGGTCCTGATGTTCCTGATCTTCCTTCATCACATCCACACAGCAACTGAAGGCCCTGCTCTGCTGCTTGCCTTTTATCTGGCCCTCCTGGCCCCTTATTGGCCACTCCAGCAGTCCGTCTGATTGGCTGCTCCTCTGCAGCCATTCTAGGCTGCCTGGAGGACTCCTAGCTGCTCTATTCTGGGGCAGGGTGATACAGGGCCATGAGGCCTCCAGCAGGGCACCTCCGGACCTAGTCCACCCTGTCATAGACAGTAAAAAGGAATCCTTACAATGGGCTAGGTCTATTGCTAGATATGGATGGTATAATCTTCAATAAAGATGCAGAAAACAAGTAAAAGGCCTATGTGCTTAATAAATATTTGTGTTGTATATTTACAAAGATACTGAATGAAGTATTCTACTTTGGGATATTTTTTTAATTCTGTCAGTAACCAGGGAGGATGTTAAAACAGCAACTATTAAACTTTTTGAAATCAGCAGGACCAGGTAACTTGCACCCAGGAGTGGCTAAGTTGCTCTCTAAACCATTGGTGGCGCCTTTTTAGCAAACTTTGAAACAGTGGGGAAGTTCCAGATTACTGAGAAACAATCCAAAATTCTACCAGTGTTTAAAAACTGTCAGTCGGACATCAAGCCCATAGAAAGGCTGATGGGGGGGTGCAATTATTAAAGAAGTAAAAGGTGATAGCATAATGAATGCCAATTAACACAGCTTTATTGGAAATTCGTCTTGTTAAAAACAAACTTGATGGTGCACAATGAAATTAGAATTTGTTTAATAAAGGTACCAGTGTACTCAGACTTCGGTGAGGCAAGGCATTCTGACTAAAAAAACTACTAGGATCCAACATCAACGTAACCTATAGTAAATGAACTAAAAATTGATCTCAACAAGTAGTTGCAGATGAGGCGTCATCAGCCCATAGCTTGTTTCTAGTGGGGCTCCAGAGGGAGTTGTTCTTGGCCCAGTACTATCCAATATCTTTATTGATGATGTGGGAGGAAATATAAAATAATTGCTGGTAATGCTTTGAGATGGCACAAAAATTGGTCAAATGGTAAATAATTACAAGGACAGGCCAATTATGCAGAGTGCTCTGGGTGGCTTGGTAAGATGGGCTCATTCAAACATGTATTTTCATGAAGCCATATACTAGGTCTCTACTTCTAGTGATAAAGACTCTAGGTCATGCCTGTAAATTGGGAGACTGCATCCTGGAAGGTGCTTTGAATAGGACTTAGGTGTCAGAGTGGATAACCAAGTGACCATGTGCTCCCAGGATCTTGCTGTAGCTAAGAGAGCTAATGTGAGCCTGGGATGTATAACCAAGAGCAAGCAGGAATAAGGTGGTAATATTGCCTCTGTATATAGCAGTACTGAGACAGCTGCTGGAATACTGGCAAGACGATGTGGTCAATTTACTTTGGTGGGTTTTGTATCAGGCCTTAAAAAAGTAGCGGATAGTTTCTCTGGTGGGTCTACCAGAAGAAAGCTACTGCCATTTCCTTAAAGCAAGAAAAGGGTAATTCTATTTGTGAATCTAAGAATGCTTTCCTGTCAGCATAGAAAGGCCTTTTTTGGGGTGGTATTTCCTAAAGCAAATGTGAAATCAATAAATACCTGCCTGCTGATAAGTACTTGATTTCACCTTTTGATAGGGGCAGGCAATACACATCCTGACTCATACATTAAATATCTGTGACCCAAAAGAGGAATGTCTTTATGACAACATTTTTCATCTTTCATGAACAGGGTCATTAAGCAACACTTGTAACTACTAAATCTGGGTTTTGTGTGAAAATGATTTCAGTGAGCATGAAAACCCAGGTTTCTTTTCAATCTGCTGATGTCTTTTGAAAGCAATTCCTAAGCCTCCATTTCAAAGCCTCTTTCAATCTCTGCAAATTGTTGGTAAAAGCTGAATCCAGGTAAACAGATCATAACACTGTAACTCAACAATAAGCACTATCACTGATTATTTAGAAAAAAATGTCGCTTTTCGGAGCACTGCCACAGGACGAAATTATTATATATACTGGAATATTTATAAAAAAGAATTCAGCCTTCATCCATATGTCAATTGCATCTTGCAAGGTCAGTATCTTTACTGTAATAGACACTGGCAAAAATAGCAACAGCAACCTATGTATGAAAACAACCATAATCCGCCATTGTGGTCAGAAGGCCAAGCTGATGGGTGAAATAAACAATGTGCTCCCAAACAGATCTTTAATCCAAGGTGATCTTTCCCATGACATGCGCAATGCTTAATGATTCAATCATAATTCAGAGAATTCAAATCTAATAATTGACTTCTTGCTGTTTGATTGGTTGGTTGTTTAGTGTTCCTATTCTTTGGAATCACATTTCACAATGCAGTCCTTACAAACTTCAAAAGAAACAATCCATTTGTGTGCATTTAATGGCTGATTAAGATAAATTACCTTATAAATTTTGATTATGAGAATGATTTTCAGATTTTCTATGAAACTTCTGCCACGCTAGTCAAATGATTTTTATTAGAGCAGGTCAAAATCTTCAGATAAAACGTTGTTTTTCCTCAGAAAATGTTGATTTGACTAAAAATTGAACTATTTCATGGGAATGTATTGATTTTGTCTAAATCAGGGGTCAGCAACCTTTCAGAAGTTCTGTGCCGAGTCTTAATTTATTCATTCTAATTTAAGGTTTCGCGTGCTAGTAATATATTTTAACATTTTTAGAAGGTCTCTTTCTATAAGTCTATAATATATAACTAAACTATTGTTTGTATGTAAAGTAAATAAGGTTTTTAAAATGTTTAAGAAGCTTCATTTAAAATTAATTAAAATGCAGAGCTCCCCAGACTGGTGGCCAGGACCCGGGCAGTGTGAGTGCCACTGACAATCATCTCGTGTGCTGCCTTCGGCACGCATGCCATTGGTTGCCTACCTCTGGTCTAAGTGGTTGATGAAAAATTGTCAAAAATATTCATTCTGATAAGCTTGAAAGGCTTCATCTTGACTGCCATTTGTATTATATATTAGTTGAAATCTCTGCCAAACACACTGTGTTGACCTTATCAAAGTTCAAAAAAGGCCAAGATGAAAAATCAAGGAAACATTGTAAAAATATTCCATCTCAGTTCTGGATTAAACAACATTTCAAGATCTTGGGATTTCCCACTGGACAGAATTTCCATTTTATGACCAGCTCTAATTTTTATTCAGTTCTTTGGATTCATATTAATACCTACCTAAAGATGTGTAGTAGGATCCTCGGTGGGTTGGGTGGCCAAATGGTTAGCATCCATTCAGTTGTGGGATAGTGGTAAAGGAACCCAGTCCTGCGCACTCCACCGGGCAACGACTCAGGGTCCTAGGAAGGAGAAGGAGTCAGACCCTCTGAGTTACCCTCCATGGGTCACTCCCTCCACTTCTGGTCCCAGAAAAGGAAAAATGAAACCAAAAACTAGCCACAGCCAAGCTCCGTATATAGTCCTGGTACTTCAGGGAGGCACCCCTCTCCCCTTTTGGCAGGAGCTTGCAGGGGAAGTCTGTCCTCTCCAGCCTTCCCCTTCTGAGCTGGGTTGCTGCCTTTTCAATCCTGTGTCCAGCTGGAGCATACTCTGCAGGGATGGAGGGGCGGGGCTTCCTCAAGCAAAAAACAGCAGCTAACCCACTTCTATAAAACTAAGGGCTTGTCTCCACAGCAAGTTCCTGTGAATCTACAGTGCACCCACTTGCCAAACAGTAATGTCCCGTGTGGCCCCCGCTATGGCACAGTGACAGTCCCAGAATGCAGCTTGGTGCCAGGCACTTGGAAGCAGTAATATGCTACGTTGCGCCCGGCGGTGTCCCCGTGGGACATTCGTGCACAGCAAGCTGGTGCACTGTAGTCTCACACTCCAGTCTGCAGTACTGTAAGTTGCCATGTAGACAAGTCTGACACCTCTAGCAGAATGCCTCTCCCCCACAAACCTCTTCCCTCCCTGGCGCCCAAGTTCAACATTTTCAAACCGGGGTGCTCAGAGCTGCATGCATCTTTAGGCATCTAAAATCAAGCGGCCTGCTTTATAAAGATGCTTAGCACATGCCAGTCCCATTAACTGTTATGGCCCTTTTATTTAGATGCCTAAAGATGGTTGCAGGAACCTAATTTTATGCCCCCAAGATAAAAAATGTAAGTTTAAGCACGTAGGCTTCGCACCGTGCCCTGAAGATTCAACAAATAGCCAAGCAAGGCAGGGAATTCCAAAGCTCAGAGTTCCTCCCAGGTCTACTCTACTGCTAGCCCCTCACTTCTTTTAAATTGTGGGGGGCCCAGCTCTAGGATCCCCACTGATCACAGCAGTGGTGTGGCCCAAGGGGAGAGGTGGTCTCTCAAGCAGGCAGGTGCTAGGTCATTTGGGCTGGAGGTCCCAAAGGAGCTAGGCACCCATCTCCCATTGAAAGTGAATGGCATTTGGGCAGCTGCCTCTTGCAGGGTTATTTTCCAAATAAACAAAAAGACACCTTAACTTCCATCCAGATAAGCAGCCAGTGCAGATCCTGGAGCACTGGCGTTATGTGCCCTGGCCTAAATATGCTACTTTATAAGAGGATTGCTGAATTCTGCAGCAGCTTAAGTTTTTCATTCTGCCTTAACTTGCCTTGCAACCCCGTGTGCAAGGTGGCAACTGCAGTCATTCAGATTTGGCCTGGGAGCCCCTCTGCCATGATGGAAGGGTGGCTGAGCCAAATCTGAGCCGCATTCCAACCCCATGTGACTGCTTGGCACCTCATCACCACCTTGGCAGTCCTTCCAGTGTCCATGGGTGCCAGCCACCCTCAGCTTCCTGGGAAAAGCGAAGCTGGAACCCCCAGTACCCAGGCAGTGGAGAGACTGGCTCTGCTTCCTGGGGATGCAGAGGGAAGATGGGATCTGAGGCTCCCAGCACTGCCTGGCCCCTGCTGGGGACACTGCCCTTCAGCCTGACCACCTCTCCAGGTAAGAGTTTGGGGCTCGGTAGGGGGCAGCAGGCGGATAGTGTATGTGAGATGGCAGGGCTGGGTGCAGAGTCAGCAGAGCGGGAGCACAAAGGGGAAAATGTGTGGGGCTGGGTGCAGTGCAGGGGAGGCCCAGCTCTGGGCTTGCTCAGGAAAATTCTGGTTGCCCCTCTGCTTCAGAGCAGGGCATGTGTCTCTATGTGTTTGCACCATGCTGAGCACAACGGAGCTCTGATCTTGGGCAAGGGCTCTGGGCAATCCTGTAATACAAACAAATAATTAATAATCGAGTGGCATCAATGGTATCCCTGGGGTAACACCACCGATTCCAGCCATGTTCTTCCACAGATGAACTTGACCCAGGCTGTTCAGAACTCGGTGGTTGGGGAGAGCACACACATGGGTCCTCTGAAGACGTCAAACATTTCTTAGGCCTTGATACTTCCCAGCACAATACTGTCCAAAGTAACCGATCTGCCCTGGGTTGCTGCACAGCACGTGGCAAGGCAGTGTGAAGTGCTTGTTACCCTGTAAGGAGGAGCAGCTTTCGTAAGAGGAAAACCGGCCCTGGGCCTTTGCCTGGTCTCCTCTGGTGCAAAGCAGCACTACCCCACAGCCAGCCAGGCAGTCGTGCCGATCGACACCGGGCCCATTGTATTTTTTTATAGCCACTATCTTGCAAGTGGTTTTCAATGCCACACTTGTTCAAAGGCTTTACAAGCGCTTCTTTTCAACCACCCGTTGAGTGCTTTCACCTACAGAATGTCACTCAGTTATAACACGGTTAAACTGTGGCTTATGTGCAACTCAGTCTCGCCATTCCATTCAAATGCTATTGCCTGGCTATACTGACCATATCATGTAGTCCCAGCCCAGCCGTCTATGGACACAATTATCCTCGAAAGCTGCCAGTCCATAGCGCTTGACATCCATGGCCTCAGGTCTTGCCTTCTTCTGAGGATGTCACTACTAGGGGCTATTATTATTGCTTTTAATTATTATGTATAGTACCATAATACTTAAGAACTCCAGTCATGGGCCGGGACTTCATTGTGCTAGGTGCTGTACATACACCAAACAAAAAGACAGTCTCTGCCCCCAGGGGATTACAGTCAAAATTGAAGAGAGAATGGTTAGACAGAAGAGGGAGTACAAGAACACCATGAGACGTTATTGGTCCACATGGCAGGTGGTGGGCTCTGCACACCAACAGCCTAACCTAAGAGAGAGCACAGCCTGCGGAGACAAGATCCCCGCTGGTGGAGCTACACCAGAGACCTCTGAGCCAATGGCCGGATTTTCATCTAGGCGCTGAGCGCTGATGTCAGTGGGAACCATGAGCATTCAGATGAGGCCGTGCACTTTTTATGCAGGGACTCTAATGAGGCCAAACCAAAGCTGGGTCATGATTCGTGGGGATACAGCATCCCAAGGTCACTGGAGTAAGAGTCTTTCCGTTGACTTTGATGGGCTTTGGATCAGGCCCATAGCCTGACTAGCTTAGACGTCCATTGCACACGTTAACATCTGAGGGTGCGTTTCTGTTTTGTGGTCTCCATGTTGCTAAATATCTCTCCTGTGCAATCGATCGCACCTAAAAAGCGCAGCTTGCCCGCAAAGCATCACCAGTGAAGAGCAGCGTGGCTAGGGTTGGGTGGAGATAAGAAAGTGGCTGAAAATATCGGTGTGTCCTCTGAAGGCTCTGCCTCCAGCTAGTGACAAGTGTAAGTACAACACTGGTTTAAATCCAGAGCATGGGGGAAATACCTTAGCTACTTTATACAGTTTAATCCCTGTCCCCCAAAATGTGATGAAATGAGACACCCTCTGACAGCAATGAAAGTTCGCTCAGGCCCCTTATGTATCCCACAAATAATGTGAGGGAATAAATCGAGACCTGTCGGTCTGCAAGGTCGATGGCTTTAGAGGGTATGAACATGGGTAGTTCTTCACCAAGGGCTCAGCCATATGACCCTTACTCAAAACCAGTACCTGACTACATGTGCCATTCTATGAGATCCTATGCACTTTACAGCTGGCAGAACGGGACGCCAAGTCTTTTGGGAGAAATATTGGACCATATCTTTGCTCTGCCAGTCCCTGCTGTGCACCCATATCACCTTCCAGGTGCCTCAGCTCTGGCAAGTGTTTATAGCCAGTGGGAAAGAAATTGTATCGTGCTCTTTCCATGTGCTTTGCAACCTATTGGTGATGGCAGATTTAAAAATAGACTGTCAAAGGAGGGAAAGAGATCTTTCAAAAGAAATTGATATTAAGAATTCTTTAGGGGGCAAGATGCATGCAAGCACAGATTCTTAAATTGAAGTTTTTTGAACATTACAAGCAAATTAAGTGCTTTGGTTGCAATTTGTTTCTGGTAAAGTTCAGTGCTCGCTAATACCCCAATCCCGCTAAAATTTAAACCCATAATTAAGTTGCAGCATGTGAGCCTTCCCATTGAAGCCTGCAGGATCATTTGGGATATTTAAAGTTATATATTTGCTTAAGTGCTTCGCTGCATTGAAGCTTAGAAGATCAGAAGTCCACCTCTACCTTGATATAACGCTGTCCTCGGGAGCCAAAAAATCTTACCGTGTTATAGGTGAATCCACATTATATTGAACTTGCTTTGATCCACCAGAGTGCGCAGCCCAGCCCTCCCCAGAACACTGCTTTACCGTGTTATATCCAAATTCGTGTTATATCAGGTAGCGTTATATTGAGGTAGCGGTGTACTTATTTTTAGATTTTAATCATACAAAAATAATTGTGTCATCATGGACAAGATGACAAAATCTCTGAGACTGAGGATGATTTTTAGTTGGCAGAATTGTTAATTTGACACTTCCCCTTTCATCTTAAAAGACTAACTGGTCTTTAAAGTGATTTACAACTGGAAACTTTTATATTCTGGAATATCTTTGGTTATAATGTACTATAGAAATCACTGGTTTGCATTTTATTTGTGGGTAGTTATCTTTGTAGTTCTATTATTAAAATGACATTCTTCAAGACTGTGTGTAGCATATGACTCATGTAAACACATCAGTACAATTTTGTGCTGTTGTTTTGTTTTTAAAAAAAAAAACTTGCAACTTAAATCCACTCTGGTTTTGCTTGAGTAAAGCTAGAAAGCTCAGGTCCTCTGGAATTAATGTTCCGAGATGTCTTTTCATACATAATACCTAGTTCCTCAAGCTTTTGCAGAGCCTGATCCAAAGTCTGTTGCAAACAATGAGCCTCTTTCTGTCAACTCCAAAGGGTTTTCGAGCAAGCCCTTACAGTCTGCACCGGTACAAGCCTAGTGTTAAATATTGTCAAAGATTCTCTTTGGTTGGTTTTGATTTTGATGTTTTGTTTTTAGCAGATAATAAAAGGTTCCAAAGATGCTCCCATATCATATTGTTAACCTACCCCTTCATCTCTGATTCAGAAATTCAGGGCAATCTAAACTCTTCAACCAAACATGCTCAATGGATTTTTCCTGTCTTTATAAAAACAGCTGCACTACAAGTCGGTATGGGCTAGTGGCTAGGGCACATGAACGTATCTAGTTCTTTTTAGCACTACCATGCTAACACAACTTGCAATGAACAAGATCTTATTTATTTATTTATTTGGTGCATGCAATCTGAGCAAGCCAAGCCACAGTGTTCTTATCAACTATGTTCAAGGCATGAAGACCTCCAGGAAGTTGGGTAATTTTGCAGTCCTCCACAATCTGTGTCATGGTTTACGGCTGTCCACGTTGACATAAGTGGACTGTCTCTGAAACACCACCGAAATTCTGCTGCAGCACAAATTCCATGTGTAAAAGTGCCTCATTGGATCACAACTGAGGATGCCAAATTCAGGATGAACCGCTGAGAAATAGGCAGATACACCCCACGACTGGTGGCTAATCCCCCATAAGATCTATCAAACCAGCAACAAAAGTAAACTTCTATTTCACCACACTGGCTAACAAGAAGTCATAAAAGCAGTTTCTTCCGGCATTCCAGTCCTTATATTACCACCGGAAACACTGGATGTAAAGGTGAGTGGTTCTTTACAACCAGTCTCATCAACTAAAAGTTCTTCTGATCCCAAAGGACCAGCCACACACCCAGGTCAATATATAACTTAAATCTTACCCAAAAGTCATGCTGATGCCAGTCCTTTAGCATAGCAAAGAAAGAAAGAAAGAAAGAAAGAAAGAAAGAAAGAAAGAAAGAAAGAAAGAAAGAAAGAAAGAAAGAAAGAAAGAAAGAAAGAAAGTTAAAATTGGTTAAAGGAATCAGATACATACAGTAATTGCAAAGTTCTTGGTCCAGGCTTGTAGTAGTGATGGAATAAACTGCTGGCTTAAGTCAAGTCTCTGGCTGCTTCCAAATCATTGGGAGACCCTCAGTCCAGTGGTTAGAATACTCTCATTAGTATAGTTCATAGTCCAGAGGGTAGGATAGAGGCTGGAGCAGGATAGAGGCAAAATGGAGGGGTTTCCAGGGCCATTTATATCCTCTGTGGTGTGGCGGGAAACCCATTGTTTCAAACAAAAACCTCAGCCCAGCTAGTGGAGACTCACAGGTGACCAGATAGTGTTTGGAGTCACATGGGCAAGTCACATGTTCATGCCCAATTTCACTCAGTCATTGCAAGAAGCCATTACCTATATTCTAGACACCTTTACAGGACAGTTCACTCATTGTAGATGGGCGTCTCCTATGGTCCACTGTGAGTTAAGTGTCCTTTTGATGGGCCACTCAGTTTGAATAGTGCCTCCTAGATGTGCTGGCTAACTACTTTGTAGGTGTTACCCCAGGAGCAAACATTTGAAATCCAGGAATAGAGTCAATATTCATAACTTCAAATACAAAAGTGATACATGCATACAGATACCATAATCACACTCAGCGAAACCTAACCTTTTCAGAGACATTTTACATGCCACATTTTAGACAAGATTTGTTGCAAATCTATAACAGTGTTTGCAACAATGATCTGTGTGGTCCTACTTTAATCAGATACGGTACACCATTTCCAGTAGGAAACCGATTCAGAAGGCTCCATTGCCTTCACGGTAAATCAAACCCCGGTTGACATTGAGTAGGGGCCAAGACAAGTTAATTATTTACCACTTTTTTTGCAGACCATAAAGCTCATCTTGTGGCCTCTATCCATCAATCCCTCACCCTGTAAACTTATCCACGAGGGGGGTGAGGGCAGATGACCATGTGCGTCCCCTGTACATACCCACGTGGTCTAGAGAAACGGACTGGCCAATTAGCCCACAGACTAGCCAACTAGCTACTCAGCTGGCTAGGAGAGGGAATATTCCACCCACCCCTGAACCTTTGATTCTACCCATGTTCACAGGGAGGATGGCCTGCCATTGGGACACATGGCCCCAGCAGGAGATTAAATAAAAATTCTAGGGTTACCCCGTCAAACAGGTTCTGAGCGATGATTATCTAGTCATAGGTCCGGCACTTAAGGGACTCCAGCTGACCAAGACCTTCAAAAGTTCGTAGTGTAACTAACATCATTCATAATGTGAATTGTTTTAGAATCACTGTATGAGCCAGCAGCGTTCAGGAATGAATCTGTTTTACTTCGCAGAGGTTCACAGAAGCCCAGCCCCCAGTGGGGAGTCTGAACAGTCATGCAGGGTGCATGTGGGAATAAGAAGGGAGGAGGGTGGGTGTGAAAATACTGTCACACGCTGCCTGACGGGTCCGATCCTGCAACTCACCGGACTCACTTCACGCCAGCGCAGGTCCTGTTGGTGTTTGCAGGCACACGCCTGTGGGGGTGGCAGTCCCTGGGCCCCCTCAGCAGCGGGTTTGCCCGGATCCAGCAGGCCCACACAAGTAACTTTACTCAGGGGAGTAGCCCCGTTAAGCCCAATGAGCGAATCCATCTGTCTAAAGTGGAGCGTGTTTGCAGGTGAGCCCTGCAGCGCGCTCGCTGGCTTCTCCGGGCAGGGAGCTGGGGGCTGTGCTGGGGGGCGGGGGGCTGTGACTAGAAGGGGGGGTATTAGTAGGTGGGGGGGCGCTGAAGACGTGTAAGGCTCTGGAAGCTCTCCCCAGCTCTAGTTATGAACGTGAAATCCTCCCACAACTGCATACGGGGCTGGAAATCCGGGTCCCAGCCTCGCTGCCTGCTAGTGACACTTTTCTCTTCGTGTGTCAGTAACCTCGAAGCACTCTTGAAGCGGGGCCCGGCTCCATTGAAGTCCATGGGACCCGGTCCCCCACACCCCCTTGTTTTCCCTCCGCAGAACTGACCCCAGAGATCCCCCTGCAGCCTCTGCCCTACGATCGGGCATTTGGTGCAATCAGGGCCCCTTGGACTATGACAGTCTGTCTCCAACCGCCGGACATCGCCTGGCTCGCCTACCCCTGAAGCTACCCAGGTCCACACGGGTGATGGGCAGCCATTGGGACACCTGGCCCCAGCAGGATAGTAAGGAAAACATCCCCGATCTCTGCTTAAAGCTTGACCTGGGTTTTATCTCCAGATTTCAATGGCACTCGTCCCTCTCCCTTCCGCAGGAGTTCGGTTCCGGCTATTAGCATCACTCAGCCCAAAGGCCATGGTCTTGTCAAATTGCCTGGCTGTGTCCTGCCTGGGAAGCCCAGCGTGTGGCCTTCAGGTTCTTCTGCGGCAAAGTCAAACTCTTGCTGTCAGGTCGGTTCCCCTTCCTGCTTTCCAGCCGCAGTTAGGAGGCCCTGGTTTCCTAGTAGCTGGAATCCCCCTCGAATGGCTCATCTCGTTAAAAAGGGGGGAAACCGAGCAGCTTTTTTAGTGGGGAAATAAACACAGATCCGTAGAGGGGAAAGCAGGAACCTGGGAACGAACTGGAGGCAAGACACCAGGTGTGGAGAACAACCCACTCCAGCTCGCGGGCCCGCGCCTGCAGATTGTATTCAGTGGGAGTTGTACCTGGAGGATCCAGCCCATTCCCTGGGTCTTTGTCTCTTTATTCTGTTTTTTAATCCCGTGGCTGGTTTGTACCTAAGTGACATTAAATGCCAGATTGGGCCCGGCCGGATGTCCCACCTCCACAACCCACCCGCACCGATGTCTCTGCGGCTCCCCGCATAGAAAGGAGACGAGTGACTTTCTCTGGCCCCGGCTCATGCCTCCCTTCCGCACTTGGAGACTGTGGGAGTCTGGGGTGGGGAGCAGGGTGCAGGATCGGGCCCTGCGAGCTTTGCCAGGGCAATGAGTTGTTTGCAAGGGGGGACACGACCAGGACCCGCTTAGGGGAAAGGAGAGGCAGGCTCAGCACATGGAAGGGGAGAGAACCCGGTCGGATCCTGCTCTCGCCGGGGGATAAGGGCTCCCAGACACAGGTCTGGGGAGGGCGGCCTGCCTGCAGCCAGCAAA
This sequence comes from Gopherus evgoodei, assembly GCF_007399415.2. Taxonomy (NCBI): domain Eukaryota; kingdom Metazoa; phylum Chordata; order Testudines; family Testudinidae; genus Gopherus; species Gopherus evgoodei. The sequence continues at coordinate 220,155,547 of NC_044324.1, read as the reverse complement.
CCTATTGCAGGTGCCTGCCCCGCGCCCCAGGAAACGTCTTGGGTCACCTTAATGACCAGGGACGGCAAGCGAAAAGCTCGGGGGGGCGGGTGAATGCATGACACCTCGGGCGCCTTGCTCTCCGGCGCCTAAAAACTGCCTGCAGCCGCAAGGCGCGCAGCCTCGCGGGGGGAGCTGGGCGAAAGGTGACCCTGGGTGGCGTGCAGGTCCCCGCAGCCGCCTCTGCATTGCGCCAGCGCAGTGCGGGAGCTCGGTGCCCGCTCTTGGCAGAGCGGAGCGGGCAGCAAACTGGGTGTGAAGCAGAGAAAACCCGCTCTCAAATAATCGATCTGCTTCAAAACCCCCAGGGCAGGCCGGGAGCACCGATATGTGCCTTACAGAAAGAGTATACATTTAGTAGAGACACCCCCCTCACACACACACGGGTGGGTGTAGTCGCTATTACATTCGTACATTTCTATAAATATACACAACACACAGGCTTGTGTGCAATATGCAGAGTATTACATCTCCTTTCTATACATCACATCTCAATATTCTCTGTGTGCATAGACATGTAAATACCATTTGATAATTCCCGTGTAAAGACCATTGGATCATTGCCATACACGCAGCAAACAGACTCTTCAGAGATCCCGAGGCAGAATATAGCAGTGCCCTGTGCTGCATGTATTGGGCTGGATTTGTCTATGTCCACACAGAAATGACAGAAAGGCTCGGTTGGCCTGAGTGGGTTAAAAAAGCTGGCCGAGCGAGGGTTGCCATTTAGGCAATTCGTTGAGAACCATTTTGTGGTTGTTTTAGCCGCAGTCAGCCCTGATCCCTAGAGCCTAGTTTTTGGGGGCTTGTCTGGTTCTCCTGGATGCACTGGGGAGAATTACATAATTAACCGAGTGAATTGCTGGGCTTTTGGGTAACTGGGCTTTTCAGAACCATTCGTGGCGCGTTCATTGACCAGGTAAATACGCAAATTCAAGCTGATCCGTTGTTCCAAGCGCCAGTCCCGCAGTGCGGAGCGGGCCCCAAGCAAGAACCGTTCCCTGCTGAGTGTGGGGGCTCCTGATCCAGGGCGAACAGCCTGGGCTAGGGGGTTGTTTTATTCCTAGCCAGGGGTTAAATTTCCTGCGGGTGGCGTTAGGACTATGGGCAATTCCACGCCTCTCAAGCCAGGCACGTGGGCTGAGCTGACAGCTCCCGTACGAAAGTTCATTTCGTCCGCAACGCAAAAACTTTTCCAGGGGCCTGGCCCTGTTCGCGTTAAATGAGGTATTGCTTCGCCTGCAGAAAACCAAAGCCCCCCACACCCCTACGAGTTTTCAACTCCCAGAGATGAAAGTCACTCGCTACTCAAAGAATTAGCCCGGGGTGACACAGAATTAGCCCGCACGGCACCTGTATCTCGCAGCATCTGCGGACTGAAAGTGCGGGCATTCCTGTCGGGTTCCATAGGGGCTAATTCTCGGTCGGGTTCTGGAAAGTGACCTCGGGTCACGGTTTCCACCACCCGCCCCGCAAGTTTCGTTCTAAAACGCGCTGGGAGGCTCACGGCGCGGGGCTCTCGAGCGGGGATCTGAGGAAGTACCCGTGGCCGGGGCGTGGGGGAAAGCGCTATATTCAGGCGGGCTGCTGCGGGTAAGAGGCTGCCCTTGCTGGCCCCTCTTTTCTAGAGTAAAACCCCTGTGTACTTGGAGGGAACAGAGACACTAAGAAAAACTGAGCCCGGAGGGAAACGAACAAGGTTCGTCTTTATCCGGCGCCTGGCGAGCTCTGCCCCGGTACCTGCGGGCACCCTGGGTAAAGCATTGGGATCTTTCAGGTGTTTATGCTCAAGTCGGTTCGAGAGATTTTCTCTTTTCAAGACCGAGACGCATCCAGGCAGACATCGGGCTCAAGCCAGAGGGAACCCCGCTGGGCGAATCTGTGCAGAGCTGCTGGTTTAATAAGATCACCCCCAGGCTGGGATCTGAGTGGGCAGAGGAGGATCTGATACCTTCTTGTTCCTCACTCACCACGGCTTGTCCCTGCGGGGACTGAGGTCTCCGCTCTCTATTTTCCTCCGCAGTCTTATTCCCACCCGGCGTTTTTTACTCATCCCCTACAAAAACAACACTGGATTCAAATCGAATCGCTGCGGCGTTTCTGGGAGTTGTTTGGGGCTCCTTGTGGTGGTGACTGTCCGTGTTCGTGCTCTTAAATCCTAACTCTGCAGCGCTGGCTTGAGTTCCCGAATCGGACGCTCGTTATCCATCGCCTGGAGGCTTCTCAGTGACTTTCGGGGGGGGGGGGGGGGTTCTTACGGCTTCAACGAAACCGAAACGCTTTAGTCTCTTTGGTGAGAGACGCTGGTCGGGGAACCGGGGGAGAGAGGAAAGGGTGGGGTTTACACGCCTCGGGGGAGGCCGGATCTCCGCTATAACGCCTGGCGGCGCAGAAGTGAAACGGAGCCTTCGCCACAGCGCGCCCTGGCCCCCGCAGACCGGGGAAGTAGGAAGCCGGGGCCCCTAGGCAGAAATGCGCCCCCCTCCCCAGTACAAGCAGCTACTTACAGGAGAGGGTCTCGGGGTGGGGGCTAGTCTCGCTCGCCTCTGGATTTTGATACTTTGAGCTAATTTGGAAGTCCCCCGCCGCTGCCATCAAACGATGCTTAAGAGCCCCAAGGACGCATAAATTAGGCGCCTCTACAATGGCAGAGGAGAGTCCTCCTAACCTCGTCTCCTAAGCTCCCTTTGGTGCTTGTGCGAGGAAGACTGGGTGGGGAGGGGACCAACCCACGGGCTCTTTCCCGGGGCGGGGGAGACAGCGAGCTGGGGGTTCCCAGTCGCCCTCGGACCGCCCCGCCGGAGCCCAGCGCTGCGCGGGGACCTGGCCCGGCGCGCAGGGGCCGAAGCGGAGCACAAGGCGCTGGGTGCAGTGGGGAGCGAACTGGATTTCCGCCCCTGGGCACTGCCGGTTGTTGGCTCCTTGGGGCTGTCGCTCCGCCCCCCAGTGTCTGTCGTAAACCTGGCGCCGGACTAAAATAAACCCGAGATAAGAGAGCTCAGGGCTCGCCTCCCGCCTCCTTCCTCCTGCGCGGCGAGCGCTCGGCGCGCTCCGGAGCCCCCTCTCTTGGCGCAGCCAGCCGGCCGGAGGGGAGCCGGCAGCCGCCCCGGGCTGAGCCCCCCCGAGCTCCCCCGCTGCTCGGCGGCCGAGCCATGTCGCTGAGCCCCAAGCACACGACGCCCTTCTCCGTCACCGACATCCTGAGCCCCATGGAGGAGAGCTACAAGAAGTTCGGGGCGCTGGAGGGCGCCGGGCACCTGGGCTCCCCGCTGGGGGCTTATCGCCAGGCGCAGGGCGCGCAGGCGGCCCCGGCCATGCAGCAACACGCTATAAGCGGCCACAACGGGGCGGCGGCCGGCGCCTACCACATGCCGCACGGCGTCTCCCAGTTCACCCACAGCGCCGTGGGGGGCTACTGCAACGGGGGGCTCGGCAACATGGGCGAGCTGCCCGCCTACCCCGACAGCATGCGGAACAGCGCGGCCGCCGCCGCCAGCGGCTGGTACGGGGCCAACCCGGACCCCAGGTACTCCACAAGTAAGTGGGGCGCAGGGGGGAGCCGGGGACGCCGGGCTGGGGGGGCTTTGCCGGGAGGGAGAGAGGAAGGGCAGAAGGTTGGAGGCTCTGGGTACCCCACAGCCCCCAGACTGAGACTTTCTTGGCTTGGGGAAGCCACAGGTCCTTACCCCAAATCAGGCGCGGTCGGTATTGACTAGAGAAACGGGGGATAGATGATAGATAGATAGATAGAGTGTGTGTAGGGATGGATGGATAGATAGATAGATATAGGGATGGATAGATGGGGTGGATGGAGTGTGGGGGATAGATAGATGAATGGATGGATGGAGTGTGTTGGGGGATAGATAGAGTGTGGGATGGATGGATAGATAGATATAGGGATGGATAGATGGGGTGGGTGTAGTGTGTGTGGGGATGGATGGATGGATAGATAGATATAGGGATGGATAGAAGGGGTGGATGGAGTATGTGTGGGGATGGATGGATGGATGGATAGATAGATAGAGGGATGGATAGATGGGGTGGATGGAGTGTGGGGGATAGATAGATGAATGGATGGATGGAGTGTGTTGGGGGATAGATAGAGTGTGGGGGGGATGGATGGATGGATAGATAGATATTGGGATGGATAGATGGGGTGGGTGTAGTATGTGTGTGGATGGATGGATAGATAGATAGATATAGGGATGGATAGATGGGGTGGATGGAGTGTGTGGGGGGATGGATGGATGGATTGATAGATATAGGGATGGATAGATGGAGTGGATGGAGTGTGTGTGGGGATGGATGGATGGATAGATAGATATAGGGATGGATAGATGGGGTGGATGGAGTGTGTGTGGGGATGGATGGATGGATAGATAGATATAGGGATGGATAGACGGGGTGGATGGAGTGTGTGTGGGGATGGATGGATGGGTGGATAGATAGATATAGCGATGGATAGATGGGGTGGATGGAGTGTGGTGGGGGATGGATGGATGGATAGATAGATAGATATAGGGATGGATAGATGGGATGGATGGATAGATATAGGGACGGATAGATGGGATGGATGGATAGATATAGGGATGGATAGATGGGGTGGATGGAGTGTGTGGGGGGATGGATGGATGGATAGAAAGATATAGGGATGGATAGATGGGGTGGATGGAGTGAGTGTGGGGATGGATGGATGGATAGATAGATAGAGGGATGGATAGATGGGGTGGATGGAGTGTGTGGGGGGATGGATGGATGGATAGATAGATATAGGGATGGATAGATGGGGTGGATGGAGTGAGTGTGGGGATGGATGGATAGATATAGGGACGGATAGATGGGATGGATGGATAGATATAGGGATGGATAGATGGGGTGGATGGAGTGTGTGGGGGGATGGATGGATGGATAGATAGATATAGGGATGGATAGATGGGGTGGATGGAGTGAGTGTGGGGATGGATGGATAGATATAGGGACGGATAGATGGGATGGATGATAGATATAGGGATGGATAGATGGGGTGGATGAGGCTAGCTATTTAGATCACTAGAGGTGTATGGGGCTAGACAGACGGGGTCTGTGGGACAGACAGACGCGCTGCCTGGGGATTAGATACAGCTGTTTCCCGTGCCCTGCGGCACCCCACGCCCTTGCGAGCCAGCCGAGGTTTCAGACCCGGTGGCGGGGGGCAGGTCTTCCCCCCACCCCAGGCCCGTGCGCTGCATTCGCTGACTTGCCCTCCCCAGCAGAGGCAGAGGCAGAGCCGGGGCTCGCTGCTGCCGTCGGGCCGGCCTAGCTCTCAGCCTCCCTTCTGCTCAGTCTCCAGATTCATGGGGCCCTCGGCCGGGATGAACATGGCAGGCATGGGCACCCTGAGCGGGATCGCCGAGGCGGCCAAGACCCTGGCCCCTCTCCACGCGGCGCCCCGGCGGAAGCGGAGGGTGCTCTTCTCCCAGGCGCAGGTCTACGAGCTGGAGAGGCGCTTTAAGCAGCAGAAGTACCTGTCGGCGCCGGAGCGGGAGCACCTGGCCAGTATGATCCACCTCACCCCGACGCAGGTCAAGATCTGGTTCCAGAACCACCGCTACAAGATGAAGCGGCAGGCGAAGGATAAGGCCACGCAGCAGCTCCAGCAGGAGACCAGCTTGTGCCAGCAGCAGCCCTCCCCGCGGCGGGTGGCCGTGCCGGTGCTGGTGAAGGACGGGAAACCCTGCCCGGGCAACCTCGGCAGCACCCCGGCTGCGCCCAACCAGCCGGCGCCCCAGGGCGCCTCCAGCGGGGGGCTCCCGGCGTCCAGCAGCGCCGCGCACCAGCACCAGAGCCAGCAGGTCAGCTCGCTGAGCCAGGCCCCGGAGCTGGAGGAGATGTCGCCCAGTCCCCCTTCCCTCCACAGCCAGGTCGGCGGCATGGCCCAGATGGACACGGCCAACGTCGATTACAGCAGCAGCCTGGTCAACCCCAACCTGCTCTACAGCAGGACGTGGTAACGCGGCAGGGGGGCCGGCCTGGGACTGCCTGGGGAGCGGGCCAGGCGCACCCCCCGCCGCCACCCACCCCAACAGCGCTGGCGCCTGCGGCTTTCTTCCCTGCGAGGCCGCCCCTGGAGGGAAAGATCTGAGCGCCTTCCTCCGCTCTCGTTGTCGTGGTCGAGTTTATTTTCTACGATTAATCATTAAGTATTATCATGATGATTCCTTTTTCTAAAGACTCGAATTGCAACCGGGTCTCTGACTCCGAGCTGCCAACGCGGCGGCAGAGCGTGTGCGAGCCGGCGCCGACTTCTTCGGTGGCGCTGAAAGGCTGATCCGAAGTCTCGCCCATGTAGGGGCCGGGGGAGGGGGAGACAGAACTAAAAGAACCCCACAAAAAAACCCTCGTTGCTCTAGGCCACTGCCCTGGTGCAGGTGAGGACTTCCCCCCTGAGCGTCTGCCTTCGACTCTGGTGTGATGCACCAGTAACCACAGTAAAAGCTGACGCAGCAGATTGACAAGAGTTAGTGTTTCCCACCGTAAAGTCTCCGATTTTTTTTTTTTTAGGCTAGTTCAAAAATACAAACCCCCAGTCGGTTGGTGTCTCTATCTTCTAAACCAATTGAAAGCGAACAATAAAGCGTTTGAAGTGCAACTTATCTGGTAGAATTAATTTTATAAGGGTGCCCCTTAAGTGCAATTTCATTATTATTTGATTGAAAGTAAATTGAATTGTAACTCAAGGTCGATGAGCAGACAGCAATGTTAGCTGAGAACAGTTACTGCCATTTAGGTGACAGGGAAAGAAAAGCGACGGTAACAATCAGCTGGAAAAAAAAGACTTGTATTATACCCGCTGAGGATATTTTTACAGAAGAGCTTTTGAACTTTGATGCTCAGATTTAAAAAAAAGTTTTTATTGTTGTTATTATTATTATTATTTAATAAGAACTTGGATGTATGTTGACAAACCAACCACCCTCTCACTACGTGTAATATGTGACCCGTCCCAACGGTGAAAGTTACATTAGACCTGATGAAATAAAGAAACTCAGAAAAATTCCTCCAAAATGTGTGACCTGCTCTTGGTATCGCAGTAGAATTTTACCCGAAGCTAAATATTGTTAGTAGAAAGCACTGAAGTATTGCCAGCTAGGAACGAGGGGGAAATGAAAAAAGATCAGGAACCTGAAATGCACAGCAGCCAAACCCTGAACATGACATCGGTTAGGTAGAATGCGAAATATTATGCCGGCTCTAGACAATTAAAAAATCAAGGAAAATAAATTACAACAACGTGTTTTCTTCCTCACGTCTCTTCCCGACTACAAAAAAAGAAAAGAAAAAGAATGCAAAGAAACTGAATAAACCATAGACTTTCAGCAATTTTTTATAATATAAGAAATCGCGGTTGCTCACAAAAAAATTGTTTTAATTGTACAAAAGACGTTTTTGCCTCGTAATATTAGCAAATTTTGTTCCTAACTGATCTTTAACTGTCACTTCAGAGAACCATAAATATTTTTTTTCTCTCTAAGAAGTGAAGGCGATTCTGTTACTTTATGTTAGGTAGGTCTATTTAGGGGTTTTATTTGATCTTCTGTTTATTTACACACTAGTATGTTTTGGGTGTTCGATGTGAAAACTCAAGTTGCAGAATGATTTAATTAAATAAATCATGCCTGGAGTTAAATACACTCAGAGCAATTTGTTATTTAATTAATGCAAATAAATGGAATATCAGTACCAAAGGTGTGCTTTATAAATTATCAGAACAAATCAGTGAAATCCATTCTCCACCGAAGAGAGAGAACCTCAGCATGAGAGATTTTATAGCTTATGATGTTTTTACTGAATGTTTTTGGTCTATTTTGAATCGCCTTGGATATTTGGGGGCGCGGAGGGGAGGTGGTGGTTTGGCTTACATATTTTTGATGTAATATTTTAACTGCATTTTTATCAGCTGCTTTTTTTCTCTTAAATATTTTTGGTCTAAATTTTATAGCTAAGAGATTTTATAATCTGCTTCGCGCTCCCTCCCCTTTAAATAATTTGGATATAACGTCCTAAATGAGTGTTCGGCCAAACGGATACTTTTAAACATTTAGAACAAGTTATTTTGTGATTTGATTGCGATTATTTAAAAAAGAAGTAATTTTTGGATTCCTCTGGAGGTACGCAAAAAATCAAACTGAGGAATAAATGGCCCGTACTATAGACCCATAGAATGATCTCTGAAAATATATATATCTATACATACAACTGGATACCAACGAAGGATTTGCAAATAACATAAAGGTGTATGCTTGGGAGTGCAGTGAAAGGATATGGAAAATGCTTGTTATTTTGATCAATGTACTTACTATGCGCTTCCGGGACAGAACATTCATTTCAGAATTTTTTCTTTAATATCTGATGGTACTATTTCAATGTAAGATACTTATGATTTATTTGACAAGGAAGATGCATTTTTAAAAAATGTCTGGGGAAATAGATTAGGTAGATACAGACATATAATCCGTTCATTTTGCAAGCCTGATTTTTTCCCTCTTGGAACAAAAATCTTTTTTTACATAAAGAAATGCGGTGGAGAAAGGGAGCAGATTGAAACCTTTAGGAGATTGTGACCTTTTACAACATTTCCCGGGTAGACTAGAAACGGCGGGACTTTACTATAACGGAGAAAAGAGACGGCAGAAACAAACAAACAATCTGTCGTCACCATGCTATGGGGTGATTACGCATTATGTTTCGCTTGCAGCTTCCAGTGAAATAAGAAGGAAATATAAATATAAAGCGATAACCTTTTCTCTACATATCACAGAGGGGAAATAGGGTTAGGTACAAACGTCAGTTATGGGTTTGTGTATATGCATGCACACACGCCGCATATTCTGATTCGGTGCTTAGATAGACAGATTGAGTAGACTGTGTCTGTCTATCATCCCTGAAATGTATACGATCGAATCAGGGCTGTGTGTACTTTCTAGCAGAGACAAAGGTGGGCGAAGTAATATTTTTTTAATTGGCCCAACTTCTGCTGGCGGAAGAGACAAGCTTTCCAGCTCGCACAGGGCTCTTGTGCGGAGCCTGGAGAAATTGGCCCAATGAATGACCTCACCCACCTTGTAACGTACGGGTAACGCGGCTGCCTAAAAGTTAGCAACCCCCTGGTCGGGGGCAGGGAGCTTCCCCCTTCCCGGCCTTTAAGCTGCGTTGTCTGATCCGGCGCCAGCGGGATTCCTTTTGCACTGGGGCTTCCCAGACCCTTAGTCCGAGTCCAAACGCGCGGCCTGGGTGCAGCTCGTTAGCCAGAGAGGAGGAGCCAAGTGGGAAAGGGGCCAAGCGGCACAAAGCCCCCCTGGAAGTTTAGGGGGCCCAGCGGGGGTCAGAGGCTTTCTTGGGCTCCGGCCGGCTCAGAGAGGGGCTCACTGGCTCCAGCTGAGCTCTGGAAAGAGCCTGCAAGTTCACGCGGCGAGCGGGCAGGTGCGCGTGAAACAGACAAGACCCCGGGGTGCCACCCACCCGCCCGCCCTCTTTTGTCTCGGCTGCGCCCTGCGCGCTCGGGGCCAGGGCAGAGCGACGTACCTGGCTCTCTGCTGCGAGTCCCTCCTCGCGCCGGGCTGGGGGGCTTTAACCACGCGTGTTAGAGAGGCGATGCCCGGCCACCACGGGCGGAAGCGCTCGCCCGCGGGCCGAAATGCAGCTCGATGTGGGAGCGAGAGAAGCCCCAGGTGGGACTGACTAGAGGGCAAAGCCAAAGCTGGATTTGGAGATCGGACGTTTTGCTCAATTGCTAATTCCCCCTGGTCTCTGTTTTCCTTTGGGAGGGACGCAGCCGGCTCTTACGCCCTGTGCTCTACCCCTCCTGTAAGGAAGTCACGGGGAGATTTGGGTCCATCACGGCCGTGGCCTTACCCCCCACGAGGTATGTCCTAGCGCGCGTGGGTGCCCGCAGGCCACACATTGGTTAGTTGCTACGTGCTGTGTCCAGCCAGGCAAGGGGGACCCGGCTGCTGCCAGGCCTGGCCAAGCGGTTATGATCGATCGAGAGTAGCTGGCTGCAGAGGAAAGGAAAGTGCCCCCCAGCCCTCTCGGCTCCCAGGGACTGGTCCTGCCTAGTCTCTACTTTAAAGGACTTTTTTTAACCACAGACAGGCCCCACCGTGGCATCAGGTGGAAGCCAGAGGACTGTGAGCTCCGTGGCAGGACTCCCACCGGCTGGGCGAGGAGAGGATGCGATTTCCAGCAGGCACCGAGAGTTTTCATCCTGCAAAGGCGATCGGCGCTGGCTCCCTGGGGGGGGGTCCCAGCGAGCATTGCCCCCAGGCTGTTCCCGCAGAGAGCTTCCCCCAGAACAGGTCATTTGCGGAAATAAATGGCAGCAAACGGTTTTTAGAGGAAGGCAGGGAGCTAGGCAGGTCCCGGGAGCCCCGCAGCGGAGCCTTCCCCCATCAAGCTCCGTTTAAACCAAAACGGCGGTTTACACTAGCCCCATCCGGCCCCGCTGGGAGTGCAGGGGAGCTTTTCCCGATGACTTCAGTGGCTCTGGGGTAGTCACTGTGGTTTCTGAAGGCGGCTTTGCAAAGGGCTGCCCCCAGTGCGTGTCTTGGGAGGATCCGGACGGAGAATTCATAGAAAAGCGTCGTCTGCCTTTCAGCGCACCGGTATGGACCTGCTCCCCTTTTCGGTGTATTCATGGAAGCGGGGGTGAGAAACGGGCCCGAGGAGCATTGAGGGAGGGGAGTTGACCAGCAGCCCTTGGCCATACTGCGTCCCCACTACAGCTCCAGGGGCTGTTCAAATGAGGTGGCACCGAACCGCCCTTCGTTTCTCCAAAGCCCAGTTCTCACGGCTCCCTGCTCCCATCCAGCCTGAGTCCCCTCAACCTCCTGCCTGCTGCTGGCAACCTCAAGATCCATCCCAGGGGCTCCATCGACTTCTAGCCCGAGCCTTTCTCCCCACTCCCACAGCCGTTAGCGGCCCGCTCCCCAGGATGGGAGCAAAAAGCTAGAAACTAGACCAGCTCAGCCAAATGCAGGGAGGAAGGTGCGGTTTTAATGTCAGGACTGGCCCAGGGTTATGAGCCATTGTAAGCAGCCGCTCGCAGAGAAAAGGAAATCCCCTCCCTCCTCCGTGAAAGGACTTTTTTTTTTTTTAAGCCATGGACACAGCAGTCGCTTTGGTTGGAGGGTGTGTAAACATGTTCCTATCTGTTCGAAACATTCCCTCAGGGCCAAGTAGATCCTGAAAGATTCCTGCCCTGAATCGGTGCTAAAACCAGCTCTCCAAACCCCTCTTCCCTCACCAGAGTTTGTCCTGCTAACCTGGGAGGCTTTTTCTTTAACCAGACTATTGCATTAGCAGGTTGCCAGAGGAGAAGGGACTATTCAGATCCTAGGACCTCATGCACTACACAGCTAGTCTATGGAATTTCAGCCAGTAATTCCTGCAGTGGAGGGAATTCTTTTTCTCTAAGTGAAACTGATTTGTGCAGGAATAAATCTGAGTTACATCCCTCTCCTGAAATCCTTATTAAAGAATGGACTGTCACAGACTGGAACCTTGGCCAAACCCAGCCTGTGTGCAATTGCACATCTAACTATGCACACACAATTACTGCACTTGCAATTTTGATGCTTGGAGACAACTGGCCATGTGTTTATGCAATTGTAAGGCCATGCCCAAAAATGACCTTCTGAAAGTCACACCAATACTCCAATTGCACCATCAAATTATATATTTCTGCTTTGCAAGAAACAATGACACTTGTCTGAAGGGGTTACGGAGAAGATGCAATGCACAGAACAAGCAAATAGACAATAAGTGTACATGCAATTGCACTTATTTGCTACAAACACCAGAAATTCCCGACACGTACACTAGTTGTGAAAGATGCGAAGCCCAGGTACAAAGGTGCATTCAGTTTCCATTTGCAGGTGGTTTATTCTATAACACTTCAGCTGTCAGTCATATTTGAAAAGGATAAACAGAAACAGACATTTTCTTTAGATTTGATATTAAAAACACCCATACACGAGGTTGTGCTTTGAGAATGCCTATGTGTCTGAAAATTGAGTTTCACTGCTGCTCCTGTTCTGTTCAATAGCAAATGTTTATACCCACACAACATTTTAATGTAATGCACTATAGGCCATTGCAATCTGATGGTATACATCAGTTTCTAACAATATGACTACTCTTTTAATCACAAGTAGTATTCTGCTCCATCCCCAATCACATGCAAATGAATCTAGGTACAGGATTTTGTCCTTTCAAGGTTACGTTAGTCTGGTCTTTTTCCTTATATTTGAGTATTAACATTTACGCCCTTGAAGGAGGACACAGCTAAACTGCCTATATTAGATGGTCCAGGAGAGACTTTTTCTTATAACCTTGTGTAAGAGTTAAAAAAATACTTGCATAGAAAAAGGCTACAGTTATGCATATGAACATGTACATATTAAAGAAAAATATAAAATGGGATACTTAGCGATATTGCATCCATTTTTAAATAGTTTACTTAACCTGATGCACGGTGTATGTTAGGAGCAGAGAATTGTTTACTTTTTATGGGCAAACTAAAAGGTTTGGAGACTTTGAAAAATATGGATGTTTATAGAGGAGGATTTTCCAAGTTATTAATACCAAATAAAAGTGTGCATCTGCATTTAGATAAAAATTACACAAATATTCCAGAGGAAAGAGTCATAAGCCACTTAATACCAATGCACATTTTCAAAAGCCACTTCATAGGGCAGTCAAGTAAAAAGATAATATTTCAATATTCAATACACTGAATGCAAAACCCTTTGAAAATTACTAAAAAATGCACCCATTTACTAGCTAGCTAACGGTTTGTTAACCTTTGTTTGAAAACGTGATTCTGTAAAATATCTGTTAATTTCATATTCTATGAGGTAAAAGGCATATAAGAACAAGAACACAACAGACAAAAGTTGTAAAAGTTGAAACGTGTTTACTTAGAAGTCCAGAAATCAAATTCGAGAGAGAAATACATCAATGAAGTGTTGTTAAAAAGAATACGGACAAAAGCGTGTCTTTACATGTTGTGTTTCTTAGACTGCCCACTGTGCCTACCTTCACAGCTAATAAAACCCTATTTCTAGGCATTCTTTAAAAATCAGTATCTATTTTGGGGCTCTTATGTTGTGAATTAAAGGATGTTTTGATTTGCAATTGACAGGCATATGCTAGTATACAGGCAGAACAGTTCTCCTACTTCATGAAATGTCTCTCTCAAGCACATTAGTAAGTGCTTTACATGTCTTCTCCAGTACACTGTTTCAAAGCAACATAAAAACCCTTCACCCCCCCCCAAAAAATCAAATCTTATCAGTAAGAAATATACACAGTTAAAACACATATTGCAGTTTAAAAACTACTAGTACGTTTCTTAAAGATGCCTCATTTTTCCACAACTATTGTAAAAACAGATTTTGATGACGGAAGATTTCAAGAGTCTAATTCCAGTTGTATCTTCCAGCGGGAGGTGGCAAAGGGTAGGGCCTCCCAGGGCCATATCCCTGCAAACAAAAGCAAGGGTTTATTTTCTGGATTACTGTCACAGCAAACAAGTTAGCCTAGCTTCAGACTCCATGCAAAACTGAAACAATAAAGCAGTTACACCGAAAGAGACCAAAGAAAGAGCTAAACATCTCTTAATAGTGTTTACAAATGCTCTCCTGAATACACACACTTCAGCTCCTACACAAGGAATGAATTCTGTACAACACCAACCTCACACTTCCATGTGTGTTGGAAAAGATTTAATAATCCTAAACGAGAAAGCCAAAAGGCAGCATTGAGGGTGATTTGAGCTGCGGAAGTACCTGCTAACCTTTTGCTTCCAGTGATAGTGGAATTTAAAAGATGCAAAATGAAAACAAGAGCAGGATTTGAAAAGCAAACTTTGTAAATCCATGAAGAAAATGTGGCTCTGCAATTCTGTATATATAGACACACGTGCGCACGCACATTTTACACGGACTAATAGTGGAAAGTAGAATACCTTCAGCATGCACAGTAAGGGTGCGCTTTGACACCTAGGTGTCATCTTAACCTTCTCATTATGGTTAATTTATACAATGTTTTGAAATACAAGTCCAAGTCTGTATATTTTAGTTGTAGACAGCTGATCTTCTGCCAAAGCAAAAACCATATGTTTTTACAGATACATGAGACTTTTCTTGTTGGATGCATTTCTGTTGTGCTGGCTTCTTGTAGGCATCAGTTCCATTTTAAGTAGCATTTAAAATACTAGGTGACATGATATCAATGCATGTCAACAGACTGAGTACTGAAAGTACAGAAGACTTCAAGGAAAATGGTTACCATTTTAGATATACATTTGTATTTAATTTAGTTGCCACACCCAATACATTAGATTCACGGTGATAAGTTTATTTGAGGGGATTTAGAGAGACAGTCAACTTGAATCTCCCTCCAAACTGAAAATTTGGTGACTAATAATCCCAAACTTTACCATAAGAGGCCAAAGGAAAGTTACAATCCTCTATTTTCAGTTTATTCTGGTGATGTGACACACTAGGTATATACCGTCTGTCACTTCTCTGGGAGAGATGGTGACAGCTCTTTCCCCAGACTTTTCCAGAGGGTGATTAGGAGTAAGAGCTGCAGCTAAACTGACTCCAAAGGGCAGCAGGCAAACAAATGCAAAAGGAGCGGCTCATCCAAGCCTGGTGGTGTTATTCTTGCGCAGCCCCCAAGCCCTTTCTAAACAGAGCTCCACACCATCCATCCCTTCATTTAAAAGAGATTGATGAGTAAGTGGTTTAAAAACGTGCTCTAACAGGAAGCTTTTGTTTAAAAAATAAAATCAATTTAAACAAAAATCATGTTGAGTGCATTCCTTTAGAAGTCTCTTAGTAGAATAAAATGGTGCACCAGAGAGAGAGAGAGAGAGAGAGAGAGAGAGAGAGAGAGAGAGAGAGAGAGAGAGAGAGAGAGAGAGAGAGAGAGAGAGAATATATATATATTTTTTTTTTTTGCAAGAAACATTGTATATGATCATACAATTAGACTCTGATACAGAGTTGCACAGGAAAGAATTATTCCTAATGTTTAATTCCTATATTATAGGCTAACTATTAAGATAAGTATGTCTGCAATACAATGCATTTTATTCTTTACACTTCTGCTGTGTTTGTAAGGTATATTTACAAAAGTCTGCTACAACAGTGATCTGCACCAAAGACAGTCACATCAGTTCTGTGAGCACTCCGTGGTAGCATATGTATTAACCCCTGCGGGCCATGCCGTTGCAAAGGATTTAGGGGTGAAGGGAGCTGATAATTACTTATGCTACTATAAAAAGTGTGTCCACTTTCGTTTTAAGCCTTTTTCAGGGCTTTAAAGCTTCGACATTTATAGATAACACCAGTTTCAGACACTGTTTTGCACTCCTAAAACTCTAATGTGGCTTATAATGTAACATCAGTATTTACTCGCCCCAAGACCATAATGTGAACTAAAACCTCATTAAAAAAAAAATAAAAGAAGGCTTAATTACAAAAATTAGACAAAAGCAACCGTCTTAAAAAGGGGTTACACAGAAGGGAAGTTGACATAAGGATACTTCTAAAAAAGTAAGCCTTCTTGGCTTGAAGTTGTATCTCCCCTACTACTATCACATATTAGAATATGACCAGGAACGCCGTCACTGCCTGGACTGAACTTCACTGCAGGATCAAGCAGAAGATAAGTCCTGCATTTATGACACTAGACTTGAATATCAGAAATTCAGTAAGTCTGCTGTCTAATGTGGCTTCTATCTAGTGCAACAGGGGAACAATCTGCTAGAATTGTGAGGGGACAAGGAAAGATTTAAATAATCTATTGGCGTATAATAATTTGGTCTGTCAGAGTGCACCATGCCAGACTTCTCTGCTAGCTCCATCAATACTAGTTTTCATAAAATATCCTGTTTTGAGCTCTTAAGATGACATATGGAAGGTTTTCTTTGTGAACTGATGCAGGGCTCCTTTCTTGAGTCTACAATACAAACATTTTTTCTGAGAAGCACCATCTCTACTTTTCTCAGTGGACTGTTAACCCTTATGTATAGTGACTATAATTTTAATGTCAACAATGAACTATTCCAGTGCTCACTGATCTGTTTAGCAGAAATATCTGGTGATTCTAGGGTTGTGGAGCAGAGTTTGGGACTGCAGAGGGAGGATGAGTATCCAATTTTCCAGTTTGGTTTCAGTGCTCTCCCCCTACTTCCCAAGCCCTGAGAATACTTCATTCCTTTTTTACTTATCACAACAGCTCATATTGTGGACTGGTGCAATTACGCATTTATTCTTGGTTTTCAAGCTTCTGGGTGAAAATCCATTTTAAGTAATTCCATTAAAGCTTTCCAGAACTCACCCTGACAATACATATCTTTTAGCAAAATTCAACCATTGTATTTAAGAAGTGTGGTGTAGATTAAGAAGGTTCTAGTATGGTTTAGCCAATCAATCATTGTAGATAGAATCACACTATGTTAAAAGAAGTGACAGCCCAGTCAGTGCCCCAGGCTAGCACCCACGGAATCTGATCTCCTCTACACAGGCCAAATAGTGTTAAAAAATGGTTTGTCTACACTAGGGTTTAAAAGCCACACCTGAGTGTTTTAAACTTTGCTAACAGGCCTATACCTGATAAGCCTATTCTTCCCTGTCATACTCCAAACCAGAGAAGCAGCTTGAACTAAAGACATTACCAAACTGATCTTTAAAGCTTTTTCAGAAAGGTCTCTAGTTCAGAGAAAGATCTCACTGTTGCTAATACAGGTTCTTCTGAATGAGTGTAGCGTTAGGAGCACTAAGGCAGTTCATCTGCTGGCTGCAGATGTTTCAGCATCACGTAATCCTGCAAAACTAGAGACGTGAGGATGGAAATAGTGTTGGCAGCTGACAAGCTGCCTCCCCCGGGCTCCTATCACTGATTCAGCCTTGGTAACGGTGGGAAATTTATCAAGAATTTCCCTAGAGCAGAGATGGCCAAAGCAGCTTCATTGTTGTCACACACTTTGGTTGATGCCACATTTGAAAAGTCCATTACAAAAATTACATCTTCTTGAAATAGGGCTATTTAAATGAGCTATGTAAACACGACTACCAGAGACTGCCACAAATGTATATTATGCTGGTGTGTGTGTGTGTGGGGGGGGGGGGTGTTTTCGTAAGTTGCTTTAAACAGCCACATTACAAATCATCAACTCATTTATAGAGCATTCAAGTAAAAATGATCCACTGTAACAGAGAAGGGAAACATGATGGGGAGAAAAAGCCACAGCAGGAAATTCACACTAGCAAGCACTAAATGACAACGGTTTAATGCTCTGAATAGGCTTATTAGAGAGATAAGGAGGGTGAGATAGTATCTTTTATTGGACCAACTTCTGTCGGTGAGAGAGAGAAACTTTTGAGCTACAGAGCTCTTCTTCAGGGCTAGGGAAGGTACTTAGAGTGTCATGGCTAAATACAGAATCAAGCAGGTGTTTAGCGTAAGTGGTTAGCACACAGAAGTTGATCCAATAAAAGATATTACCTCACCCACCTTGTCTCTCTAATATCCTGGGATTGACATGACTACAACAATATTGCATATTGAATAGGCTTGTAGGCTAACCAAACGGAATTTTCAGAATTAAGTGCATAATTTTCTCATTAGACATGAAATATAAGTTTGTATCCAAGCAATTACCCTAGCAAAGCAGATACGGATATTGACTCATCGTTGTATTACTCGTTTTACACTGGCATAACACTGAATTCAATGAAGTTACAACAGAGTAAAACTGAAGGCAGGCAGATTTAATGCAACTGATTCATCACTAAGAGGCTTGGGTAGTTACCCAGCATGTGTGGTAAAGGCCAGAACTTATCCTTCTGATAATAACTAGATCCTTCTACAGTTGGGAGCGGGGGAGAGTATGAGAAACTGCTTTAAAAATGAACAAAGATAAAAAGGAAAGTATTTTCAAACTTTCAGCCACATGGGGATGGGGGGTGGGAGGGGGAAGGGCACCACGCACAGCATTTTAGTGCCTGGTGGGCAGCAGAAGACACTAAAAAGAGAAAACTGTTCCCCTCCTTGGGAGCTAGTCACTAGTAGTATTTCTGGGCCAGACCCTACGAAAATAAGACAAAGGTATACTTACATTCTTATTAATGGCTCACACCTTTGCTTACACATCATGTTGGAAAACAACATGGGTACCCAGCAGGTAAAAGGGAGATAATTCTTACTGCTTCTCCAGCTGCTACTTGGTAGCCTGCCTGCCTGTTGAGCACTACAAGCTCTGGTTTCCAAAAGACAGCATCTGCCTCATACTCAAATAGCTGCCTAAAGTGTAATCAGGACATCAATCGCGTGTTTTACTACTGTGCTATGCCACACAGTTTCTGTACCCAAGGTTTCTAGTACAACTGTGCATCCTGATGTGTTACCAATTTATTGGGAAACTAGAGGAGAATGTGTGCAGAGAACGATATGCTCTTGTTTTTGGATGTTTAATACATATATATTGTACTTTTAAAATGATGGCAAGACCACCTAAGGTTTGAATATGAACTCTCTAATGTTTGCTTACTTATAATTTCAACAGATAACACTGATATTTAAGCCCTCCTATTTTTATCAATTTAAATGTTCACAGTTGAAGTAAATTATGGGGAGCTCAGACAACTTAATGACAGATTTTATATTAAAAAAATTAAAGTTTTATAACTGTTAATATTAATCGTCATCACTACGTGTCAAAAATATACCAGGTAAATATCCTTTGAATCAAACTCCCAAAAGTTCTCCAGCAGCATTTTTTCTTTGCCTAGCTGTAAGTTTTGATCATCATTGATGGAAATATTTTATTCATCTGTTTGTGTGGCTAGAGTGAAATCAACAGTTACTGACAGTTACCAATGAAAATCAAATTCTTCCAAGAGTAGCTAGCTACACACATGCGTACACCTGTACATCTTTGGCTATTAGCGTCTAATAGGGCAATAGTTTCCAGGCTAAGTCAAATCAGTATCTTTCAGCAAAAAGAAAAAAAAATTAACGATAGATGCTTTAAATGTGTGGGTTTGCTATATCCTTCAGTTCACCTATGAGGAGGTGCTAAAGACAAACCCCTAAAACAGAACCATCTTAAGCTTTAAAATGAAACAGAAGATTTTACTTGCAGAATTATTTGCGGTGAGTATTTTCCCTTTTCCCATAAAACAGATACTGCACAAGTGACCCAGAAGAAAACAATGTACAATCACACAGTGCTTTTTTTACCTGTCTTCCCCTATCCATTCGATCATCAGGTCTGTGGGGGTAATTCATTGGTCCACCTAGTCCTTGGTACTGATTTTGCTGGAATGCTGCACCCTGGGATTGCAGCATGCGGTTCCAAGATATAAGAGGGGCAGCCCCAGAATTTCTGTGTAAAGAACATGTGTATTATAGCATGTTATTAATTTATATATAACTTCATATTACAAAGCCCAACCTTTTGTAGACATGTATAATAAATGGTTCGATTTGCTTAAGCCCAGATCTATCGTGTTAATTGCATAGTCATATTACAATCTATAGGAGCTACAAGTGCCTCTAAATGATTTGGCTCACACCGTATAAGGAAGAAGCCCTGCAACATTTTAACTATCAGACCAGGTTTACTCACTGCGTCACTCTCAAACATACTAAGGTGGAGAAACAGATGCTTTTGAAAGAATGCAAATTCAATTTTGCAGAGTCAGGGATTTTTTTTTAACTCCCTAAAAGGATTTTGCTCATCCTGTATTTTAGAGGCAGGTTTCCAGTCTGTTTGCAGTGACTGCCAATGTAGATTTGAAACAAAACATCACTGAGTTAGCTAAATGTAACACACTATCCAACGAGTAAACATGTGCAACACAGGAGAATGAAGCTTTATTTTCTAAATGTCCAGACTCTTTCTGGGAGTCCATTCTTTCTAGTTAATTGCAGGTTGCAAATGAATTCTTACTGCTGAGTATTTTGAATCTAGGGTAGGGGCCTTGGCTGTTTTTTCCCATCCATTATTCTGCTCAATATGTCAGAAGGTCTGATCGGGAAGAAACCTTTTCAAGTTCTATTGATGCAGTTTTCAATTGACCATGGTGACCTAGCAACATGAGCACTAATTGGCACGGACTGACTGACATTTGGTGTACAGTTTATATGGGAACACAAATTCAACATTTATTTTAACCTAGTTTCTTGCTGTTAGTAATCTAGGATGAGAAATATTTAATTGCCTCCGAGTACCTAGTCTAAAATTATACATATAAAACAGACATATCAAATCCTTGTTTTATTACAAATATTCACAAAAATATATAGCCATGTGCTGCTTAGGACATGATCTCTCCAATGCTAGAGAATCCAAAATCCACATTTTCTGCAGAGAACACATACAACATTGTGTTGAGGGCAAAGAGACTTCCTTAGAAAATTTTGATATTATTCACTGCAATTCATATACAAATCCTGTAAATTTAAATCTGTTTTGGTTACTGTTCAACAGGTATACATTGATATTCTATTATGATCTCTGAGCAAATGAGGAAAGTAATTAGCATAAAATATCAAAATGTTGGACAAACATTTAATTTTAAAATTGATTGTAATGACACTAATGTTAGTATTACTTTCCTTGTCTTTGAAAACCTCTGGCTGGATCCATTTGGTTAAAGATACTACAGTCATCCCTGCCAGAATTCTACCAAAGTCAATGAAGTAACACCGAGGCTGAATTTGACCCCACTCTACTCAAGCAAGCACTCAGGGTTTTAATAAGGTGATCACATTCTCCTTCTTGAAGATTATAAAAGCATATTACACATAGCTGCCTGTACAACAGCTGAAAGATCAGCGTAGGGCTTATGAGGGAAGGACTAGTGGGGGTGGGGAACGTTTTAATGCAGTTTAATATGAACTTCACTGATAGGAATGGAGACAAAGTCTATATTAAGCCAGTGCATTGATCATGGCAAGCTGTTTCTGAAAACACAAAAAGGTAAATATAACAAGATGGGGGAAAAGTACACATTTAAAGAGGGGATTTCATGTTTAAATTCCTATTCCCATTCATTTTAGTTTTACACTGTAAAAATTGCATTATGTTTACTTTATCTGGCCAGATTTTAAGAACAGTTATGATGTCCAAAACCTAGGCAATAAGAACTCTTACTGTCCACAGAGATAAAAGAACAAGATTCCTAACATGAAGTACAACTCATGCTAGATGCTGGATGCATAGTTGGCACTTATAAGCAATATGCAAAATAATATTACAGAAACAGAACTAAACATTGCACAGAAGCAAAACCTTAATTACTGCTGAATTATAAACCCCTTTTACCTATTTTCCATCTCAAACAGGAGACTATGCATTCATAAAATGTTATCTGAAACATTTACTAGTCAGACCAATATTGTAATTATTTAAAATCAATGGCAAGGTGAATTAAGCACTCAAGATCACCTAAGACTAATGTGGAGATATTCCTTTAGTTTAAATACATGTTTAACAATGTTTTTATTTTATATTTCAAGAAAATAATATCCTCATCTTAAGGTAAAACAGTGGATTCAAAATATGTCTTGATATTTTGTCAGATAAATCATAGTGGTGACAGGAGAAAATTCCATCAAAACACTATGAACATTAAGTAGCATGAACTTTGGTCTTTCATTAACTAACAATCATTTGATTTCAGTAAGTTTGCCAACATTTCCATTATAAAGTCACTTTGCCACAAAAGTCTATGTAGGCTAGGCTTCTGTAAGGTCTCTCTTGGTAAAATTTTAAAAACAGATTCCATTTAAATCAATATGTTTAAATTCTATGCAAATACCAAGGGACTGTGGTTAAAAAGCATTTGTGCCTTTGTAACTCAAGGTGATCCTAAACAAGTTAAATTATTCAGGCAGTTAAGTGCGTAACATGAATTTGGAGTATTTAACTCCCCCCAAACCACCCCAAGCAGTAATTAAATAGCCAATATGTTGATTTTTTATAAGACAATATGCATGTACAGCAACAACTATTCAGAAAGGATTTTAGCAATTCACAGTTATTGCATACAGGGCAAAAGTTACACAATATATTTTTGTATTAGGCAAAATGTACATTAACTTTAGCAGTGTAATTTTGTAAACTGCACATTAGGAGTGCTTACTAAGATGGATTGACAATGTACTGTGAGTGTTTCATAGATTTAAAAGCTTGTTAGATATTTCTATTGTTTTCAAGCCACTGTAAAAGTAAAACAGAGCTATTTAGTATCATCAGAAGATTTTAGCTAAACCTTTTAAGTTACTGAATATTTATATAGCATCTAACATTTTCAAAATGCTGTGCAAGTACTACATAGTATTAACAGCAACAAACCCAGCATCCAGACTTCCATTCTGTCCTTCGCTCATTAGGTTATGCACCTTCTTCATATGCCAAAACAATATTAATGCAAGATTACAGTTGACATTTTAATCTGACAAATCAGAAAATTAAAAGTTACAGTTTCCACAGCAATAAATTCTGTGTTATTGTGCATATGTATTACCACTGGATCTAGGCTCTGTCTTAATATATAGCTTGACCCCTTAATATACATGCAGTCATACAGAGTCACAGACAGAAGGGCAGTGCCCTTTGTGCTGTATTTGAATTAGGACAAAACATGATACATTACCCAATATTGTATGATTGTGTAATGAAACCCTAATACACATGGTAAGTGACAGTTATGGTTGCTTTAGGAAGGTGTTCTATAATAAAAAAATGTTAATATATTTCAGACCTCAAATGATTTAAAACAATCCTAGCTTAGTTTAGATTTTCAAATTATGCCATCAACACTCAGTGAAATGATCGTGTTCTCTTCCCTGAAATGCTAGGAAGCGAGGCTCAAACCAGATCTCTCAAGCTTTCTAGTGGTATGATCAATGAAGCCCACAAATAACATTAAATATATAAAGCTTCTAAAATATAGTAATTAAGTCCAGCTACTGCCATTGAAAAAAAAACAAGCCTCGAACACAAAGCATTCTCACACAGTGGTGCTGGAACAATTTTTATAGTGGGGGTGCTGAGAACCACTGAACCAAAACTGTCAACTCTGTATAAAGGAAACCACTTCAAGCCAGTGGGTGCAGTTGCACCCCCAGCATCTCTAGTTCCAGCACCTATGTTCTCACATGCTTATTTAGTATTAATCAGGCCTAAAATGCTTCAGATTTTAGATTGACTGTATCAGAACTTCTCAGATCAGCAAGACTGTTTGTTCGCAAGTATGCAGCAGCTGCTCTGTTCATCAGTAACTTCCTGTGGTTTTAATAATTTATTCCCCCTACATATACTTTTGAGACTGTTACACCACTAGCTCTACAAACATACACACTCCTGTACAGATAACATGCTTATTTTGATTCTGAGAGAAGCATTTTATAAGCACCAAGTTTCCCTCCTGCAAGCCAAAAATCTGACCACTTTCAACCCAGCCTTCCAGATATCTTTGAACCTGCTTCACTGGCTCCTCAAAAGATTCATTGGCAGGGATGGGACTACATCAATATTCCCTGCTGGCTGTTGTAAGTGGAGGAGGTTCCATTCTCCCAGTCCTGCCTCCTTTAGGTGAAGAGTTTCTTCCTGGTTGTGTTGCTCCCCCTGTATGTTATTATTTCAATGCCTATTCATTTCCCAATTTGCCCCAACCCAGGCAGAGCAAGAGGAGGAACAATCAGCAGGAGCAGGCAGTGGCAAAACAGCACGTGGACAGCAGTGTCCCATCACAAAAACTTGATGGCAACTTCCCTCCTGCTGGGTAGCTATCCACAAGCTGAAAACTACGACTCTATAGGGCATTAGAACAAATAAAAGAGTCCCAGGTCTAAATGATTATCAGGTCTATTACAACCAACTCTCCCCCAATCTCAAGGTCCTTTAGAAGCACGGGCAGAGAGTCTGTTCAAACATGCAAATATTCAGGCCCATCACCTTTTAGATGCATGCTTAACTTAGTAAGACAAGTCATTTAATGTCAATGCTCAGTGCATGTAAACATTTGTAACTTTTTTTCTTTCTAATCAAGTATCGTCAGGAACATGGTGGGTGTATTTGTCCTCACTGGGGAGCTAAGTCTGGCAAGCTAGTGGTTTCATAAATCGAAGAGGTATGAACACAAAAAAGTACCAGAAAAAAAAAATCTTGATTTATGACAAGCCACCTTACTTTCATTTAAAAGCTGGAAGGATTTTCTGCAAACTTGCCAAAGAGATTCCCTTCTTGGCTAAGCCATGGCATGAACGACTTCAGTCCCATCAAGTGATTGGAGGAAGATTGAAAATGGAAGCTTAAGAAATGAACGGCGATCTCCACATTGTGACATAACTAGCACATCGCACAATGTTCACACATCCCACCCCCTACAATACTGAAAGCACACTGGGTAAGGTATATGTTGGCATCACTGGCTCCTTAACTATACAAGTGAGGCTGTATAGCCAGATGTCTGGACCCAAAGTACAAGCATCTTTCCAATGTTAAAAGGAAATTAAGTTCTGTGCCCCCATGCCAAGACCTCTCCACTATAAAACTATAATACGCGCGCGCCAGCATTGATTGAAGAGGTGGAAGTGTGAAGCTGGAAATCCAGAAGCCAAAACAGAAATTTTAGTTCAATTATACTGAATCAGTGAAATTAGCAGCCCAACAGAATGACATTCTAGAATAGAATGAAATTCCTACCATTGTAAAAAAACATTACAAGTTACCGAAGTGCATAGTACTGTTTCCTTAAAAAAAAAACAAAAGTTATTTGTAAACCTTCTTTTAGTTAAGATCAGGTATTTCAGTTTGTTACATTGCTGAAAATAATCCTGAAAATAAAGTTTATAAGGCAAGATTCCACATTAAACATGGCAAATTAAAGGGAAATTGGACTGATTTTGAGAGAGATAAAAATGCTTGCCATGGAAGGTGTGCATATTTGTTATCAGCCCAACAACTTTTCCCCAGTCTGATTCTTTTCAGCATTAACAGCTGTAAGTAAACATAGTGTGTCGAAGTTAGTGTCCATTTTAAATATGTATTCGAAAATTGCACTATATATCTTGATATAAGTATTTATAGCACCAGATATCCTGGAGTTTGTAAAGTCCATCCGACTTAAGGGAATACAACTTATCAATGAAGGAACACATGTAAAACATCCCTTATTATCAAACCATGTCACATTCTTTCTATTCCATGGTACTTATTGGACTGCAGATTCTATAATCCTCCTCTGAGTCCCTTCTGCATTTAATTCAGTTCAGTCTTAAGTAGTTAAAGAAACTGTTTTCAGTGGCAACTAATAACTACTGACCTACAGTGACACTGCCCTACAATAGGCTTGTCAGGCCTGAAAAAGTTGTACCAAAGAAGCTGATTAGGACTTCAAGAGGTTTGTAGCAAGAATCAATGGCTAGTCTGTACTAATGCTGTGGTTCCAGCACAGAAATGATAAAAGTGGAACACCATTAGTTATGCCTCATTAAGCTCCACAACCCTCCTAAAAAGAAATTTGTTTAGCCTGTATAAAAATCTAATGCAGTTTTAAGCTCTCTGTGTTGAATTTCATGGTATCTCAAAAGCTTCAATAAGATAAAGGCCAAAGATCCAAGAATGGTAACCAAAGCATCAACAGTAAAGTTAATTTTGAAGTTTTTGGTTTTCAATAGAACGTGTTTTTTCCTTTTTTGCTTTCTTTCTTAGCCAGAAACTCAATCTTTTAAAAAGAGAAATACTGAATTTTGCAACCCACAATAAAAATACATCATGGATTTAATATCTTGTAACAGTTTGTTTTTAAAAACTAATATATTTAAATAGAAAAAAAAGCCTAGTTTTAAGACTAACGAATAACATATTGTGGACTATGAGGGAGCTAAATATTTAAAAACTTTTTACAAAATTTAAGTGGCCATACCTTTCATATCTCTGTGGTGGCTGTTGAAACAGAGGTGTGGGACCTCGCCATGATTCTTGGGGCCGTAGATCTGTATAATAAAACAAAACAAAAAAGTCAAACAATATGCAAAAACCAGTTCCATATATCACTTATTGTTAAATACGTGTTAAAAAAATTTTTTTAAAAGTTTCAGAGAACTAACAAAAAACCCCAAATTGGACTTGCTGCCAAATACTTTTGGGCCACCGTTTTTACAGTTACACCAATGTTGAGTAAAGTAATTCCACTGACTTCAGCGGAGTAACTGTGACTTGAAACCGGTGAAAGAGCAGAGTTTCTCCATTTGTATCTTATTAATATACACAATGGAAAGCTAAATTTCAGGTAATCAAGAGGAAAAAATTACAATGACTGGGACCAATACACTGGTTAATGTTTTAAACCTCTGAATGTACACATTTTCTGGAATTTTTACAACGAAAGAAATCATATGACTTCTACTACAACTTTTGAAAAGCCTCTTTCAGACAACATTTAGCATTACCACCAAATACATTCACCAATATGCCAGGATGTGTGATCTTTGTAATTAGAGGGGGGGAAAGCAAATTGATAATGAACTGCAATATTTTTATAAGCATCAACCAATAATTCTGTCCTCTTTATTAGGCTGAATTATTCACCCTACAACCTGAAAGCTGATAGGGTGGAGACATGATTTAAGAATGCTGTATTTTCAACTTTGTCTGGCCACCAGAATATTATGATTTACTATGGGCCCTTCTGAACAGTTATTATACAGATGGAAAAAAAATTGGTAAAATCTGGCTCAGAGCACATGGCATTGCAGCAGTAAGAAACGGTAATGAAAGGGACCACCCACTTTTCAATTGTTTTCTTGTACTCAAGCTCTAACTCTGTACAAAGATGTACCAGCAACAACTTAGCTTTAATAAGACATGCAATTAAATGGCTGCTCTTCTTCTAAATAAATTGACCAGTAAACAGGATGAAAGAAACATCTAATCAATAGCTCCCTGGTCAGTTCACAACACTTAAATTGTGTATCAGTCAAAAGCTTCGGTTTCAGTGACATCTTTGATTATCTTCAATGGTGTGTAAGTGTGACCTAATTATAACAGCTGGTTCCAGAAGTTGTCTAATGGATATGCTTTGATAGGATAGTAATACCCCGTTAAATTGTCAATATTCAAGGACACCAAAGCTTAGCAATACTTTGATAGAACTCTACATTTACGTTTCCAATTGAGCTTTTAAGAAAAGCATGGATAGGGGGAAATCTAGCCTCTCTTCTAGGAACTCAGGCTGGATTGCTTGTGCATTTTAATGGTCTGACGTGAACAGAAACCTTTTATGGTAGCACTTGAGAGAACTCTGTAGTGTGGGCAGGTCCTACTGAAGATAACAGCTTTGCTGGTAGAAATAAATTCTGATCTCCAACAGTTCTGCTCTTCCTGCCTTGAGCCTCCTTTGATCAGAATGAGGCATGCTCACATAGGCTAGATTACAAAGTTACTTGTAGCGTGGACAATATATCCATTAGAGACTAGACTGAGATTCCCCAAACTCATTTAACTTGTAACTAATTGCTAATTTGAAGATAATGCATTATATATAAAAACAATGGTTTAGGGTGACCAGAGTGGCTGGGGAATTTATGGGATCAAATCAGGAAAAGGAAAAAATAGACTAATCAGAAAGTTTAAACAGTGAGGTCTATTATAGAGGATAGGACACTTCAAGAGAAGTGGATTCATCATTCTAATTAGGATAGTACCAAAGCTCTTGAGTATGTATTGCAGGGAACAGTACTGACTATACTGACCATTTCAATCTTCCATGATCCATAGTTTCAAACTTTAATTTTAAACAAACTCCATTTGAAAAGAAATGCAAAATGAAAGATCTGCATTTCAGGATTAAATATTTAACCCAAAGGTATGCCCATAATTCTTTTAATTAGACTGTCCACCTGGTGTCTCATAGTCCTGGTAAATGGCCCCACTTTTCCATTCATAGCTGTCAAGAAAACTGTCCCCATTCCTGGGCTTGGACTCTACCATGGTGATCCAGCCATATAAGACCTCTAGGCTAGATTCCTTAGTTCTCAGTACCTAAATAATACGGTCACCGGGTTCCCAAACTAACAGCTGTTCCATATGCTCAGAAACATCGCTCCAGCACTCTGATCTCTTTAACTGGCTCCCTATTGAACGCCTTGTCAAATTCATGGTTTTTGGGCCCAGTTTTAAGGGCTCCCCAGGAGACTCTTCCCCAAATTACTTCAGGGACCACCTCACGATGTGCTAACATGACCTAGGCACAATAGATGCATGCCACTGAAACAAAATAAGAACTTCCCAAGTCAGAGTTATGTTCAGGAGACAGATCTTTCAGCAGCTGACCCACAAACCTGGAACTCACTGCTGGAGGAGGCTGGGATGAAAAACTCCCTTTGATCTAGCTGTCCCACAGCCACCCCGCAAAAAGAACCAACTAGTGAACAAAAATTAAATACAGTCCTTGCTGACTATAGGGAAAAGGGTTTTTTTGTTTTTTTTTAATGTGTACGCTTTATAATGTTGGGAGCCACTCAGATACAGCTGTAAAAGAACTCAGACAGACTAACCAGATTATTGTGTGTCTGCTGATGGACAGCAGCAGCAGTATGAGAGTCTAGGGGGTGGGGAAAAAGGAGGCGAGTCAAACTGCCCTTTCCTGTCTAGTACACAGATAGAGAGTGGGGTGGAGGGGAAGGACACGTCACACTTCCAGCAGCATGGAGATGGGGTGCTCCCTCTTTTCTTTGCAGCTAGGAAGTAGGGGAGCACTCCAAGCAGCCAGGAGGCCATGCAGATGAAAGAAGCTGCCTTTGTGTTCCTGGCAGCTGAGAGCTACACATTTAATTCAACACTCACTTATAAAAACTCCATATCCTCTGCTCCTCCGTGAAGTCCAAGGAAAGCCCTCCAATGAGAGGAAATTAGTCCCCACAAGGTATAGGGTGCATCTTTCGTACTGACCCCCGAATCACAAGCACCTGCTGTATGTGTGTTTCAAGCTCTGTAACCCTCCCCTCCAACTGAAAAGTTAGGACACAGCCCCCTTCAGGAAGTAGCTCTGATCACATCTCCTTGTACAGCACTGAGGAACACGCAGATTAAGTATTCACAAGCAGGAATATCTTAATAATGAAGTAGAGTTTAAAACAAACTTATTACCATTCTTTGCATGTTTCTGACAGAAGATCACTTTAAGAAGGAAAAAAAAGCCTGAAAGTGAATGGTACTTCAAAAAGCTACAAGCAGGAGAGGAAAAAACGACAGTTAATATTTTCTTTGGTCTTTACAAATTAGGCATTTCCTAGAGCTATAAAGCTATATAAACTGCCTTCTCCAGCAACTCCTTAAGTAACAATTTATCTAATCAGTGTAGCAATCAAAGACAAGATTTCATGTTTACTGATTGCACTAATCAAAATCACTTTTCAAATGCAGCTAATTGACAAGTTTACTGACTGAGATGAAAGTCATAAATCACATACTCTGGATTGCAGAAACCAAATATGCCATTCACACAGTACCACCAGACTGCACTTGACTCCCCCAAGTTATCAGCACACAGACAATTATTCATCAACTGAAAATTGGCACATCAAAGTCAAATCAGAGAACAACGGTAAGAAACACCCACAGCAGGCTCTTGAAAAAGAGGTGGTGGTTTGATTGAACACATTGCCCTTCTAGAGTCCCATTTTACCTCATCATATATAAAATACAAATCTCCTAAAATAAAATCTCGCTTCCTCAACCCACAGTTTTAACTGCGTTATCTCTACTTTTCCCAGTACATTTTAAACTAGACAAAAATTGAGAGTGTGTGTTTTCCGGGAGCTTTTTAGTCAGATTACTATCTTTGACATACAACTATTCCCACTCATCAAGGCCTATCTTCTGTCCTCATCTGTAGTTGTTTTATAGTAATACAAAAAGAATCTTTTGATATAATCTGTGTGCGTGTCTCATTTAGAAAATCTTTTCCACGTGGCAGTGTAGGACTGCCCAGCTGAAGACTTGTGACTTTTCAATATCATCTCCAAGAACTCCTGGCAGAAGATTTTGTCCTCAGGCTTATTTGAGACACCAGTCGAAGAGCCTCTGGATGTTGGTGAGGCATTTGTCCTTGAGTTTTGAGAGAGAGAGAGGGGTATAAGAAAGCTGCCACAGCTAGATCCAGAAGCCCACAGTACCCAAAAACCCTGTTTAGCCAGAATTACAGCTAGCAGTAGAATTAAAGCTCAATCCTTTTTTTATTGCCTTGGGAATCATTTGTATTGCAGGAAAAACATATGGCATGTTTGCTACAGTTTAGTAAGAGGGCTACTGTCTACTGAAGGAAGACAAATGCTAAATTGCTCTCAGCTTGAATATGTGTATGACCAGAGATCCACAGAAGCCCATCTACTATGGGTCATCAGCAGGCCAGTTGTGGGCCACACTCTTTGAGGCATTCATTAGTAGGACCACAGAAAAGTGATCTGAAGAGAGATTTCTTCCGAAAACATCAGATTAGAGTCTGTATGGTATCTTGATGTATCATTACTGGATTGCAGAGGGCTTCATTCTCTACCTGGCAAATGGGAGTTGAGCTAAGATACATGATGCCATTAATTCCAGGAGCCTCAGGAACACATGAACTAGGTATTGACTGGACACCACCAAGCATTTCCTGAGATCCTTCTTGAGGAAGGTCAACTTTTGCTATTGTTGACACTATGCATACTCCAACCAGGGGTCATCTTTTGAGTAGAACTGAAAATGGATTTCTCTTGGCTTATCCTTATGCCCTGTAAGTCTTTGGCAAACCAGATTGTACACTCTACAGCATCTGCTCCCTCACTAACCAATCACTGAAGTATTGGAAGAGGTGGATACTAAGCCTCAAGTCCACTGCCACCAAATTTAGGGCAGTTAGGAAATAACTTGAGTGTAGTAGGAAGGTCAAACTAGATTTTCATGGCTTGAGGTAAAGATATCTCCTGGAAAGTCTCAGTATCATCAACAGAAGAGAAGGGAATAGGCAACACAGAAATTGGTAAAGAGTAAGGAAACTTCTTAGTCTTCTGTCCCTCCTCTTCCTCCAATTCAGAGGATACTCTGTTCAGGATACTTAGGAAATGGCAAACACAACGGCAACATTTTTACTTTCCTTGCTTTTTGAAAGATGCCTTTAAGAGGACTGAAGATGGCAATTGATGCCACATGTTAAAGGAAAGCTGAACTGCCCATAAGATTGTTGACTTGACATCCCTTTTCCCTACATGGGTGGGAAAGTCCAGGGGCACAAGAATCAATCTTCATGCAATGGAAGAGTAGGGAAACCGGCACTAGGGAAGTAATAATGACAGAAAAGGAAAATCTAACATTAGGAATAGACTGGATTTTTGATTTGCAGAACCACACCAAAAGAAGGGGAGACTTCAACAGCATTCCAAAAAAAAAAAGCTGAACTATTATCCTTGGAAATAGATGCTCAAATGAGAATACAAAATATTCTTGTCTTGGCAAGTGTTGGATCTGAGAACCAACCAAATCCAAGGACCCATTCAAGGAATGATCTTCTCTTTTATTGAATCTTCCGATTGGTAGAATGGGGCTCCTTTGGGAAAAATGTAGCGGAAACCCCAAGATCGTTCCTGAAACAAACCGATGGACTGGAATTCGACATTGATCAGTGGATTCAAGCCTCCTGAATTTGAAGGAATAATGCTATTTGTATCTGGAGTGTCTTCTATACGAGATGCACTCAGATGCTATGGTGATGCAAGAACGTAAGTACCTAAATGAATAGATCAAATCCATGTATCTAAGGCTCAGAGGATTGCTTTGAGAGTTCTCCCTCAAACTGCCAAGACATGATCTTCAAAAATGCAGAAATCAGTACCAGATACTCATGGTACTCCAAATGGGTTATTCAATCCCAACATTTGTTTCCTTTTCTCCCTTCAGATGAACACAAAGATTTGAAGTCTAAGTATTTCCTATGATCAAGGCAAAAGACAGTTATGCCTTTCATTCTGATTATCACATTCTTCTCTCCACACCATTACACATTCTCTTCTATTTCTGATTACTATAAACACTGTTTAAAAAAAATCAAAGTTAGTAGTTAGGGCTGGTGTCGTTAGCCTCTGTTTGCCAGATGCTGGGAATGGGAGACAAGGGATGGATCACTTGATGATTCCCTGTTCTGTTCATTCCCTCTGAACACCTGGGCACTGGCTACTGTCAGAAGACAGGACACTGGGCTAGATGGACCTTTGGTCTGACTCAGTATGGCTGCTCTTATTCTTAGTAGCCACAGTCACTCCACATTGGTTAGAGCAGCTGGGAAGGCTGTATGTGCAATGTGATACCTCAAAAATTTAAAGGTTTGATCCTGCAGTCCTTTACTTTGGGACTGGACAATATGTTTAATTTAAAATGGCTACCATTATTTTATCTCAACTATTCACTTCCACTTCCTGGGACTTCTGTTATTACTGAAATAATAAAGTTCGACACTCTCCCATTCTACAATTAATTTGCTCTCTCTCTCATGAATGCGTGCAAGCTGGCTAAAAGTACCGCAAATTTATAACATTATTTTCCCATTAGCTTTTTGCCCTCTCTTGTCTGTTTGTCCCAACTCTTCAAAACTAGGTTGGTCGCTCATCTGTTTTCCAAAATGGGTTTTCCCAAGAATTCAATAGAGAAATGAAAGTCATCATTTTAGTACCTTTTCAGGCAGTTCACCTAACTTTCCTCCTGCCTCTCTGAGGCCCAGTTCTCTCCATACATCTGCTACCATTATTGCCCACTGTAAACAGATTGAGCATGTAGCAGTGTCTGATCATGGGAGAAAGGAAGGTGGAAAGCTTAAGAGTTTCAACATATGAATGATTAACCATTTTAGGGTAAAAAAAGCCTACTTTAAAATATAACTGCATGAAAGCATGATAACTGGGCCTGAACTTAGGAAAGAAAGTCTTACTCCCTATGCTCAGTCTCTTTTCTTGCTGTTCTGCTCCGTTGTCCAGGACACAAAATCCACATCTGACACGTTTTCTGCTGGTGCTTCAGAGATCAGGATTCTGGCAAAGCCTGTAGGTTTCACTGTTGTCCATGAGAGGTTATCCACTCAATTCTAAACACACTACATGTTTAAAGCCCACCAAGTTTTCCCCCACCACTCCTGTTTCTAACATTGGGTGTGCTGACAGTCAACAACACAATCCTGCTTGAAGAAGTACAAATGCAGTTTTACAGAAAAGATCTTAGAACAATTTACTACACTATCACCATACAGAACAGCATCAAAGCGGTGCAACAAAGAGCAACACAAGATCAATCATTTGGAAGTGAAACCCCTAAGTGACGTAGGCCTTTAAAACAGATGAATTCTGAGCAACTGTGGGCACATCAAACATATTGGCATGTCAGGTTAATGCAGGGTTGTAGGAGGAGACTAAATTCATTTCAGAACACGACTATTAACATTTAACCAGGTGTAAGGTGAGAGTCAGGGAAGTTTATCCATTATCCCACATAGCTCAGATACTTTTTTCTAATCATACATTGAATAACCAATGATTAAAGCAAAGAGGACTTTTTAAAGATTATCTTTTGGAAGTTTTTCAATATTTTCTAGGATTGTAAGTATCCATATTCCCTTTAATAGGATTTTGACTACAGCAGAACCCCATTTACCTGAGCCTCCATTTTCCAGCTCTCTGCATTAATCGAACCACCAGTGTGCACACACAGGAATATGGAAAATTGATGCTTTAGCCCCGGTCCCCATCACCCAGGGCTGAAGCATATAACTTAGCTTCGCAGGGGCCACTGTGGTGTGAGGCCCCAGTAAATTGCAACAGAAAGGTTGAGAAACACTGTTGTAGACAGTCGCTATAACGTTCAGGGTTAGAGTGTAAAAATGACCAGTACCTGTACAACTTGTTAAAAACTCACATTAGTTTTCTTGTTATTAAATGAACAAAACATTATTTGCAAAACTAAGGGTTTGTATATTGTGTTAAGCAGGTAAGTAGATGAGAAAGGGGGTAATGTTTGAATGCTTTTCCAAGATGGGGCAGCTAGTTTAAAAGCAACTCCGCATCTTAAAACAACAGCGAAAACTCTTTGCCGATTCTCCTGATTAGCTGAATTTTTTATTATCCAGTCTGGCCCCAGTCCCAGTTAGATCAGCTAAACAGGATTCCACTGTATTTGGTGCTACTCTGAGCAGAGTTTTCCGATCTAGACAGTTCAATCAACATCAGTGTAACTCTTATGCTAAACATCTTTGATGCAAAATGTCAGTGTTGACATTCGAATGGCTACCTCAAAAAGTGCTGATGCTCATGTAGTGCTAAAGAGAGGCACAAAGGAAAAACAGTTTTTTTCCTTCCCCTTTGAGTACAAAGAGATGGTCAAGTTTCTTAACCCTCCTGTGCGGGACACAACAGTTTAAATATGAGATGTTGCAAATCTCAAACTTAGTTTAGATCAACACAAAATAAATAGGTCGAGACATTTCTTTCACACTTATTTTAAAAGTGAAATGGGCTCAAAATTCAGAACCCCTTGAGTAATGAGAGTCTTAAAATAACTGACGGAGCTTTGAACAGGAATAACGTTTCAAATTCCCACTATATAACAGTTTAAACCCTTTCTTTCTGCCTCATACAGAGAAAAGTTTTCAAAGCACTAACACACAATGCAGAGGTAACAATTTAAGGAGATAAAAAAAAAATGAAATCTGTTCAATATTCTAGTTCTTGGCAAAGACAAAGCAAGCAATTAATTTTTTTAAGGCTACATATAATGGTAGTTGCCTTGAGACATGTCTTATGGTCTTTTTGGATTGCAGCCACGCTTTACAGTGATAGACTCAAAGCGCTCAATGTATTTAGCTTAACAAAGAAGAGGTTAAGGAGTGACAGGCTCAGAGTCTGTAAGTGCCTACATGGGGAACAAATATCCGATAATTGTCTCTTCAATCTAACAGACAAGGTACAACAAGATACAATGGTTGGAAATTGAAGCTAGACAAATTTAGATTGGAAATATGGCATGAATTTTTAACAGTTAAGGTAAATAACCACTGGAACAATTTACAAAGCATTGTGGTGGATTCTCCATCACCTGCAATAAAATCAAGTTTGGACATTCTTCTAAAAGATATGCTCTAGTTCAAAGATAAATTGTTTCGGGGAAGTTCTATGTCCTGTGTTATATAGGAAGTCAGACTACATGATCACAGTGATCCCTTTTGGCCTTGGAATCTATGGCAACTCTACATGTACAAATGCAC
This sequence comes from Gopherus evgoodei, assembly GCF_007399415.2. Taxonomy (NCBI): domain Eukaryota; kingdom Metazoa; phylum Chordata; order Testudines; family Testudinidae; genus Gopherus; species Gopherus evgoodei. The sequence goes on along the minus strand of NC_044324.1, from coordinate 220,120,160 downwards.
CTGCTCCAATAGTAGAGTACAGTATTAATATTGCAGATGTTGGCCAGTGGACCCCCGCAACTGTACTTAGTAGCACAGATGCTTGTGTCGCTATCTCCAGTCCCTCCTAGTTAATCTCTTGGAGGGACAATTTTAGGGAATGCTGATGCTAGATTTTAGTAGTTGTACTTCTACTTTCTGAAAAAGCATGTTCATTCATAGATTGAGAAAAGAGTCTTTTCTTTTAAATTAAATTGATGACTTTTCTGTTTTATATTGGCAGGCAACTAGTTTTCTATTTTGTTGTTTTCTGCCAATGTAATAGAAACACCATGAAGTGAATTTTTAAAAATGCTTTCCTCAGCAGTGATTTAACAGGCTGGCTCCCAACATAAGAATACAACTGAGCTAACATACAACATCAGCACCTGTAACATTGGGGGTTGGGGAGGGGAGGAGAGAGAATGACAAGAAACTGAAAAAAAAGCATCTGTCTACACCATAGTCACAGACTGAGCACTGGCTCGTGCTGTAATGCACAGTTACAGCAGTTGTCACTTTTTGTTTTATAAAATGGTTCCCTTCTCCAAAGCAGGACAGTGGGGAATCTGTATCAGAACCCAGGAAGAAGCAGAAACATAATTCACTTTACTCAAGTCTTGTAACTCCTAACCATTCTAAGTGCCTTTCCTATAGTCAGCAACCCATGAATGTGCTCTTAAACCAAATAGCCCTTCAATTTTATCATGAAGAATACTATGTAGTTGTAGCAAAATAAAAGTCAGACAGTTCAATTTTAAAATTCATTAAATTTGATAATGCGGGAGGGGGGAGGAAGGGGTACAAAACAAAAAAACTTACTTGACAACAATTTAGGAATCTGTGGTTGGCCACCTAGAAGTGGTCTGTATGGGTTTCCCTGATAAGCCCCAAGTGGTGCTGCATTACTGTAGACTCCACTTCCTGACTGTCCTCTTTCCCGTGACATTGCATGGCTGTAATGTAAAAGAAATGGAAAGTGGTACAAAAGTTATTTTCTCAAAGCCATATTACTAGAACAGCTGCTACCAAGCCAGTCAAACATGCAGCTTCTCCAGCATGCTGATGGAGATGCTCATGAGCAGTGCAGTAATGCACCACCTGTAAAGGTCCCATGCACAAATGTGAAACTCACATTTTATGACCTACTTGTTTACTGTGAAAATTCTCTTATGCCACAGCTTGCCAAAGAAAAGTAGTTTTTTGTTTTTGTTTTTTTTTTGGGGGGGGGAGGGGTTTGCACAAACAGTGTAAAAGTTTAGGTAACTATCATACATATTCTGTAGAAAAAATGAAAATGCAGATACATTTAAGAGCTGTTTCATTGTAGAAGTACCTTCACTAAGATTTTGAAGTTGGTTTGTTTGGGAATTTTCTTGTATTTTTAATTAACGTTTTAATAAGACATCATGTTCTCAACATAGCTGTCGTTTTGTGACTGCAAAGCATGGCAAGAGGGAAAGCGATTCATGTGCACTTGCAGTGAAACAATTCTATTTCCCAGGGTGTGAATGGAAGGAAGAGTGTTGCTTGCAACTTGTCATTCCTCATCTTTCTTCCAGGCCACAATTCAATGGACAGAGACTCCCACTTCCCTGGCTTTCTACAAGTGTCATCTCTCTCCCTTCCCCAAGCCTCTTATCTATCTTTAGTGCCTTTGTCTTCCTCCTTGAGAAAGACGTTGAAGCCCAGCAGTTCAAACGGTTGGGACAGTCTGAATTGGCTGTTTGGTAATGTTAATGTTAACCTCCTTTAAAGCATTTTCTGTACTTCTACGCTGATAATACTCAATAGTGGCTTGTTAGCTCTACTCATTCTCCCCAACAAGCAGATTCAAAATTATACATGCCTGCCTGTGCACCTCAGCTTAGAAAAGTACAAACCTAACCATTAGTTTCCGATGTATAAATTTCAGATCATTCCTTTTGCTTGCAGCATTACTATCTAGGATTCCTAAATACTCAGAAAAATCATTTGGAATTTTGGAGCCACATCATCAGTTAAACGTGGTGAACTGACTTCCATCTTTGTCCAAAGTACTATCAAAATCAAATGGATTATGGCAGACCACATGAACTCTGAACGAACGTCATTTAAGAAAACAAAAACATGGAAGACATCCCAATTCTAGTTACACAATCTTAACTATTACTTCTCTGTAATATTCTCCTTGTAATTTCCAGTACTTCAAAGGAGTACTGGAGAAGCAAAAGTTGAAGAAACACAGCAGGAAAGCCAATTAGAAATACTTTACAGAAAAAATAATCAACCAGAAGAATGTAAGCCGACTATAAAATTCAAGTATTTAAGAACATTTTGAAAATGTAACTCATCAGTATTGATTTTCAATATATAATTGTTTAAGTGACCCACATATAAACACCAACTTTAACCACTGATCATTGTATATTCCTTTATTATTAGAAAAGAAAAGATAAAAGGCATCTCAGCAAAGCAGTTAAGAATTGCTACTTTCACTAAGTGTTTTCACTGCTACTCACCCTAAAGTTCTGAATGCAGACTGGTCCAAATGAACTGGCCTTCTGTCTCGATTAAAACCAAGCTGGGGCCTCCAAGGCCTGCCATTATTGTTGGTTTTTTCCCAGTCACCTGGCTTCAGAACTGGTGTAGGTTTTCTGAATATTAAAAAGAGACAACAATAGTTTGTTTCTCTATGCATCATTATAAAAATGAAGGAAAAAGATGACAATTACTTACTTTGCTCCAGGTAATACTACAGCCTTGAAAACAAAGTCTTCTTGAAATTGTGGATCTTTGAAATTGATACTAAGAGAAAAAAAATATTTGAGATAGTTATGCTGGATATACATTTGGCCTGATACATAAGATCAAACTATCCTAATGAAATAGCAGTTTCCTGCATTATTTACAGAAGTGATGCAGCGTACTTAACTGAATTATTTTTTCTAATTGCCAAGTTATTGGTGTGCTGTTTATTCATCATGCCAAAACTTCCAGCAAAAAGTGCAGGCAAGGGCATATGGGATACACTGGCTCAAACAGGCCCCAATATACTCCAGAGGGATGCCTCTCTCCCTGCACTAGATGTCAGCCCAGGAATGGATGTGGAGTTGTTAGTCCTACATGCAACAGGGAAAGGGCACCTTGCAAGCCCTTAAACATGGTAGGCCCAAACCAAAGCTCTAGCTAAGAAGATCATTCATTTTAGAGCTCATCTTCAGGGATCCTATGTATCAATAGAGTGAAAACAATCCTGTGGTGCAGCAGCACATCCACAGGCACCTGAGGAAAAGAAGGGGACTGAAGATTCCACACACAGTATTTCACATTCTTGCAGAAGTTAGCAATGCACAGGAACAGAGTCAACCTGTGGAACTCCTTGCCAGGGGATGCTGTGAAGGCCAAGACTATAACAGGATTCAAAAAAGAACTAGATAAGTTCATGGAGGATAGGTCCATCAGAGGCTATTAGCCAGGATGGGCAGGAATGGCGTCCCTAGCCTCTGTTTGCCAGAAGCTGTGAATGAGCGACAAGGGATGGATCACTTGATTATTTCCTGTTCTGTTCATTCCTCCTGGGGCACCTGGCACTGGCCACTATCGGAAGACAGGATACTGGGCCAGCTGGACCTTTGGTCTGACCCAGTAGGGACATTCTTATGTAATGCTTGCTTGGTGGGCTGACTGAGAGGTAAAGAGACTTAGACTGTAAGCTCCTTGGGTCAGGGATAGTCTTTGTTCTGCGCTAGTACAGCACCTAACATAATGAGGTGTTAGTCCCTGACTAGGGCTCCTAGGTGCTATGTGAATACAAATAATAAACAAGGAAAGGAAGCATGAAAAAAAAGAGAGTAAATAAAGTCTTTTTATTAATCAGTATTTAATATTCTTGTATCTGCATATTTTCCCTCTGGAAAGGGAAGGGGAGGGAAAACTGAAAGAAGTTGCCAACTGTGCACTCGAGGAAGCATCTTTTGGCCAGCAAGTGAAAGGGTTGGTGGGACTCTCTTCCATGGAATAGTACCATTTCCCCTTGCATTTGATGAAGGACGCCCCAAATCCCACCTGAGCTGCCTGTTCCAATACGTGGATATGTACATTGGCTTCAGTGGCATTCTGTAGACTCAGTACAGTAAGCTGTTCAAGGTGACGGGGGCACACTCTTCTGGCTACCTTGGGCCAGTGGAACAGCCCCTGGAATTGGGGACAGTGGGGTGGAAAGGTATACCCCTCCCCCCCCAAGTATGCTGGGCATAGCTCTGGCACACCTAAGGATATGGCACTCTGGCTTGGCCTTAACCAAGAAAGGCCTGGTGCCAACTGATGCAAGTCATTCTGAATCACTCTGGAGAGCTGCTGCATGAGAAGTGACCAGAGCCTGGTTTCCCATCTCTTCTAGCCCTTGGTGACACACAGAGTACCTGCCGAGAAGCTTAGCGTCACCCAGGCATCAGAGGCAATGTATGTGTGGGTTAAGCATAGACATTGTTGAATCACATGGAGCGCATCATTTGAAACCTGTTATCTCACTGGCTACCCTATGTCAATGCAGGGTACCTACCGCACTAAAAGGAATAATGAAAAAGGAGAACTACGAGGGAAACAGCAATAAATCTACTCTAACGATAATAAATGTTTGTTTCCAACAAGGAAAACATGTCAGAAGGAAAACCAGCTGGAGGCTAGAGGGATTCTGACTACATGCTCTGGTGACTGGAAAGAACTGCAGGGTGGTGCCATGGGTCTTGATACAAACTAGGGTCAAAGCCTTTGGTATCTCACAGGAGCACCGCAACAAGGAAGGAAAGGCTTACAGCAGAAAAAATATGCTGCGGTAGGTGTAGTACCTGACACTACTTTTAACTTGTTACTAGAAAGTGACCAAATTCCCATTTGACCATGTTGTCCTTTTAATAATATCCTGAACAGGCGCATCCTGGATATTTCAGCCTTGAACTACCTGCAAGCAGATAGTCCTATCTAACTGAGCCATGCTATACCCCATTTGAGACTAGGGAGTACACAGACCATGACTAATTTTCTCTCTCAAATATTTTATATATCTCCAGAAGTGAAAGGTTACAGGTGCAGCATTAGACACCCTCTATTGTAATGCACCAACTTAAAGCAAATCAGAATGACCTACAGCATTCTGGTTCTAAATCAATTTACTGTCAAGTGCATGAGTAATTCAATCTTTTGTGACTAAAGATTTATCCTTGGAAGATTTGTATGGTTCTGGTTGGACAACAGTATGCTTCATGATGAATAAAGAATATCATGGTTAAGGCAAAGTCAACATTTATTCCTACATATGCTGCAACAAAAAGTAGGCCAAATTGCAAGAAATGTGGCTACAGGTGAAGATTTCACAATGAGTGGGATACTTGTTTTTTCTGTCACTTGGTCTTCTCTGAGAAGACATCTGTCAATCTGTACCAACATTACTGATCAGGCCCCGCACATATAGATACAGACCTATGCATTCAAAGTAGGCCCATAAACACTACCAGGTGCCACCAACCTCAAAGAGAAAGTTGGAATGACAGATTACAGGAGGACTGTCATGCATTAGCAGGATTCTCTGTGAAGACTCCAATTTACAGATGAAAAGTGGTCCCATTCTCATAGGAGAATCCATCTGTCAGTCTATGGCTCTACTACAGGGACAGAGAAAGCCATAGCACAAAAGGAACAGAAGACTAAGAAGAGGGGACAGACTCCCTTTAATCATCAAATGAAGGCGTTAAGTCAGAACAGCAGAAAAGATACATGAAAGAGAATGAGCTTCCACCAATGATGGTATTGATTATTTATATTTTTAATAAAATACAGGAAACGGCCTTCAGGATCCAGTGACCAAAGGAGTTTTCAGAGGATGCCTGTACTGTGATATAACAGCCCTTTAAAGGCTTGTCAAGGGAGCATGAGAGTCTGGCAGTGCCTTATTCCAGCATTTTCTGCCAAGAATACAATTATAGGACTCGGAATTTGAGTGTTCAGGGAGAGGAATTGCTCTAGGGAGGGCAGTAATCCAAGACTGCTGCCTCTATTTAGGACCTGAGACCAGTGTGCCCAGTGTAGGGCGGTTGGTAAATCCCCAAAGCACTTTGGAACTGCTAGGATATGATTACTGGAAAGAGTGCAGAATATCATGTAGTCAAGGAGGCAAGATGGCTGGGGGCCTTGCCCCAAGACAAGGAAATGAATTTTGTCTTCTGGGCTTTGGTCTCTTGAAGGGTCTTCTTATAAAAAAGCAATAAAACTTTGCCACCAGACCCCCTGGGGAGAGTAAAGACGTGGACAAAGAAACCCAAGTGGAGAAAATCTGTTATACCATAACTCCATAGGTATAAGCCCTTTGGTTTGCTTAAGCCCTCAACAATGTGTAAAGGGAATGAGTGGAAGGAAATGAATCCCAGACAGAGGAAAACCTTTTAGACCACATCAGACTGACACTGGGTTTGACTCACTGAGAAATGTTAACTTCAGATGACCTTTGCACAGCACATAGTGCTACAAAAAGGGTCAAGCAGTAGGTGGCTTTCTAAAAAGCTACCCTATTAAGGTAAAACTTTAGAGCCCTAGAGTCATGGAGAAAGGAAAATTCCCTGATTAAGGTAAAAAGGAGAACAAACCCTTAGAACTATTCTTCAGTTTAACCCTAAGGACAACCTTATTGGGGAAAGCTGTATGAAGGGTTTCTTACAGATCAGGGACAGTCCAAAGAACTGAGACACCAACCTATTACACTGCAGTTTAACTTTAAAAAGGGATACTGTCAATTTGACTTTATTGATCTTTACCCTTACAAAAATCAATTCAGTTTGATAGAGCACCATTATAGGCACAATGTCATGAATATTTCCTGCAATATTTTTAAAATGCAAATGAAGATTTTAATATGACATGTTGGAGGCATTTTTTACTTGTTTATACTCTCTGAAGGACAACTCAGGTTCAGCAGCCTACCATGACAAAGTTCATGCTTCATGTCAGAACACAAGGTAAAGTTAACAACATTTTGTAGCTTTGGTTAACTTTTAATGTTTTCTTCACATGCATAAGAGATTAGATTCTGAAGCAATCTATGACAAGGTGCTGATTCTGGAGCAAGTTCAACAGCTACAGAACCCCAGATTACACTGGGCTTGGATTGATACATTTCAGTAAGCAAAAAAAAGCAAAACACCCCACAACCACTAGCACATTCACACAACATTAACTCACCTGATGGCAGAATTCTGTGTCAGATCACGCAACAATGGAACAGGAGACTCTACTGTCCTAATGAAAGGAAAAAAATTACCAACTTCACTTTCCCCAATTTGAGACTGTTGCTATAATTCACACGTTCCTGTCTGAACAAAGCAATCTATAACCCACACACACTGAAGTTTTGAAGAATTGTATCGCTTTACAATTTAACCAATGGCTAGCTGTTCTTACATCTTTTTAACAGTAGTTTCCAAAAGATGCAAGAGTTTCCTTTCTAATTAAAGTAGACTACATTGGATGCACAGTTCTAACTAAACTGTGCCCCTTAAATCCAAGCAGTCAACAACTTGACACGCAGAAGGAAACTGCCTCTGTTATTAATCAGAAGTATGCTCCTCCTCTGAAGATAACAGCAATAAAAGCCTCACTCCCTGTTTCATACTCCTGCCTGTGATCAATTTCAGAGTACTAAATAGCTCACTGGATCAACCTTTAGGTCATCAACAAGTGCTGTGCACCCCCCTGGTTGGGCACAGTGATCACCATCTACTTGTTAGTTCCTTTTGACCAAAAACTGCAGCTTCAGTAAACCAAGGCATAGGCAAGTGTGTATTACTACCCTCAGAAAACATGAATTCCAGGAGAATACTTCTAAGTATAATACGGCAATAGATCCCTTCTCCTGGGCTGCATCTATGCTAGGAAATTTTAGCAAAAACTTGCCACTGATTTACAGCTACACCAATGATAGATTTATGAGAGGACTGGTGTAGACAGTGCTTCCATAACTTGGTGCCTTGAGTGCACTACAGGTCCCACAGCTGCTTAGCATTAATTCTTCCAGATCTCACCTGCACTACCGCTCCCTTCGGTGCAGCTTTAATTCTGCAGGAAATTTTGATAAAATTCCTCAATGTTTAACGACCCAGAAGTGGGGATCTATATTAGTCACTCTTGCCTAAGTTACATTAGTTGATCAACACAAATCAGGGTGACTGGGAAGAAGTTATTCTTAGAGGAGCTTCCCTGTTGTGTTTAATCAAAGTTTATCAGAGCTTTCAGCATCTTATTTAAATGGGTTTCACAAACTAACTTAATACATCATTTAAAAAGCTCTGTGTTAATGAACGTTTTAAAAATTACGCATCGAAAGGGTATGCTCCTAATTTACTGCTAGGCCCTAGACAGACAACTAAGCATGCTTTTCTCTGGGTTATTCTCTAGTGAATTCAACAATAGTATGAAGACAAATGATATAAAATTTCGATGGGCATGATCCAGTAAAGCACACAGTGCTGCAACCTCAACATCAGACTGGAACAAGATTCTCCTGATCTACTGAAAGATGATCAGACACCCAAACACCACAAGATTATTGAAGACAGTAGTCCCACTTATGATCTCTCCCCTGCTCCCCCCCACCACCACTAGCTCTTCAGCTGTTAAAGTTTACCATGTAGTACGTGGTACACAGTATTCTCTTCATATCAAATACATAAGACCCGTCTCTCCCAGAAGGCAAATAATGAAATTAGGATGACCTCTATTGATTTCATAAATAATGAAGATACTTTCTCGAGCATGTTAAAGCCCACTACCTTCCAGAGGTCTTAAGGCAAATCCTTCCAAAGCAGAGCAATGCAATGGGACTGGAAAACCATAAACACTAGTTGAAGTTTTAAATGGATAATAGCAAGCAACCTGCTTTGAACTCTAATGGAAACAGTACTTAATTCCAAAGCCCAGTATTTAGAGAAGTCAGACTTTTCTGGGTTTTTGTTGGGGAGGGGGGGAGTTTTGTTTTAGTTCAGACACAGCTAAAGGAAGTATCCTTCAGCAGCAAACAACTCAGACTGAAAGCTATACTCACTGATCTGGAAGAACTGCATTTTCATTCAGAGTAAGTTTTCCCTGGATTCCATGGCACAGTTCAGGGGGTATATCCACTGGCTATAGAAAAAATACTTTTTCAGCTGAAGCAGACAACCACACCACTCCCTCCCACAAATGCAATAACCTTAGAACAAAACGTAACATACCTCTGTGCTATTGGATTTGTACAGTTCTAAAACAAAGTCACAAAGCAAGTGATGTTTTCCAACAAACAGAACATCGCCACCAAGACTATTTCTTCTGTCTAGAATAGGAGAAAGGGAAAATAGCACCGTAATTCAGCATGAAGGAAATTTAAAGCAGCAATATATGCCAAGACAGCACCATTTTGTTGACAAGTGTCTGCAGTAGCTCACTAACTCTCTACTGAAAGTTTCATTTCTGTTAAGGAGATACTGTAATGCATACTCCATTGATATAAGTTCAAATTCTTCTCTATGGCTTGCACTTTTGAGGGGGATATGGGTCTCAATCAAGGAAATATTTATCTGCTAATTATTTGCAATGGTGTGACCACACTTGTACAAACAAATCAATGTGGCCCTAGCCTCTGTCCATCAGAACGGAGATATCCAATCGGAATTAGGAGCTCTGACAATCTGCTTTGTGGAGGAAGTCTCCTCGGTTAATGACTTGCAAGGCTGCAAAATATAGATTAGTCTGCTCTTATCCTGTAGGGACCTGTGTGTTAGTATGCCCTAACTTTCCACCCAACAGGCCGAAATGCAGAGCAATATGAAAGCAGGGAGAGGTCCTAGGGAAGCAATCTTTCCCCCAACAAGCCCATAATAGTAATTTCTTCACCATGACTAGGATCTGAATGCAGGCTTCTAGGTTCTTCTCCCTGGCATCCAGAAGCAGAGGAACTGCTGAAAGGTCTGAGAAGGGAATTGTCTCTATGTAGGATCAAACATATGTGCTGAGGCTTCCCTGGGCCTTTGATGACTGACCCAAGTTTCAGGATTTTTTCTAAGGATGGCAACACTTTTCTCCTCTGTGGTATTGTTTGCATCCAAGTGCTTTTACCCCTGTTCAAGAAGAGTTCCAGAGAAGGAAGAGGTTTGGAGTGAGATGTGCTACTAAATCCACCTTCAGGCGCAGAACCAGGAGGGCATGAAAAGTTTATTTATGATTGTAATTCTTTTGCAAATGTAAGAATGACAGCTGTTGTGTTCAGGACAGAGCAGTCTTTCACTACTATCTGGATAACAGTGAGATGCATGGAAAGGACTCTGCGTTAGTTTTTTTTGTGAATCCTTTACTTGATAGGACTGGGAAAGGAAAGAGATAGAGCCTTCCCATTCTTTGGCCAATTCATCCCCTGGTTTCAACAGCCACCTATGGCAGAGGAGTCCCAGCGTAGGATGGGAGAGGGACAGAAGTGAAAGCAAGCTGAGAGGAGGCTGTATGGAGGAGATTGTTAGACTGGGGAAGATAAAGCTCCAACCTACCCCCTTTGGAGCACTGGGAAGGAAACTGCATAAGCTTGGCTGAGTCGGAATAAGGCCCTTGGATTTAGTCTCTCTAGGAGGTTAGGGCGGGAAAAAGTAATCTTGACATCCCCCTCCAAACTACTTTCCTCCTTCTCCTGTACTCAGGCATGGTGGCCAACTGTGAGATGTCCCGCTCTATGGAGGTATGTTTCCTGACCTACTGTGAGAGCACCTGCACCAGCCCCATTCCCAGTCATATTGAAGCCACCAGGGAAACTTGTAGCAATGTGGACCTGATGAACTCTGTTCATAAATGGGTCCACAACAGGAAGCTGAAGGGTGGCACTGACACCAGGGGAGAGTCTATAGTTCCTGACTGGTTTTTTTCCCTCCTCTCAGCTTCTTATCCTGGCTTTCCACCCTGAAGACAGAAGCAGACTGAAACAGCCACCTTGAGCTGGCACCTCACCTGGAAGAATCCGCCTACATGGAGCTTAGAAGCTGGTCATGAAAATTCCTGTATCCTGATTGGACACAAACTGTCCAGTGGACAGAGGACAGGTGTATCCTCATTCAGTTTTAACCAGTCTCACCACAGAAAATAATTGAGTGCATTCTTTTGATTAAAATGTGTTCATCTAGCAATTTGTCATTCAGGTAGGGCGTACCAACTCAATCATTTCATACAATAACCTGAAAATTAGATTTTGTGTTAAAATTCTGCTATGGATCTGCTTAATTTTAATAAGTGCAAGTGAAGGCTGATAATTCTGTTTTTATAGCAAAGATCACTCCATTTACAGCCATTGAATTATTTGTGGAGCAAAGGTTGCGGTTTGACATAAGGAAATCAATAGCAGCCATCTATTATATCCTGTTCATTTGAGTTTTAATACTGCATGAAAGATAAGTACACTAATAATGAAAGCCTTAACGATCACCGTCATCATAATGAAATATCATAATTCTTACTTTCATCAGGAGTGAGGTCAGGGTAAACCTCTTCCAGAGCAGCTCTCAGACGGCGCTCATCAACGAATGGCAACAGAGCAACACCTAATTAAAACAAGCTATTAGTATTGATGCAAAACTTTCACAATCATTGAGCTAAGTCACCAAGTTACCCTGCTTATCTAACAACGATAGATTAAATTGATTTCTTCCATTGAAAGTGAGAAAAAAACCCAAGCAACAGTCAAAAGGATTCAGTCAACACTGAAAAAAAATTTTAATTCCAGTTTGTTCCAGAATTTTCCAAATACTTTAGGAAAAGCGTTAAAAAAAAACAAAAACAAATCCACTACCACATAAGCAGCTTTGACAAATATGGCAATTTTCTACAGTATCTTACTGCATTCAGTTTGTATCATTGTGGGCCAAGGACTGCATGTAATTCCATGGGAGAGCTCGTCCAGGAATTAAGAACGGTACAGGGGTTGGGGTGATTAGGCAAATTTACTTAGGTTGTAACACCTCCAGACAGGTACCACCCTTCCAGGGAGACTTGCTGATACAAGTATAAAATGGATTCTCCAAAGGACAAAGACAACAGACAAGGATGTATAGCCTGAGTTTAAAATGACTCCGAGATGTCCTTCTGATCCAGCAAATTGACAGGAGCTTCTATCCAAAGGGAAGGCCCCAATCCTTAGGGAAGGGCTGAAAGGACTGACACTGATCAGAGCACTTGTGGAAGCAGGGGTGGGAGGAGTGATCGCTGATAACTTTGTAACATGCATGCAGATTCTTTTATTGTTTTAATGTTTTCTCTGTAACGCTTTCACCTTCAGAGTAAGTGTCCTTGCTTAGCTATGTGGTAACTTAAAACCATGGCTAATCACACTGTTTAAAGCCTCTGAGAAGGCAAAGCAGGACTGCTCTGGCACTCTGACTTTCTATAGAAACCCCTATAGGAAGGGGACTGGCAGCCTGGAAAAACCCCAGTGAGAAGGCACAGATGCAGGTCTCTGCCCGAGGGAGGTGATGGCTCAGGATCCTAAAACCGGTGCCCTTGGTGGGAGGGGGAATACAAGTGCAGCATCACTGAATTGTGACAGCAGCAATCCTAGGGTCATTTTTATATTGCATCTATTTTTACATGTTAACATTGTATGTTATATACAAGAATAGCTTGATTTTCAGATTTCATGCTGTGTTTGCAATGCTGACATTTAATTTTATTTTAACAAACTAGTATACAGAAGTCAGAAAACATGTATGGAATCCCAATTTTAGTCACTTCTGATTATAACCATACTCCACAAAAGACAGAAATGAAATTCTATATACTTAATACAGGAATCTTAACTTTTTAAAGCAATTATTTCATTTAAAAACTTTAATCTTTAGTATTTACTTGCTAAACTGAATTAATTTTTTTTTTAGAACTGGACAATTTCAGAAATAAGACTTAGAACTCTAATTTATAGTAACACATGGCATTGCACCTTTCCAGGTACCCATTACTACGAAAGTATCCTTTACAAAGTTCAGCTCAAGGTTAACACATCATGCCCCTCCAAACAGGGCTGGCTCCAGGCACCAGCTCAGCAAGCAGGTGCTTGGGGCGGCATTGTCGGGCTCTTCGGCGGCGGGTCCCTCGGTCCCTCTCGGAGGGAAGGACCTGCTGCTGAATTGCCACCGAAGAAGAAAGCGGTGTGGTGGAGCTGCCGCCAATCGCGACTCCCCCCCCCCCGCCCCCCGCCGCCGCTTGGGGCAGCAAAAACTCTGGAGCCAGCCCTGGCTCCAAAGCAAGCAAGTCCACTTCCCTGAAAGGATCAGAACCAGGGGGAGGGTGCATGTGTGCAAAGAGTAACAACTAGGAGAACAAAACTGCAAGAGACTAATTGTTAAGGGGATTTACACACCTATTGTTAGTAGAATGGCTGAACAAAGATCCACTGTTTTGCACTCCACTATGAAAAGTGGCTAAATGAGCCAAGCAGGGCCAGACAGACAGGCAGAACTGCAGGGTCTCAATGCGTAGATGAGACAATGGTGTAGGAAGGAGGGGTTTAGATTTAGTAGGAACTGGGGAAACTTTTGGGAAAGGGGGAGTCTGTATAGGAAGGATGGGCTCCACAAACAAAAATGGAACCAGATTGCTGGTGCTTAAAATTAAAAAGGTTATACAGCAGTTTTTAAACTAAGGGCTGGGGGAAAGCCAACAGCTGCAGAGGAGCATGTGGTGTGGATATCCCTCAGGGCAGGATCTATAAATGGAGATTCCCTATGTCCTAATAAGGAGGAGAGGATGGATGATGATAAAATACACCTCTCTAATAAGACTTTCAGTGTTTCATTTGGAAGGTTCTATTTATCTCCCGTCAATTTTTGGTAACTATCCCACAGGCTATCTTCCATGCCTTCTTTTTTCTCTCTCTCGGTGCTCCCTCAGTGGCAAATCTTATTCACTTGCATGACTTTGACCATCAACTTTGTGCAAATAACTCTCAAACCTACCTCTTCACTCTCTATTCAAACCCATGTCCCTGCCTGCCTTTTTGACATCTCCTCATGGTTGTCCAAGTCCCAAAACTGTGCTCTTTGTGTCCTGCCCCATCCCTTGATGATCTCTGTCACATGGACAACATGATCATCGTCCCAGTCTCTCAGACCTGTAATCTGGGCATTATCCTTGAATAAATTCAGTCTAGCTCTAGATCCACCATATTCAAGTAGTATCTAGAACATTGCTACTACCTGACCAAGACAGCCTGAATTTCCATCACAAACACCATTCCAATCTCTGTTGCAAACTTAAGCACCTCTCTCCATTACACAGCAACCAGGTCTCACCTCCTCCAGGCCCTACCATGCCCACATAAGCTAGGAGGGTGCTACAGATGAGAAGGTGGTAAGTCAGAAAAAGTGCATGAACCCACTGGAGGCAAAAAGGGAGAGGACAGTGGAGATCTAGGTTCAGATCTGGGGTGAACACACTCCAGAGCCTGTGGAAAGGTCTCTGCACAACTGTTTGCACCACGGGTAATTGTATTTTTTCCTCACTATTGTCTAATATAAGCAATATGCACAGGAATCATTAGTAGCCATTTCTTCTAGAGCAAGATCATTAGCAGCATCTATAATTAGTAGACCAACTAAAACAACCGAGCTATTCTATATGAATTAGATTAACTTGGGAAAAAAATTATGTTTTGTTATTGGTATTTTTGGACACTTGGGAGGACACTACAATGACGGAGGGCACATAATTGCCTAGCCGTATCATGAAAGGGCAATGTTGTATTTAACTGGCAAAACTCCTAACTTAAATATTGACAGAATAATATAACTGATATTTTAAAAAGACAAAAAAGAGTACATTAAGTACTATACATTATTTCTTCATTCTTAGTTTGTATGTACCTGAAATGTTTCTTTATTGCCTACAGCATTGTTCACAAGGAACTAATGAACTACTGATTGAACAGAATATGATCCATTAATTAAATGCAAAGGAGACAAAAGACTTAATTATATAATAAGGTTGATAAAGAATAGAAAAATGATTAATCTATTTCTGGCCAAAATTAACTAGTCCAGAATGACTGCTAAAATTACTATTAATCATTGCTAATCCTGGATCAGTTACTGAATCATAATTGGCTCTTCACATGAATTTATTTTTAAAAATCTGCTGTAAAATGCTCTTTCCTTCCTTAAATAATGCATTCAAATATATGACAGTAAATCTCATTAATCATTATCTAATTAAAACTCTTTCCTATTTGTTCATATTTTTCAGACACCCCCCAATACGAAGATTAAGGTTTCAAGTTCAAATAGAAAAAGATCTTAAATTTCACCTTGCCAAGCAAATTTCTTCCCATTCAAATCAATAGCAAAATCTTCAGGGTAGAAGTCAATTATACTTGATTCCTGCATTTGAGAAAAATCAGAAGACCATTAAAAACAATTAGGAAGTGGATTCACAAATCTGCATAGAGCTGGATGAACCTTCTCTGTTCTTTGTCCTGCTTAACACAAAACTGTTTAATATGGCTAATGAAAAGGAATACACTGTATTATAAAATACCATCCAAGCTAGAAGGCTGTGGGGAACCCCCCAAACCCAACAGAGAGTCAAGGATTGACTAAACAAGACAAGCGGGGTAGGATTTGGTGGGAGTTCAGAAAAATGGCGCTAGGCCTCCACTCCTGAAATAATTTGCAGGGTTCTTGGAATCAGAGGAGATTTTGGTTTGTCTCTACAGAAACGGGCTCAGGAAAAGTCATTTAATATATTCCAATATTTGAAACAAAAAGATTCATGTTTCACAAAGCTGTATGACCAGACAAGTAAAACTGTTACTTTCCCCGGTCAGTATTATTCCTTTAAGACAAACCAGTAGCAGAAAGAAAGGATTCTTACTGGATCAGTCATGAGCTTCCGCCATGTTGGTGGTAGAAAGTTACCACTAGCAGCAGGAAATACTCCCATGAGTTGTTCAAGTGGTCTGAACTGCCAAAACAAAAAAGGGAAAAATGTGAGTGACTTCCAATAACTTATTAAAAGACAGAATAATAAATGAATGTCTCTTACCGGTTTTGTACCCTTCTCAAAGTCTGAGGGCAGGTCTGCAATACCTTCAAAGTCAGAGGCAAATGGCGCATAATGGAAAGGATAGTACCACTTCCAGGAAGCACAACCCTAGTTTTGCAAGACAAGAGACTAATAAATGACACAGCTCAGAGGAGATAAATAGTCACATATATTATTAGTGGCTATCTAAAGATGAGCACCAGTGTTACAGCCATGTGTCATGGAGAAGGTTAAGATTCTGTCAAGGGTATTTTTAGTAAAAGTCACGGACAGGTTGCAGCAATAAACAAAAATTCACGGAAGCCCATGACCATCCCTGACTTTGACTAAAAATGCCGGGGTGGGGAAAAACAGACAAAACAGAGCACAGCCAGAGGCTTGCAGCTGCTCCTGTCCTGCTGCTGCTGCTCCGGTGGCACAAGGGCTTACCGCCAGCAGCTGCACCAGCCCTGCTGCTGCTTCTGTGGCAAGGGTTGACTGCTGCTGCTCCAGCCCCAAGGGTGCTGATCCAGCCCCAGCCACAGCTCCTACCCCAGAAGTTGCAGAGGTCCTGGGAAGTCACTGAATCCATGACAGACTCGTATCCTTAGTCACAAAACTAGGAAAGTTACCTCCCAGGTTCACTGAGGAAAGAATTGCTAGTTCTAAATATCGTTTGGAATTGGGCTACTCCACCAAAGTTCAGGTCAAGGCTGAAGAGATGAGTCCCAATAATTCAGCAGAAGGCTAAATTCAATGGGCAGTGAAGGAGACCGTAGGGACTTCCCGAAGAACTTTTGAGACAAAGTCTTATGTCAACACATCCTTTGTGCCTGTTACCAGAGAAAGAACTGCTTTATCCACAAACACATCCAGAAGAGGTTCTCTGAACAGTATTCCAACAGCCACTCTTGCCAAAGTAGCAACCTTACTCATTAAAGTATGACTTTTCCGACATTACAGGCACACTCCCCCTCTCCTCACAATGCATACAAGCACATACGTAGTTCTAGTCCTAATTCTTAATCCTTGGTTGTGTATACTTTGTCTGCAGTGTGTGTGTTAAAACGAACAGAGGTCACTTTATCAGAAGTAGTTACTACTGAGTGTAGTTTCTGCATATTCCCCTGGAGCCATGTGCTTCTGGAACAATAGAGTTTCAGAACCTTCTAACAAGCCATGCCACAAGCCTTCCTTGCAGCACTGAATGTTTGGTAGCCGCCGTTATAGGAGGGGCATGCAGCCCCAACTGCAACAGTATCTAAGAGTAGAAATCTCAGGAAAAGGATAAGGCAGGAGAGAAGTATGAATGTGTGCAGGCAACTACTTGAAGAACTACAGTTACAAGTAACCTCTTCTTGTATATATAAGGTGGCTTCTACATATCCAATACATTCCCCAAGATGGTAGGCTGAGGTGTTCTAGATAAATAGTGACTGCTAAGCTGCCCTCTTATGGTATCCGTTTGAGATGTCATGTCAAAAAAAATAGTGTTGTAAAGATGTGAACAGAACTCGATGTTGCATCCTGCAAATATCAAGTATGGAAACATTACTTAGGCAGACAGATGCTGTCTTGGTATTAGTTAAATGAGCCAGAAGAGAGACAGGTATTCAGACATTATGTATTGAAATCTGCTACTTATTACATAACATCTTTCTAAGTGGATAAAATTAAGTGGAAACAGTATCCCCTCAACACTGATCCCCTTAAATCTGGGCATCTGAGTGACTTCAAAGTCTTGGTCCCATTTAAGAAAAAGTTTAAAATTCCATATAACCTTTCAGTATGAAGTCATGTCTCCCCAGGATGCATGTGATACTTTGGGGAGGAGCAAAAAGCATAATTTACAACTTTGAAGAGGAAATTAGTATGTGGTCATTGGATAACTTTGTCAATCAAATCTCACAACTCACTCTCCTCACAAGTGTAAATGTGATGAAGAATGCTCTCTTAAGGCAAAAGATGGAACAATGATCCAACACTCAAGGACTCAAAAGGTGTCTCCATCAACCTGAACAATACTAATCTGAGATCCCATGTTGGGAAAGGATCTTTGACTGATAGAACAGAAGTGAGATTAATTTTCATGGCAACAAAGTTTGGCTTATTTTGAGAAAGAAAAGTTAAATTCTCTTAATATTGGGGTTTGGGGCCCAGAGACGCCTGGAATGCCACACATCATGCCAAGTGTGTAAAGGTACAAACCACCTTTGCTGCAACTTCAAAACAGTGTTGCTTTTGTGTACAACAGAAGTATTACATGTACCTCAAATTACATTTTTCCTTATCTTAAAGGCACTGAAACAAAGGGAGGGATTACAAGTGAATTCACTCAATTGAGAAATAGTAGTCCTACAGAAGAGTACAACAAGAGAAACCCAAACATCTAGGAATATGGTACAACATACAAAGGAAGCTCTAAAAAGTCTGTGTAGAGCTTCCCCTCCCTTCCCCCAGATCTTGGGTTATTTTTCTTAGTAGTGCCACTTGAAGCTAAAGTCTACTATTTTAACTTCCAACTATGCCTAAGTAAATGTTGGTGAGTGTGTTATTGTACCCCAGGGAGGTCGTTTCTCTACAGCCAATTTTACATTTCTTAGGATTGGCCGTTAATCCAGCATCCCAGAGGGCTCGTAAGGCGGTGACAACTTGGTTGAGGTGATCCGCCGGTTGTGGCTGTAGATCACAATGTCATCAAGATAAGCAACTTCACAGGCTTGGTGTGGCCAGAGGATCCAGTCCATCAGCCTCTGGAAGGTAGCTGGGACCCCATGAAGACAGAAAGGCATTCGTGTAAATTGATATAATCCGGTTGGGGTTGCGAAGGCCGTCTTCTCATGGGCGCTCAAACTCAGGGGGATTTGCCAGTACCTCTTTGTGAGGTCCAGCACGCTGATGTACTGGGTATCTTCAAGATGATCTAGGAGCTCGTCGACCCATGGCATTGGGTAAGCATCGAACTTTGAAATGTTGTTGACCCTTCTAAAATCAATGCAGAAACAGACAGTTCCATCCAATTTTGGGACCAGAACGACGGGGCTGCGCCAGTCACTTTGTGATTTTTCCACTACCCTCAGTTCGAGCATGGTTTGTACCTCCTTTTCGACTAGGTCCCGCATTTGGCGTGGCAACAGTCTAGTGATCTCGCATATAACTTCCCCTGGCATAGTCTGTATCTTGTGTTGCACCAAGGTTGTTTTCCCCGGCCTTGAGGTGAAAGTTTTTGGGAAGGACTTCAAGAGGGCCCTGGCTTGTTTCAGTTGTTCCTCGGCCAGGATATCCCCCAACTGTGGCTCTTCTGAGTCAGCGGGATCTGGTGGTTCCAGTCCTAATTCAGGGTCCAGGGGGTACGGGGTGATCAGGAGCCCCTCCTGCTCCAGCCAGGCCTTTAGCAGATTGACATGGTATATTTGTTTTTTCTTTTTCCGTTCGGGTTGGGATATTTCATACGTGACAGGTCCGACCTGTCGAAGGACTTCGTATGGTTTCTGCCACTGAGCTAGGAGCTTTGACTCCTCTGATAGGAGGAACAGCAGGACCCTGTCGCCTGGCACAAAGGTCCTCTCCCCAGATCCCTTATTGTAGGTTTGCTCCTGGGCTTCTTGTGCCTTCTGTAAGTTTTCTCTTGCCAGGTTCCCCACCTGGGTCAGGCGTTCCTGGAGCTGATGAACATACTGGAGGAGGTTGTGGGTGAGAGATGGTGTTTGCTCCCAGTTCTCCCGCATGAGGTCCAGTAGCCCCTTGGGCTGCTGGCCGTACAGCAGTTCAAAGGGTGAGAATTTGGTGGAAGACTGAGGTACTTCCCGGAGGGCTAGCAACAGGTGGGGAATCAGCTGGTCCCACTGGCGCATCTCTTTCAGGGGGAACTTCTGCAGCATATCTTTCAGTGTCCAATTAAAGCATTCTACCAGCCCGTCTGTCTGGGGGTGGTAGACTGAGGTCTGTAACTTTTTTATCCCCAGGAGGTCGCAGACCTGACGGAGGAGCTTGGATGTAAAGTTTGTGCCTTGATCCATCAGGATTTCTCATGGGAGGCCGACCTGAGTGAAGATCTTCAGGAGCTCGGTGGCAATTGTCTGGGCAGTGATATTCTGAAGTGGAATGACCTCTGGGAACTGGGTGGCATACTCCAGGACTACCAGGATGTACTGGAACCCCACAACACTCTTTAGGCAGGGGCCCCACGATGTCGATGCCGATTCTCTCGAACGGAGTGCCCATGATGGGAAACGGGATAAGAGGGGCCTTTGGTATCCCCTAGGGCAACTCATTGGCAGTTAGGGCATGAATCACAGAAGTCTTGAACTTCCTTATGTACTCCGGGCCAGTAGAATCGGGCCAAGGTTTTCTCGTGGCCCAAATGGCCAGCCACGGGAACATCGTGAGCCAGCTGCAGGACCACTCGGCAATGGCAGCAGGGGACTACAAGCTGTGCTCGAGTCCAATTTGTTGAGGACTCTTGGTTGATCTGATATAGGCGGTTCCCCCTCAGCTCAAAATGGGGGTAGGTAATGGCCTGATGGGATACCGTCAGGGTCCCGTTAGCCCTTACCAACTGTTCAAACGCACGACTAAGGGTCAGATCCTCCCGTTGGTCGCAACTGAAGTCTGCCCCTAACAGGGGTGGCCCCTCAGGGGGTGGCTGTCCAGGTTCCCCTCTTCTTCCAGGGTATCGGGGTTTGGGCCACCGGCCCAGAGTTCCTCCTGGTTGGGGTCTGCTGGGGCTATGTTGTCTCCCACTAGGGGTTCCCCTTTGAGGGCTCTTCGCCCTGGTAAGGCCCGGCCTCGCATGGCCAACAGGATCTCTGTAAAGCTCCTCCAGTCCCGGGTCTCCCCCGAGCAGACCTCCACAAAACTGCAGTCCATCATAGGGCACACCCGGTGGAGTGTCCAAAGCGGTCACAGGTAAAACACGGACCCAGATCTGGATGTTGGGGCTGGTCTGACGCCATAGGTGTCCTGGGGAACTTCTCCATAAGCTGGGGTCACCCCCCGGTTGAAGCATCGACCGACGGCCCCCGTTCCCTCCAAAACACCCGCTGGCTTTGCCGATGTCCTGTCTGTCAGGGGATCGTGGGTTCGGCCAGGGCTCGCTCCTCTGGCCTCAAGCTCTCTCCCCCGGGACCTGGTGGGTACAGCTCGTGGAGGCTGGGGCCCCGGTCCTATGGGGGTCTCTGCCACTAGGAAGTCTTCGATCAGAGCTACGGCCCAGGTCAGCATTGTCAGCCGATGGCGCATGACCCACGTTGTTCCACGAACTGGCAAGATGTACAAAAAAATGCTCCAGCACCACTTGTTCTGCTACCTTGACCCCCATATGCTGGTCTGGTTGTAGTCACCGCCAGCAGGCCTCCTTCACCTGCTGGGCTATCACCCGGGGACGAGGATAGGTCTCCCGGAGTCATCGTCGGAAGGTTTCAAGGGTGATTTCCAGGACGTCGAGGATACGGCCTTCAGCTGTGCGTAGTCACGGGCCTCGGACCCAGGAAGTGTCTGGTAGGCGGCCTGGGCCGGGCAAATACGGGGCTAGTAGTGTGGCCCATTGGGCCGTCGGCCGTTTAGCGGTGAAGGTGACCCTCTCAGAGGTGACTAAGAAGGTCTCGGGGTCATCATCAGGCTTCATCTAGGTCAGGAGCAGGGGTACGATAGGGTCCGGAGGTCCCAAGGCTGCGCTGGGGTGAGGAGGTCCTGGGGTCGCCCACAGGGCCACAAGTTGTTACAGACATTGCTGCTGCTGTTCGCGGTTCTGGATCCCCAGCTGCTGCTGTTGGCTGCCGAGCTGTTGCAGTAGTTGCTGCTGGCTTTCTGCGAGCCACTTAATCAGTCTTTCAACTTCCATCTTCTGCATCTCTCAGAAGGGGTAGAGGGAAGCATCTACCCCACTTGGCGGTCGAGACGTCCCCTTATCTCAGGGGAGGGGACGACAATCCCCACTTCTGGTGCCACATGTAATGCTCCCCTCACTCACTCCAGAGGAGGGAGGCCCGTCCACCTCACTACAGGCCTCTAGTGGTGGCCGGCAACTCTGCAGCACCAATTCTCCAGGGCAGGGAAGAAATGAAAATCTACACTGAGCAGCGGTGCAGAATTCCCCCAGGAGTAGAACACGAAAACTGCTCCAAAAGAATTAACTTATGAGCCCTTACCTCCTTATATATAGCAAGCTGAGTTTTATAACCCTGAGCTAGGTGTAAATACTTCAGTCACCTTTTAAATCTTCTCTCAAGACTACATAATTTCTGTTTTGTCACTCTCTCCTCCTATAAACCTCTTCGTTCCATTTATGATTCACATTGCCCTTTGTCTGGGCTGCACAATCACAGCAATACTGAATGCCACGTTGGCAGTCGGCCAGCCATTCACACCTAATTTGCATATTCGTTAAAAAAAAGTAAAGAGGAGAGAAATGGACATTAGGAGAGTTCTAAGAATCCACACTGCCATACTAAACAGAAAGGCAGTTGGCTTGGAGCAGGGCTTAACACAGAGATCTGCACAATTAAAGGCAGTCCTGACAGAAGTGTTCTGGACTCAGGTGAAAGAATCCCCCTCTTCAAGAAGGGCCCCACAAGCGAAGTGGAGCTCCACTCCCAACTCAGTTCTTCAGCAAATCAGCCACACAGCTTCACAAAAAAAAAAAAAAAAAAATAGGCAGCTTGTCCTCAGCAGCTGCAACTCAGGCCTGGACTACACTACAGAAGTAGGTCCACATAAGTTGCCTTGCGCAGACCTAGTTGTGCAAGTGTCTACACTTCTTGTCTCCCACTGATGTAAGCTCTCCTTTACGCTGACATACTGACCCCATCTTCCCGAGTGGCGCTGACCCATGATCCATGTGCTGAGGTTGATGCAGTGTGAAGGCAGATACTACTTTCACTATGTCAACTCTAACAGTTCTCCAGCAGCTAGCTGTCCCCCAGTGTCCAACACTGACCACTCTGGTTACAACTGTGAACTCCTTTACCCAGTGGTCACAAAGACCAGCAGCCCCCTACTCTTCCTTCCACCCCCTTTAACACCGTAGGAATTTTTGAAAATTTTCCTGATTGTCCAGCTTGGTGAGCACACCTAGCAGCTCTCCATTGTTGTGTGCAACTGCCCAGCTGATCCTGCCGGCTACGTGCTCCAGGTGTGCACTGGCCCAGGAGATCCAATATGTCCTGTCCATGGGGAAAAGAGGCTGTGGAAACACAGCTACTGGCCAGCCATAGAAACAGTGACATTTACAAGCAGATTGCACAGGGGATCCAGGAGAAGGGGGTATGACAAGGATCAGCAGCAGTGCTGCATGGAAGTGAAGGAACAGTGGCAGGCATATCAGAAGGCACCAGATGATCTGATGCCAAGCTGCAGACTGGCTGCTTTGACAAAGAGCTACATGTAATACCACCCTCCACACTGCTGCCAATAGCTATGAGGAGCCTAACTCATGGGCCATTGGTGTGAACAGCGACGAGGAGGAGGATGGGGACAGGACACAGCTCTTCACTTTTCATTCAATCACTTGTACTGGAAAAGAGAGCAGTTCAACAAAGAGATGGCGTTATCTGCTTTTCATTCCCCTGTAGAGCTAGGAAAGGGGACCGTGCGGAGCAGTTTATGTATACAGGGATGTCCCTTGAATCCTCCTGAGAGATCACAATGAAAAACTTTCATGGAGGTGCCCAGTAAAATCCTCTCCCAAAAGACTTCCAGAGATGGCAGCCTTATAGGCCGCGGCAGCTTCGAGTTACCAGCAGCCACTGTGCTCTCTTTGCCTGTGTCACCCTCAGGAGTGAGATACCAGCGAAAATCCCCACTGCCTGTGGAAGGTGGTGCCAGCATTCAGTGCCATTGTCGGATACTCAGTTTCATGCAACCTAGCAATTCCCTCCTCATTTCCCCTCACCCGGGCAGACCATACTGACCATGGCTGGAGCTGTGAATTGCACTATATACAAGAACTCAAAAGAAGTAGCATCAATAAGCATGTCTTGTTATAAGGAGGAGAAAGAAGAGGACTCGGGATGACATGTTCAGAGAGATCCTGCAAGCCAGTGCTGCATCGGACCATGAAGAGAGGGTCAGGAGGATTAAAATGGCATACTGCATGGAGAAGGAGAGAGCGGACAGGAGAAAGGTGCAGGAAAAGAAGAGGGAGAGGCACCAGGACATAATGAGGCTTCTTCAGCTGCCAACACAAAAACACTGCAGATTCTTGCGGACCTACAGCTTCAACAGTTATGGGCTTTCTTCCCTTTGCAGTCCATGGAGCATTCCAATGTAGCACCCCCCTACACACCAGCCCAAACATTCCATATGGCATCAGGGGGCCACATCACTTACCCCTCTGCCCCCCATCACTCCACACCAGGGGACAGCTTCACATACGGACCTGAGTGCGCCACAGTTGACATGTGTAGCTAAAATGGAAATGACTGTTCCTTCCCCTTCTTTACAGCCATAAGTCGATGGAACAGAACTTAATATATTTGCTTTTAACTTGCACAGATTTTTGTTTTTTTTTAAAGAGTTTTCATTACTCAATAACACTAGTGTTTGGAAAATAATACATCTTTATTAGTTCCCAGCTGGTGCTGCAGAATGCCTGCCAGCAGTGAAAGCACCCACTTGTTACTGTAGACTGTGACAACTCATAGGATCAGTGACAAGCAGCACAATTATCGTAGATGTACACCAAGCACCACACAACTAGCAGGCCTCCAAACTGCAAAGCCAGGTAGAGCACAGTACACCACAAAACACCACATTACTGTAGCTTGCTCTTAAAAAGTGTTCTTTCAAAGCCTGCCTGAGCCATATAGCTCTGAGCTGAGCTCTTCTGATAGCCGTTGAGTCTCACTGTTCAAACTCAGCATCATCTCTGCTCTCCACCCCTGCAGGAGCTTTTTCCCCCTTGGCTTCACAGATATTATATAGGTCACAACTATGCAGTTATAACCACTGGGATACCATTTACTCACAAGATTGGATGTCAGTGAGAACAATGCCAGCATTCCTGCAGCCTACCAAATGCACATTCAACAGTCACTCTGCACCTGCTGAGCCAGTAGCTGAATCTCAACTTGGCACTGTCAAGTAGGCCAGTGTACAGCTTCATAAGCCAGGGGAACAAAGGGTAGGATGGTTCCCCCTGGAAACTATTGGCATTCCAACATTACCAATGGTAATCTGCCAGTCGGGAATAAAAGTCCTTGCTTGTCGCTTTCTGAACAGTCCTGTGCTCTTAAATATGTGCGCATCATGCACCTTCCATCATGCACTCTGATGTCTGACGAGTCCCCAGTGATCCACCAACATAGAAAAAATAGCCTGTCAATTGAAGTACTCTGTGACAAGGTGGTCTGGTGCCAAAAATAGGGATGTGCATGCTATCTATAGCTTTACTGCAGTTTGGGAACTCCATTGCTGTAAATCCATCCACTATGCTCTGAACACTGCCAAGAGTCAATGTCCTGCGCAGCAGGAGATGACTAATGTCCCTGCACACTTGCATGACCAAAGCCTCCGGGATGGATTTTCCAAATATAAAAGGAGTTCCCCTGACCAGCTGCAATTCAGTATCAAGTTTCCACAGTGCAGTCGCCACTTGCTTCTCCTCTGTCAGTGCAGCTCCCATTTTGGTGTCCCAGAAATGGAGGACTGGGGTAAGCTAAGGGCACCATTCCAGGGCCGTGGCCTTGCCCATCCCAAAGTTCTGCAGCCACTGCTCATCCCAAGCCTGAATTACAGTGCTGTCCCACCAACCATCAGCCAGCGCTAGTTTCTCAGGCCCAGAAGCAGCACTCCATGACCACCACCAACCACTCAGAATTGGTTCTTGCTACGTCCCACAGCAATCTGCTTATCAGGAAGTCGTCATGTTCCCCATGGCTCTTCTTGAGGATCTGAAAATACTGAGGAATGAGAGT
Organism: Gopherus evgoodei; assembly: GCF_007399415.2. NCBI lineage: Eukaryota > Metazoa > Chordata > Testudines > Testudinidae > Gopherus > Gopherus evgoodei. Next base: position 220,094,178 of record NC_044324.1, on the reverse strand, counting down.
CCTGTGCTTGTAATGCTCATGACAATAATGTAGAGCTGCGCAGGCTCCATGCTTCTGTCAGATGGCAGACAGTGACAAATCTCATGTGGGCTCATGGGATTTTCAAAATAGGAGCTAAAATTATGGGATAGTATGGAGTGGAGAAAGCTGCAAGATATGGGAACTTGACCCCAGAGTTCCAGTCACCCCGGCACAACTTGTTTCCGTCCTACCATACATTGCCAAAACTTCTCAAAAAAGACAGTTCACTGGATGGTTGCGAGTTGCACACTGGGATACGTACCCACGGTGCTCCACACTGTGCATCAAAACAAATACTCCTGGTGAATATGCACAGCTCTGATGCAAGGAGCCAAGCGTGAATGTGCACAAGCAATATACTAACTGCATCCAACGAGGGTAATGCCACAGCACCGTGGATTGTGGTCACGCAATCATGCTTTCTAACCTTCATACTTAGCTGTCATGCAACCTCAAAATGTAAAGAATGGCAAGCACCCTGCCTCGTTACCTAGATAAAAGTGAAAATGCTACACCAGATGCCAGGCCTTTTCGAGATTCCCTGAAACCTAAAACACTGTTCACTCTAACCTCCACCTCTAAATGGAGTATTTCATTATAAAATACAAATTAAAATCAGTGACCGAGCAGACTGATCTAAACAGCAAGAAAAACTGGTAATAAATTTTGTATTTAGTTAATATAACCCAAATTACATATCACGTATTCATATTGAAATAGCACTAACAATTAAACAGTGAAGACACCCTACAAACAAAAAAACCACCACTGCATACTATTTTTGCTACTTGATATTATTTAAACTATCTATTCCCAGTTCATACAAACTTCAACTTGTTTTGTTCTCAGAGCACGAAACTAGTTATTAACCATCACTGCTACAATCCCCAATATGTCTAACTAATCTCTTGCCAATCTGACATCTCAATTATCAAAAGACTTAAATCAGATCTAGATTCCTTCAATTATAATGCACTTCATGTAACATCACTACAATCCACAGAGAAGACTGACAATTCTGTACCTTTCAAATTCTTACAAGCATTTTGCATTCTTTCCCCTTCACTCATTTGGTCATTTGGAATTAGTTTTACCAGCCCTTGCATTGCTATCTTCTTCAATTCAAAGAAAAAGCTTGGTAGCTTCAAATATTTACAGTGCAAGACATTTAAATGAGTATTTACTCAAACAGCTTTTACACCCTTAGAAACAATCCTCTGCTGTTCGACTACCGTAAGAAAATATTAAAATGACTTATTGATGTTGTGATTAAGCGTTAATTTTCTGTAATATTTTATGAATCCTACATGTGCCTCAGTTCCCTATGTATTTTGCATGGCTTGCCAGTGGGGAAAAAGGAATAAGTTTGCCCATAGCACAGGCTAAACAGACATAGGCCTGTGTGTCTCCTGGCTGTGAGAGCCTGAATGTGTCATTAAAAAGGACTGGCAAACCCCATATCAACAGAAAACCCGAGAAGACAGTAGAAAACCCAATCATCAGGAAACTGACATACCAAAGGACCCAGGGGGAGGTGGATTTCTCTGCCTCTCAGCAACGAAGCTGAGTAAAGACCCCAGCTTGAAAATAAAAGGACTGGAAGGTATGATGGATAAAAGTTGGCTTCTGGAAGAAGCTGGAGTGGCCTTGCATCTGGAAACTGACTAAGAACATCCGACAGAGCCTGAAAATGGAGTTTCATTACAGCTTAGCTGGGCCTCTGGGTTAACCAGAATGGACTATGCTTTAACCATCATTTCTCCGTGCTACCCTAAAGATGTCCTATGCTGTGTCCAGTTGACTAATAAACCCTGCTGTTCTGAAAAGCTGTTAAGAGTGTCATTGTAAATACTAGGTGGAGGCGCCTTAATCCCTGAAGAGAAAACATGTCTCTACCTGGAGGTTTCCCTCAGCTGGACTGACTGAACAGAGCTCAGTGTGACAAAGAGCTGCAGCCCAGAGGTTCAGTCTTAGGAGGCAGTGAGGCCTACCCTGAAGGAAGAGTGAGACCCCTTGGGAGTCTGGCTCGTGGAAGGGGTTCCTCCAAGGTACTGTTCCAAAGCTGGGGGCCTAGCACCAATCCTATCGATCTGTAACAGATTACAGCCACTATCGACTGAAAGACAGATGGGCTGCAAAAATGGAAGAAAATTAAACTTCATAGAATAAAAATTTAAGTACCTGATAATAGTATCTGAGAACCCAGCAAAGCCCTTCAACATAAGACTGTACAACTTTACGACGGAATTTCTCGTCAGACACATCAACATCAAATTTGTTCTTGTAGTAGCGCTGTTTCCAACCAGATTCCCATAACCTACACAAGAAGCACAATTAGATTTTAGTTTACAATTGTTTTCATATTATATATTTAAAATGTCACATATTTTGCAATGAAAGCTAAGGCAAATGCTGTACTAACGTTAGGGTAATGGTATGGCGAGCATCTCACCTCAAGAGATGCATCAATTTAAAGTCACTTACACCCTAAATTACCATTTGATGTTTGACAATGTCTTCTACTCATTTAAACCTGGGCTTAGGGAGGGTGGGCAGGGAACTGACGGAGACCCAAAAGCCAGAGGAGTAAACACACTGGCCAGAGACTGAGATGAAAGTTATGACTGGGAAAGCCAAACTTGAAAATTTAGGAGTAACACCCTGAGAAGCAGTTTAGTCCTTATTCTCTGCTGCTTGGACAGCATTGTGATTTCTACAAAAAGTGCTGTCCCTGAACCCTGCTTGAAGGGGTAAAGATTGTTCTAAAAAAAATTTTAAAAATTGAAATACATTTTTATTTTTAAAAGTAAATAAACCTGTTTAAAATTTGGAGCTATGACAACCTATGTTAAGACCTAAAAACTTACTACAATCTATTAAAAGCATTTAAACAAAGACATGCTGCATCAGAGCGCTCTCCTCAAGTTTTAAGGACTTAACAAGGGAGCTTCTTTTCCAATTATATACAGAATCAGGGGGAAAACCATCTAACTTCTGAGGTCAACTCAAGCTCATGTACTGCACTATCTGTCTATACCAGTGGTCCCCTTGCAACCCAATCAGCACACAGCAGCAGCCCATGTGACATTCTCGGGACCATACAGGTAGTATACATATTGCGTGGATGCAGCCCACAAAACACAGAGCTGCATATGCAGCCCACAATGGTCAATAGGTTGAGAACCATTGATCTATACTATTTTCAGTCTTTACAATGGAGGAAGTGCTGCTATTTTCCCAAATGCAAGTACTTCCTGTTTGTTGTGCAGCAAAGCTTTTGCTTTAATTACTTCTGGTTTCAGTTTAACTAGCAGTTTGTATTTTCATTTGGACTAGTTCAAAGTTGAAAAACCAGTTGGCAGCTGATAAAATAGGCAAGCTTGTTTCCCTCTTCCAAGCTATGAATAAAAACCAGGTGAGAGGATGAGATTTACTAATTCTAGAAACCTGAAGGACACGGGGCAATTTTCAGAGGTATTTAGGCATCTAAATATGTAGATAGGTGCTACTGAAAAACCAGCTAGGAGCCTAATTTGCATTGATTTAAATGAGAATTAAGCATATAAGCTTCTTAGGAACTTTTGAAAAACCTAGTAGGCACCTAACTGCATCTTTAGACACCTATATATCTTTGAAAGTCTGGCCCACAGTGTGTTCACTAACTATAGTTAACACTTCATGCAGTTTGCACAAATTACAAATAAAATGACAGTCTAGTAGATAAGAAATGGATCATTCAAAATTTTCTAACATAATAAAAATGTAAAGATTAAGAACATGAATAAATGTTTATTTAAGCAAATACATAGCTCATCATACATGTACAGACAGTGCATCCTGGTTAGCAAAAAGTAACAACTAATTTAGTGTAACGGCTATATTTGGTCAATATATATATTAAAACATGTTTATTTGCACCAAATGAGAATAAACCTGTCTTTAGGAAAATTAATAAGTATAAATGCAAAAATATCACAAATATTTAAATCAAGGTTTCCTGCTTGCTGATTTATACTTCAGTGTGAACGCACAGGAAAGAAAAGAAAGAATAGTTTGGCATAAGATCAAAGGACACTGATCAAATATGGAATGCAGGATGCAGTGATGAATGTGTTACCCAAACTTTGCACCCTGCTAAGATTTTAATGTGCTACACTTAAATAAACGTTTCTTCTTCTCTATACCTAGGTCCTCCCCTCGCCCCCCCGCCGCAAAAAAAGCCAACCCCCAATTGGTACATTTCTCATGACGCTATTCTAAATAGGGAATGAAGTGACAGTGGACTTCTCTAGCCTTTCACCTTTTGAGACCTTGGTTCAAACCTTATTTGAGTTGGCTAAATCTGCTTTCACCTTATTCCTACCTTATTCATTTATGTAAACAAAGGGCATCTTGCTCATAGCTAACACACATACCCAATATAAAATCAATATTTCAAAAAACCCAAAAACATATTTCGGTAATCAATATAAATAAAGCTACACACCTAGTATAACTGAACTTTATGGGTTAAATAGCTCAAAAACTCAATTGCAAAACAGTGGCATTCAGCTCACATAATCAAAGCTAAACACTGAATGTCTAGCCAATTTAGCGCTTGGTCTCAAAGGGAGTAGTGGCTTGGAGGACAAAAACCTGTATGCATACTAATCTAGATACTTAGATTTAACAGCTATAGCTTACACATCTCACTGGAATTTACTGAATATTCTAACCCTCCACATTAATTACTCATGGATAAAAAGATCATAGGAAAGCATCTGAAGGCACTGCTGCTCTAAGCTAAATAGCATTAATTAGGCTGCATCTACTTCAGCAATTTGCTAACAAAGTGCTACAAAAAATGGCTTCACCTGATATTATCCTCTGGCTCAGGTTCACTGTCACTGTCTTCTGCTTTGCGCTTAATTCCTCCTGCGGGGGACGGGGTGCGATCAGAAGTGAAACTAGTATTAGGAGATGAAGAAGGAGTCTAGGGATATAATCAGATATAAACACAGGAAAAAGGGTTTTATTATGCATTTCATATTCATTAAAAATTAATGGTTTTGTGTGAAGAATGAAGAAAATTTGTTATTTTTACTTAAAACAAAAACAAAAAACTACATACTATACGATCATAAAATATTAGGAAGTCCACTAGCATGAAATAGCGTTTTATAATAGGAATCAAACATTGGAATGTAAAAACAAAAACCAACAACGAAATATGAAATTCTGTGACAAAGCACAAAACATTTGGTATAGTCCAGTCTAACAGTAGGAATAGAAAAAACAATTGGATACAAGGCTTATTTTATGACTTCTGCTTATGACTGCAGCAAAACAGGTCACATATACAGACTATAACATAAAGAGGACTTAGAATTTACAGAACTGGCAGCCAAATTTAAAATATTTCTGCAAATTGCAAGTGAGCTCTATTCAAATAAAAGTATCTTAACATGGAAGAAAGTTTTAGGAAGTCTCTCTCATTTCTGCAGCTCACAGTTAGAAGATATTTAAGATAAATAAAACTTAAACACTGAAGATTGTGACGAACTGACAAGAGCTAGGAAGTTAAAATTCTGATGAAAGCCTCAAAAGAACAATTTTAATGCATTTTTTGCTTTAAAATACAAAATTTCAGGATTAAAGCGAGTAGTAAATTAAAATGGCAAACTTTTATTTACCCAGGCTTACCAGACAAAAAATACTTATTAGCAATAGAGAAATGTTTATTGAAATGTACATTTACTGTTTGGATGGGCAAATAGAGCCAAAGGGGAATCCTCACTATACACTGCATACGAGTGACTTTTCTATAGTCAAGTCTGGTTAAATGTTTCCATAACAACCACCTCTAGTTTTCAGTCACTCAACTTTCCAAAAGTTTTCCCGTAGGCAGGTATGGGAAATTTGTAACTAAGTAAATACATTTTTTAGAAAGTATAAATAATTAGCAGTTCAGTCTTTATTTTTATATATTTGGAGCAGCAGGGAAGCTACTCCTCTGCATTATAGAAAGTTGATTTTTGAACAGCACTATAGCTGAAACAGAATCTAGGAAGTTCAAACCTGGCCATTGTGAAGCAAGCCTTTGCAAAAACTGTTTGGAACTTGGCTAAATTACAAGGCACTAGGCAGGGGAGAACAATTTGCACATACACAGTAGATATTTCTTACCACTAGTGCTCAAAAGGGAGACTGTACATAATGTAGAGCTGCCTGACTTAGGTGCATATTAAGTGTGGACATCTTCTAAGGTCCACTGAACGAAGCAGAGCTAAACAACTTATGTATGTGCAAAGAGTCATTCTGTATGTAACACTGACAACCAATACTAAAGTATACAACTGGATGAGTATTTTTAATACACTCTACAGCAGTGCTCCTCAAACTTCTGTACTGGTGACCCCTTTCAGACAGCAAGCCTCTGAGTGCGACCCCCCATAAATTAAAAACACTTTTAAATATATTTAACATGATTATAAATGCTGGACGCAAAGCGGGGTTTCGACTGGAGGCTGACAGCTCATGATCCCCCATGTAATAACCTCGCAACCACCCGAGGGGTCCTGACCCCCAGATTGAGAACCCCTGCTCCACTGCACTAAGAATGAAAATAAGTTGAAAGGTACACTATTTGATAGATAAACTGCCATTTTTCCTACAACTTCACAGGTGTATTCACTCAGAGCACAGAGGAAAAGAAACTAAAATACTCTCCACTGGAGAACATCCCACTTTAAATTAAATAATCCTACAAAAAGGACAGTCTACAGAATTGTTCCAAGAGACAATAACTACCCATTTTTCAGCCAGCCTGAATGCTATCTCCATCTGTTGGAGACAAGAAAAGAACCCAGCATATTCAGCTGTGGCAGACATTTCACAGGGGTGGGATTGTAAGAGGTTTCTTTTTTCCTGCCTGAACTGGAGTGGAAGTTGGATGTTATACCCATTCCTGGGCTAGAACAGAGACTACATGGACCAAGAGGGTGTGATTATTTTTTTATCAATCACTAAAGGATACAGAAAATTAAAGCTAACATGACTAGCTCTGGCATTAGCCAGCATCATACAAAATATGAGCATAGAATAAGAACCTACACAGAATAGATTATACATTGATCCAAATTTAATGTCTCCAATGAAAAATATTTTCATTTAAAATTAGGAAAAAAACCCTACTATGTAAAACTGAGCTTTCACTGGTCTTGGGAGATAGCTGGTTTGTTTGTTTCCAACCTGGGATGGATTTGAACTCAGTACCTGTGTGCTGCTCAGGTTCAGTGGCCAGAACATTTCCATGGAGTTATGGAGGTCCTGTTTGAGCTCAGGTGCCTTGCAGCGTTCTTGAACTCTCACCCTGCACATGCGCGATGTAATCCATGAGGCACATGGATCTTCAAATGCTTGCTGGAATACCTAACTGGGGAAGCAAACTTTTTCTAATAGCATTGTACTTTGATTTCCCCAGAGGGCAAAATGAGTGACATGTATTCTGCTGGGACTAACATGCAAGCACTTGAGACCGTGGTGCAATGATCTGAGCCCTGGTTTGATCACTATCTGTGCTCTAAATATACGGCCAGAATAGGCCAGCTTTAAGACACAAAGATCAAGCCAGGGCTCAAATCATCGCATCAGCATCTCAAATTCTTGAGGGTTATTCCAAAAGAGTGCAGGGCACCCACTAGCCCTGGGGGGGGGAGAGGATCAAGTTTAAATGTTATTTGAAAAAGAATCTGCTTCTCCAGTTAGGTAGGCTAAGGCTCATCTACCTACTTCACAAGTGTAATGGATCACAGGGCTCTCTCTCACAAATCCCTTGTTCAAACAGCCCCAAATTTGGATCACAAACCACTCCTGCCCTACAACTCATTCCATTTATCCCACTGCCCTAGATGTAACCCCAAGCCCCTCTCACTCAGATTCACCCCCACCTCCTCTACTGCCAGCAAGCATCCAACACACACAACCCTGACCGATTTTAGCAATATGCCTTTCAACCTTTTTCAAATTCCTGCCCAAGGTAGCACTCAGAATGACACTAGGTGGGATGGGTCAGGTTCAAAAGGACCACTGCTTATCACCTTCAGCTATCCAGCTAGGGTGAAACTTTGAAGACTAAAAATTCTGTTAACCCATCTGCACATGCTCACAGTAATCCATCAGGCTCCTGAACACACGTGAGGCTTAGCACGCAATTGTATTAGAGATCACTCTCAAGCATTTGAGACCCTGGTGCAACAACCTGAGCACTGGTTTGAATGCTGTGTGGGAAGGAGGTGGAGGAGGTTGGGGGAGAGTTGCTAGAAATTGTCAACTTTAAGAAGAGCTGTTTTCCAGGGGCTCAGGAATCCCTTGGCCAAAGGGCCCCAAATTTGGACCATTGACATATTCTGTGCCTCTATGAGATGCAACAAATCTCCTGGCAATCTGATTAACCAAACAGATTTTAAAGCACTTACAGTGACTGTTCTATAACCTCAAAAACAACCACAAAAAGGTTGTGAACATATTCCACCAACAATATCTTGCTAATTAGAGATTGGAAAGCCCTACTGATCTGGCATTCAACAGGTCACACACCATGACAGAAGTAAAAATGAAAAGATTAGCAATATGAATAATTAAAAAAAAAATTAACCCCAATTCAGTTGCTTAGTTTGATTTTATTTTTCCTACATTTCTACATACGGCATGTTCTTAAATCCCATGCTCACAACAGCCTCAACTCCATAATCTTGCATAATGATTCAAGTTTGCTTAAAAGTGTTTATTTTTGATTGGAAGGGCATTCTTTGCATTATATTTACCTTTTCAGAAATATTTAATCAATGATATTTGAAATATGAAAATGAACTAAACTTGACTTAAGTAGCCTTGGAAAACTGATTAAAAACTTGACTAGTTAAGTTAGTTCTTCAAGAAGTAAAGTAAAAATGGAGTGATTATGAGCTTAGAAGTAAATTGTAACATTAGTATATTCATTACTTTTTTCCTTCTTATATTTATAACTAAAATCTAAACATTCACTCACCGAGTTCTGTTTGTCTTGCATTCTCATTTCATAGGCTGTCTGCCTGGGGTTACTGATTGCTTGAGGACTAGATCTATTTCCTCTCCCCAAAGCTTGAGGGGAAAACTGGCCACCAGGAATAAAAGAAGGCTGATCCCTCTACAAAAGCAAACAAATACATACACAGTGATATAAATCTAATATTGGAGATTACAAGAATAAAAATTAGCACATATAGCTGATATTCTTTTAGAGTTCTTAGATTATCAGTTGCTAGAATGTAAAATGAGCAGAGTTCGATCACAATTACTTATTCAGTTCAGCTTAGAATAAGTATGTTTAAGCAAGATCTTATATATGTAAAACATACCCTTGGATAAGATGGCACTTACAATTTCAGGGCTTCCTATTTTCAAGGATTGTATTAAATGCTCTCTCAAAAAGTTACATTTTTGTACTGAAGTTCCAAAAACATCAGAAGAAAAAAATATATATTTTTTTAACTAAAGAAACGCCATCTTGCTATTAAGAGCGTGAAAAATAGGATTTACATTTCAAGGAAGATGATAAATCATTTTCTTGCACTCTGATAGCAATACTCAGCTGATCCTTATTTTAAAGTTTAGACTTGATATGTACGTAACATTCAATGAAATGGGGCATTATAAAGTTGGAAAAACTTTGGTTAAATGAAGTGAAGATGATCCTATGACACTCCTCCACTGTATATCTAGAGTCTTTGTGCCTCAAGGAAATAGAAAGAGACATCAAGCTCTGAGAAATGGTTGAGGGGCTTCTGACATATTAGAAGTACTGCACAGAGATGCTGTCTTGAAGCCAAGAGTCCCAGCACAGTGAGGACCTGCTGGGTTTCTTGGATCATTAGATCACATTGTAAAGAAGCTACACCTATTTGAATGAGCTATCAAGTAACATGTTTATTGTACAAATCCTAGATTCAAATGAACATGCAAGAATCTATTCTAAAGAGTTAGGAAGGACATTTAGTACAAAAAACGTAAATTAAATGCAATTTTAAGGGTTTAACATGCACAAGTACATGTTAAGGCTGTCAACAATCCACACTTTGCCGTTGTGAATAACTGGTGTTTTGTATTACTGTGAATAAATCTGCACATATACTTTAGTCACAATGTAACCAAGTTACATTTGCAGAGGAAACCTTGTTGTGGAATTCTGATATACCTGTTTAAAGGTTAAAGCTTGATTTAGCATTAACTGTTTAATTTTCTGTAGTCAGTTTACTAAACTCTTAATCAGGCTCTCATTTGAGAGGCGCATCTTCTGTCCTCTGTGCTGACACACTGTAACCCAATGGTACAATCACTCTGTGCAACTGGTACTGTAAAGTATTTGATACTGTAGTCACATTATACAGACGTACCTATATTCCAAAGGCCCCAAATTTATTGTTATCCTTGAGCAACTTAATTCCCCCTCCCATTTTAAATAGGTTTAGATTTAATTATGTGATTTTTCCATTCAATGCTGCAATTTTTAAAAAAAGAAAAAGGTTTTTGTAAAACACTGTAAGACAGTAAGGCAAAAACTATGCAGTTGTTACAGCAGTTTTATCTAAGTTACTGAAATGAGACTAAACTTCTGTTTGTCACAATATAAAAATGCCTGTAAAAGTAAGATCTTAAATTTACCTTCATTCTTTTTCTTTTTTCTTTTTGTCGTCTTCTGAAGTTCTCCTAAAACAAGAGTAAACTCAATTAAAATAACCTAGTCTTACAAGTCTTTTAGGAAAATATTTCCTGAGTCCCTCCACTAATCACCACACCAAGCCCTCGTCCAGACTAACCCGCGGCATCGGCGGGTTAAAATCGATTGCTCGGGGATCGATATATCGCGTCTAGTCTGGACGCGGTGTATCGATCCCCGAGCGCGCTTACATCGATTCCGGAACTCCATCAATCCGAATGGAGTTCCGGAATCGACACGGAGAGCCGCGGACATCGATGGAGCGCCGTCCAGACTGGTGAGTACCTCGATTTTAGAAATTCGACTTCAGCTACGTTATTCTCGTAGCTGAAGTTGCGTATCTAAAATCGATTTTAATTCCTAGTCTGGACGTGGCCAAAGAAAGATTAAGTAGCAAGTCTGAGCAGGCATCATGGCTACTGACCTATGAGGCTTGCTGAACTGAACTCTTCCTTGTCCCCACCTAGGATTACTGGTCTACGGCTTTTCTAAGCTACACTAGCATCCTATGGAAAACATCCCCCAAAACTGAAGTGTTCATAGAATGGGGGATGTTTTCCATAGGATGCTAGTGTAGCTTAGAAAAGCCATAGACCAGTAATCCTAGGTGGGGACAGGGAAGAGTTCAGTTCAGCAAGCCTCATAGGTCAGTAGCCATGATGCCTATTCAGAATGGCTCACAATACTCAGCAAATTGCACTGGGACAACAAGGCCTTTAAGGCACATATGTGAAGATGCCAAAACAGAGTTTTGCCCGTCTTTCCACCTGGGTGAAGATACTACAGAAGTTCAGGTGCTACAGGTAACTCAGCACAGATACATGTTCCTTGCCACAGTTGCTAGTGGCTCAAAAAATTCCTGCCCTTCTTTTTTATTTTAAGATCCTGGATCTTGCTCCAAAGCCTGTTCTTCTACAAGTGCTAAGTTTGTACTGTAGTTTGATATATTATATTGAGAGAATTGTAGATTATGGTTATGACATACAATACATCCTGCCAACATTGAAACAATGTTTTTCTGACTGGATACTTAGCATAGTCCTGTTCTCTTGATTGAGGGGTTTTATTACTCTCCTTTTGATGAATAAGCTATTTAGGATTGTTTGCCTAGTACTTTCTAGCAATATAACCCATGTGCTACGAATATGCTGCAGTGTAGTGAGTTATTGTTGACCAAGAAGTCGAATTTGCTTGAAGCAGCTGAAGGATCCCTTCTCAAAATAAGCAGCACTGATTTACTGATTATAACACAAACATAATACATTTCTCTAGAACTTAACTAAGTTTAATACAATGCACAAAGCTGCCACCGACACGTTTAGCAGGAAATTTGTCAAAAATCTACCCACTGGAAGAAAATGTAACTGAAAATCCATAAAAGTAAAGAAGCTTTAAACAAGTGATACAGGACTGAACAAGTGCAATTATTTTTGTATTCTAAAAAGCATTAATAGTTAATGCTTTCAGAATACGAAAATAGTCATTGGTAAATTAAATTCTGAAGAACCCTTCAGAGTAGCTAACAGGTTTGACACAAAGCAGAAAAGTGAACAAATGGTCAGCCTTTACACAGAAGTAAGTGCTCCAAGTCAAGGACTGTCTTTACAGTAGTGTTATGTACTGTGCCAGCCTCATTCCCTCAACTAATGTAATGAATTAATTATGGAGGGCTTGAAAATCCACTCACCTACTGGCCATCGGCAAGAAAAAAAAGCTTGTTTTTTAAAAGAAGAATTTTCAAATTATTATGATTGAAAAGAACTAAATATGAACTGAAAAATACCCAGTGGAGTGAAATCTTATCTTTTAGACCATTCCAGTGCCTGTTAGAGCTCAAAACTTTCCCATGTTGCCGCAAAGTAGAAACTAAGCAGGTTTGTCTGTTTTCAAAGGTTCTATTCACTACACTGTGGGCAGCAGTGAAACAAAAAAAAAAATCACGTCAGTTTCACAACAGTCTTGTTTGGGTATTGGCAGAGACAAAGAAAGGCCATCGAATTATTCGCTCAGCAGGATGACCCAAAGTGGAGACTGGGGAGGTAGGAAAGGGAATTGTGTGCGAAGAGACCAGCCTTATTTCATTATCAGTGTTTCCTGTATTATTGTACAATACAATGGACATTTTCAAAGTGGTAACTGTGATGATACTGGCAAACCAGATGCCAGCTCTTGCCATACTAAACACTGATAGATGCACAGCTGGAAACTGGCCTGGTTTGCCTGTGTTAATGTTGTTAAAACTGATAGAGTTATAAAAGTATTTAATGTTTAGACTTTATGAAATGCTTGTTTAATACTGCATCCTTATGTAGGATGCTTATAACGTGTCTCATATTATAAGGTAATATTTAAGTGTTTTCCCTGCAACTATAAAAACTAACTATAAAACTCCAGTAAGGAAAGAAGCATTACCAAGTGTGAAATATTAAATTTACCACAAGAGGTGTCATCACCTCCCACACAAAATGTGGCTTATAGACACCAAACAAGCCATTGTGGAACATCAGCAGACAAAATACTTGGCTGACTGCTTCCCCAACACCCACGAAGAGGGTACATGTCCAAGCTCTCGTCCCACTATTTGAACATGGGGGGAAAGGCATAAAAATACTAGCCAAGAAGGAATTGTTATCACTATGTTGCTTGGAATTCAGACAGGGCAAAAATTTCTACGCATAAGCAAGGGATCCCCAAGCTGCTTGGCTTGGGTCAACCGTAAAGGACATATAGAGCTAGCATATTATAGCAGCTATTACCTTTTGGAACCTAAGACTCTCATATGTACGTTGATCTGCTTTAATCTTGTCAATAACTCATTTCTTAGTAAATAAATCTGTAGTTAGTATTATAGGATTGGCTACAAGCATCATCTTTGGTTTGAGATCTAAGGTACAGCTGACCTGGGATAATCGACTGGTCCTTTGGGCCTTGGAGTAACCTGAATATAGCCATGATGCCTGGGGTAAGGGATTATCTATCACAAAGGTAAGCTTACCCGCTGGTAAGACAGATCGGAGTACCCCAGGAGGTTGTCCGTGACTCCACATTACAGTGCTTTAGGAGTTCACACTTGTTACTTGGCTAGTGAAATCTAGTTCTACAACATACAAACAGTTAAGTGACACACTGCCCCGAGGTTGGCACTCATGCTTGCGAGCCTCTCCGGACAGTTTGACAGCAACATTTCAAGGAAAACTGTTCCTAAATTCTACTAAACACTGCATAAAAGCCATCTAAGCTGAACTTCAAAATCATAAATGCTTTACCTCATCATCTTTCCTCTTTTTAAAAATGCTATCTTCAACTTCTCCAACAGCCAACATGATCATCTGTACTCTCTGGAGGTTGACATAACCACTCTCTGTGAGGTACCCCTGCAAAACAAACAAGTTAATACACGTGGCGGAGGGGGTTCCGCTGAAAAATTTGGATTTTTTTTTTAATAGCAACACAAAAGTTGAAATGTACCCCAGTTTTGTGCACTACGTTTTTATATATGCCAACCAGACGATCAATTGCTCCCTCTCTGTGAATAAAGAATAAACATACTTAAAATCTAGTCTATACGCCACTCCTGTTTACAGTTATGCTAGATATATCTATAGAAACAAATGTAAATAAATCTATTCTTGTATATACAGTTGCTTTACATACCTGATCTCTAAAGATGGCAAATGAGGAAGAAAGTCATTCCCCACGAAGAAACACATGAAGACCCAGTCATCTACGCTTCTCTCAATATCAAAAGTAAAAGGTAAACTGGCCATAGTTAGTTCTTTTTCCAAATACTGCAATAAAAAAAACCCAGACATTAGGAAGTTTGTCAGATGCTACTACAAATAGACTTTACATAAAGCAGCTTTACAAAACAATTTTGCATACCTCTCGCAGCACACTTAATCGGATAAAGATAAACTCTTGTTCAGAGCCAGGAGGACAATCTGCAAACTGATCATGCTGCAATACAAAAGAATATGGAAAAGTATTAATCACACGCTGGCCCACGTTAAAACTTTTTGGCTTAATATTAAAGGTTTAATCGAAAAGGAATTAAGAATAGAGGTGCAAGTCCAATTCCTGAAGTCTTTATACTATTTTTCCTTCTGTTTTTACTTTGACAAATTGCCTATCAACTTTAATGGTGGATTTACCCAGCTAACTAGTAACAAAAGAGTGAGTAGGTTTCAAATTAGCACTGTACTGACACTTTATTGTGGTGCAAACGTTTTTTTTTTTTTTTTTTTTTTTTTTAGTAAAAAAGAGAAGAGTCAGGCATTCCACTGATATTACTGCTATTGTACTTCAGCAAACCCCTCCCTTCCCCACCCCCGAAAAAACTAAACCCACTATCTGTGGACACTAAACTTGACTACAGTTGAGCCAACAATCAAAGAACTACTGCAAACTGTTAAAAAACTCTTACCTCTCCTTGTTTCTCTCTTGGCAAGCCTTGACAATCCTTAACCTCATGGCCAAACTGATTACAAAGACCACAAGGTTTGGGTTTATTTGGTTTAAACTCTTCTCTGATTATAGTGAAGTTTGGTTCATGTGTAGCTAGTCCAAGCATGATCAAATCAGCTATCAAGCAGAGCAAGAAAAATAAGTAATGAAAAGTAGACATTAAGGCTTGTATATGAGTTAAAGAACCAAGTGTATTCCATTTTAAACAACTGCGAGCAAGACATGTGGGTGCATTCAGTACAATTTGAAATACTGTCCTATAAAAATCAGTGTCGTTTGATACTACAGGTATAAATTAGTTCTTCAGCTAGGGATAATACTGGATCTTGCCCCCAAAGGTAAAATGGAACTTCCAAAAATACATTAACCAATCCACGGGATACTTTGAATGCATCCATCAACCTAAGCATTTAACTTATTCACCATCTGGAAACTGCCAATGTTAAAAAGCTTAACCAACAAACGCATTGCTAGCAAAGGAGGAGGACTTACCATCAGCTCCACACAAACAATGATGAGTGTTTGGGTCATGGTTTGGCTGAGCTAAACAAAAGAAAAATAAGTGTGTTCAAATCAAGCTATTATATACAATTTCATCAATGCTTCTGAACACGTCTTACAAGTATACAATAGAAGTATGCACATTTCAGTTAACTTACCTCTCTGTCTTCTAATGTAATCCATGATTTTGTGTTCCCCTTCACCAGGAGCACTCGCATCAGATAAAATAACCTGTAAAACGTTTAGAGCCATGTAAACTTTTTTTTTTTTTTAACTGTGCTGTTGACATTAAGAAGTGAGAAAACGTTTAAGATCTTTGTGTCTTGACCCTATGAATGCAAAACACTTGAAATGTTTAGTAATTTCATCTAAATTGCCTTTACTTCAATATGAATTATACTCACTGAACCCAATTTAAGAGTCGCTTGTTATTTACACTCGTATAAATTACTTTATTCAAACAGATTTTCTACCAATTCTATTAGAATAATACACTAACCTCATCATAGAGTACATAAAGTTACTAGGACTGACAGTTAGCTAATGTATCCAATGTTTTCTAAGAAAGTTTAAAAGTCAGTTAAAACTTGCACTGGACAACCAGCAGTGTAAACATGCATGAGACCCCCACAGACCTCCTTTAGAACTCTGGAAACCCAGACACTCAGATACCACTGTGATGAGGACCATACAAGTACCCAAACAGACCAACAGTGAAGTTCACAAACTCAGTTGTTTATGGAGGGAAATGCCCCCCAGTTAGAACACATTTTAACAGCCCATTTAGGGTAAATGAAATGGTCAGCTGTCTCTAAAGAGGCTGATATTCTGCCCTCTCAACACACAGTAAATGCAGTGCTATCAGTCAGCAGGAAGATTTGATGGGAAAAACAGGAAAGCCAGAAAGACAAGATAATAAAATTGATAGGAATCATTTTGGTTGCTTAGTATTGTGTTCTCTTCCAATCACTTGCAATAAGTGAGAAAGAACTCAGGCCTGAGACCTATAAGAGGCAGAACACAAGTTAAAAATCCAATACAGAAAAAGCGGGGGGGGGAACCATTCTGTAAGAATGGGGGGGGGAAATGGAAGGGTAGAGTCTTAACTCATACAGTCTTTATAGAGACAATGTACCTTGGTTTCCAATATCAAATCCTATTATAGTGCTCCTTAAACCCTATTTTTATATAAAATCATAAAAATGGCTCTACTGGATGGTGTAATTAGGATGAAATGTATCTCTTAGGTGAAAAACCTTGATGTACAAGTTACCCCCATCTCAAATAACACCACAGTGCCAGAAGACAAGGCTAATCTACTGTTTAAATTTACACTGTTCAATCATACTATAGTTCAGACTAATATACCCAACCTAATGTTTTTGAAATAGGAAAGTGTGAAACTTACTGTCAAATTTTTCCACCCTGGGTCATTGTTTAAACGATCAGCAATGTAATAGCGAAGGCATTTAGCAAGATTGTCCATAAACTCGGTTCCCTAAAAGGTGATAGAAGAAAATAAATTAACCCATCATTTAGGTGTTAGCAGTAGCTGGTTTTAACAAGACTACTTACTGGTGTAATACAATTGCTGTCAAATCTCTCTTTCACTTCTTCTGGAGGAAGAAAGCCACCTAGAGAAAAAGGTTTAACAAAAACACATCAAAAATAAATCATAAGAAATTAACACCACTTTTGTAGAATTATCTAGAAACAAATTGCTTATCTGAAACAGTGAACAAAAAACACGAGCCCTTCTAATAAAAACTATTTTTTGTTCCCACCAACCCAAGAGCAAGCTGCTGTTACCACTGCGTTATCTTCCATCAAAATAAGAAGAGAATTAACAAGGAACAAGACTTAGTGATAGTCATGAAGTAGTTCAAACAAGATGGGTGAGAAGAAAAAAAAGTGTAAGCTCAAAAGCTTGTCTCTGACAACAAAAGGTGGTCTAATAAAAGAAATCACCTCACTCCTCTTTCTCTCTCTCTCTCCCCTATCCTGGGACCAACATTGCTACACCATCACTGCAAACATGAAATAGTTCATGCAGGTAGCTGCAAAGATAACTTCTTCTCCCTGCTACAAGATGCTGGGCAGAATGTGCCAGGAAGCGACTTCCTCTAACTAAAGCTGTTCTTGGATTCCAAGAACTTTCCTCCTATAACTTCTTCACTATCCCATTTCATTGTTGGCAACACTAATTATCCATCTGGTCACTGAACCTCATAACTTTGGGGTCACTTTTGACTCCTCCCATTCTTCTATCTTCACATATAAGCTCTCACCAAATCCAGTTACTTCTCCCTTAACATTTCTAAAGTCTTCCCCTCCTTCTCCAAGTCCAATGCAAGGACACCTGTTCACATCATAGCAGTCTCACATGGACTGCCTGTAGCCACCCAGCCTTGCCAACTCACTTCTCCAATTCAGCCAGCATGTTTCAGCTAAAATAAATAGCCTTTTACTTTCATTCAGATCACGTCACATCAATCCTCAAGCTCCTTCAGAGGCACCTTCCTTCCACATCGAGTTCAAGTGACTTTCGGCATCAAAACAATACACTTCACTACGGCTCATTACTCAGGCCCAGCTGCTCTGCATTTCACAATATTGCTCCCCATGTCTCCTTTCCCTACTTGCACCGCTGTGCCTTATACCACTGCCTCTCATTTAATGCGACAAGCATCTTCACTCTTCCTCCACGACACTTTTGACTAGCTCTCCATACAACAACCACTCCTCCTCTCCTAACGTAACTTTAAAAAAATGAAAACAAATCAAGAGGTGCATGGGAGAAAGAAGAGACATTTTTCTTTTGCACAATTTACTTTAGATCAGGGCTTTGGAGCGGAGCCGGAGCTGCAGGCTTTTGCCTGGAGCTAGAGCACAGCTCCAAAGCCCTGCTTTAGATTGTAAGTTCATTGGAGTAAGGATGTATTTTCATAAGTTACTATATCATGCATGCCTGTGGCATAAATGAAAAAACAGTCACAGAGCCCTATGTTTTTCTGCAGTTTCTAGCCTCTGCTATACTTAAAAAATATGTCTATTTCAAAACAATTTCTCACACTTAAAGCCATCAGTTACTGAGTAGCATCAGATATGAAGCAAACATCTGTACCTTTTGATAAAATTTCTTGTCTTATTCTTTGCTTCTCTTCTGCACCTTCCACTCCTTCCTTTGATGCTCTGAATCTCCTGGACCTCTGCTGATTCATTTTTGCACGGGGAGCCTAAAACGTGTTATAGTATTTTACTCAACATTGTATTTGATGTTTTTTTTCCTTATCTGCTCAATTGTTTTCTGTGACTTGGTAACACCCAACACAGCCTTATGGGGTTATTTAGACAATACATCACGTAAAAAATTTCCATCTTCCAGCTGGCTCTTCCCTTCTTTTACATATTTCCTTCTCCCCCAAATGAGTTCCCATAGCTGTAAGACCACAGGAAGCCAGCACTAGTATCACTGTGTGTCCTTTGCTGAGCCAACTTCTGAGCAAGTTGTCTGCAACTTCCAAAAGGGAAGGGGGAAAGAATGTTGTTACTTGGCCTTCACCATCACTGGCTGATAAAAGTCAGGTGAAAACAAAATATGCTCTCCAAGAAGCTTCTGACGTGTCACAGTGGTCTGCCAGGTCCACTGCAATTGCAGTGACCCCAAACTAATAGTAGTGACTCAGGATTTCCTGGCTGTCTCATGTGGTCTAGGATAAAGTTATGGACTTTGAAAATAAAGTCCTAGTATCTCCAGTCTCAGAACATTAAAGACGACTATGGGCTTGTCTTCACTACCATGAATCGATGTAGCATGTCTGGTGAAAACACACTATTTCAATGGGAGAGCACGTTGCCATCCCATCAACGTAATTGTTCCACCTCAAAACAATGCAGAAGTGGTGTAGACTTACATGGTAGTGTAGACAAGCCCTTAGGCTTCTGGTGATTCAGACTTCAGCCATCCTTTTAGTCACTCACCTGTATCAATAGCCTTGTTCAGGTATCATCTCTAGAAACCTTAAAAGCATTCATCTCAGGACATGAAGTACCAGGGAACCAGTAAAGCCAACAGCCTCCCATAACTCTTAAGTAGTCACCAGCTCCTGAACAGAACTTAATTAGGGAACTCTGCTCCCAATTTTCTCTTGACATCCAGAGTCCCACTCCCATTCTTTTAGGGACTGCCCGTCCTTTCTTCTTTTAGAACTGGGAGGCTGTATTAGCAGAAAGTAGCAGATCCACCCCCATCCCCCCCCAAAAAAACTTTCTCCTGATCTGAAGTCGTATTTTGTATCTTTCAACTTTCTCATCCCTTTCCAGGGATTGTTCTCATAAGAGCTATCAAAAAGAAAGTCTCTCCTCTGTTACAAATGGGAGCAGAAGGCTAGATGCTATGGGCTTATATTGCTATTAAGTTTTTCTGCCATTACTTCCTCATTCCCAAGAAAAGTAGTATTGGAGGTGCATAGCTCAAATTTCTAAAGATAATTTTACATAATATCCACTGAAGAATTACAGTGCTACAATCTAGATGTTTCATTTTTCAAGGTCTTTGTGGATTAAACACAAATCGAGGATTGGATAATTATGTACTGATTGTTCTATTACTAGCAAAAATAAATTTTTGCATGTTAACTTTACAATAGATTTCCTCCCTTCTCCTTCAACTTTGGTTTGAGTTCTTGATCTGATGCCTTATGGAGACTTGGAAAATGTGCGCAAGCATAAGGGAAATTCCTGAAGTTCAGGCTCTGAACTCAAAGTATAAGGTTCTCTCTTGTTACAGTTAAATTTCAGACCTAGAGATGATCCCAAAGCAACGGATTCCCTTAACTCAAGAAGCAGATATCCATTTTCTCCATCCTTGCCTCAGCTTCTGCAAAACTTCCAGCTGCTTGGCTAGGTGCCTACCCATCAGTTTCCTCTTCAGCTGTAGCTTATTCATGCCTATATTTCTAGTTTTATCAGGACTCAGACTCCACATTCTCTGTGAAGCACCCCAATATAAGATCTTCAGAAATGGGGTAAACATGGAAGAGTCCACTTTGAAACCTACCAGTGTGTCCTCAACAAAATAAGTTAGAACACAATGCAGAGATGACAAACCCAGCTGTTCCCTTAAACCATTCACTTGGCTGGCAAAGAACACTAGTGTTCTAACTGAATCTGGTCCTTGCAGTTCAGCAAAAATGCTTTTTTGGATATTGCCCACACCTGGCTCTTTCAAGAATACACGACTACCCCGATACAACATGAATTCGGATACAATGCGGTAAAGCAGCACTACGGGGGGGCGGGGGAGCGCTGTGCACTCCAGCGGATCAAAGCAAGGTTGATATAACGCAGTTTTGCCTATAATGCGGTAAGATTTTTTCGCTCCCGAGGACAGCGTTATATCAGGGTAGAGGTGTATCTACTAACAACTAGATAATGCTAAGTGCTCCCTTCCCCCGCAAAATTGGCAAAGCTCCCATTGAATATTTTCTGCTCTACCAGGTTGATGGGCTGTCTTTACCTCTGTTGTTTTGGGATTTCTACAAAGCACGGCAACACGATTCTCTTAGTCCCAACCCAGACAAGGCAAAAGTTGTGCTTTGCCATAGGAACATTAGAGGTTACAACAAAGATCCCTGGAAATCAGAGGAAAAACATATCAACAAGTGGAAACGTTAGTATGTTGTAGAGCAAAGCATTAGTTAGCAGTAAATGATCAAGATGAGGAGGTACTCTCAAGATGATGCTTCTTAGGGACTTCCTTGAAGGACTATCTGGAGGAACCAAGTAAGCAGTCCGATAAGATACTTGAATCCAAGCCAAGACTGTTGTCACAAAGGAAGGCTGGGAATTCCTTTTCCTCTTATGTCTTACCCTCTACTGTTGGATATTCCTCATTAGATCTTTGCCATCTCCCCGTGTCTTTAGGGGATGGGAAGGAGAAGGGAGAATGAGTGCCTGCCCAGATCTGAATCTACACTAGAGTTACCCAGAACTGTCTGTGGGTCTGCTGAAGCTTCTGCTGATTATTCACAGTAATGGGAAAAGTTGCTGCTCACACTGATCACAGGAGTTCTGCGCAGACGGGAACAGCAGTCTGCTGCAATGCATCCCTTTATTTTCCTTATCCATCCCCAATTACTGCTCAATAATGCATTGATCAAAGAAGTTAGCCACTACATCATTGCCAAAGTTGATCTGATACATAGCATCTGCTAGCGAGGTAGGATGCAACTTAAGAGACATGACTGAAGGTAGAAAGGCCTTTTATAATGCTGCCAAGTGCCTCTCAGTGAGAAAACTCAGCAGTGGGTGCTAGTAGCATCCAAGTCTCAGCCATGCACCATATGTAAGCATTTAAAATTTCCCTGGCAACACACATGAAACTTACAAGTGCTGTAAAACTGAGAAATTTAGTATGAACTTTCTTTAAACACAATTCAAAACACAAGTAATAGGTTTTACTAATGACATTTTTTACCGCATAATACTATAAACTGTAACACGAGGCACAGGATCCTAAAATCTCTAGCAGATAACATTTTATTTAAGTTTGTTTGCTTTTAAGGATAAACAACGTAATAGAGTGCATATACAAACGTTTATAAGACCACCACAAATGATATTAAAGATCTACAATTTGGCAGGGGGGAGGGAGGAAATCTTTCAAATAGATACACACAGCTACAATCCTGAGAAAAATAGATCTGGAGTCTGTGAAACAAATTTTAGTGTAACTGACAGGGTTACATAATCAGAAATGGAATACTTAGAATAATGCTTTTTTGTTGGATTGCTCCTTCAACCAGAACACCTGTATTAACTCGTTTCCCAGGGCACTGTATACAAGTCAGCCAAGGCACGCTGGGGAAGAAGGTCAAACAACAAATGTAGCTGAGTTATTTAAATCTTTTACAATACAATTAAATTAGCTGCTAAATTTTGAGTGTCCATTTGTAGGCTTTTCTAATCTTTTAAAGCTTGCTTGCGGCACAACCTACCACTGATTTCATAGATTCATGGGATTTAAGGCCAGAAGGGACCATTAGACCAGCCCTTATTTACAATGGACTTGTGCGCTGATGAAGCAAAGCAGAAGCTATCCCACACAACCCTCCACCCCGATATAATACACTAGACAAGAAAGCTTTCTTTGCTAACATTTCTTTGACATATGTCAAGGTGAAGTGTTAGCCAAATACTGGGTGTTGTAATTAAAACAATACACATTCAATGAAAAGCTAAATTATTGCCTACTGAAGTTTATGAAAGCAGACGGAATCAACCTTAGCATTGCAATTAGGTACTACATGGAAAGAGGACAAACATTTCGGTACTTACTACTCCATCTATTGCCATGTAGAGAAGTCGTCTTGGCCTGACAATGTTGAAAAGTCTGTCAATGTACTCAAAAATGGCAACCATCATTTCATCTTCATTTTTGGGAGCTGGTCTACAATTTAACAAGATATCCTGTTAATGTTTCAGATAATATATAATACAAGCTATTTATGAAGTGATGAAAGAGTCACTTACTTGTCCTCAGGATGTGTACATGGATGGATAATACCATTCATATCCAAATACAGGTTATCAAACTCCACCTCATTGGGATTAGGCTTGCTGGTATCAACTGGAATTTTGATGCCATTGCATTCTTTAGGCTGTGAACACAGGAATAACAAGCCTTTCAGGATTTGCCATATTTCCAACAATTTTGTTATCAAAGAAGCTTTAAATACGTCAGACCCAAATGAGATTAAAAAAAAATAAAAATAAAAAGGTGAAGGAGCAAAGAGCAGTTGCATGTCAGCCCACAACACAATTACACATAGACCGTGTCTACACTACAAAATAGGCTTTGTTTAAAAATGGTTCTGGGCAACCATTATATGTTGTTATATGTCCACAGACAATTAAACAAAACACTCCCACTACAATTAGGTAACATAACTGAGTTTTAAACATTGTTCTTTAACATGTTTATATTTTTCCCCTCTGTCCACAAAAGCAAGAATAATGTTGCAAAAGAGAACGTTGTAGAGCCAGCAGGACCTTACATGGCTTCTGTAAATCTGATTGACGCAGAAGCCTGTCTACAGTTATAAATCAGTAGGAAGTTTTACAATATCAGTCCTACTTAAGTCTTTAAACTTTATGTAAGAGCTGGACTGGCACATTTAGATAAACGAGGGCCATTATTTATTTCTCCAATATTAAATATTTAGCTTTACAGCACAGATCAAACAAAAAGACACCACTATTTTTCAGTTGTCCCTCTCTTTTGAGAAGAGTCAAAATCATGGTGAACAGATGACCAGTCTTTATTTTATTAGATTTGGGGGCACAGCAGAAGCACTCATGCTCATTATGCTAAGCATCTGATAACTGTGAAGGGATAGGAAAGAAGCACCTGCTTTCCCTCTAACTTTGGGAAACATGAGTTAAGAACGGCCATACTGAATCAGGCCAAAGGTCCATCTAGCCCAGTATCCTGTCCTCCAACCATGGCCATGCCAGGGTGCTTCAGAGGGAGTGAACAGAACAGGCAATCATCAAGTGATCCATCCCCAGTCACCCACTACCAGCTTCTGGCAAACAGAGGCTAGGGACACTCAGAGCAGGTGTTGCATCCCTGCCCATCCTGGCTAATAGTCATTGATGGATCTATCCTCCATGAACTTTAGTTCTTTTTTTAAACTCTGTTATAGTCTTGGCCTTCACAAGATCCCCTGGCAAAGAGTTCCACACGTTGACTGTGCATTGTACAAAGTGCTTCCTTTTGTTTGTTTTAACCTGCTGTCTATTAACTTCATAGGATGATCTCTAGGTCTGGTGTTATGTGAAGGAAAAAATAACACTTCTTTATTTACTTTCTCCACACCAGTCAAGATTTTATAGACCTCTATTGTATCCCCCACTTAGTCGTGTCTTGTTCAAGTTGAAAAGTCCCTCTTTTTAATTTCTCCTCCTATGGAAGCTGTTCCATACCATTAACTATTTTTGCTGCCCTTCTCTGTACCTTTTCCAATTCTAATAGATTATTTTTTTTAAGATGAGGTAAAAACATCTGCACACAGTATTCAAGATGTGGGTGTACCATGCATTTATATAGAAGCATGATATTTTCTGTCTTATCTCTTTCCTAATGGTTCCTAACAATGTTAGCTTTTTTTGACAGCTGCTGCACATTGCGTGGATGTTTTCTGAGAACTATCCATGATGATTCCAAGATCTCTTTCTTGAGTGGTAACAGCCAATTTAGACCCCATCATTTTGAATGTATAGTTGGGATTATATTTTCTAATGTGCATTACTTTGCATTTATCTACACTGATTTTCATCGACCATTTTGTTGCCCAGTCACCCATGTTTGTGAGATCCCTTTGTAACTCTTTGCAGATTGCTTTGGAGTTAACCGTCTTCATTACTTTTATTTATAGTTCAAAGTGTGAGAAGAGTTTAAGCCTGGCCTTGAAAGATTAGCTTCCTCCTGCTCCCTGTACACAGACAGATGTGATCCTGCCAACCCTCTTCCCCCCAGTAGTCAGCTTTCCCTTTTGTGGAGAGGGAGGGAAGACATCTCATTCTGTCCACTGGCTACCAGATGTTTTGGGATGCTCAGACACCACCCATCACCCTTCAGTTTGAGGAAGGTGTCTCCAAAGCAGATTGATGTCTTTATTTTTGTGACCAATAACAATACAAAATTGATTACTCTACTTTCCCTTAGCCAAATAACTAGTTTCCAATTTTCATTCCCCAAGTTCTTCTTTCCAGTCTGGCACGCTGTAAAATGCCCTTATCTAATGAACAGACCCAAAAACAAACAGTTGAATAGATTGCACTGAAAGCCAAACAGATTACAGGCTTCAAACCTCTGAATTTTCAAACTTCTGGAGATGGTCATTCTACTGTCTCACAATCAGTCATGCTTTGGTCCTGCCTCTTTACTATTTATAAGGGGAGCAGTCACAGTCCTTTTATTTAAGGACATCTAATCTATCCATTATTAAAATTTTAGAAATTATTTTTGAAGAGCTCTAGCACCTCTGTAGTACTATAGTGTCTTAAAACTTAGGACGAGGATACTCCTGATGGCCTGATCTCTGAAGCGCCCAAAATTAGTGGAGACTTTTGTGAGTTCTGATCTTAATCTCCCCATACAACCATCCCTGCACCTCACAAAGGTGTTCCAAAGACAAACTGATTGTTCTTTGTGAGACTCCAGTATTATGGCAGCAAGCACCACAGAAAATCCCTTGAGGAAATTAATAATTCTGTGTTCAGTGTAGTGAGAACTAAATAATGCAGTAAGGCAGGCATGGGGCCACACACTGAATGATAAGGACAAAGATACTGAAAAGCTGCTTTATTCCCTCAGCATCATTCATCCTGTGCACTGAAGGGGAGAGATTCTGTTGAAAAAAAAAAAATGTATGGGATCATGTAATTAGAGACTCAATGCACAGGCACAAGGGGGCCAAATTATGGTTCCATAAATCAATTACAATTTGTCGTTGGTTATTTAGATTGTGGTAGCACCTGACACATATTAAGTGCATGCCACTCAGAAAAAGACCATACACCAAGAGCACACAGCCCCACAACCACCTGTACGCTCAGCCTACAAGTACTAGAACACCCAATCACCTTTTCTATTGAGATCTGCCTCCACAGCCTTGATAAGGACAATGCAATGTCATCCTACTTTAAAAACAAACAAACAAACAAACAAACCCATAGACATATCCGAGCAGCTTTTATACAAAAGAGGCATTCAATCATAGCCCAAGTCGGAATCAGCCTCTATGCTCCTCATGCAACGAACTCATTCCCTCTTGGGCAGCAAACATGGACCATTTCTCCCAGTCCTGGTAAATGATGCAAACCATTGACACTCTGCAAAAGCTGTTAATAATCACATTTTAAGTGATCACTGCACAGTTGTGTCTTGAGGCTTGATCCAAAGCCCATCAATGAGACTCTTTCCCTAGAAATACCTACCTTCTAGAACTTCCATTACCAAAACACCCCCCCACAACACATCTAGCCACTTCAAATATCTTTAGCTATTACTGCTGGGAGAGGGAAGTGTAGAGTAGGAGTGCGTACAGGAAAGAAGGCCGTAGGGGGAAGCGATAACCTGGTGTATAATAGCTATGTTAATAGTAAGGTGTTTGCATGTGGGTGGGAAAGTGGAATACGTTTGATCAGGTGATAGCTACAGAAAGGTAGGAAATGAAGTTGAGCGTCAGGTACATTACAGACATAGCAACCAGGAATGCTTCAAAATGAAGTTTGTGTAGTAACTGATATTGAATAGCAGCCTAAAGATTTTGCTTAACTTCCCTCTTGAGAATCAGTGTTTAACTCAACAAGACAAGTTTCAGTACTGGAAACATTTCAGATCATGCTCCTGAATGTTTCTGTTTTAACTCAGTAATGGTGCTGGTCATTCAACTGGTGTGTATAGCTTAAGATGATGCTATGGGAATCTTAATAAAGTGAAATTAAAGTTTGACTGTAATAACAGAGCATTAAACCCTGAAGCAAGTTTAGGGTATCACCTTCATTTACCTGCTGAGAAAAACACTTTCAACATTAAAAAGTTGCATTGAGAAAGGGAGTTAAAGTCTTTTCAGTTATAAGGTATAATATATACTACATCTCAAGGCAGAAGTCGAGAATATTTTTAAATGGCCTGATACAATCACTAGGGCTGTCAAGCAATTAAAAAAATTAATTGTGATTAATCGCACTGTTAAACAATAATAGAATACCATTTATTTAAATATTTTATTTTTTCTACATTTTCCAATATATTGATTTCAACTACACAGAATACAAAGTGTACAGTGCTCACTTTAGATTTATTACAAATATTTTTGCTTTAAAAACAAAAGAAATAGTATTTTTCAAATCACCTCATACAAGCACCATAATGCAATCTCTTTATCTTGCATCTACATTTGTAAATTGCACTCTCTTTTTGTTACATAACTGCACTCAAAAACAAAACAATGTAAAACTTCAGAACCTACAAATCCACTCAGTTCTACTTTTTGTTCAGCAAGTCACTCAGATAAAAAAGTTTGCTTATATTTGCAAGAGATAATGCTGTCTGCTTCTTGTTTACAATGTCACCTGAAAGTGAGAGCAGACATTCACATGGCACTGTTGTAGCTGGCATTTCAAGATATTTACTTGACAGACGGGCTAAAGATTCATATGTCCCTTCATTTTCAACCACCATTCCAGAGGACACGCATCCATGCTTATGATGTGTTCTGCTCAATAACGATCCAAAGGAGTGCAGACTGATGCATGTTCACTTTCATCATCATGAGTCAGATATCACCAGCAAAAGGTTGATTTTTCTTTTTTGATGGTTCGGGTTCTGCAGTTTCCGCATCGGAGTGTTGCTCTTTTAGAATTTCTGAAAATATGTTCCACACCTCATCCCTCTCAGATTTTGGAAGGCACTTCAGATTCTTAAACCTTGAGTTGAGTGCTGTAGCTAGCTTTAGAAATCTCACATTGGTACCTTCTTTGCGTTTTGTCAAATCTGCAGTCAAAGTACTCTTAAAATGAAAAGCATGTGCTGGGTCATCATCCGAAACTGCTATAATATGAACTACCTGGCAGAATGCGGGTAAAACAGAGCAGGAGACATACTCTTCTCCCCCAAAGAGTTCAGTCACAAATTTAATGAATGCATTATTTTTTTAACGAGAGTCATCATCATGGATGCATGTCCTCTGGAAAGGTAGCCAAAGCATGAAGGGGCATACGAATGTTTAGCATATCTGCACGACCGGCTCTAGGCACCAGCAAAGCAAGCATATGCTTGGGGTGGCACATTTCCAGGGGCAGCATTCTGGCCATCCTTCTTTTTTCGGAAAAATCCACCAATGTATGGAAAAATACATGCAGATCAAAAAATGTCCAGTAGCATGATAGGAGCATGACATGAAAAAGTCCTGTCACATCGTGACACGGTCAGTCATAATGCGAACATACATAAATGTGTAAATGTTAACAGTTATTGATTAATTAAACCAGGAATCACGATTACTTGTGTGTACCGTGCTGCCCTATCAGCACCATGCGCACCAATTTCCGTGTGGCGTCGGTGCCAGTGGTTATAGGGCTAAAATGCAGGGACAAAAACACTCCGGTGCTGCCTACCGGTAACAAAGAGAGAGACAGCAAAAAGAATTAGAAAAACTCTCTCATACTTCAAATAAGTATTTTTAAAAAGTCGCCATTACCAGTATCAGTGGCTTCTGGTGAGCGTAGTTTCTCAAAACTGAAATTACTAAAAAACTATTTGAGGACCACCATGTCTCAAAAATCATTTGTCAATTGAAAGTACCATTGCAAACAATTTAGATTTCACTGCATTATTAAAAGACTATGCAAGTATAAACACACAAAAAAAATCAGTTCATATAAATTCTTTTAATTTATGAGAAACTGGGCACACTGGAAGACACTAACGGTTTCCATTACAGTGTATAGTTGAACCCAAATTGTTTGTAATCGTGATTTTGTTAAAATTAAATGAGTACACTAGCAGGAAATTGTTTTATTTCACTAACTACAAATTCTGTTTTCATTTTTTTTTAATTTTAAACAGTCAAACAAAAAAAGGGGAAGAAACGAAACATTTGCAAAGTTTTCTGTGTAAAAGTCAAAAAAAGGGATGGGAGGGAGGCCAAAAAATTTTTTGCTTGGGGCGGCAAAAAACTTAGAGCCGGCCCTGCATATCTAGCATGTAAATACCTTGTAATGCCTGCTACAAAAGTGTCATGTGAATATCTGTTCTCACTTTCAGTTGACATTGTAAATAAGAGGCCAGCAGCATTATCTCCTGTAAATAAGAGGCCAGCAGCATTATCTCCTGAAATATAATCAAACTTTTTTATCTGAGTGACTGGCTGAACAAGAAGTAGGACTGAGTGGGCTTGTAGGCTTTAAAGTTTTACATTGTTTTAGTATTGAATGCAGTTTTTTTTTGTACATAATTCTACATTGTAAGTTCTATTTTCATGACAGATATTGCATTACAGTACTTGTCTGAGATAAATTGAAAAATACTATTTCTTTTGCTTTTTATAGCACAAATATTTGTAATAAAAAATAAATATAAAATAACCACTGTACACTTTGTATTCTGTGTTTTAATTCAAATCAATATACACCTCTACTTCGATATAACGTTGTCCTCGGGAGCCAAAAAAAATCTTACCGCGTTATAGGTGAAATCGCATTATATCAAACTTGCTTTGATCCACTGGAGTGCACAGCCCCACCCCTTTGTGAGCGCTGCTTTACCGCGTTATATCCCAATTTGTGCTATATTGGGTTGCGTTATATCGTAGTAGAGGTGTATTTGAAAATGTAGAAAACATCCAAAAATAGTTAATAAATTTCAACTGGTATTCTATTGTTTAAAAGTGCGATTAATCATGATTAATTTGTGTTAACTGCATGAGTTAAGCGCGATTAATCGACAGCCTTAATAACAACAAATATTGTTCAAACTTCACTTTATTGTGCTCAGATTATGAACATGGGAATAAATGAGGGCAGTCGTTAGTGATCTCATCCTATGGATTCTCGAACTCATGTGGCATCATTCCGTAGTCTGAAAGAACCTTTATGAAATCTCTTCTGAGTTACTGTTATGCACTATCATCACTGACTGCATCCTTACAATGAAATCATCAGTTTCCCATATCTGTACATTCTTGGTAAGACTTTACATTTCTTGTATTACCAGATTCAAATAGAGAACTGAAAGCACAAAATATCACAGATCATGCACCAGATCCAAAAGAACTTGTACTCTAGTTTTAAAAGTCAAAAAATAGCATCTTGCTTCACATCTTTTACAGATAGTCCATACTTCATGAAAACAAAGAATCCTGCCAGTATTTTTCTCTTGAAGCAAGAATCAATGTTTAAAAAATACTCAAGATTAAAGAAATCAGATGGCAAGATTTATAATCAGGATAATTTCAGCCTTTTATAAAGCTAATTTTTCTTTCTCTGATTCTCCCTTCTACTACGCATCCAGATCAGTGAAGGTACATCTCGGACTATTTGACTAATCATAAAATAAGAACATTATGTAATATGGAGAATTAAGCAAAAATTTATATCAGATGCATTGACAGGGTCTGTTAGCCACAGTTATTTTCTACTCATCTTTGAACAAAGATATAATATTATGAAGTTTCCTAGTCAACTGAGAGCTTCACTTAAAAAAAAAAGTATTAAGTCTGACAGATTATATAATGGGACAAGACAGCTGTCTTCTCTTCACTTCTGTTTGTTCTTTCAATCAAATATCTCACTATAGCTAACTGATTCAGGTATAAAAGGCTTACAACTATATGATATTGAACTATATGATAAAATTGCCCTCTGGTGATATTTTGCTTCACCTTCAAGATTATATTTTGCTTATATTCAGGCTCTTTTTTAAGATTTTGTAAAGCAGCTTGGTTTTATTTCACCCTTATATGCTCATATAACCAATACCCTGCCATCAAATTTTCAATGAAAAATAATCTTGTAATGGATTGAAGTATCTGGGAATGATGTCTCTTGTGACATAACTAAATTGTTCAAACAACTGAAAATAGACCTCCAGCTATTGCTTTATTAGGGCATGTGAATTTGATTAATATTCTCCCCAGGATTTTGTAATATCTTAAATCAATCAGTAAGAATAAAAGAAAGACTGACTGAAGATTAACAAGTTTATTTCTCTCTCTTTGTAAAGTAAAAGAGCAAGGATCGACATGTTTATATTTCAAAAAGAGACAAGCTTCCACAAGATCCAACTCAACTTCTAAATTTATTGCTGGATTTAAATACCAACAATCACAAATATACTTTATTCCATGTAGTGTCCCATGGAAACTAGGATTTACTCATGGAGTAAGTCACTATTCAATGTAAGACCATCAGGATCTGACAAATTAAATTTGCCATAAACTGTTTCCACAAGAGGTTTAAAATTCAAAATGATATGGACAAACTGGAAAAATGGTCTGAAGCAGATCAGATGAAATTCAATAAGAACAAACAAAGTACTACACTCAGGAAGAAAATCAGCTGCACACATACAAGATGGGAAATGGCTGTCTAGGAAGGAGTACTGTGGAAAGGGATCTGGAGATGATAGTGGTTCACAAGCTAAATGAGAGAGTCATTGTAACACTGTTGCAAAAACAAAACAAAACAAAAGCAACCATTCTGGGATGTATTAGCAGGAATGTTGTAAGCAAGACAGAAGTAGTAATTCTTCTGCTCTACTACACACTAATTAGACCTCAACTGGAGTACTGTGTCCAGTTCTGGGCAACACATTTCAGGAAATGTGGACAAACTGGAGAAAATCCAGAGAAGAGCAACAAAAATGATTAAAGATCTAGAAAACACAACCTATGAGGAAAGATTGGGGGGAAAAATGGGTTTATTTTGTCTGGAGAAGAGAAGACGACATGATAACAGTTTTCAAGTACATAAAAGGTTGTTAGAAGAAGGAGGAAGAAAAACTGTTATCCTTAACCTCTAAGGATAGGCCAAGAAGCAATGGGCTTAAATTGCAGCAAGAAGGGAGGATTTGATTTAAATTACTAGTCAAGAAGACTCGATTTAATTATGGATTTCTACATAAAAGTGCATTCTTGGTTGTTATAATCTTAACACATATTCTTCACAACTCAGAGATAGATGTAGATTTCATTTTTAGAAGGTACACACTATAAATTTTTAAACAGTGATTTTAGAAAAAAAATTCAGATTAGTTTTACAGCTATATCAGAAAATTAACGATTGTTTGGTTATTTCATTTACCAAAGGTAACTGAAGCAGATATTTATGATCTCCAATTCAACAGGTTAATCATTAATATTTGGAGGATTTTCTTGCCATGCTGTATTAGGAAAACATCACCAGACAGACATTTAAACTGTTTTATTTAACTAAAACAACATTAAGTACTCTGTTTTTCTCTCCAACAGCACAAATACAATATTTTAACAAAACAAGCATATATCCCTCACTTCTCACATTTATCTCCAGACTTCTCCTTGTCCAAATCTCTACTGCCCCCAATAATCTTCTATTCATTCAACTTTTTGAAACTTTGCACTTTTAGAGAGAGGTAAGGGATTGACTTTGTGTACACACATTTACAGAGGGATAACAGAGTTGAGATCTGTAATTTCTCACCTCTATGTATTATTTATTTATTTAAAACATTTTTGCTGTTAACAAGCATGTTGTTACCTCTGGAGAGGAAATCCACAGTTTGAGAGCTACAAAACTAAGCATCTCATGATATCTTCTAGACTGAGCACTGAGTCCCATTGGGCAGATAGAAAGATTAATCTACATAATCTATACAGAAGTGTGTGGAACCCCATAAGATTGGGTCCCTAATGCATGAACTATTGGAACTCATTTACAAATTTTTCTTAAACTTTACATGAATACATTGTCTCATACTATAGAATTAGAATTTATAATCCCAATTCCATGATGAGAGATCTTTGAGCTATAATGTATCTTAATTAAAACTATTTTTAGATAGTTTTTTTCCTCGAAAAGCATTTTACCAAAAAAAAAAAATCTGACTTAAAATCAAAATATTTTTTAAAATCATTGATTTTTATCAACCCTGGCAGCAAGGGAAGTTTAGGTTGGACATTAGGAAATATTTCCTAACGGTTATGATGGTTAAGCACTGGAATAAATTGCCTAGGGAGTTTGTGGAATCCTCATCACTGGAGGTTTTTTTGTTTGTTTGTTTTTAAGAGCAGGTTAGACAAACACCTGTCAGGGATGGTCTAGATAATAATCACTCCTGACAAGAGTGCAAAGGACTGGACTAGCTGACCTCTTGAGGTCCCTTCTAGTTCCCATGATTCTATGCAATCTCATAATAGCAATTACTTTAAAAAAACACCCAATTAGTGTGGTCCCAAACATTAGTCACGCTCACAATTATACTTTAAATTCTTCAAAGAGCTGTCCAGGATGTGAAGATTGTAGTTACAAAAGATGGGAAAGTGATCACAATCTTAGTAAGATAAAGATTTTATGTATTTTTCTTTTACCCTTCCACAGATGTCTGATCAAATGAAAATAGCTTTTCAATGATATACACACAAACAAAGGCTGCTCTCATCAGTAAGCTAAAAACCATAATTAGGAAATACAAAATTAAGGATTAAATTTAAGGATGAAAAAGATAGCAAAATCAGGTACTTTCACATTAGGAAATACCAGAGTGAACATTGCCCATGCAACCTTAATTTAACTCCCTGGTGTGTATGCATTATGATACAGCCTTTCGTTAGATGCAGAAGTGCCTACATATGAAAAGTCTGGGGGGGGGTAAAGCGACTTACCCAGCACCACACAGGAACTCTGGGATAGAGGTAGGGATAGAACCCCAGTCTCTAGGGCAGCATTCAACTGCCCTGATCACAAGGCCATCGCCCTTATTCCTGCAATTCCCTGCCTCATTCATCACAAACCTTCAACGTCCGCAATAAAAAAAAAAAAAGCAGGAACCCTATAGAAAACAGACTTCTTTACTACACTGATCCAGTCCCACAGCACATCCATCCTACCCCACTCAACAACCTTGGCGTCCTGTTTGATTTAAAAGGGAGATCGTGTCAGACTATCATAACACATACATACACGAGGGGCAAATAAAGGTTGCACGGGAATCTGATTTAAATCAAAATAAATGCACTTTGGCATTTCCTAATTTGAGTGCTTGACTTTGCAGCCTTTTACTCCTTTTTAATCCTTAAATTCCTAATATTTTATGGTTTAGTTTATTTATGAGAGCAACCTTAACATTAATTCAAGGTTTTTGCTTGTGAATTGCCTTAGTTTAATAAAATTCTCTCTTCTGTAAGTGCTATTTAACTAGTAAAGTACTTACAAATGTCATCTTCAGTGTGCATTTTATTGTCACTGTTATCTTTGTGAAGCTCATTTGAAAAGAGAAGTGATACAATATTGAAAACTACCAATCTTCAATCTGTGTTCTTGCCATTTTTCCTTTATCTTATATGGAGAGTACACAAAGTGTTTGGCTCCTATTCCAACCCAAGAAAAATAGGAAGGAGTTGCTTGATTTTTCACAGTGAAGCAAGAAAAGCTGCAGTTTCTAGACCTTCATCTAGAACAGTGATGGGCAAACCTTTTGGCCCGAGGGCCACATCTGGGTACAGAAATTGTATGGCGGACCATAAATGCTCACAAAATTGGGGGTTGGGGTGCAGGAGGGAGTGAGAGCTTCAGCTGGGGGTGCAGGCTCTGGGGTGGGGCTGAGGATGAGAGGCTGGGGGTGCAGAAGGGGGCTCCGGGCTGGGACCATGGGGTTCGGAGGGCGGAAGGAGGATCAGGGATGTGGCGGGGCACAGGAGGAGGTCGGGGTGCAGGCTCCAGGCGGCGCTTACCTCAAGCAGCTCCTGGAAGCAGCAGCATGCCCTCTTTCCGGCTCCTGTGCGGCAGCATGGCCAGGTGGGTCTGCGCGCTGCTCCGTCCACAGGCATTGCCCCTGCAGCTCCCATTGGCTGCGATTGCTGGCCAACGGGAGTGGCAGAGGCAGTGTGCAGAGTCCCCTGGCTGCCCCTATACATAGTGGGGGCATGCTGCTGCTTCCGGGAGCTGCATGGAGCCCCAGCATGCATGGAGCAAGCCCCTGACTCCACTCCCCAGCCGGAGCTCAAGAGAGAGATTAAAATATCTGAAGATTCATATGCAGTCCCTGGGCAGCAGTTTGCCTACCCCAATCTAGAAGTTATTACTTAAACTCAACTCAAGCAACTGCTGTAAGGGAAGTTAATCCACCCCCACTCCACCGTTGACAGAAAAAAAACCAAAACTGTTTGACAATATTCATTATTAAGCTATTGAATCATCCATTTAAATATTGGAAGAATAGAACGGATAGGTAAGAGATCATGAAACACCTGAAAATCTTCCAAGAGGTCAGAGTACAGTTATACCTCTCAATACCAAAAAAATTATGAAGAAATTGAAGAAAAGTCAGAGAAAACATAAGCACAATTACGTGGTTTGAGGACTATATAGGAGAAAAGATTAAGTGAACAAAATGTGCCCAATCATTCTTCCTCCAAAATTTCCCATTACACCATTTCCACCCCTAAAGTATGACGTCTACAATAGTTACTTTTATATCACAGCCTACACAAGTTTATTTGTAATTGGTTATGATGAAACACTGATACTTGATACAAAAATGTCAGATGGGTAGCCGTGTTAGTCTGGATCTGTAAAAGCAGCAAAGAATCCTGTGGCACCTTATAGACTAACAGACGTTTTGGAGCATGAGCTTTCGTGGGTGAATATTCACCCACGAAAGCTCATGCTCCAAAATGTCTGTTAGTCTATAAGGTGCCACAGGATTCTTTGCTATTTTTGTATCAGTATTGTAAAACTACATCTAACTTTGTTGCTTTAAAACCTAAAACTCTGCAGCTGAGAAGCGTTCTCAGTCACTTGTTTTGTACATGCTAAAAAACCTTGTGATCTCTCCACATCTCTGCAGTTTGTTAACAATTATAAATCTTACAGAATATTTCCTACTGGTTACTTACTGTACAGGCCTAACAACCCAGAAGAGATCAGCACTATAAACAGAACCCCATCTCCACAGCATCAGGTCATTCAACTTTCAACGGTACTTTTTCCTTTACATTTTCCACATTTTGCCAAAGTTTAATAGCAGCAACAGTGACCTCTAGGTCAGACATTTCACGCCAATTAATGACCAGACGTGCTAAAGACCATCAGATTCACTTTTGGCAATGCATCCAGTCAGTCATTAAGCAATAATGATTTTCTGGTAACTAAAGTTGAATTGTCATTAATGATAGTGCCAACAGAAGATGGCATAAATAGAACTAAAAGCGCTTATAATAAATATGACGTACTAGCTTCTGTGCCACGCAAAATGAAAAGAGGGGGAAAGCAGAAAAGACAGCAAGCAAGGACTTACAATCCCAGGAGGGCATGGGAGAGGGAAACACAAAAATCATTACTTGATACTAACTATAGCTTAGCAGCAAAAAAGCTCAGTTCTCTCGAGTTTTGCAGAAAATACAGTAAGAAATGTTACATAAAAGGTCCAGTTTTCAGAACATTTGGAAACAGCAGCAGTCACATAATAAGAAAACTTCAAGCTTCCATTCAAAGAACTAACAGGCTGATGTTGGAATGGCACCACTATTCAGCTTCTTCCCTATTATTTATTACCTGCACAGTGCCACAGGATTAGTTAGCACTAAATAAGACAAGCCAGCATTTGCTAGATATAAATCAATCCACCAAAATGTATCAAAAGACTACTGACCATGCACTTTAACACAGCAAGGCCACAAATCTGCAGCATACTAATGAGTTTTTCAGCCCTTTGTTTGTTCACAAGGAGAGAAATGGTGTCTTTGTTGCATACTTGTACAGTGCCTAACATAATGGGGGGGGGCACCCGTCCCCGTGACTGAGTGGGGGCACATCCACCACACACACACACACACAGTGCAATACAGTCAAGGGATCACCAGATCTCCACGCTGAAAGATGTGGTGGCTGTATCCCCACACTCAGCCTGGGCTGGGCTGAGGAGACTCACCTAGGGAGAGCTGAAGATCAGGCCAGAGCTCCCGGCCCAGAGGGAGAGCGGGCTCCCAGCTCGACCCAGGGGTTGGAATGGCTACAGAGTCAGCCCCGGCCGCAGCTACCGGAGTCCAGGTGGAATGAGCGGAAGCTGGGACGGGGGGAGGGGGTGTCTGTGGTTCATGGGCGGCCGGGCCCCCGAGCGCGGGGGGGGTCCTGGGGCCGAGCCCCGGGAGGAGGGAGCAGGTGGTCGCTGGGGCCGAGCCCTGGGCCTGGAGGGGAGGTGGCGGCTGCTGGGAGCCGATCCCCAGGACGGGCGGGCGGGAGGGTTGCTGGGCGGACGGAGGCCGAGCCCCGGGAAGGGCCGAGCCCCGGGACGGACGGGGCGGGGCGGGGCCGGCCTCACCTTCTCCTCCGCGCTGTTGACGATGATGGAGGGGTACTTGCGGCTGAGCCAGCGGAAGAAGGCCGGGACTCCCATGGCCCCGCCTGGGGACGCAGCGGCGGCCGCCTAGATGGAATTGGAATCCAGGCAGCGGCGGCAACAACCGGACTTCCGGGGCAAGGGGCAGCGCGAGGCATGATGGGGGGAAAGTGCTGGCAGGCAGAGGAGGAGAGGGTGGCAGTGAACGGGTTAAGTCACGTGACTCAAAAGGCTCCGGGCTGTCATATTCAAGCATGCGCAGTGCGGGCTCTCTGCTTCCCCCGCCCCTCGAGGAGCTAGGGGCGGGGCCAGCCCTGTTCCCTGCTGAGGGGGGAGCTGCCCTGTTGGTAGCAGAGTCGGGAAGTGCGCAGGGCCCTGCCCGCCTCAGGCCCGGGCACCCTCAGTAGCCCCTCCCGCGCCGCCTCCCACACGCGGGCCTGAGACTGCAGGCAGCCCGGGGGGCGCCAGGCTACGTGGGCCGTTAGGGGCTCGCCCGTGCGGAGCCAACCTCTGTCCGCCCCCTAGAGCTTGTCCCCAAGGGCCTGACAGAACGGGCCGCCGAGTTGTCACTGCGCATGCGCTCACGGACTGAGCATGCTCAGTGGCATCTGCTGAAGCCGCTGCCCTCAGGTGGGCTTGAGACAGCTGCAGAACCCGGGGGGGGGGGTGGAGGCCAGCGGGTTACGGCCCTGCCAGGCAGAGCCACAGCGAGGGGGAGAAGAGTTACCCCCGTGCCCCCAGGGACAAGGCAGCAAGTCGTGACAGGGCAGCAAAAAGGAAGCCCCCATCCCTTGTGGCTGTTGCAATTTGTGACATGACGCCTGTGCGCTGGCAGGATTCCAGCAGGATCGGGCTGAGGGCTGCTTGACTCGTACAAAACAGACAATTATGATCATCTAGTCTGACCTCCTGCACAACGCAGGCCACAGAATCTCACCCACCGACTCTTGTAACAAACCCCTAACCTGTGTCTGAGTTACTGGTGTCCTCTACACCCACCGGTAGCATGAATCTCTCTGGCGTGCGTGCGCACACACAGAGAGAGTGTGTGTCAGCCCTAAGTCTGCGAAAAGTGCCACCCCTGGTACTTAACAGCCCAAATAAACACAAAAGCACCCCCTTTCTCACTCTAGAGCAGACCGAAAAAACAAACATTCCCACCCCTTTTGGACTCATGCCAATCTAAGGCATGTCTTGGCAACCAACCAAGGTGATCTTCCCAGGCATGCCTTCCCTCAGGAGGGTGCTGCTAGACAGCACTTTCCTTCAACTCCTGACCCCAGCCACCAGCCAACTAACCTGGGCTCTTTGCTTTTAGCTCCTCCCTTGAAGCCTGACACCTGCTCCTGAGTGTCATGGGGCTGGGCTGATTGGGCCCCCAGCAGACCATTAACTAGAGCCGCCCAGAGGATTCACGGGGCCCAGGGCAAAACAATTTTGGGGGGCCCTTCCATAAAAATACGTTGCAATACTATAGAATATTATATTATCGTGGTGGCCCCTGTGGGGTCCGGGGCAAATTGCCCCACTTGCGCCTCCCCTGCCCCCCGGGGCAGCCCTGCCATTAACACTTTTCTGACTCACACGGGGTTTTGTCCACTCGTCGCAGACCCCAGGTCGAATAGATTGTTTAGCAGAAGTAGTTAGCACATAGTCTTAGACTGTGTCTACACCACGCAGCTTTTAGTGACACAGCTGTGTTGCTACAGCCAGGCCACCAAAAGATGTGCAGTGTAGCCACTGTTTGTCAGCTCTCCTGCTAACAAAAGTGGCGTTAGCTTTGTTGGCAGGAGAGCGCTCCTGCCCACAAAGCACTGTTCACGCCGGCGCTTGTTGTGGGCAAAACTTTTGTCTTCTGGCGGTGTTTTTTTTAAACACCTCTGAAAGACAAAAGTTTTGTCCTTTACCTGTCAATGTAGACATAGTCTAAGGTACCATTCAAGGTAGAGTGGCCCATTAGCATCCCTGCAGTGATAGGACAGAATGGGGGGGGGGTTAGTGAGTCACTGTTCCATCTTGCTTTTAGCTGAGATGCTCAGAATACCTTTCCCAGACAAGAGCAAGAGCTCTGTGTGGCTCGAAAGCTTGTCTCTCTGAACAACAGAAGTTGATCTGATAAAAGATACTACCACACCCACCTTGTCTGTCTATCCATAACCAATTGACCAACTTTTGGGAGGAATTGTTTTATTGGTTATGGTGAATTTTAATTTTTATATAATTGCCCAGAACCTGGGATCTATGATTGGGATTATGATTTCTTATTAGTAATAATTATAAGTATTGGCATCATTTTATATATTTAACTAAAGAAAGAAATTGTATAAAATCAATCAGAAGGATTTTTAGAACAAGCTTGTTTAGAGGATGTGAGTTTATAAAAGAAGAAAGAAGACTTATTGAAAACTGAAAAGAACATTATTTTTCAAGGTCAGGATTGTTGCTCACTCTGCTTACTGGTGCGGGAGAGTACGGGAGCATAAGGTACTGCTTTTTTCCCCCACGCAGAACACCTTCATTGCAGATAGCAGCACATGAACAACCTCTACATACTGCAGCAGAAGGCGAAAAAATCCCCAGAGTCACTGCCAAGCTGACTTGGAGGGAAGTTCCTTCCTGGAACCCAACAGGAACGACAGGTATTACTTATCCTCTATAGCACCCACAATACTTTCACTCTCCTCTACTCCCTACACCACCACCCCAAGCAAACACAAAACAAAAAACCTTACTGCAAGCAGAACTTTTAACCCTGAGAAAGAAGTTCCAGAGACTCCATGAAGTCCATTAGGACTCCATTGCTACTGATTTATGTGGAAGACAATCAGACACTGTGCTGAATGGCAGAAGTATAAAACCAATAGAGAACAAAGGGGGAACCAAGAACCCAATTTTCACTCCTGTGCATCTATGCACTGCCCCTTCCTCAGTGCACATTGGTAATTGGCTATGTTGCCTTAAGTATCATTTCCAACTAACTATATTCAACTAACTACAAACTTTGTAAAAAAATTTCTCCACTGGCTCTGGCTATATGACACTTTTCATCAGAAAACAGTTGAATAAAGAAAATTAAGCAAGATGTTGCTACCAAGACTTATTAAGATTTT
Organism: Gopherus evgoodei; assembly: GCF_007399415.2. Classification (NCBI taxonomy): domain Eukaryota; kingdom Metazoa; phylum Chordata; order Testudines; family Testudinidae; genus Gopherus; species Gopherus evgoodei. The sequence continues at coordinate 220,053,242 of NC_044324.1, read as the reverse complement.
TCCCCCCTGTACCACAGAAAGGATATGGCTGCACAGTAATGAAACAGGTTTGAAACGTAAGAGGGGAGGAGTTTTTTCCCCTTCAGAAGGGATTTACGGAAATATTGCCTCTTGTGGTGATTCACAAAGCGAGCAGCAGCAGTTTTTAAGAAAAGTCATGATGATTATAGAGCATTGAAAGTACATAACTGAGCTGATGCAATTTCAACAGAAGCACAAACTGGAAAATTGGAAGGCACGATTTGTGACAAATACAAGGAGCAGCAATAAAAAAAACCCTTGTCACGTCATTTGTACATTGTTTAAGCAAATAAAAATAAATTAGCCATTTGAGGATGTTGAAACTGAATTAAATCTTCAGCTATTAAATGGCATTAACATGATCAAGATTCTGTACTCTACCATGTCTTGGTGACAATATGCCGACTTCATTAGGGCAATGACATTGGTGAGGAAGTAAGAAAAAGTTTTGGGGAAACATTAATAAAAATAATCTCAGTACTGGGTATTAAGTCATCTAGACTGATTGGGTGGGGGGGAAGGAAAGAACTTTAGGTATTTACAGTAAAACAAATTAACCCAATATTGTACTTCTCATTATTCATAGCTTCATTTACTTATGATATTAAACCATGTATGATCATATCTCTGTTTAAAAATCTGTGACTTGAATAGGTTTCTCAGTAAAGAGGTAAAGATAGGCCTTTATCTGTTCCTTCAAAAACGTCCCCTGACTGAAGCATGTTATTGTAACACTACTACTCTTAGAAATTAGTATACTTATCACATAGAGAGGTGACTTAATACAAACAGTTTCTGAGCATTGATAGTTTTTCTGATAATAAAAATGACAAATGGACTAGTAAACAAAACTAATCATCTCCTTTCCTTATACTTACTGCTTAAATTATGATTGAAATTCTTGTTCTTCACTAGCTCCAAATATTTTTAATTCCTCAATAAACATTCCACTGAAAAAGTTGACCTACTTTTTGTTGCAAAAATGTAGCCCTTGCTACATATCCTAAAACAAACCCTGCCATGTGCAGAAATCTATTATGTGAAATCCCTCTTTAAAGAAATGTCCGCCAGTGCTTGCCAAACAGAAATGTACCTAAAGGAATGAGAGACCCTGCATTGTGATCCAAACAAGCAGTCAGCTAAATAAAAGACCTAGTGCTGTTGTGCCAGATATGTGCTTTTGCACCAGTGAAAATATAGACGCAGGTGCCTGGGGCGGCCAACGGAAAGGGGCGACATGTCCAGGTCTTCGGCGGCAATTCGGCGGCAGGTCACTCAGTCCGCAGGAGCGAAGGACCCGCTGCCGAATTGCAGCAGAAGAATGAAACGGCGCGATTGAGCTACCGCCAAAGTGCCACCGATCAGCTTTTTTTTTTTCCCCGCTTCACCGCTTGGGGCGGCAAAAAAGCTGGAGCTGGCCCTGCATGTGATCATGTCACCTGAACTGGAATCCATCTTTAACCTGGTGTTTTTCCATTGAGAAGGAGGGGTGGGAACCTAGAGGGACAAAGGATTACTGCCATATGCAAAAGATATAGAAGTGGGTGGATCAGAACACAGAACCATCTGAGCTGGGACAAGGGCTGTACCCAGGGCCGGCACTACCGTTTAGGCAGCCTAGGCAATCGCCTAGGGTGCCAGGATTATTTGGGGGGTGGCATTTTGCCGGGGGGGTGGCAGGCGGCTCTGGTTGACCTGCCGCAGGTATGCCCGCGGAGGGTCCGTTGGTCCGTGGCTCCTGTGGAGCTGCCGCAGTCATGCCTGCAGACAGTCGGCTGCTCGCGCGGCTCCAGTGGACCGCCCACAGACATGACTGCGGCAGCTCCACCGGAGCCGCTGGATCAGCGCGGGGGGCGGCGAAATGGCCGTGCACCTAGGGAGCGAGAAACCCTAGCGCCGGTCCTGGCTGTACCAGGGGAAAGAATTGTGCCTAACTAGGAAGGCGTCCAGTCTGTGATAGAAGCTTATTGAAACATCTGAGAGTGAGGCTTTTCTGTATACAATTTTCTTACTGTATTAGACATCGATTGTGTGTTATATTTTATTTTACTTGGTAATTCACTTTGTTCTGTCTGCTATTACTTGGAACCACTTAAATCCTACTTTCTGTATTTAATAAAATCACTCTTTACTTATTAATTAACCCAGAGTATGTATTAATACGTGGGGGGGAACAGCTGTGCATATCTCTCTGTGTTATAAAGGGTGAACAATTTATGAGTTTACCCTGTATAAGCTTTATACAAGGTAAAACAGATTTATTTGGGGTTTGGACCCCACTGGGAGTTGGGCATCTGAGTTTTAAAGACAGGAACACTTCTTAAGTTGCTTTCAATTAAGTCTGCAGCTTTGGGGCACGTGGTTCTGACCCGGGGTCTGTGCTGGAGCAGACTGGTGTGTCTCACTCAACAAGACAGGATGCTGGAGTCCCAGGCTGGCCGGGAAAGCAGGGGAAGAAGTAGTCTTGGCACATCAGTTGGCAGCCCCAGGAGGTTTCTGTGCTCCAACCTGTCACACTCAGGACCTTGATGCACCCATGTGCCCTCTCCCGACTGGCATCAAGAGATTCTTGGGTCACAGGTCTCCCTTGTCTTTGCCCCATGCCACAACTGTATCCCTTCTCAGGATGGGAGTGGCAGGGGCCATCAATACAAGAGCCAGCCCCTGGGCTTGTTGTGAGGCCCATCACCAGTGGGCATGCTGGACCTCCCTTCTCTCACAGCCCTTGCTCCCTACCTTCAAGCAGGCTGGGGTGTGCTCTGCAGGAGAGAGGATCCAGTCACCCCACACTTTTGTGTGTGTGAAAGCCCTTTCTGACACCATCCCAGCAGAGCCACTGTGCCCCATAGAAATACAGAGTCCTCTGCTAGGGTGGTGACAATGGGGTTAAAGTCCCCTTCTGGACGACAGACTGTATATAGGCAACTCTTTCTTAAATGGATAAAAGGAACCTTTTGACCCAATTTTCAAACACAGGTAGGCACTCTCCTACAAAAATGTTCATGGGCTAATTTTACCCATGCAAACCAGCACAAAAATCCAGTAATTGCACGGAAAGTCTGATCCTGTAATGCAGATTTTTGTAAGCATATATCCTTTTTTGCACACTTGCTTATTGTGGATGCCTTTCAAATTTGGTGTTAAACCATTAAAACCTAGGCAGTGATTAAATGTCTGGATGAGATGTTTCTGTAGTGGCACAGTAGTTTCTCCAAAAATAATTTAGCAATGTGTCATTGTGTATAAACTGCAGCAATCTATTATACTTTGGTGGATAGTACTTTCCCTTAGATGAGTGGCATGCAGCTTTAAATCTGTTACAGCTGTAAAGATTGCAATCCTACTGTCCATCAGCATCATCTGTCATAATCTTTGGGCTGCCAGTATGACAGCTGTGGAAGTGCAGAATGAAGTTGACTGGCAGAATGTTTTACATCTAATGAGTTTGGGCACAATAATAGTATCATAAATAATGCTCTAGAGAAACTCGGCTCTCACTTGAATTCCAAAAGTGAGATATTGCCTTACCGGGGTCTCACGGAGCCATCTGTCATCAGATATTAGTCTTTTTGTCAGTGACTGGCCTGGACTGAGGGACTGGAAAACATCCAAGTGTGGTGGTGAATGCACTGCCTCATTCAGAGAGATTTAAAATGGAGTTACATCCTGGAATCAGTGATTTCAAGATGATTCTGAAAGTGCTTAAAAACTATAAAACCCTGCCAAACCATATTGTGTCAGATCTCCACTGCAGAATGCTAATGGGACTGTAGCCAGATGAGTTCCCTGGAAATTATCTAGCAACAAAATCTTTGGGTGGCATGATTTGCTGGCACCTTTTTGGTAGGTTTGCTATGGTGCATAAAAATTAATAACTACGACTTAAGGACAGTGTAAGAACAATGTAGCGAGAAAGGATGCGCCAGTAGTTAGGGCACTAAAGTCTTGGGTTCAAATGTCTGCTCTGCTACAGACTTCCAACATGACCTGGGGCAAGTCACTCAAGCCCAGATCCTCAACGGGCTTTCAATGGCAATTAGTCTCCTAAACATCTCTAAGGATCTTGGCCTTAGCCTCACTGTGTATCGGTGGAGGTTTACACTTAAAAAGCTGCTGCGACCCAGCTATTACTATGCTCTAGTTGGTGTAGTTAATCCACCTCAGCGAGAGGAGGTAGCTATGGCAATGGGAGAAACCCTCCCATCAGCATAGCACTATCTACACCGGGGGGCTAGGTCAGCATAACTCCATTGTTCAGGTGGGGGTGTGGATTTTTCATGCTCCCCCCCCCAAAGTGACATAGTTATACCAATGTAAGTTTGTAGTGTAGGCTTGGCCTCAGTTCCCATCTGTAAAATGGGATAATATTACTTCCCTATTCACAAGGGGGTTGTGAGAAAAAAATACATTAAAGATGAAGATGTACTCAGATATTAGGGTAATGGCGACAGTATAAATACCTTAGCCAGATAAATACGTTCGTCTCCTTGGTTTGGTTCACAAAGTATCCTTCTATATTTTACTGAAGGAAAAAATTTTCATTCAAAAGGCCTGTTAGTAGCAGCATATGTTCATTTTGTTCCTCAGCTGGTCTAATTCAATATGGCTCTACTGAAGTCAATAGCGCTACACCAATTTACACCAGCTAAGGGATCTGGCCCAGGTGGAAACCAGTTAGACCACATAGTGAGGAAAAAGGAAGGGGGAGAGAGAGAGGACAGGATTACATTAATTTGTTCTTTTTAAAAGCAGAGGAAAAAATTCAGATAGGGCTCATCAGCAAGGGAATAGATAAGAAGCCAGGGTGGCATAGAAATATAATAGACTGTCTCTGCACTGGGCCAAATCCAGAGGCAAATTCCCAAATAATTTCTAGGGAATATTAAAGCTAAATTCATCTGGCTGAAATCTCATTAGCATTCTGCACAGAAGAATGTATACAATGTTGCTTAGCAGTGTTTGGGGATTTTAGTACTAGCAATGCTGGTTACTCCTTGGAAAAGGAGCCAGGCTTACTGAATGAACATTTGCCTGACCACAGGGCTAAGCAAAATCTAGGGACCAGATCATCCTTGAATAGAACCTGTCCTGAGGTAAAATCTGCAGGAAGGGCTTTGGAGAAAGATGCATATCCCTCTTGGCTGACCGTATCTCCCTCCCCACCCATTTCCCTGCTGGCGGAGGCCTGCATGTTCTGCTTAAGTATTGAAAGAAGGGCAAGTGTCAATTCTGCTCTTTTAAATTTACTTGGATTTCTTCTCTCTCTTCTCATTATGTTTAGAGACAGGGGCTGACCTGAATCCTGATCCTGCCCCCTCATATGTCTATCATGGAGGAAATCATTTTGCTGAGGATCATGGATGGGAAGTCTGGAGATTTGCATTTGAGTGGGATGTGGTGACCCTCGTCTCTGTGAGAGACACAGTAGATTTGAAGCAGACTCTGTGCTTGTGGATTGCACCTTGGAGGGCATCACAGAGATGGGTACCTGGTCCTATGTCCACAAGTGAGTGTCTGTACTAGGTTTGTTCCCTGAATCCCATCTATTGCGTTCTGTGAAAGTTAAGGGCAGACTGAGTGAATGGCCCATTGTCGGCTCAGTCCTGAAAACCCATAATCACATGCTCATGAGTAATCTTACTGACATCATTTAAAATTACACTCCTGCCTAAGTGCAGGCTCAAAGCCTTCAGTAAGATCTCCAAAAACGTCTGAGGTTCCTAAGTCCCATTTTCAAAAGTGACTTAAGCAGTTAGGAGCCTACGTCTATTGACTGTCAGTGAGATTTAGACTCCTAAATGCCTACATTACTTTTGAAAATGGGACTTAAGGCCAGATTTTCAAAGGTATTTAGCTACCTAAAGATGCAAATATATTGCATATATTTTATGTATTGTATATTACATATAAATATATTGTATGTGTGTATATATAGAATATATACTACATATATAACAATACATACAGTATATTTATGTATATTACATTAAAATATATTGCATGTATTTTATGTATTGTATATTATATGTATTTAAGTACCTAAAGATGTAAATATCTCTATCTATCTATCTTTGGTGGGGGGAAAAACCTGGGAAATTCAAACCCTTTGTCAGAGGAATATTAATGCTTCCAAGTGAAGCACTCAAAAAGTGAAGAAATATCAAAGTTACGGGATGCCCATCAACCTGAAAATCATAGAATATCAGGGTTGGAAAGGACCTCAGGAGGTCATCTAGTCCAACCTGCTGCTCAAAGCAGGACCAATCCCTTGACAGATCTTTACCCCAGTTCCCTAAATGCCCCCCTCAAGGATTGAACTCACAGCTCTGGGTTTAGCAGACCAATGCTCAAACCACTGAGTTATTCCCCCCTCCTGCCCTTTTTGTGTTGACTGACTCTATTCTGTTTTCTCGGCAGGACTCATTCCAGGTCATCTTGTGATACCCTCACTCACCTCCAGTACCACTTGACTCCTTGAATTGTCTCTATTGGGACTGTTTGAGTCAGATACTATTCAACATGAGGACGAGTAACAGTCTGTGGCAACCCTCTGACGATGCGCAAGTTTGAAGATGTGCTGTGAATGAGACAGAAATCTTGCAAGTCTGCGCTTATTCTTGGGTCAAATTCTCTTTGCAGTTAGCACAGTGTAAATATAGAGCAGTTCTGCTGAAATCAGTGGACCTGCTTTCAATTTCCACCTGTGTAACCGAGAGCACAATATATTCTGTTACGCTGGTGTAAATTCAGAGTAAGTCCATTGACTTCAGTGGAACTATTCCAGCATGCAAGTTGGATGGGGTGCAGTGAATGGGATGCAAATAGGAAGTGAACAGCTGTCACGTTCATTGTGCCCATCCAGCATGGCTACTGAATGAGGCAGGGGTCGTGAAAAAATTACAATTAAAGACTTTGGACCAGATTTTCAGCTCGTGGAAATCAGAATAGCTCCATTGACTTTAGTGAGCTCTGATGCTTTACAGCAGCTGATAATCTGGCCCTGTGTTTGAACGCGTATGCACAAGGGGACAGAGTTGAGTTGCACAGGAAACCTGATCGTTGGCGTTTCCTGGCATTCGAGTGCTGGACCGTGCACTTTTCATGGTCTTTTATCATCGATTTTGGGGACTGTGTCTATATATTGGTTAAACACTGGCCTTTTGCTGGTGTATCCGAAGTGCAGATCTGCAAACCTAGCCCATAGCCAGAGCCATATGGTAAGCGTCACGTCTGTGAGCAAGCCTTAACCATTATGAATTTCTCCTGCACTTCAGAGTGCTCAGAATGATGCTGAAATTTCCAGCTGAGGCACTTCTGTGTCTGCCCAAAGGCAGCAGCTAGCCCTTCAAATTGGGTTTATTCTTTTGCAGGCATGTGTTTAGCAGCTCTGGAAGCGGTTTCTGTCAAAACGGGGCTCTGCAATTACAGCCGCATTATCCACAGGCATAGCCATGACCACAGTATTGTGCACTGGTTTCTATTCGGAATAAGCAAACCAGATTGAACAAACTCAGAACGGACTCAAATCTGTGTCAAAACTCAACACAGAACCTAAACCTTGTGGGCACTGACAGGGGCATCCGCTTGTATTTGATCACCATACCTCTGCCCTTTCTGCCTTTGTCTGAGACCGAGGGCAGAAAGACTGAAATACCATCAGCTGTTCTTATTCTTTTACCCAATTGAACCCACATTCTGCAAACTCTTCATGATTAAAAAAAACAACGCTATAAACAGGATAGACTTTTTAAACGTAGTTATTAGATTAGTGTGTTCTTGGGTGGTTCTCAGGGCCTGAATTGACCCAGGATAACACCGAGGAAGGGGCAGCCATGGGGAGAATGGTTGGTTGAATGCTAGCCAGGCCGCTGTGATACTTGACTGGTGTGTGTGTGTGAAGTGCTTTAAGAGCCTCAGCTGAAAGCCCTCGTCGAGGTGCCGTGTATGACGAATGACTTGTACCTGGTGATCTGACTGTGTATCGGAATTTTCCCTTTCCAGTCTCCTTTCTGATTGTTCTTCCTCTAGGATGTAACCCAGGCAAAAACAAGGGTGTTGCTTTTACTGGTAATACGATAACAGCTGGGTGATGTGCTATGGAGATTCAGGGCATGAGGGCAGGTCTACACTTCAGCGCAGCTGCTCTGATGCAGCTGTAGCACTGAAGTGAAGACACTCCTCAGCTGAGATGTGCAGCCGCGAGAGGCAGGCAGGTCAGTATAACTGCTCAGCGGCCCGCAGTGTAATTTAGACAGCTCTGTCCCTAGTACAAAGCACTGCCTGTGTTCTCTGCAGTGCAAGATGCTCTGGCCACAGCAGGGTTTGTGAGCAGAGATGACCCACACCTGCTGATGGGAGGCGGGGGGCAGAGTGAAAGCAGTGGCTTCAGTAGGATGACCATATTTCCCCAAAGGCTAAATGGGACACTACCTGGCACTAGCCCAAGGATCATCAGTTCGCAAGAGCAAATGGGACAAACACCCAGTTTTGCCAAAAAAGCCAGCACAGGGATACGGCCCAAACGGGACATATGGTTACCCTAGCTTCAGCAGATGGTACTGAGCATGCTCAGTGCAAGCCAAGCAGCAAATCTGGGCAGGCATGTGACCCTGCATCCCCTCCACCATGCGTCCATGGAAGGCTGTCTTCCCCAGTGCCCACCCTGGAGAAATTCTGCCCTCACTGGATTTAGAGTCCTTTTCTGTTCCTTGGGGCCTTCTGCTCAATGTAAAGGGGTAAGAGCCACGGTGAGGATCTCAGCGTACACCTCTTATTGTTGCCCCACCACCTCCACTCTGCCTCATCTGCAATTAGCATAAACCTCTTTGCATCTTCTTCCCCACACTGCCCCCTCATCCTGCCCGATGTTTCAAATGGCTACTAGTCCGAGAGCATAATAGAATACAATTGCATTCCGTGGGCAAGGCAGTGATAGAAAGGTGAGGAAGGAATAATTTGATCCATAAAAATCGGCACATTCTGCATTTCAATGGTGTCACTCTCTGCTGTGTGGCGGGGGGACTTGCTCCCCTCTCCCTCCCCCAGCTCCCTCCTCCAGGACCTCCAGTTGGTGGAAATTTTGACCACACAGTGTCATCAGAAATGGGTTGAGTTGGGTTTCATTCAAAAGGCCTTTTTCCCACGGACACTATGGCATCAAGCATGAGAAACCCAGAATAATGATGTAGATCTATATATTCAAGAAAAGGTTTAAAAATCAACATTTTTTTAAATTTTACTTTAGCACAGCAATGTATTACTTACCTCAAAGAGACGTTGATCTTCACTAATCCTAGGGAAGTTGTCCTTGATGTGTAGAACTGATACATTTATTCATCAAATTCATCATCAGTGTTTTCTCTGTCCTGGGTCACTGTTAGATGCGTTGTCCCATTGATCCTCATCAATGCTGCACCTGCACATCTCCATACCAGGCAGGCTGCTGGCCAAACATCTGTGGGCTGATGAACATCTGGTCTTTGTACACGACCACTTGATTAGCTGGAGGATTGATCCGGAAGTGCACGGTATTTCACACATAACTGGTGTGATCAGTCCATCCTCCAAGACCCACCCATGCCTGATAGGATAGAATGCACTCCATCATCCCAAAGCCATTCCACTGTTTGACAATTTGCCCCCTTGATAGCAGGTATAAATGCACCCCTTGACAGTGGCTGTTTTTCTCCATTTGTCTGCTTCTTGGAAAACATCTACTGACGTAGCTCTGCAAATGTCATAATGTTGGTCTTCAAATGGTAAACTTGGCATATGGACGCCTCCAGTGCATTTATTACCTCATCAGTGATGGTCTCAGCCATTCCGAGTACCTTCAGAGTGAGGAGAGTGTCTTCAGAGACTGCATCAAGTGCCTTCCACTAAGAGAATTTGGTCTTTCCAGTAGCGTCACATCCTTGAAAAGGCATGGAACCCTAGCAGTGTGGTGGCTTTTAATGGCCCCTGTGATAGGAACACATTTCGGAGGAATAGACAGTGATTCTTTTCCCCAGCAGCAGAAACAAAAACAATCTGGTGGAAGTCTTGGGTAGCATCTGTGTCTTGTGCCAGATCCAGAGCTTAGTAGCACCTCTCCCTGTGACATTGATGGCATGCAAGATAATTTTAGTGTCAGCCGCCCCACGGGAATGATGAAGAAACTCCACTGAACAGTGTAAGGCAGCAGCTTCATTGTGCCATGCAATTCTTGGAACAATTCTTTACACACTGGAGTGTTTTCCCTGTAAGGTGTGCAGTGAAGTCATTCTGTGGGCAAGTATGAGACAGCATCTTCTTCACTGTGGCACTGGAGATGTTCATGGAGTCAACTCTTTTGTTGCAATGATGCAATGGTGCAATACCATGGAGTTTCTTCTTTCTAGCAATATATTTTAATTGATTCCACTGCATAGGTGTGAAACATGAGGTAGACTTTGTCATAGGTCCATTATTTTTTCAGTAGCCTCATAATGAAGTGTTCAACCAAATCTCAGAAGGTGTAACTGTTCCTGGTTTGTCAAGAGCATGTACTTTGGCCATTTCCCCACTCACTTCATATACCTTCTTGTCTTCTTAGACAAGCTCTTCAGCTGGTGGGGGAAGGAGCAGGATTGCCAAGCAGGAAGACTGCTGGAGTAACTCCTGGAGCCACAGGAGAAACTCCCATCCAGATGATCTTCACTCTGACCCTATGGGGAGTGCAGTGAACTCCCAAGGACAGACTTAAGAAGGCCCCCAAGTAAGGAACTAGGGCCTGTGCAGAAGCCTCCCAGAGCAAGTGACTGGGCATGGTCAGGTTCTCCCACCACCTGGGAGAGAAACCTCAGGAGACCTCTTTACATTACTACAGTCAGTATTTTTCTCATCTGGGTCCTTAGCCAAAGCCCACTGCAGCCAATGGGCTGATACGTAGCACTCAGCTCAGAAACTATTAATAAAGTGTTGTCCGTTCCTTGCCCTGAGAAGCAGCGAGAGTGAGAATTACAGGACCTCTGGCAGTAGACTTCTTGCTGGTGGAAGATGGTAGCAAGTTTTGATACAAACAGGATCATCCTTAATATCCAGATGGGACAGAGCAGGGGTTTCCTGTTGTACAATGGCCACTCGCTGCGTTAGGATCTTTCATCCCCCAAACTTCTGATCATTCAGAGACTTTTGCATAGTTCTCAAGCTGTTTGATCCACTCATTGTCCCACAGTCCATGGGCTGTTTCTAAAATAATTCTCTGTGTCGCCGTCACCACCCTTTCCCTTGTTTTCGCCCCTACATGTTGCAGACAAGCCCACAGACTTTCCAGTCTCATGTCCACGATAGATGGTTTAAGTGGCAGAGCTTTGAATCTGCTTTCCAGCCTGGCAATTTAGGGTTGCTGGTTTAAAGCCTCCAGCAGTTCTTTAACGAGAGCTCTCCAACTGCTGGAAAATAGAGGCAACTTCTGCAGGGACTGGGCCAGACTCCACCAATCCGGTGCCAGGAGGTGGAAACTACATCTCCTTGTCCTTATCGGTTCCCAGCCTAAGCCACGGTGCGATGTGGGGAATTCACCAGGGAAGACAACTTTAAGTGTTGGAGGTTCCAAAGAACCACCAGTTGTGGAGGCGGTGAGAGGATTGAGTCCTGAGTACACCTCCTCCCCAACTAGCACTGCTCACTGCCTTGCTGGTTCACGCTTGGTTTTTTTAGCACGTTCTTTATTGTCTCCTTTCTCAGACAGCTCAGAACACTGTTATCAGTGGCCTGGTATAAAGAGGGTTCAAATAAGAACATAAGAATGGCCAGACTGGGTCAGAGCAAAAGTCCATCCAGCCCAGTATCCTGTCTTCTGACAGTGGCCAGTGCCAGGTGCCCCAGTGGGAATGAACAGAACAGGGAATCATCACGTGATCCATCCCCTGTTTATAAACAAGGGAAGAATTTGTAATGAAACATTGCACCCTTGCCAGCTGTAGGTCTTCAAAAATTATGCATCAGGCCCTAAAAACATCATGCGATTAAAAAAAAAGTCATGATTTGTAAGCCAAATAATAAATGTCAGGTTCTTTCTTGCCTTCTGGTTTCTGAGCCTTTCAGCTATACCCTGGGGACTAGACACTTTTTGTTTTTTTTAAATGAAGGCGGAGATTCTTCTGATTTTACTGTTTGTATTACCGTAATCACAAAGACCCCGTTCCGCTAGGTGCTGTGCAAACCGAGAAGACACAAGGACAGTCCCTGCCCCAAAGAGATGAAAAGCCAAGGCGCTGTGAATCTTGATTTCAGGAGCTGGGGCTTTAACAAAACACCACCAAATATTGCAAGACTTGTGATAAAATGCCAAGAGCTGGCACATGGGCATTGAGCTAACCTTACTGCATCGCTGCCAGTTCAGACTCACAGCCTAAGGATTTGGCTGGAGTAGGATTTAAAGATGTGATGTTAGCTCACGTTAACACATTGAAACACCCTGGGGCAGATCCTACACTAGTGTAAACCAACCTAGCTCCAGCAATGGAGCTATGATTATTTACACTCATTGAAGATTGGCCCCAAGGCTAATAATACATGCTAAACTAGTTAAATTAAACTCAAACCCTGGGTGTGGGAGGGGAGGGGATGACTCAGCCGGTTTAGTGCATTTTAAAAGGCAGTGTCCTTTGTCTACATTACACTTTTCAAACATGTTCGTTGGCACGTGTTAGCCAACATGTGCTAACATCACACTTTCAATCGTACTCTATACAGGTCTGAGTTTCTTTGGAAAAGTCAGCCTGCTTTTTTAAGAAGAATATTGTAAATATTTTTCACTCTTTGCCCAAGACCTTTCATGGCAGATTTTTGACCAAAGCTGTTTCGTACTATTCAAGTCAAAGCACTAGAAATTTTTTCTTTGATTGTTACTAAGTGGGCTGACCCTAAACAACAAGTGGGCTACTGGAAGCTGGTAAATTCAAATATGCAGAACTGCTTTTCAGTAGACTTTAACTGGAGGGATGCTTCTGTTTCTGAACCTATCATATTTATGTACAGATTTTCTTTAATTTGTCCTTTGGTTTCTTTCTTAGGAAAATCTCAGGTTTAATTAACATAGTTTCAGATAAAAGGAATTCAAGAAGAAAATTAAAAATGCGTGAAGCTTCTGGAGTCATCCGATTACTGGGATGTCCACATAGCTATGGCAGCATGAATTTTACAAAGCCAGTGGAAACGGAAATTCAGGGGGTTGCCACAATGAAATGCCATTATATTTAGAAATTTGCTCTATTAGAAATGTACATATGCATTTCTTCTTCTTGATGTGTCTCAGAATAAGGCAAAGATCAAACAGACAGGCAAAGTATACGCAAAGTGTATGCATGCACATTGAGAATGCTTTTAAACCACGTTTAGCTCTTTACTCTTTTAATGCTAAAATATGTAAAATCATCTGAAAAAAATGTTCTTTTTGCATTCAGGACTGCCACAAGAATTTGCAAAAGCAAGTTCTAGGTAATATAGTCCCAGAAACGTGCTGTATGGATTGTAACTTTCCCCAATAAGAGAGGCTTGATTCAGTCACTAAACACTATTTCTAGGATACTGTTTTTTTGGCAAATACAGAACAAAAAATCAAGAAAGAAAACCAGACTGTTTGTCCAAAGGAAGGAGAAACGGTGATTGTATTTGTGACCACAAGGAACAGAAATTGTCTGGTTTGCAATTGGCTTTTAACCACACCCTGCCTGTCCTCTCTGCTTTGCTTAAGGTACAATCTCTGAGAGTCAGGATGTCTTGGGAGGTTCGACCAGATCTGGAAAAGTAATGAGCACCTGCAGTTCCCAGACTTAAAAGGGGCTTGCAGGTGCTCAACACATCGCACATCCACTTGTCAAAAAGGATGTTGACAAATTAGAAAGAGCTCAGAAAAGAACTCCAAGAATGATTAGAGGTCTGGAAAACCTGCCTCGTAGTGAGCTACTAAAGCAGCATGATCTATTTAGAACAGGTGTGAGCAAACTTTTTGGCTTGAGGGCCACATTTGGGAATAGAAATTGTATGGCGGGCCAGGTATGCTCACAACATTGAGGTTGGGGTGCAGGAGGGGGTGCGGGCTCTGGGGTGGGCTGGGGATGAGGAGTTTGGGGTGTAGGAGTGTGTTCTGGGCAGGGACTGAGGGGTTGGGAGAGCAGGAGGGGGATCAGGGCTGGGGCATGGGTGCGGGAAGGGATGCAGGTTTCGGCTGGGGGTGCAGGCTCTGGGGTGGGGCTAGCGATGAGAGGTTGGGGTGCAGGAGGGTGCTGTGTGCTGAGATCGAGGGGTTGGGAGGGCGGGAGGGGGATCAGGGCTGACGCATGGGTGCTGGAAGGGGTGCAGGTTTCAGCTGGGGGTGCAGGCTTTAGGGTGGGGCTAGGGATGAAAGATTAGGGGTGAAGGAGGGTGCTGTGTGCTGGGACCAAGGGATTTGGAGGGTGAGAGGGGGATCAGGGCTGGGGCAAGGGGCTGGGGTGTGGGGAGAGGTTCAGGGGTGCAGGCTCTGAGTGGTGTTTACCTTAAGTGGCTCCCAGAAGCAGTGGCATGTCCCTTCTCCGGCTCCTACGTGTGGAGCAGCCCCCAACCCTGCTAGCGCCGGAGCAGGGCCATGCGGCTGCTTCTGGGTGCCACATAGTGCGGCTCCTGACCCGGCACCCCAGATGGAGTGGGGCTGAGCTGAGCTGCGCGATGAGGGCCCCGACCCGGTACCCCGGCTCTCAAGCCCCAGACCCTGCTCCCCAATGGGAGTTTGCCCACCTCAATTTAGAGTATCAAAGAGAAGGATAAGAGGTGACTTGATCAGGGGTCTACAAGTGCCAACCTGGCTAAGAGAGATCTGATAGGAGATGACTGTTTAGCAGAAAAAGGGATAATAAGATCTCTTGGTTGAAAGCTGAAGCTAGAAAAATTAAGACTAAAAATATAATATGAATATTTAACAGCGAGGGTAATTAACCATTGGACCAACCTATCTAGGGCTGGGTGGATTCACAATTGAAGTTTTTAAATCAAGCCTGAATATCTTTCTAAAAGCTACACTATTGCTCAGACAGTTATGTCTTGATGCAGAGTTTAGTGGGGGAGGTTTTTTGGCTGTTATGTAGGAGGTCAGACTAGTTCAGGGGTAGGCAACCTACGGCATGGGTGCCAAAGGCGGCATGCAAGCTGATTTTCAGTGGCACTCACACTGCCCGGGTCCTGGCCATGAGTCCGGGGGAGCTCTAAATTTTAATTTAATTTTAAATGAAGCTTCTTAAACATTTTAAAAATCTTATTTACTTTACATACAACAATAGTTTAGTTATATATTATAGACTTATAGAAAGAGACCTTCTAAAAATGTTAAAATAATAGAATCATAGAATATCAGGGTTGGAAGGGACCTCAGGAGGTCATCTAGTGCAACCCCCCTGCTCAAACCAGGACCAGTCCCAATTCCCCAACTAAATCATCCCAACCAGGGCTTTGTCAAGCCTGACCTTAAAAACCTCTAAGGAAGGAGATGCCACCATCTCCCTAGATAACCTATTCCAGTGCTTCACCACCCTCCTAGTGAAAAAGTTTTTCCTAATATCCAACCTAAACCTCCCTCACTGCAACTTGAGACCATTGCTTCTTGTTCTGTCATCTGCCGCCACTGAGAACAGTCTGGATCCATCCTCTCCGGAACCCCCTTTCAGGTAGTTGAAAGCAGCTATAAAAGCCCCCCTCATGCTTCTCTTCTGCAGACTAAACCATCCCAGTTCCCTCAGCCTCTCCTCATAAGTCATGTGCTCCAGCCCCCTAATCATTTTTTTTGCCCTCCGCTGGACTATTTCCAATTTTTCCACGTCCTTCTTGTAGTGTGGGGCCCAAAACTTGACACAGTACTCCAGTACTCCATGCATCCAACCAAGTGGGTATTCACCCATGAAAGCTCATGCTCCAAAACGTCTGTTAGTCTATAAGGTGCCACAGGACTCTTTGCTGTGTAGTACTCCAGATGAATACAAAATGTATTATCGGCACACAAAACCTTAAATTAGAGTGAATAAATGAAGCCTCGGCACACCACTTCTGAAGGATTGCCAACCCCTGGACTAGTTAATAAGAATGACCCCTTCTGGCCTTAAAATTAATGAATCTATGAAAATTAAGGTGTCTGTTCCTACTGGAGGTGAATTTAAGTGTCATAACCTCTCAGAATCTCAATTTTCTCATCTGTAAAATGAAGCTAATAGTTCTTTGCGTGGGGCTTGTTTGTAAAGGGCTTTGAGATCCTGGGTCAAAACCTACTAAGTAAAAGCTAAGTATTATTAATTCTTTTTAAATAAAGAATTATATTGCCACCAATCTTGCATTAAGCTGTATTAAGGTGTTATAGCCTTTAAATTTGGAGCTCTGTCCAAGGGTCCCGAGGGAGGAGCTTATGAACGGCCTGTGGTAATTCCTTCTGGCCTGAAGCTGCCTTAAAATGGGAACATGGTATTTTATTAGTGTGGGTTAGTGTCCTTGTTCTGGGCAGTTAAAGCAAACCTACTGCCTCCCAGTCAAGGGAAATTAAGGTAGGTCCCAGTCACAGAGCTACTGTGGGTCACAAGCGGGACTGCCCTCAGCTTTACACCCAGCGGTGCTGGAACAATTTGTATAGTGGGGGGAAACCACCTCAAGCCAAGGAGTGCGGCTGCACCCCCAGCACCCATGTCACCACCAAGCAGGGCATCACCATCTACGCTCTCTATCATTTGCTAATATTTTCCCCTTAGCTCACAAATGAAAGGTTCATGTGACCACCCCCTCTACCTCCTCCTGCCCCAGATTGCTCAGCAGCGGCTCCCAGGCGTTGCCTCTGCCCAACCCCCTGACTCACTTCAGCAGGCATCTGAAAAGCAGGCAGCAGCGCTGGGACTCCAGCAGCAGGGAAGGAGAAGCAGCAGCTGTAGGGGTGAGGGGAAGAGAAACTCAGCAGGCAGCCAGCCACTCTGCTGCTTCCCTCCCACCCTGGGCTGCAGGGGCACATAGATATTGGGGAGGGGGGAGTGCCCCTGCTTGTGCATGCCCCTGGGACCCAGGGGGCCTTGCAAACCACTGCCAAGAATTCCATTTTTGCAACTGATAGAAACTAGCAAAGTAGTATCCACTCCCAACACAGCTCTCTACCCCTGGTATCCTAGTCAGGGTTCAGGCCTGGGCAGGGAAGGATAGTGTTAATAGTCTAGTGGTCAACCCATTAGGCTGGGACTTGGAACATCCACATTCAATTCCCTGCTCTCCACCACAAACTACATGTGTGGGGAAAACGTTCAGGGCTTGTCTACATGGCACAACTGTGTAGAGTAGTGCCATGTGACATGGGACTACATTAACATGCACCAGGAAACTGAATGGGCACCAACAGCGTCCACACTGGCCAGTTGGTGTACAAGTTGGTCCGTCTCTCTGTGTTTCAATAGTACCCATCTGGAAAATGGGATAACGGATAGAGACTAAGAGGTACTCGGATTGTGTGGGAATAGGGGCCACGGAGGTACCTGAAATGGGTGATCTCTCTGTGTTCGTAGCCAAAGGGAGAACACCCATACTGATCTTCCTGGATCTGTCTGTGGCATACAATACCACTGACTATTGTCTCACCTCAGGGACACAGCAGAGGTTGAAAGGAAAGCTCTGAAATGGCTCCAAATTCTTCAGCTCCAGAGCACTCACACGTGGAATCTCACAAGGATCAAATCCTGCCCCCGTGTCCTTTTTTAACATATACACAAAGCAACTGGGGAAATGATGAGAGGCCAAGGTCTGAGACAACAGTGGTGAGCAGACCACACCCAGCTCTCCATCTTTGATGGAAATCACACCATCTTCCAACTCTCTCTCAGGCAGAGATCAGATTTTGGAAGAAAGGCAGCTGCTGCAGCTGAACCTGGGCAACAGCAGGTATCAGGATCTGCTCCCAGGACTACTTAGCCTTTCCGCTCAGCACGCTGTCTCACATCTCCAGGACACGTGGGGTTTCAGGGAGCTCTGCCGCCAGCCTCCTCACTACAGACTCTTTTCACAAAAGGAGAGGTAGGAGATGACATCCCCCGTCCACCGGCTCCGTCCTAGTTCCCCTCCACTAACCACAGGGTCCCATTTTCCACCATTGGGTGATTTTACTGCTGTATTGAACATGTTTCTTACTGAGATCATACGTTCCCTCTTACCTCACCATGCTGCCCCCCCATCTTCCCCCTCCCCCATCCATTTCCTGTACCTGTCTGCACCCTACCCTTCCGCTCCCCCCTCTCTCTTTTCTACCTATTTATTCTCTGCCTCCTCCTTTCTGCTCCCCTCCAGCTAACCTCTCCAGTAATCTCGACTTGCCTTTTAAAAGAAGTAGCTTATAAACAGGTTTTAAAAATCCATGGCCAGTACAGAATCCACTCCAGTTTGTAATTAGCGTGAGTAACCTTTGTTTTTATTTTACCGGGCCCACTGCCCTCCCACCCTCCTAGTGTGTGTCAAACTCTCGTGAATATTGTTTTTAACAAGGGGCTCATCTCTTATTATATGTATTTGCACAGTGCCAAGCACCGAGGGCCAGCAAGGGGGTGTCATGGAAGTGGGCTGGGAGAGGTCCTGGCAGTGAACTGGCTTTGACCCATTGTCAGAGGAAGAGATGTGACATAACATGGACTGACCCAACTCCCAACCCCCACAAAAATTGTTACCGCAAAAAAGGTCCAAATCATCTGGAATAATAATAACCAATGGGGACTAGAACTGAGTCTGACACTAATAGCACATGGACAGTTAAGAAGATACCATCACTTTCCTTCTATCCGTGGGGAATAGCCAACCACCACCACACACATTCTCATCAGCTGATTTTTATGGACAACTTTAAAGAAATCTGTCTGAATTCAAAATATTTCTTAAAATATATGTTTAATAAAAACACATGTATGCAAGCAAAGAGACACTGAACATTATTTGTTCAACATTTATACAGCCAAACAAGATATTAGATACATTGCAGAAATATGGACCCAAACACACAGAATAAAACTGCAGTTTCTGCAAGAGAATACAGCTTATATTTTCCCGCCTAAGCACGTGTTAAATACATTAGTCATAGAAATCATCAAATTCATCGGCATGTGTATCATGGGTTTGTGGACGCAAAGCAGCTTCAATTTCTGAGTTGCTGTCATCAGACTCACCCCAGAAAGCTAGGAGAAAAAAAATCAAAGCCATTATATATATATACACACATACACACTTTCTCTCTGTAGAGAGCTTTCATGTATCCAATTAGAATTAGGACAGATAACAGCTTTTCAGAGACACTGTGTAACTCATAAGAACGTAGAGCTTTCGTCCTGGGTCAGACTATAGTCCATCTTGCCCAGTATCCAGTCTGTGACATTAGCCTGTACCAGTGCATGAGGGAGAGTGCACAGAACAGGGCAATTTTGCAGTGATCCACTCCCAGATTCTAGTAGTCTGAGGTCTAGGCTCACCCCGAGCAGGGGATTATCCCTGGCCATCTTGGCTAATGGCCATTGCTGGACCTATCCACAAATTTATCTAATTCTTGTTTGAACTCAGTTACACTTTTGGAATCACAACATCCCATGGCAATAAGTTCTACAGTCAGTTGCGTGTTGTGTGATCAAATATTTCCTCTTGTTTGTATTAAACCCACTGCCTATTAACTTCATTGGCTGACCTCTGGTTTTTGTATTGCGTGAAAGTGTAAATAACACTTTCCTATTCACTTTCACCACACCATTCATGATTTTATCTTGACCTCTATCATATCCCCCCCTTAGCTGTCTCTTTTCTAAGTCAACCAGCCCTAATCATTTTAGTCTCTCCTCGTATGGAAGCCGTTTCAGATTCTTGATCATCTTTTTGTTATCCTTCTCAGAACCTTTTCCAGTTCCACTGTATCCTTTTTGAGATGGGGCAACCAGAACTGCAAGCAGTGTATAAGATGTGGGTGTACCATGGATTTATATAGTGTTATGATGATATTTTCTGTCATATTTTCTATCCCTTTCCTAACATATCATTAGACTTTTTGACCACTGCTGGGCACTAAGCGGAAGTTTTCAGAGAACTATCCACGGTGACTCCAAGATCTCCTTCTTGGGTGGTAACAGCTAATTTAGACCCTATCATTGTATTAGGCTCATTGTATGGGTATAATTGTTATTATTATACTCTTAGGTATGAATTTCCAACACACTGTGTAGCTTATAAGGCTTGTTATTTGTTAATTGGATTGTTGTGCACAAATACTGCATGCTGATTTAGAAAGTCCCATTTCATTGTTTCTCAAGGTGTTTGATAAAACATTTCCACTCAAAGCAATTTACTTGACATCTGTTGTCTGAATAGGAGCTTTGTCTGTTACACTCCACTTTCTCTATCTATTTGACCCTGAAGTGAAGTCATAATCACAGTGACATCACAGAGCTGGCATGAAAACGGCAGTGATGTCACAAATCAAGTAGCACAACTTTCCCGCAGGATCAAATAGGAATGTACCAGAGAAACAATTTAAACACAGATGATTTGGGGAATGAGCAAGTGTAGCAAGAAATTTCCGTAAAATAATAGCGAGAGGAACATTTTAATTCTGAAGCGGTCAAAAGCCGTCCCCTGGCATGAAATTCACTCATTTCAGAGCTAAGGAGAAAAGCAGGAGCATTACTGCAAGTTTAAAAATGTGTGTGTGTGGGGGGGGGGAAATACAGTGCACTTGAAGGAGAAACACTGACAAAGATTTGGTTCAAGCTGGTGACTTGTCAACAATTTGCTTAATAATTTTAAATCATTATCTTTCACAATAACGAATGCCCTGTTTAACCTCTTCCCCCTAACATCTGCATGGTATAGGAGGATTGCTCATGAATGCAGGGCTGGCTGCTGCTGTGAATATTTTTCATAGGAAAAGAGCATTGAAGCGTTTGGTTTTTAAAATGATACACAGGAAAGTGACATGGACTTTACAAAAAGCCAGGAGGAGACGACAGGGCAAATTCTGACCCGACCGACTTTGGCAATGTCTTAATATAGGGCTAAAAGCTCCTCTCTGCTGCTGCAAGCATAGGGGACGGCCTACAGCAGCAGAACCCAGCCGGGGGCGGTGGGGGGAGGCATGGAAATGAATATGCTACCTCCAGGGCACATTGCTCCTCCTCTTCCCAGTTGCATGGAAGCCCCATAAGGGTTCAGCCAGGCTCCACCAGGTTTTCCCCCTCCAGACTTGTGCGGGAAATTGGCAGAAGCTAGCACAGCCAGCTGGACCCTCTGCCTCATGCAATCCTCCACTCCGGATGGGCTTCTGGTGCCGGCTGCTTGCTATCAGGAGCCCGCACAGCAGCCATACTATCCTGCTGGGGCAACGGGAGCAGGGATACGGCAGCAGTGCAAAGGAAAGTGGCCTCCACATACTTTTCTTTTAACTCATTCATTCTATTAAAAAGGCCTCAGAGCTCGTAGTGCTTTGGGCAATAACTAAAAATACAAACCATCTGCTGCCCACAATTCCTGCAGGCTAGTCCCTTCCAGCAGGGGAGCGGTCTGAAGCTTCATCTCGTCAACTGGGGATGCTACAAAGGGGGCAAATCATCCAGCTTCCCTCGCCTAAACTCCACAATCTGGCACTTGCGGCCTTTCCGCTCCACTGCAGGGGAGTGACTGGCCTAGCCCGGTGATGGGAGCCTTCAGCACACTTCAGAACAAGATTCATCAACAGCATCCCCCGTTACAGCACAGACTGCCCACTCCAAAATACAGCCGCTGTGGTTAGGGACTAGAGAGCCAATAAAGGTGGACTCCAGACACAAAACACTCAGGTCCCGAAACTCCTTTCATCTACAGCAGGTCAAATGTGGGTAACTCAACCGAAGGCAATGGCATTATGTTGGTGTAAAACCAACGTTAGAGGAGAATAAGGCATTCATTGTGCAACTGGTCTATAAAAAGGAAGCTCACTTGCACATGCAAAAATGCACCATTGCGCACACATATTTGTGCACCCAGCTACGGAAATAGCTAAACACATCCCTGGCAATTCTACATCGGATTTCCGTGTTCACTTGTGAGCTGGCACACGGAAAGTGACTGTTTTATTTTGTTGCTGAAGTGCGACCCTCGAGATAGGCTAAGCAGTGCAAAGTCTGGGATCTTGCCGATCCTGAACCTGGTTCCAGGGCAGGGACTTGGGTATATTCAGTGGAGTCTTATACTGCATCCAAAACAACCCTGCTGCCAGAAGGTGGGAGCAGTCCAGGTCTGTCTGGGGTAAAAGACAGCCCAGGATGACTAAAGGTGTGTTTCATATCCACAAAACAAGGAACATTCCCCCTAGAACTGCATTTCGTCTCTGAGGCTGCACAGTCCCAGGGTCCTACAAAACTTCTTTGGACCAAAAGCCATAAAGGTCCTTTTTATTTCTGTAGTTCCTTATGAGTTAATGTCTTCAGATCCTTTTTGTCAATTGCCAAGGCTCCGTTTGCAAGAGGCTTATAATATGAATTAGATCAAAAGCACAACAAAAAAAGACAGACAGAGGTGGGTGTATTGGGGAAACATCAGTAGATGCAAGGGAAGGAGGCTAAGTTTGCCTGTAAAGAACAAATCAGTTGACTAGATTAATTTGCTGTGTCTCTTGGGAGCTTATGTAGATTTTTTGTTTCATGGGTGATTTTCACTCTTTACAAGGCTATGCTTGGTGGATTGTGATTGAAAGGCTACAGAGAAAAAAAGTATTACACAGAGGGCCTGGAAGGAAGAGGGAAATTGAAAGGCACACACGTGGAGGGAAGAAGGCACAAATAGGAGAGTGGGAGAAGAACGTAAGGGGAGCCACAAGGCAAGAGGCTGGAGGGGAGCAAGTGGAATTTCGGCAGAGATGAGAGAAGGGACATTAAGCAGGAGCAAGAAGTCGTCCCCCACTATGAAAGGTAAGAGCCATTCGCTTCAATCTGATGCTCAAGGCGAGTGGAGGGGGCCCCTAAGTGGTGCACATCACATAGCTGTACTCTTAGGCTGAATGTGATAGCTCCCTGTTACGCAGCAAGAGTATTGCAACTGATGAGGGAAAGAGGAATTGCCATACAGATCAGATCTGTGATCTATCTAGCTCAGTACATTGTGTCTGACAATGACCAGCACTAGATGCTTCATAGAAAGATGCAAGAAGCCTCTCATTGGTCAGATGTGGGGTGATCTGCTCTTTACATTACATCTCCTCCTAATCCCTAATCGTTAATGATTGACATACACCCTGATGCATGAGGTTTAATACTCCTTTAAAATTTGTTAGCATTAACTTTTATAACTCAGGACATTCTTGTTATCCAAATAAATGTCCAGTCCTTTCTGAATCTAGTCAAGGTTTTGGCCTCAGCCACATCTGGTGGCGGAGAGTTCCGCAGCTTAGTTATGCATTATGTTTAAAATTATTTCTTTTTACTGGTTTTGAATCTGCACTTTCATTGAATCACTTCTGGTTCCTCTGTTATGAGACAGGGTAGACAGAAGCTCCTGAGCCACCTTCTCAATATTACTGATCATTTTATGTAGTTTTATCATGTCCCCTCTTATCCATGGTGCAGACTCATTACTTTGGCTTGCATATACAATATAAATTACATTGAGAAAGACATTTCTAAATAGCATAATATTTGTTTCTCACCTTTTGATTTTATAGTGGATATTCTCCTTTTGCTTGTGTTCCTGCAAAACAAAGTGGTATTTACATATTCAGAAGATGGTAAAACAGTATTAAAAGTTTAGGAGTCAAGTTAATGCTTCTACCCAAGTTAAGATAGTAAATTTACTAAGTTCTAGAACTGCATCTCTATTTTTTGGATAAAAAACAAAAAAAAAGGGGTCAAGGCATTTTAGAACACAGGATGGTAAAGTTTCATGCACAGCAATGATATTCAGGGCTAGATCCTCAACTGGAGTAAAGCAGAATAGCTCCATTGAAATCAATGCTGATTTTACCCAGTTGAGGATCTGGCCCTGAATGTCCTTGCTGCGCATGAAACCTTTGCACCTTTTAAAATACAGGACAGGAAAGAAAAAAGACACAATCAAACAAAAACAATCCCCACCAAATTTCCCGATTTCCTTTGCTGTCAAAACTGTTCTTAGAACTTAGCTACTGGGTTCCCATAGCATCACCCATGTCCCTATGTAAATGTGCAGCCTTTCGGCCGCCTTTGATCTACCTTGATGCATATGCAGTTGCAATTCTGTTCTGTTAAATGACTGATCTTGTGTCTAGAGCATCACAAACCCTTTTCAATCTCTCAAACAAGCTGGAATCATTTTGATCTTTTGTGTGCAGCATGTGTATTGTGTTGGTGCTGTGAAATAATCACATGGAGGCAATGATGTAGGAGAATTAACTGTTATATTAACAATCTTGTGATAAGCACTAAAAACTAAAGCTTCAGTTGATTTTCGTAAGGAAGACTGAATGGGAGATATTTGTGATATGGCTGTTCAAACTGTTGAAATATAAACAAATGTCAGTTTGAAACCTTCATGGCAGTTAATGCAGGACTTATTCTTAAATCAATTATACTGAGATTTTATACACCTGTAGTATTCCATTAACGAAAAAAGAGAGATCCTAAAGATAATGATTTAAAGCCAAGGGTTTAAAAGAAATATTCTAATTGCTATCACAGGAGAGTCAGTGAAATATCCTAAATGTCAAAACATTTATACAAATAATCTCTGAATGCTCCTTTAAAGAAAATGTGCTATCTTACACATTTCGCTGTCTAATTACACTGCAAATTCTCACTTAAGCAAGTAAGCCGACTGGTGAGCAAAGGCTCAAGAATCAGGGCTACATTTACTACGAACTGCTAATGAACAACTGAAAAGATCAACTGAACTGAAAAGCAAGAGGGCAGTTTCATTACACTACAACGATAACATGTTTTACCCGTTTAAGTAAAAGAAATATGTTGTGTCGTGTAATAGGTTATTTTATATTTCTGTTGAACTTAGGCAAAAATCCTAGAAGGTCTATAATATGGTAGCTGTCCTTACTAAAAATGTCTCAGTTAAAGTTCAACCAAAATATTAAACCGAAGAGTTTACCTTCATAGATGTTGTATATTACAAATGCGAAAGAACTGTTTAGTTACCAAACAGTTGACACATCTTGTTAAAGCACATTATTTTAATTTATTAATCTTACAGCATTAATCTTACATTTTATACCATTCAAACGAAATCCATCTGAGACCCTTAGTCATGAATTTAAAAAATTCTTACACACACAAAGCAACCAATATAATATTTTGCCCTCAAGGTGAGGTTCATTAGACATTCAGCTTTACAACCTCAGCATTAGTTCAACAAAGCACTTATGCTGACGGCCATCCCTATTCATTTAGCAATGAACTTAAAGGATGTGCCTAACTTTAAGCACATGCTCAAGAAGGGGTCTGCACGCGTTGCTGTAAAGGGGCAGCTTGCTAAATCTGGGGCTAAGGATCAGTCCTGCAAGGTGCCGAGTACCCTCAACTCCCATTTAGTTTAGAAGTTGACAGTCCCAGTAGAGCTCAGGAGGCACCAGACACCTTACAGATTCAGGCTACAGAAATGGATTTCAGGAGATGCTGTTCTGGTTGCAGCATCATTTTTTCCTGGGACAGAATCAGTTGCCACCTGTTGCTGAGTGAGGTGACTTCTGTGACGGGCTGTGCAAGAACCATTTCATCGTTCATGTATTTCAGCAAAGCAAAATCATCAGCTGATAGCCGCTGTTTGTACTCAGTCTGCTTCTTCATCTTCCATGATCTATAAGAGAGGGCTGATTCTTATTACACCAGGGTAGAGAGTTCAAGATGCCTCTCTGTGCCTGGCTTTTTTTTGGCTTGGCCCAGCCCAAATAAATACAAGACAGAACTGATCATCTGGACCCAGATCCTTGAGTATGCCTGACGGTCACACTGCACAGCTTGGTAGCATGGATGGAAAATTGGCCTTTACGTTCTCCTAATTCTAAGCTAGCTGGGTTTCAGTGGTCCCCTTGCAGAACTTAACGCAGCATGAAGCCAGCACTATGTTATGCTGGCTGTCCACGGCCTCAAGGGGACGATAGGGTCAGCAGCAACTCCAGGTACCAGCGCTCCAAGTGCATGCCTGGGGTGGCAAGCCGCGGGGGTGCCCTGCCAATCCCTGCAAGGGCGGCAGTCAGACAGCCTTTGGCAGCTTGCCTGCGGGAGGTTCACCAGTCCCGCGGATTTGGCGGCGGGTACGCCAAAGCCCCGGGACCAGCAGACCTCCCACAGGCATGCCGCCAAATCTGTGGGACCGGGGACCTCCTGCAGGCATGCTGCCAAAGGCAGCCTGCCTGCTGTGCTTGGGGTGGCAAAAAAGCTAGAGCCGTCCCTGGATACAGTAGCCAGGGATGATCAGGGCTATAGGGAAGCCACAATTGCAGGACCTTGGCCCCCTTCTATGGTGGCAGAAGAGAAAGAAGTAATGTCAGAGCCACTCACATGGCTCTAGGCACTCAAGGATCTCATCCCCATGGGATGATTCTCCCATGGCTGATTGCACTGACTTTAGGACCAGAACTCACTAGCAATAAGGCACAGAGCAGCAGTAGGAAACCAGGATCTTGGCCTTGATGTGGTAGACCAGAGGATGGACAGCAAGGGACACAGCCACTGAAAAGGGCATCAGAAGAGGCTTGGCAGAATGCTGGGACAAATTTGAAAAGTCTTTTCTGAAAACACTGACATGTAAAAAAGGCTGGGGCATTGTTAGCAAATGGAAATGGGAGACCAGAGGAATGGACAGTGGAAAACTACTGACTGTTCTGAATTCAGAGTTGCAAAAAGAAAACGTGACAAGCCTCATTTCCTAAACAGCGTCCTGAAATTAAATGTTAGCCAATGCAGATAAAAGATAAAAAGCTCTCTGTAGTCCAGAAGGTTTATATTCTGAATCAGCAAATACAATTATGACAGTCATCATCCACACAGGAAGCATATCATCATCATCCAAAACTGCTAGGGAAGAATTGTAAAAGTCTATATAAAGGAGATAAGTTGAGGCAAATTTATAGACTCGCATATCTCTCTCTACATGCTTCAATTTCTCTAAAATGCATCCCAGCATGGAACCAAAGATGTCAAGGTTCTATCAAAAAGCAGTTTAAGTTCCAAATGCCAATTTCCTCATCTATTTTTCTGTAGACCAAATCTCCTATTTTGATGCCTATTTAATTTGATAAGACAAGGGCCTATATGCAAGATGCTCTCGAAACAAAAAGGAAGTGAAAAGTGTCTAAAGAAGAATATTTGTCCCCATAAAGAAAATTTCAAGAGAGGTGGTCTAGATTCCCTTTGGTACATACTAATAGAGTGAATCAAGTCAAAAAGTTTCAGTGAAAACCAGAAAACTTTCTTTTATTTCTGTGCTGGATACATCTCTGGATACATCTCTGGCAGAGAACAGTTGAACCCTTATACTGGATGTTAAGTGAAAACAAAAAGATCTTCCATCAGAAAAACAAACAAAACTGAGAAGAACCTAGTTATAGAAACATTGATATTCCATAAAAATATGCCTGGAAGTAGATTGGTTAATCTTGTAAAAGAGCTTGAAGCCTGTGTGAATCTATCTTGCAAAAGCATTGCTGAGACACAATACCATGTGGTAGACAAATAGAATTGTTTCTTTTTCACAAAGTAGTTCTTAGTAACCCTCTGAGTGTGAGATAGCAGGTATAGAATTTCTTTCCAACAATGATTTGGGATTAAGTTGTGGTCCTTCTCCAAAATTATTCATTTTTCAAAAATGTCTAAAAAAGCTTATCACTGATAAAATGCAAGCCTGACTACTTAATTCCAATCTCCATACTGTGACCAAATAGTGGGTGGTCATATTTTTTTTTCCGTGAATTAGAATAAAAACTTGGGCTATTATTTCCTCCGGAAAAATAACTCATTCAAGATAGGTGCAGCTGATGAAGATATTTTTCTGTACTTTCAATAAGCATGAAAAAGAACATTTGGCTTACTTCAAATCAATCATTTTCTGAAGAAAAACCAGACAAATGTACTTCAGAAAGATAAATGGAAACTTAAACAGAGAGAATTATGACATGAATCTTGCTTCTGTAAACTACATCCAATAATAATTTCATTAATAATAAAACTGAGGAATACATTAAAACTAAGTGCAATCACATTTGAATTATGATATAAAGATCAATGACGAGACAACCTATGTTTAAGACCAGACTCTCTTTCTAGTTATCAAGCTGGCAGACTATGGGCAGAACATTTTACCCTCACACGCTACACCTGTAAGAACTGATGCACAAAGGGTGACATTCACCCAGGGCCCATACAAGGCCTGCTGTACCATTTAAACTCCACGGTTGGCCTGTGTAAGGGGAGCATATGATGTGGGTGCAGAGAAAGCCTCCATTTTCCTTGTATAGTAAAGGGACTCTCACTGCTAGACTTCAATAGGCCTGCACCATAGGAGAAGAGGGGGTGTAGGGACCATGAGCCATCAGATTGGCATTAGGGCATATCTCAAAGCCTCTACACAAAAGACTCAGCAGGGCAGTCGTGGCTATTGCACAGCATAGGCTGGAACAGTGGCGGCTGGAGAGCTGTGAGTTCAGGGTGTGTGGGAATTTCTTCCTTTCTACTACCACTTAGTTCCATGCACAATGCTCATGTAAGTCTAGCTTTGTGCTGAGAGGGATGAATTTTCACCCAGTGCATCCTGTTTCCTTTGCTAACAGCAAAACCACAAAATATAAAATCGAGAAAGAAAAAAGTCTCAGTAACTGTATAGAACTAGTATCAACTTGCTTTTTATAGAAGTTTTATGAAAGGTCCTGGCTAGTCAACATAAGATACTAATGATATATAGTTAAGATTTAGAAATCATGCATTACAGTAAGTTTTGCATGTGTCCTGCTTACACTACAATGTCAGAAAAATAGCCCTGAAATCAATTATTTATAAAATGTTTACTTCTTTGCAAAGAGCTCAGAAGATTAAAAGCATTATACAACTAAATAAAGTTAATATGTTAAAATAAATCAGTAATCAAATATCTTAGTTAGACGTTCATTCTCTTATGTATCTCTGTAGAGAGGTGTAAATATGATAAATGATCTAGACTAAATATACTCAAGTCCTGTTACTTTCAAGGTTCTGGATCATTATTTAAGCCAATGTAAACTTTCTAGAAATATATACACTTCATAGCCTCATACCTAAATTCTGTAGCATCTCCTTAGAACTTCAGACAAAACAAAGAATTTTCTTACAAATCAATTAAAAAATTGACAAGAACTTAAGAAAACTGAAATTAAGGGCCTCAAAACAGTATAAATTATTAACTTGAAAAAGCAGGATGAAATTTGGAAGCTGTTTTAATTTAGCAAAGTCTGAGTGCCCCCTGATGGTCAAACTGGCTACCTACAATACAGTATGCTGTGGCATTTAAGATTGCATTAGTTACTCCCTCATTATTAAATACTTCTTTATAAAATAATTAAGAGGATGAATTGCAATTGGCAGATTATTTACTTAGAATAAACAAAAAATTAATAAAAATGCAGTTTTGCTTAAGAAATAGTTCGTACAGAATATAATGGATTACGGAATACAATTTAATCACAATTAAAAATACTTCATAGAGTGTTAATATATTCACAAATTAAAAATCTTATTTGGTTACCTTAGCCTACAATTTATCTTTAATCTTCAGATCATTCTGAAATGTGACAAAGCAAACAAGCCTAAGAAAAATAAACTGCCCGCATCAAAATACAGAATTATCCAGAATGCTAGTGACCTCCACTGGCTGATTCTGTTGCTACAGGACTACAAAATGCCACACACATCGTGTTCTGCCCTCTGCTTTAGAGAGATTCAGTCATGACCTTTTCTCCCAAGTAATAATATTACTTAACACATTCTTTTCTTTTGGCAAAATATTATACTCTTCAAACTAAAGTTACATCTCAGGCAGTTTAAACATTCTTGGTAGAGTAAATGAATACAGGAAAAATAGTTTTATAGTTAAGGCAAAACAGGACAATATTTGTGGGAGAAGAGGAAGCTATGGCATGCACCTCTGAACAAAAGGGAACAAGTGGTCTTTACTCAGAGAGCAGCTTCCTATTAAGACTCACTCCTTCGTACATTATGCCTTTCATCCCCACTCAACCACAAAATGATTTTGCTGTAGGAAATACAATAGCAGAAAAAGATTTACATTGAAAGAATCCTTAATAATAAACTGTTGCAGATCTGCCTACTTCCCCATGATTTATAATACAATAAATATCGGATTCTATTAAGTCTCATGCACTGAACACATTGCACTGAAAAACTGAGTATGAAAGAACTCGATTCTTCCATCTCCAGTACCATAATAGTGAAATGAGCATGTATAAATGTGCTAAGAGTATCTCTTTGCATCTTTTATAGCTTGTGTGTATTAATCTGTAAAGCTTATTAAGAAAGTCATTGCTATGCAAAGCAGCACCCAATCTCTTTCTCTTGCTTTTCAACAGAGTGCAGTGTTTAGCCAATAGGACTGGTCCTCTGCCCCTCATTCTGCATTCATAACATGCAACATTTGCACAATGTATCTCTCAAAGGCAGCTGAATAGAAAGCCTTAATACTCATGTAAACAACTGCAAACCAATTACTTAATGAATCAGGCCCACACATAATGAGGTGCCAGACAAAGAGCTATAAATGCATTTTTGCGCCCAAGCCTCTGCTTTAAAGTAAAATCCCTCAGCTGTAGTTTGGGCTTAACTGGCACATCATAATTATTGTCTCTAGGACATCAGAGGAAGCCATTTTTTTTTATTTAGGTCCAGCAGGGTCTTTTTCGAGGTCACTCATCAGCTCAGTGACAAGATAGAGCAAAGAAGAATTTTTAAAAAGTACCACAGCAGTACTACACTGTTATGTTTATTCTCAAGTACTGGTTTCGAGACCACTTGTAAAAGCAATAAAGCACAAGAAGTGACTGCAATAAGTGGAATCCTTAAATGTTAGGCTCTAAGAAATTTCGCTGCATCCCCACCACAAATAAGCAACCAGCTCAGCTCTCTATTTCCCATTCTTTCATACTACTTTGGCTACTTTGCGCTTCCAAATAGCTTTGTAAGACAGATGTCAAGTGTCCAGCAGCAAGTGTTACTAATAGACTTTATGTTGAAAAGACACTATTATTTCTAAGTTTTTCGGGAAAACAACTTTATGATACTACTCTAAAAAAAGCTTTTAAAAATATCTCAATCCAGGATTTAGTTCTAAATGTTTACTTCTAAGAGACCAAAGGCATGAAATTATTAGGCAAAGTAAATGGTTTCCAAAATCTGCCTAGTGTGCATATGAATTTGAAAAGGTAAAATTAAGACTAAGGAATTGTAGATGAATAGCATTTAAATAAATGGTCAAAGTTGCCAACATACATTATAAACCAGCACTGTAACATGTCAAACAAAGTAAAATTAATGCTTGAAAATATTTTTGCATAGTTCATTAAATTGTACATATTTTCTTAAAAGACCTAAGACTTGCTATTTTATAATCACATTAAGGGCCTGATCCCTCTCTCTGAAGTCAATGGGAACAGAGGCTAACCAAAAATGTATAAACATGGGGCTTTAAAAATATATATATATAAACAAACTCATTTGCACTTCATAATATTAGGTTTTATTTGCTTAGAATTATCAGTCTCTCAAATAGAAATTAGGTTACAATACAGGAAAGTTTAATCATTTTAAAATGGTACGTTTTATTTTAAACAAAAGCAAAAACTTACTTTGTCAATATTTTACACAAGTCTTAATCATTTCACATTAATTAACTTTATTGCATTGGAATAAGAGAAACTCTTGTGGTTTTTTAAAATGAAATATAAATCAGCACAAAATAAGAAATTCAGATTTCTTCTAAAATTATCTTGGAACTGTTTCCTATGACAATAAATGTCAATAAAATCATTATGAATATTACGAAGTACAAAAGGACGTAAACATGCTGGAAATTTAGATAGGATTAAATAATTCATCAAAATGTTTTAAAGTATTTTATCGGATGTCATAAATGGCAGTTTTCTGACAAGGAACCACATACTAACAGAACCCACTTACTGTGATGTTTTAATAAGCATCCAGATAACAATCTAAAGCCAAGCTAAAATTTCAGGAGATAGTTGTATTATATTCCATTTTCTACTGTTTCTTGACCACTAATTTGACTGCCACTGTTTGATTAGTATTTCATGCTGATGACAAATTCAAGGAACATCTAACATCACACTGCTCAAAGAATCAAAAGGAACTGCTGCAGTTTTACCAATCTAAAAAGATAAATTGCACCTTTAAGAAAAAGGCAAGGTCATTAATTAAACATACTCAATTTGAAAGTAAAAGAAAAAAAAAGTAGCAAATACTTTAGCATCAAATACTTCTAAAAATATACGTATTGAGCTTCAGTTAGTTTACTTCTCAGCTACATCTACAAGAAGAAACATGCCACTTTATTTCTTCGAGACTTTATGTTTTATGTCTGCCCTTTTCCTGACAACTTCTATTGTCTGGTCTCTAAGTAGCCCTACTGAGAGCAGCTGTACACGCTAATTTGTGGTTCACTGAGATGTCAATTGAGTCTTAAAATGAGAAAACAACAGCTGCAAAACAATACCTGACTTTGGTGCAAATATTTTCTAAGGTGTACTAAAGTTTAGGTTGTTATATTGAATAAACACAAATACGAACCTTAAGCCTCGTACAAGTCACAAACAAAATAATATATATTCAGGGTTTTTTTCATTTTCTACTGGCACTTCTTATTCTGCTAAAGCCATTCAGAAATGAAATGCTCTAATGACGTTACCTTGACAAAGGACTTCTTCCTTCACTAGATGAAAAACTAGCTTCAGAACTGATTTTGTTGATTTTCTTGGTCTTGAAACTATTGCTACTGATATTCAAACCTGTGGTAAGTATAAACACCAAATGTAAACATTTAGCAAACACTTAATTAAAAGGTAGTCCACACAGTAACTTTTGCTTACAGAAATCAATGGAAACACATATTATTTAAGCAACAGAGAACAAACAAGTGTCATGGACTCTGAAATCAATACTACATATTATAAAATAACTATTCACTATGTGTTTTTCTTGTGATATTTTGGAAGAAAGTACGATTGGAGAGCATCAAAGCGATACCATTTTAAGGGTCTATTTAAAAAATGTACAGTGACGCAGGAACAGAATGCACTAGCAAAATGTGTCCCTGATATTATTTTTAATAAACTGGCCAATTTAATCACCATTGCTTGGACAGGGACACTCCCATGAGGTAAGTTTACTTTATTTGTAAAACAAAATAAAAAAATCCTCATCCCTGACCCACAAAGCTCAGCTCCTTTATCACATGGGACTCTATTTAAAACCTGCCCATGCTATTCCTAGCCTCTGTAAATCGGTGAAACAAGGAATTGACTCATACTTTAGTTCTGTTCCATTTGTTTTTACACCTGAGGTTTTATTCTCATGACTTGGCAGAACTGACAACAGTACAACACACAATCTTCTTCGGACAGGCAGAAAGTTATCTGTAGAAATAACTGCACAGGATTAGTGTAGTTTTGCACGTTTTAACTAATTTTAGAAAAAACGCCTTTGGGGCACTGAGATTCTGTTCCAATAGCTGCACTGCATCATATGTCAACTTAAGCAAAATCTCACTGTTATGTATATTTTCTCTCAATTGTTTTATTTTCCCTTTTCCTGAAGTCTTGTTTACTTAGGTCACTGGGTAGCGAGCACATTTCTATTTGCCTTCCTCTTCCATTTGGATTATTTTCAGAGGGCTACAATTCTCTCTCTGTTATGCTATGTCATTCCTGCTCCCTCTCAACTTCTATAAAATACTTAATTTTGTGACTTAAACAGACAACAAATTATGTATTTTAAGGTTCTTTTAACGGTTTGCTTTTTTCTACATGCCTCACTTCCTCTCTGTGCTTCAATGAGTATAAATTGTATACCAACTTAGTTCCAATCTAATCAGGCCTTTTCTTAAATATTTCTGAATACAACAGGGCTTGATTCTCAAATTACAGTACACTCACTTTAAGGCTTCTTTATACTGTAAAGTGGATTTAGTGTAAATGAGATTTAGGCCCTAAACATTATTTAGGTGAGATACAACTGAAAACCAAAATATGAACAACTGTAACTCTTACCAACGTAATTCTTACCAACGTAATTCTATCCCCAAAAGAATAAAATATAATTTCTAAGGCTCTGACAGATTTTCCCCTTACAACTGGATGTGCATGTCATAATCAGACACAGTTTCTATAACCTGAATCACGCATACAAGTCTGTTAACAGATTTAAGATACACAAACCCTCCTCACAGTGTGTCACGCACTTCCAACAAAGAAGTCAAAAAAAGAAAAAAAAATCTTATTCATGGTGGAAGACGAGAAGAGGCAAAGTCTAGGAGTTCTAGTGGCAGCGGTATGACACTTCACGGGGAGAAGTCTGACCACTTTCAAAAGAGCTGGTGACATGAAAAGAAACTTTGCTGCGAGGGAAACACTGAAGAACACATGCAGAGAAGCACATGTACCCGTGGGAGATCAAAAGAGGAGCTCCTGGTTGAGAGTGAAAGCAGCTAGAGCGGCAGGCAGTAGTACTGGAATGGAGACTGGCATACATCAAGGAAAGAGGGGCTTCTATTTTGGAAAGCTTTATAATGTTAAGTTGTTTGTTTATATGTTTCATTGAGCAGTGAAGTATTACTACAATTTTCATCCAATTTGGATGAGTTAGGTCTCAGTGGAATCACTTTATTTCTAAAGAGCACAGGGGAAAAAACAGATTGAAGATTTTGGCTTTTTTTTTTTAAATTAAAAAGTATGATCTTAAGGACTTTTAGGGTCAACAAATCTTGCCCACGCAGCAAACATTGTAGGCACGCCTCGTTTATGGGAACAAATGGGGTGTATTTTCAACAGAGAGCCAATAGAGAAATAAAACCTGGTGCTCTGCCCACGAAATAAGCTCCACTCTATCGAATTCAATGCCCCTGAGAGTAGGTCATGCAGATGTGCAAAATATGACTGGGCATGTCCTCTGAGCTCCTTGATCTTGCTTCTCAATCAGTGTGGCATGAATAGGTCCATGGGCTCTACTAGCCTCCTGGAGCTGGGGGGGGAATATGTGGTGGTCTCTCCCAGATGCTAGCCTAACTGTGGCACCAAAGTAAGACCACTCGCAAATCTGCGATACCCTTCTCGCCTTTCTTATGTAAATAGTTAATGTCATTGGGCATCGGAGCAAACATCTCACTGAGAGGACTGAGGCAGTTCACACCTCTCCGAGCTACTGTTGCATCTTCTCTGCAGACTCACATAGAGATCTTGGGTGCTGTTACACTATTTTCAGCTTTTTGAAGTTTTCTTTGCAAACCTGACAGCTAGAGACTTCCTTTGGTTTTGTTTTATACATGAAAGCTAAGATTCAGCAGAATAAGGCAGCAGCTTGAGAGAGGTCTCATTATGCCATACTGCTATTCAGTGGCCAAATCGGAGCCCTGATTTTCAGATTTATGTGACTACAGTAGGCAGGGCTGAAAATTAGAACCATGTGCATCCATGGAACATAGATTTGGGGGGACGGGAGGGAAGACTTCTGATTGCTCAATTAACTATTCTCACCAGCAAAGCAACTGCAGCTCAGTGTCATTTTTCCAGACCTCTTAACTCCGATTGAAGTTCTAATAAAAAGTAGTTCCGACAGTTCATCATCTAATAGCAGTAGCCAGGGATATTAACAGCAGCTTTAACCATATACTGAGCAAGCAGGATACAAATAGGTTGGATGGGTTCAAATCTTTACATCTTCCCATGAAGACCTTTACTTCTATATTAGCATAATTGTATCACCACCACAGGTCAGCGAGCACTACGTATTAAGGTAAATATGCTTTTTTGGACATTCTTAGAAGATTTGGTATGAGTGCTGGGGAAGGCTGGAGTGCTAGACCTAGAATATTCCTCATTTCAGGCTGAAATTCTGCAAAGAAACCCCAACACTTATCCAGGTTCAAAGGAACTTTTTAAATGCCAAGGAGCAAAT
Source organism: Gopherus evgoodei (assembly GCF_007399415.2). NCBI lineage: Eukaryota > Metazoa > Chordata > Testudines > Testudinidae > Gopherus > Gopherus evgoodei. Next base: position 220,017,066 of record NC_044324.1, on the reverse strand, counting down.
GGGGGAGAGGAGCAGGGGACTTTTGCAACTCTACCATCTTATGGTTCTCCTCACACCTCTTTCATTGCCTCATTTGGTGGGTCCTCATCTACTCTCTCTCTCTTTTGGTGGGAGTCCCATATGGCTCCATCCTAGGCTCCCTCCTTTAAAGCTTTTGCACCTCATCTTTGGAGGATATCTGCAACTATAGCTTCAACCACAATCTTTGCCCTGATGACTGAAATCTACTTCTCTGCTCCAAACCACCCTCCATCTGCTCAAACTCTTTTTAACCAGTCTTTAATATCTCATCATAATGTCTAGCCATGAATTGAAACTTTAGACAGTCAAAAACGGGCCCTTGTTCTTCTCTCACCCATCTCCTCCCCTCTCTTGTCTCATAACGGTTGTCAGATGGGCTTCATCTTTGACTTGCATATCTCTTTTTATCCACACATACAAGCCACTTCTATTTGCTGCTCCATCTTCCTGTGCAACCTTTCAAAATTCCAGCCTCGTTTTTCTGCCCACACTATTAAAACTCAAGTCTAGACCTTGAACATCTTGCATCTTGAGTACTGCCTTCTGCACTGCTCTAGCATCAGCACTTGCAATCTTACCACCCTCACCAGACCCTTCAGCCATTCTTTGCATCGCTTCATTCGCTTCCTCTCCTCCATCACATCAAACACAAACTACTTGTCCTTCACCCTTAAGACTCTTCATAGCTTAGCTCTGCCCTGCTTTTCATTTCTAATACAATATTGTGCCATCAATCCACACTCTTGCCCTACTGTTACCAGCTTTCATTGCCCATGTTTTCCACAAGCATGTGTGTACTTTCTTGCACCTCACCCGTTACGAATGTGAGAAGTCCCTTTAAAATCTAAATCTTAATCTAAATCCACTACGTGATCTTTCTTCTAATCCTTCCTTAAAACCCATCTCTGCTGCGATGCCTACAAAACATCTGATGGGAGGAGGGGGGGCAGGCAGTTGCTGATGCTTATTATATAAACATGATAGCTTTGCTCACACCTCATCTTAACTCCCACTTGGTTGTGGAATCCACTTGTCTCTTGTCATATGCCAATACTGTAGGCTGTTATGGGAAATGTCTTATTACAAGCGTACAAGTTCCTAATACAATGTGGCCTTGATCCCTAGCCAACAGGGTTTATCGCAGTGCAAGTAAGTAGTAATAATTATATTCATTTGTAGTGTTTCGTCAGTGTGACAAAACATCGGTAATTAATGCAATGTAAAGGCACAAAATCTAACAGCAGCCAGAAAAAGACTCAATTGTTGCGTTCCTTATAGAATTGTGGCTTAGTTCAACATTGTCCCTTGGAAAATAATCCACCGTTGGCAATCACGATTCCCCAGTAAAACAGATCATCATATCTAAGGCTACATGTGGACTACTGCTAAACAGGTAACGGTTGCTGTATTTTCCAGCATAATCATTGTCCCAATACGTTTCTTATTCATTGTATTGAAGAACAGCTTGAGTACAGGAAAGCAAGCGTTGGGATAGTATGAAACACTATCTAAAACCAAAGTCTGCGCTGCTCTCTTGGGCTAAAACTCTAAGTCTAGCACACTAATGATATCATGTGGCAGAAGTCCCTCAACTAAATCAAAACCTATGAAATGCAAAAAGCTAACATAACACTAGGCTGAACAGCACTCAAAAGTCAACAAAAGCAAAAATGTAAAAAGAGCACTCAACGATCTGCACTACAATGGCGCCTTCAATGATGTAATAGCACGCTTCTCCTTAAACCCTTATATACAATACTTGTTAGAAACTTAAAGTGTGTGTGTATCTTAGGTAACATGCAACTATCAATTTAAAGAGTATCATTAACCATACAGACACACACACAGGGGGCAGAGTTAAGGCTGCACATTCACTTTTGCTTCTCCTGCCTTTTCAGTGCTTAATTGTACAACTTTAATACTTAATTACCATAGTGCCAAAAGACAACTTTTCACAAAAGAAAAATCCATGAAAGGGCAAAACGGAGAGGAAAACAGAGCATCTCCACAAGGAATTCTTTCCAAATTGTTCTGTAAGGTGGAGGGTGAAGGAGTGGGATATATGTTCTGTCCCCAACAGAATTCAAAGACTACTGATTCTTGGGGATTCCATGGAGCCCAGGGATCACCCCTCCATAGGCTCTGTGCTTCAGCCCTGACATGGGATCCCTGGAGCCCCCAGTCTGTCAGTTGCCACAACAATGAAGCCACACTACCAGGACCTCCTTAACTGATAGCTTTCCCAAGACCCCCTTTAAAGCGGGGAGGGCTGTGGAAGGTTAGGGCTATCATATCCTTTCTGGTGTAACTATGGAAGCCCAGCTGGGGAACAAAGTTCATATCCTCCAGCTGTACCTGTTTATTGCTTGCCACTCCCCTTGTGCAGATTCCTGATCCCACACAGAGCAGGGTGGTGGGGGACACTGCTGCAGAAGTGGCTGACACTAATCCCTCCTTCCTTGTACGTGAGAAGTGGAAATCCCTCGGGCACACAGCAGGACAACATGATTAGGACCCAGAGGAAAGAATAAACTGCCATAGCTTTTCAAATCCACCCATATACCACCACCACTCACAATAATCCCAAACACATGTAGCCCCTCACCGCAGCACACCCCACTCATTTACCGCCTGCACAAATCAACACAATCTCTCAGCAAAACACACACACACTTTCCAACCCTCACTCATACTTACCATAAAACTGTAAACTAGATCAGCAAAGTCAGGGTGTTTATGGGGGTCACCACTACTGTGCAATAACATTAACTAAAACTACACACAAACACAGGTAAAATTGGGGGGGGGGGAAGAAGAGTGGGGGAAGCAGTGGTATTTCAGCAAGCTGTGTCCACACACCAATCTCCACCCCTTTGGGGTATCCAAATGAAATGTCACTTACAATAGTTCTTCTTGGTAACATGATTATCTTTCTCCTTTCTTGCATGTTTTGGTCAATATCAGTTAGCAATCTTGATATCTAAATAGTCACCTTCAAAGTTAATCATCCCTTGAAATTAACACTATCGGAAACCACTGACAAACGTTACAGCTTTAGTTACCTTGTTAATTATTATAGATCATATATAATGATCTATAATAACGTATATACTATTATAATTATTGTTTATATTACAGTAGCACTTAAGGGCTTGATTGGGCTTCCGCTTTGCTAGGTGCTACACAAACCACAACTGATTGTGATTGTTACATTCTTGGTAGTCTCAAAAAGTGTAGTCAAGGATTAAATCGCCACACACTATTATCTACCCTAACCCTGGTAGAAGTGTGCTCCCCAATGTGTGCAGCTGCTGTCTGTGCTGTTTTGTGGGGAGCACTTTGTGTTGTCAATCCAATACCCTTTTACAAGCACTAAATTCCCTTAATATAGAGGCAGGGAGAGAGACAAACACACAGGGTGAGAATATTTCCAAAACTCTGATGGGAAATGGGTCCGCAAATAAGAATCTTATGTGACACCTTCAAAGAAGAAAAGTTAGAGGAAAATATTTTCCCCTTTTTAAAAAAATATCAATCACAGAATTCACTCTCTGGAGAATATAGAGCTGAAGGAAATCTCAGCATTAAAACACTGATAAAACACTTCAACAGTGTCCAAAAGCAGGCCAATACCCAACAAAGAAACATGAAAGCATCTGTTTGGGATTTTTATTTTAATGAAGAGAGATATAAGATAACTCTAAACATAACAAGAAGCATAAACTGACAAAGTTTAAAGGACATGCTCTCACAAAAGCAAAAACTTTCAAAGACTGACCAATTCAAAAAATCCCAAGAGAGAGTTAAAAAAAAAAAACACTTGGGAGAAGACTGCAAGATCTAACAGGCATTTCTGCCTAGATTTCAAAACTAAGTTCATACTTTCAGCGTTTCTCAAAGATACGTAGGAAGACCCGCATGCCTTGTACCAAAACACTCCTGCAGCTAGCAGGTAAAACTTCTCTAGATAGTATGTGTGCCCTGACCTTTCCACTGCAGGACTGTCAGAGCACAACAGTAAAAAAATGCAATCCGCAGTCATTTACATATAAACTTTTTCATAACAGCGATTCCTAATGAAATGATATCAAATGAAACAAAAAAAGTTGGGAAGACTTATTAAAGCCTTTAGTAGTCCACTCCAACTAGAACCCCCCAAGAACCTTTTAACTTCACGTTCAAAGAAGGATCTCACCAAGAAGGATGTGCAGGCATGGGAAAAAAGTTGGCAGGATGATTGGCTCATTAAAGGCAACCTGAAAAGCAAAACAAAACTGGATTTGTGCCCTTTTATCTTCTTTAGGATGTGAGAGGAAGGCCTAAAAAAAATTTATTTTTTTTTTTAAAGATTTTTTTCCCCCTGCCTATTCTTACATTAGAAATTCAGGTCTTTTTTACTCTATCTGAGAAGACTGTAAAGATACCTGGAGAACAGAAGGATTATGACATTCAAGATGCCAACAAGTAAAATCTGATGACTGGAATCAGGAAGTAATTTATATTCAAACTCTTTGAATCTTTGTTAATATCTATTTAACTCAAAGACACAATCAAACATTTGGGAGAGATGCTATCTTTGTTAAAGACTGAACAATCCTGGCCCTTCAATTAGGCGCAGAGTCGGCTCACAAGGCACAAACAAGACCTCCATGCAGTCCTCCAGCAAAACCAAGATAACAGATTTAATATTCTCTATGTTTCAAGTCTTTTATATGCTTCATAAAGCAGCCACCAAAAAAAAGTACAAAGCCTATATTTGACAGTCTCTCTAAGGTGAAAATCTTTACGAAAGAAACTAGAATGGAGGATGAATCCATAGCATCCACCAGTTTATCCTTGTACAACCTGATATAATATGGATCAGTCACTATGGGTATGTCCGCACTGCAGTAAAAAACTTGCAGCGCCGAGTCTCGGAACCTGGCCACCTTGGGCTCCGGGGCTAAAAAATGCAGTGTAGATATTGCTCTTTGAGCTGAAGCCCAGGCTCTGAGACCTGCCCCCATCACAGGGTTTTAGAGCCTGGGCTCCAGCCTGAGACAGAGCATCTACACTGCAATTTTTAGCCCCATGAGCCTGAGTCATGTGACCTGAGCCAGCTGTGGCCGTGCGGCAGGTCTTTTCTTGCAGTGGAAATATCCCCTATTAGATCCAAAAGTTTACTCATTCTGGGCCAGGCTGATTCGCTTGCTCATGCAGTATAATACCTTATGCCATAAGTAGTCCAAGTGGAGTAAGGAGCTACTTAGTAGAAGGGTATTATAACATGGCCCTCTGTGAGCTTAAGTCAAGGCTCTCAGGAAAATGACTTTCCATGTAAAAACCTTCAATTTTCTCCTTTCGAGAAGGGTTTAAAAAGCCCACTTCTACTATCATGGAGGGGCAGGTGAATTGCTCACATCTTCTCCACAACGCAGGGTTTGCCACCCAGAGAGGCACTCTCTCTTTGGAGAGATTTGATTTCATGCAGTATCACTTCCTGACAGATGCACAGCAGTTTTTCCAGGAGGAAGAACAGGGTAAAGTGTGAGGCATCCATCATAACTAGGGCCATCAGAAGCAGACAGCTTGAAGCTTCTTTCTGAAATAAAGGTTCCAGCAGACTACTGAGAATGGCTGACTGGCTAACTGCTATGGAACCCTTTGAAAACTATTTGGTTTACTGATGCCTTGAGAAAGGGGACCTAGTCTGTTTTGGCTTCTGCAACTGCTCTTGAGCCAGAGGACCTGAGAAAAAAGTTGGAGGTAATGGGCAGCTCTGAATGCGGACATCTTCTTAGCAGGTGCCTTTTCCTTTCCTCATGGGAGAAGGATGAGGACACTGCGAGCCCAGAGAACACTGAGTGGGTTAGTCTCTATTGCCTTCTGAAAAGCAACCTTGAGCTAATCTCTCAAAGTTAAGTCCAAAGCAGACTGCAAACAGTTACAAAGGGATCTCACAACAAAATGAGTAGGCAACAAAATGGCAGATGAAATTCAATGTTGATAAATGCAAAGTAATGCATATTGGAAAACATTCCCAACTATACATACAAAATGATGGGTCTAAATTAACTGTTACCACTCAAGAAAGAGATCTTGGAGTCCTCGTGGATAGGTCTCTGAAAACATTGGCTCAAAGTACAGAAGCAGTAAAAGAAGTTAACAATGCTAGGAACAACTGGGAAAGGAATAGATAATAAGACAGTAAATATCATAATGCCACTGCATAAATCCATGATAGACCCAAACTTTGAATACTGTGTGAAGTTCTGGTCACCCCATCTCAAAAAAGATATATTAGAATTGGGAAAGGGAACAGAGAAAGGCAACACAAATGATTAAGCATATGGAGATTAAAAAGACTGGGACTTTTCAGCTTGGAAAAGAGATGACTAAGGGGGAAAATGATAGAGGTCTAAAAAATCATGAATAGTGTGGACAAAATGAATAAGGAAATGTTATTTACCCCTTCCATAACACAATAACCAGGGGACATCAAATGAAATTCTTAGACAGGAGGTTTAAAACAAACAAAAGGAAGTACTACTTTACACAATGCAGAGTCAACCTGTGGAACTTGCTGCCAGGGGATTCTACGAAGGCCAATGAGTTCAAAAAAGAATTAGCTAAGTTCCTGGAGGATAGGTCTATCAATGGCTATTAGTCTAGATGGTCAGGGATGGAACCCCATGCTCTAGGCGTCCCTAAGCCTCTGACTGCCAGATGCTGGGACTGGATGATGCAGGATGGATCACTTGATGATTGCCCTGTTCTGTTCATTCCTCTGAAGCATCTGGCATTGGCCACTGTTGGAAAAGGGTACTGGGCTAGCTGAATCATTGGCCTGACCCAATATGGCCATTCTTATGTTCTAAAAGGAATGGAAGGCCCTCAAGGTTTTTCTGAATCTGTTGCAAACATGAATACTTCTGGGCATCTAATCCTGAGGAAGCAGCCAGCTCTGACAAGTAGTGTGGAAAGGGGTGACAATTGAATCAGGGCCCCCAAAACATCTGTAATGTCTGTTATTTAACCCATCAGCCCTAAAGCTCAGTGTATAGTAGGGGTGAAATGGGAGGGGGTGGGGCCTTACCGAACATGGTGTACCAGGCCCCAAATTTATCTTGATGGGCCTGGAAGCAGCTCTGATAACTATTGTTCACACCAAAGTATGATTTTACCTATTGCCAAGACAGATCAACAACCTCCTTCCTAGCATGATCTGCCCTTTGATCACACAGACCTGGTAGTAGCTGCAGAACAGTAAACCTGATTATCAAAGAAATCCCATCATCAAGTTCAGGATTTTGGCACACTGCTGTGAGTTCAACTGTTCTTCCCATTGGCAATAGCTACCTCAATCACGAATGTGTGTGCGGAGTGGAAGATACAGCTGGAAGTCTTCTCAGATAAGGTATATTTTTTCCGCAATCAACCAGGACAAGGGAAGGAGATCCAAGGCGCCTTTCAAAAGTTCTCCAGCAAACTCATGAAGAATAGGATGGGAAGTCACAGCAATCCCATTCAAAGTGGGCTCCTCATCCAGGTACTAGTCAATCTTGGCACCTGAGGTACCTGGACAGTAACTAAATGAAGTCCATTTGTCTTAGTTAGCTTCTTTAAAAGTTGCTAGAAAAACAAACCCATTAGAGCAGGGTCACTTTTTTGCTGATCTTTTGCTGTAGAGATAAAAACAGCTTCATCCGTGTCCAAAGAGCACTCATTAACTTCAGAAACATACCCCTCATCCCACTCTAAAGAATCTACACCAGCTGCAGAAAGACTTTCAGTCTCATGGTCCAAAGGGTCTTGGCACAAAGAATGACTCTGCCTGAGTTGATTAATCAATTTCTGTGCCCTGGCCAGCAATTTCTGATGGTGCTCTCAAGGTATTGAGATGGTACTATTATTTCTGAGATACTAAAACTAGCGAACCTAACGCACTTAACAGTTCACTCAACAAGGTATCAAGATTCCTTAACTTCATCTCTAATTGCTACACCTGGAGAGGAGTATCCTGCAGCTCCAGTTTGGAGCTTCTACAGTGATGCATCAGAAGGTGTCTGGCTCTCACATGGTACCTTCTGTATTTGGTACTTTCATGGAAGTGATGCCTCATTCACTGAGTCAGAGCTCAGCACCTTCACCCTGGTGTGGCAATGTGCTGATGGTATCAAAGCATTTACACACTTAGGAGATCTTAGATTCAATGTGGACAGTTGAAGTGGACCGGCTGGTCCTATTGGGAAGTTAGGTCCAATTGTTCAGTGGAGCAGAACAACTGAGGCCTCTGTTTAAAAGACGAATCCTATGAAGCACTTTCAGGTTACCACTAGGAGGCTTAAGGTGCTCTTCATGAAAACAGATTATCTCTGGGTCACCCCTAGCACCCACACACATCACACTTGACTCCAAGCCAGAGTATATAGCAGTCACACTCATCTTTCTGAAGCCACAGACACTCCTTCACAGGTGGCAAGGGCGAAGAGAACATTTTGGAACAAAAGCAGAACAAGAGGAATAAAACAAACTGCCCGGGAGCTTTGTCAGGTAACCATGAAGTTTCAACACAGACTTCATAAAAAACATGCTGAAGCCCCTCCACTCAATATTGGCAGTAAGGGCAAAAAGACCACCAAGAGCTACGATTCCCCAAAGCCTCAAGTGCTTCTAAGGTCTCAACACCTTGTTGCAATGAATCCCCATCGAAAAGTGGTGAACGGAGTATTCAAGACTGAGCTTGGACGCATTAAGCTCAGTATAGGTAGTACAGAAAAACTGTAACAAAGTATCAGAGACATTAACCATTAAAAAAAGGTTAATCTGAGCTCAAAATTTTTTCTCATAAAGCCAGTCTGAAAATTCTAGTCTAGGCATCAAGTGGGCTCAGTGTTCCAGGGCCACAAAGCTCAGAGTGTAAAAGGACAAGCAGACAGACAAAACTTACAGGTACTTTATTAAAAAACTACCAGAAGGGTCAGGAAATCAACAAAGGCCAGCTGAAACCTGTGGTAGATCATGGGTTGAAGATGTATCGCATCTGTAAGAAGTAACCTAGCTTTCAAATGGCATATAAATAAATAAATAATTGGAGATATACCACTCTCCAAGAACTGGAAGGGACCGACCTTGAAAGGTCATGGAGTTCAGCCCCCTGCCTTCACTAGCAGGACCAATTTTTGCCCCAGATCCCTAAATGGCCCCCTCAAGGATTGAACTCACAACCCTAGTAAGTTTAGCAGGCCAATGCTCAAACCACTGAGCTATCCCTCCCATATCTCATGCTCTGAGAAAATGACAGAACACTAGTTGACGAAATCAGGCTGGAACTGGTGTGGAAAGCAAGGCCTCAATTGGCATGAACTGCTTGTAAAGCACAGGGGTCAATTTACTAAAATGATTTTTCCAGTATTTTAGTATTTGAATATTGATTAAAGCTTCTCAGCAGTTTCACAAAGAGAGAAATAGTAATATTTGTTTTTGTTTATATGCGACTCCAACATTTAATAAGAAAAACATGAAGAGTGTCTGCTTGCACAAAGAGGTACGTCTGATTTTGCCTGCACTTGCAACACAGCAGCCCAGTCTTTGATCTACCCAGCGCCCCCGGAGTGCTGGATGCTAGCACATTGACTCCATACTTGGGTCAGTAGTATGCAAGACTGGACCCCAATCCAAAGAGTCTTTTAAATAGGATGGTACTTGGAAGGCACCTTTACCCCAGAGGAATCTATTGTACAAAGCCTTTCAGACCTCACAACAAATGTACCTTAAAAAGAAAAGAAACTGAAAAGTAAACTGAAAGGTTCTCGAACTGCTAAGATGCAAATTCAGGATTCTGTGTTCTCCTCAAGGAGTTATTAGTGATGTAATTACATAGAGAAAATGACCATTCTTTACACTGGTCTATGTGTTAGTAATATCATCCACTCTTTTCAGGAGAAATAGTGAACTCAGAATGTGAATCTTAGTACGTTTAACTAACCACCCACTCACGTTTTCGAAGTGCATTTGTCATTTTGAGGCTACACATTAATTCTGTTAAAGTTGAAGGTTTCTAAACTGTGTGTTGTTTTTTCCTCTCTAAAATTCAGTTCAGTTATTCTGTTAAAAAACAAAGCCATGTTTGGATACAGGACGGGAAAAACAGCACACAAAGCCAGTAAGCTTAGGTATTTTCCCCTCTCTTCAAAATGGAAAAAGATCAAAGCATACCTTTAATTTGTTTGTTTAATAAAGGGAAACCACTCTTAGGGTGAAATCCTGGAACACAAGGAGTAAGTCTTTATATTTGAGCTATAAAACAGGGTTCACGAAAGAAATGTAAAAAAACCTCCACAGAAACATGAGTTGTTCTCCTTATGAAAGAACACTGTTTTTATATTTAAAAAAACAGGCCAGAAAACCACCAACAAATATTGTATATGCACATGTATGCCTCATCACCTCCATATCATTGTATATACACCTGCATAAACATTGAACCATACACTTGAATTTATAATGAAGTAGTCCACACTTTACAAAATAAAGTAATACATTTAGACAGATTACAAATACAAGTTCTGTCCTGAATACTGGTGTATGCTATTGATACCTTAAAACTAAAAAAGTAATGATATTTTTCAAATTCCATCTAAACAAGCACAATACAGTTGCTACAGGGAGATCTTAGCACGTCTTGATAAATCTTATTGATAAAATGTTTAAATTACCAGACAGCCTTTATAACAGAGGCACAAGCAGCATTTCCTGTCTAGCACAGTTTTTTCTGCTCTTATTCTAATGATACATGTTCAATTACTACAGAAAAGAAAAGAATCAAATCAGAAACATCTGTAGTTTGCCATATAATTACTGGATCTTCCCCATGGAGACTGACCTTTGTAACACCGATACTAAGACCTCAAAGGCTAAATGACAGAGGATATTCACATGGTTTAAATGTATAACATGATTACAAGGAATTAAATAGGCACTGTTATTTTTCCATCTTGGTTTATGTTAACATAAGCGTGTACTTTATGATCTTATGTTTAATCTCTGTGCTCAGTACGTAGTAGCAGAATTTACTCAGTATTAGTGGATCCACAAACCACTGAAATGCAATGTTTTGTTTATATAATAAAGTTGAATACTGTATTTGAGGCTATTATGCAGCCATTACTTTTACCTGTAATAGGAATCTTTTCTGCCAAGCTTTCTTCCTTGCTCTCATCTTCACACCAGCTTGTGACTTCTGTATGTGAACACACAATAATGAAAACACATTTCAAAGCCACAATGATCAGACTGGTTTGTTTTCTTTTAAGCCATATTCCCTTTAATTTTTCACTTTTGTTCTCTCCTATTTATTGATCTAAACTGTCCATTACGGTTCTTAAAAGAGGAGCCTACTGTGAACTTTAGTCAAATATGATGCTACTGTGTCTCTGTGTAGCTTCCAGAGAAAGCAGTGAGCTAACCAAATATCTTAAATAATGTTAAGTCCTAAAGAGATTTTTAAAAAACCAACAACAAAAAACAAAACCTGGAAACACTACAGTCTTGCCCAATAGTCCAAGAGCAATAGTATACATTATACTGGAAAATTAATTAGTTTAAATCAAAGTATCTCTCTCCTCCCTGGGTCAGACTAGCAGGAATTTAGGAGATCTGACTCAATTTGTTTATGTTTGCTTTGTAAAGAGGACTGCATCCTAACTGCCTGTCTCTTTTAGTCTTTCATGTAAGGAATGCTCTGAACGCATGCCAAGCAAGTTACCATATTTTAGTCATCGCAACAGACTACATTACATTACTTTTCTTTAGCTAAAGATATTAACCAGACTTTTATAAACGTATTCAATTCATAACTTCGAAAATGCAATGCAGCTTTTTTTGTCATGGATTTTTCACTTCCAAAAATGAAAAAAGAAAAAAAAAGTCTATTCCCCAATCTAGATTTATAAGTAAACGACATTTACCTAATTTTGATATGGCAAAATGTGTTTTATAAATGGTAGACTGACCTCAACACAGGGCTTACGTTTCTAACTTACATTTAAAAAGGAAAAATAGAAATCTAATCATTATAGAATGCTCATTTAAAATAAGTGAACAGAAATAATAATTACTTCTAGTGGACATTTGAGCATGTTATATTACCCCACGGTAAATACAAAAAAGAAATTTTTTTATTCATCAGAACTGCAGTAATCCACACAGTTTTCTACAGACTTTGGTATTATATTTTATACATATATCTTGAGACACCGAGAATGACAATAACTTTGAATGCATTTGTTTCTGTGGATCTTTTAACACTAGTTACCTTGTTCCCTTGTACCAATGCTGTCAAGCCATTGTGCGTGTTTTGTTTGCTTTATTTCCCCATTGTCATTCAGAATTGATGGCAAGCGGTAAGATGATTCATTACTATGAATAGATGACCTATCATCACACTCTTCTGGAAGGACCTCTCTCAATAACAGCGTAACCTACAGCATTTAAAATAAATAAAGTAAATAAATACGTAAAAATAACTGCAGCACGCTATTATCCTTAGTCTCAGAACTACATTCTTTTTCAACATAAATGAAGGTTAATCTTTACTTAACAATATAATCTGTTGCCAGGATATTTGTTGTTAGATATTAAATTATCTCTGAGTTAAATTGCTGTTACTTTACTTCATAGTTTAATTTAATTCCTAACACAAAACTAACAACACCTTTTTTTTTTAAGCAATACATTTTCCAGAAATCATCAGTGTTTTGTCATTGATGAGTGACCCATTAAGTAAAGAAAATACAGTGCGCCATCACCTATGCTAGGCCAGAAATATTGTTACAATATTTTAAAATTGTTTCAGACTAAGTGGATTTTGAAGCATTTTTCCTCATCCACTTTGGCCAGGTGGACCACGCTTAGAGTTTACCTAAATTGTTTTAAACTACAAATAAAATAAGATTAGATAAAATTATACCTAACCCAATGTACTTGGGGCTGAAGGACCTGAGCCAAACCCAACTGAAGTCAATGGGAGTCTTTCCACTTATTGAAATGGGCTTTGGTTCAGGCTCTAAATGTATAGTATTATTGATTGTCCCCAGACAGTTTATTCTGTCTTGTGTATTCATATGTATTTCAGCAGCACCATTCATATCTCTATAGTTAAGAATCTATTAGCTTTCTTTTTTGCTTTTTCTATCTTTAATTAAAACCTACATTTTCCCAGAAGGCTATAATTGCTAAAAAAAAAAAAAAGGCTCCGAGCTAAAAGCATTCTCACAAGCAAGTTTAGCACTTTTTTAAAAAGTAAGTTATTTCTGAGCATTAAAAGCTTTTTAAAATGGAAATTTACATATTTTTAATTTTTGGTTGTATAACTCAAAAATGGATTTGATCCAAAACTTAAAATCAAGTACACAACACACACACACACACACACACACACACACACACACACACACAAGCAAATAACAGTTTAAAAAGTATTTTCAAATGAACCTTTTATCAATATAGAGCATTGTTTCCATTTTCTTCCCTCCCTCCATCTGTTAAGTATTTTTATTATATCGTGTGCAAATTAGTGTCCTGATTCTGCAAATCTTACTAGATTCAAATCTCTAATTATCTAATGGTTCAATAAATGAGGGAGCCTCCAAGGATCTGAACTAATGTCTCATGGAAGTAATCCTAGATTTCGTGACTTTCTTTATATGTTTACCTGTGAGAATGAAATGGCTCCAACTAGCATCACTCAGGTCCCATAGGTAAATATTACTCATTTGCTTTTTTTCTTAACCCGCTATTTACCCAAGAGACCACAATGGCTCTTTTTGAGTCATAAGCAAATAACTTTCAGTGAAGGTTTTATTTTGTTTTTTAAATTAACCTCATGCACACAATTTCAATGCGTGAAAACAACAAAAGCACATCAACACAAATCAGAGAAATTCTAAATGATTGCTTTTTGTTAATGTTAAAAATAAAAATTAGGTTATATAGCCAGGGTCACAAAATATTTTTATTACTGAAAAGACAGACTTGTTTCCAATTGAGAGCCCATCACAATGCAAATCTAATGTATTATATCAGAAGCAATTCAACTGACATAAAAGTTCTACTAGTAATATATTTTATGCTGTTACTGATGGACATGTGCACTATCACAGATTCTAGGCCAGAAGGGACCACTATGATCAATTAATCTGACCTGTATAACACAGGCCATAGAATTTCCTCAAAATAATTCCTGGATCTTAATGTTTAGAAAAACATCCCATCTTGATTTAAAAATGGTCAGTGATGGGGAATCCACCACGACCCTTGGTAAATTGTTCCAGTGGTTAATTACTCTCACTGTTTAAACAAAAAAAAATATGCCTCTGAATTTGTCTAGCTTCAACTTCCAGCCATTGGACCATGTTAGACCTTTCTCTGCTAGACTGAAGAGCCCGTTATTAAATATTTATTCCCTATGTAAATACTTATAGACTAATCAAGTCACCTTTTAACCTTCTTTGTTAAAATGAGTAAGATTGAGCTCTTTATCCCTTCTCACTCTCTCTTCCCCTCATCCCACCAAATCTTTTTCAGAGTCATTGCTTTCAGGGACAGAGTCTCCTATCATAAAAGTATGGTAGGTTCTTTGTGCCTAGATGTATACATTTAGCCACAGGAAAACCTATAGTGTTTGCTTGCGCCCAGTTTATCAAATAATCCAGATCAATCTATATCAGCAACTGGTCCTCTTTTTATTTATCACTCCCCCAATTTTTGTGTCATCTGAAAGTTTTATCAGTGACGATTTTATGTTTTGTTCCAAGACATTAATAAAAACGCTAAATACTGCAGGGCCAAGAACCAATCCTTGTGGGACTCTGTTAGAAACATACCCATCAAATGACGATTCCCCATTTACAATTACATTTTGAGACCTATTAGCCACAATTTAATGTGTACCATGTTAATTTTAGATCTTTTTAGTTTTTTGAAGTCAAAATGTCATGAGTACTAATTCAAATGCCTTGTAGAAGTATATTAGATCAACACATTTATCTTTATCAACCACACTTGTAATCTCATAAAAAAAGATATCAAATTTGACAAAATTTATCTGCCATAAACTCATGTTGGTTGGGCATTAATCATATTAACCTCCTTTAATTCATTATTAATCAAGTCCCGTATCAGCCACTCCATTATCTTGCCCTGGTTAGATGTCAGACTAACAGGCCTAGAAATTAACTACATCATCCTGTTTACCCTTTTTAAATATTGGCACAACACTAGCTTTCCTCCTGTCTTCTGGATCTTCCACATTGGGCCAAGACTTATTGAAAATCAACGTTAATGCTTCAGTGAACTCCTTAGTCAGCTCTTTTAAAACTCCTGGATGCAAGTTATCTGGACTTGCTGATTTAAAAACATTTACTTTAGCAGCTGCTGCTTAACCTACTCCTGAGATAGCAGACAAATAGAAAGTGTTATCATACGAGATAACTATGTCATCTATTTTTTACTCAAATGCATAATAAATATTTATTGAACACTTCAGCCTTTTCTACATTATTATTAATATTTCTAACCTTTCCATTTAGTAATGGATGAATACCATTGTTAGATTCTCTTTGTTCCCAATATATATTTCTAAAAATTCCTTCTTCTTGTCCTTAACTCTGCTGGACATAGATTTCTCGTGTCCTTTTACTTCTCCTATCAGTTTCCTACAATTGCTAACTTCTTATTTATATTCAACTCCCCCTTTCTTCATATGTTAATATTATATAATTATTTTTTGTAGCTGCCTTCACTTCCCCTTTAAACCAAGTGGTTGGGTTTTTTTGTTTGTTTTTTTACCAATATGGCCACCTTCCTTCACTGTGACCTTTTCTGCCTCCAGTAAAGTATTGTTAAACCATTCCAAATTATCATTCACAAGTAATAAACGGAAACTAAATATTACATTTAGGAATTCAGATAAAATGGGATGGCTTCCTAAAGCACAAGGGCTGATGCTTGGACCAGCAGGGACCAAACTCTCACACCCTTATTAGGGTCTCCAGCTTTTCTGGAGAAAGGCCTTCTTAACCAAAGTCTGGTAGGATCTACATCAGGCTAAAAAGATGGTGCATGTTCTAAAATAAGCTGCATTATTCCTATATTTACAGGAGTGTAAC
Source organism: Gopherus evgoodei (assembly GCF_007399415.2). NCBI lineage: Eukaryota > Metazoa > Chordata > Testudines > Testudinidae > Gopherus > Gopherus evgoodei. Next base: position 220,000,897 of record NC_044324.1, on the reverse strand, counting down.
TGAGTATGAACAACTCTATCAGAAATACTTGTTAGAAAGTTTCTTTCATAAGTCAAACCCTGAAGTTTCAAGGTCAAGATGCCCTCAAAGACCACCAAAAGAAAAAGGGAGAGTCCCGTCCGAGGAAAACTCCCTACAACTAGCCCTAAAGCCACAAAAGGAGCATCAGGTATTCTCAAAGTATATGGCAATGAAAGAGGAAACATCCATGGCAGGGGATAGGGAGAGGGAGGGAGACAAAGAAATGGATGGTAAGACATGCGGGGGGTGCGGGGAGGAGAAGAGAGAAAGGAAGGAATCCGGGCAACACTACAGGGAGGAAGGAAGAGGGAGACTCCACAACTTTTTGAATGGCGGAGACCACATGGAGGAATTGGACAAAGGTAACCTAGGGTTGGAGAAAAATGAAGGAGAGGAAGAGAATACGTCAAAACAGAAGATCACAACATCTGACATGATGCTAGAAGGGAAATTAGGCTTACTGGTCACAGCCAAACACTTCTGAGACCATCAGGACTGTTGAATGAGGAGCGGGCTGGTTGTGTGATGGAAGGGTACAGAGACTGAGGGGAATTTCCTTAAGTTCAGGATGCTCATTTAAAGCATTCCCAACTCTGCCCATAGGGTTCCTCCATGAGTGGATTTATATGCACATTTGGAATGCTGATAGGGCTTTTCATGCTCTTGGATGTTTTAGCAATGCTGTGACAAAATATGCCATACATGGAGCCAGCAATGTATGGTTTGGTGGAATCTTCATCTGTCAGCACAGTAAAACTTCAAAAATGGCCTGAAAACTGTATTAATCTTAAAGTCCTAATAATTAAGAATCCTAAGTGCACACAATGGGCAAAATAATTAAATCACAACTCCACCTGCCTCTTTTTGCCCATTTGGAAGTTTTAAGTGCAAATATTTGATTTTTTTTCAACATGTAGATATTTGTACTTCAAAATGCAGGTGCGTGTGTAGAGGCAGGATAAAAATTTAGCATAAAATATGTTCCATTCTAAAGAATTTAATAGCAGGTTGTTTAAATATTTCCAGGAATCCAAGTAGCTTTAACGTATGTGTTGTATTTAATGAGCTGCGTGCCTTTGTATTTTATCCTTATTTATATAGGTTACTTCATGGAAGCCTATTGTCCTGTGCAATTTCCTTGTAAATAAGAGGTTTCCAAGGTAAATCTATCCTGAAGATAAATTCCCTTAAGAATTTAACCTGATTAGTAGATATAATACTAAAATAAATGCATGCACACATGGGTACCAATGTAACACAACAGCAAACAGATTATAGTGCATATGTTGAGCAATAAAGTTCTTATGTTACTGAACTCTAAATAGAAATCCTTTTTTCTTTACTATCTTTATTCAAATTCTCACCTGATTGTCATCATACACTCAAAGTTCTAGCCTCATTGAAATATCTTCCTCAATGCCATAACCAAATATAAAAGGTATAAGAGTAGCTCCACAAATATTGTAAATATATTTATTATCAGTTCAAAGATATATCCCTTGACTGGGTCTCTTGCTCGGACAAAGTGCATTGCAAGTCTGAAAGCCAAACAATTTATCCTTATTTCTTTTAAAAGTACAATTACCTTGACTACAATTTAAAATAAAGATCCAATGTACCAATCTCTTAAACATTATTGTTTGGGTCATGATTTTATTGAAATAAAAAAAAAATCAGTTACCTCTGGAAACTGCATAAATGAGGAGGAAAACCAAGATTTGTAAATTATTTGTTCAGTTTATTTTTTCAGCTATGAACTATCTAAGAAAAAAATTTGATTACAAATCTAAATCTGATTAACCCTTCATAATATATCTGCTCTCTGTGATGTGCAAAGGGCTGATTTTTGATTGTGGATTCATGCAAAGAAGTCTTGTTATAAACTCATAATTTAAAGGTAGAGAAGAGAGATATCCTGGATGACAATAATGATCTATCTCCTCTAGAGAAAACAGTACAGTTTAGCAGACAGGGCTAGGTCAGGAGACCTGGGTTCTGTTCCTTGATCTGACACTAGCCTGCTGTGGATGCTTAGGCACGTAACTTTGTGTCCATTTCCCCATCTGTAAAGTGGGGATAATGATTCTCACCTTCTTTTGTAACAAGCTTTGTGATCAACAGATGCAAAGCATTACATAACAGCTATGTATGATTAATACTAAATTTTAAAAAGTCACCACAACATACAGACAAATGTCTCCGTGTCCTTGCCAGCAAGTACAGAAATCCTCAGTCACAGATGGAACCTCAATGCTCTGCTGCACAGAGGGAAAACCACGTAGGGTATGAAAATAACACTTTAACTGCAGAGGGTGTGCAAGAGCCCCAACTATTACTACAGTTCTTGGGTTGAGAGACAGCCAAGCTGCCACACAGCTAGTCCAATCCAAGCTGCCAGGCTGGGGCAGGGGCGGGGATTCTATTCTTCTGTCCCCTCTTACGGCTCTGTGCAAAGCCCGTTTACTCGAGATTTGTGGTAGGATTGGTGGGGGAAGTATCTGGTCCATCAAACTGCCAGCTCTTTTTACAAGGAGCTGGTTTATAGCCATATATATTAAAGTTTTAAAAGTGTACACAATGGCCTTGTTTGTAAAATTGTCCATATAAATTTAGTATACCAAGCATTACAATGCTATTTTAAGAAAGAAAAAATCTATCACTCACAATGAAAAGCCATTAATCTAGAGAGACTGATGAACAGAGAACAATGAGATATAATGGGCTTGTGATTTTTTTTTCCTGGTTCCACTTCAGCACATCTATTTAATTTAAAATATGGATTTTGGGGGGCCGGGGAATACTGATGCCCTACTGAAAAACTTGAAGAAAGTCTTTAAAATGCTTTATTCCATGAAGAAAATAAATGGAGACCCCCTCTTTCTTCTCCCAAACCACCTTTCAACTATCTCAGAGTCTGATTAAGAATGGCAATTATTTTCTGACATTCTCGGGTTTTTTTAAATAAAAGAAAAATGTCAGATGGGGTTAGTGACTTATGTTTGTTTGTTTTTTCTTCCAGTATGATTTACTATGTAGACATTGCCATTGATTTACACATTATATATTTTACTTCTGCTGAGATTACAAACAAATGCATATATTTATAAATAGATAATACATGGAATAAGATAGAGGTCCTGAGAAACCAACAGTAAATGGTTATATAATTTGGCATTTCTTGATTCTTGCAACTTTAAAGCACTGATTTTTTGGTATGGAATTTCCTGGTGTTTTTTTTTAAAGGAAAAAGGGTAAGACAAAAATGTGATAGCTGATAAAGCTGCAGCTTCCTTGGGGCTTTCTTTTCTAAACAATTTTTGCACTACCTGAACCATAATGGTTTAGAAACTGGTACAGGTAAAGTGGTACAAGTGGCCACCACTTTACAGTATAATGGTGCTTATACAAATATCGCTTATTCCTATAAACGTATGCATATTTCTAAATAGCTGTTATCAGTGCACAAGTGGGAAAGGGAAAGAGCAAAGAGTAAAGATTAAACTTTCACAGTAGTGATCACTGATCACAAGAATCATGGTAGGGGACCACTGTGACAGCTGATGTCTATTTGTAAGTCTAAAACGGCTTTGTAAAAAAAAATTTTTTTATTTCTATTTTTCACCAAAACCTCAGGCTGTAGCCACAGACACACATTTGTGTGCACACACATGAACAGTTTGATTACCAGTAAGCAAAACTGCTGAATGATCATAAGTGCTAACCTGGCGACCTTGTGCATTTTTTTCTGAAATCAGTAACGTTCCAAACATCTCTTTTACTTCTTCCTTCAGCAAAACATGGTGTTTTTTCAAGAACAAAATGTGTTTGCACAAACGTTCCCATAACATGGCAAAATCCAATGGCACATCAGGCCTGGAAAACAGACATACATGCAGTAAATATGACAGACATAGGGTGTCAATAAAATGTAAAATCAGCCCACACTATTCATATCTTTTTGTTTAGTGCAGTATAATCAATGAGATATTATTAATTACTTTTTAAAAACTCAATTTGTAATATCCTCGTGGAAAGTGGAAAATAACATTTCTGTGTCTACAGACTTTGTCCCTTTACACTTGACAAATCCTTGCCCTCCCTGTCTTACAAATTTAGATGAAATAAATATAACTCCTTTTATTCTGATTACCTCTTCCTTCGTGCACTAACATTAGTGCTCACATAATCACTGATGTTGCCATAGTCTGGGTACATTTAATAATATACTATATAGAATTATCAGAGATTATTAAAACTAAAGTATAGTTGTCAATGTGCTTGACTGTGGGATGCTTTATTGAGGATTTATGAAGTTTGTTCACTTATGTAAGGCTGCAGGGACTAGAACCTGAGTCTGCAATGCTTGGGATGGCTGACTTTCCCACAGTGCCTCTAGGAGGCCATGCTGAGCCACAGCCAGGGTGCACTGTGGAGAATAGGCGCTGCAGGAAGTACAACCCAAGGGACCCAGCATGACAGTATCCTGCAGCCCTCTGGTTGGCCAGCAACCCTGTTTAACTCTGGAAGGTGCCCCAAGAAGTTTGCTGGTCAACACCACAGATTTGGGGCCTGGTGCAACTCCAGACCTCATCTGGTCTCCTGATCAATGCTCTCTTTTCTCATCCTGACCCTGACTCTAGCTTAGTACTACCTGTGATCCCAGGTCACTACCTCCGGCCTGACTCTGATCCCGATTCCTGCCTACCAGTTCCAGCCTGGTACATATAAGAACATAAGAACGGCCACACTGGGTCAGATCAAAGGTCCAGCTAGCCCAGTATCCTGTCTTTCAACAGTGGCCGATGGCAGGTTCCCTAGAGGGAATGAAGAAACAGGTAATCATCAAGTGATCCATCCCCTGTCACCCATTCCCAGCTTCTGGCAAACAAAGGCTAGGGACACCATCCCTGCCCATCCTGGCTAATAGCCATTGATGGACCTGTCCTCCATGAACTTATCTAGTTCTTTTTTGAACCCTGTTATAATCTTGGCCTTCACAACATCCTCTGGCAAGGAGTTCCACAGGTTGACTGTGCGTTGTGTGAAAAAATACTTCCTTTTGTTTGTTTTAAACCTGCTGCCTAATCATTTCATTTGGTGACCCCTCATTCTTGTGTTATGAGGAAGAGTAAATAAAACTTCCTTATTTACTTTCTTCACAGCAGTCATGATTTTATAGACCTCTATCATATCCCCCCTTAGTCATCTCTTTTCCAAGCTGAAAAGTCCCACTCTTATTAATACTACAACCTCTGGTCTCCCGTCTCCACCCTGGCCTGACTTTGACCCCAATTCTTGCTTCCTAATACCAGCTCTAATGATTCCTCTGACCCCCGCCCACCAACTACCATCCCTGATGTGCGGACCCCTACCCAGCTGTGATGGCTAGATCACACCACCTACACGCTGGTCCCTTACATCTTACTTGGTAATTTGCAAAATTCAGTGTTCCATAATAGACCTTCCAGTCATTACTATAAATTAGCAACATTCTACTGCACTGATACACACTTTACAAATATTCCTAGTCACATGGTATACTGGATTAAGTGTGGTGTTGGGAGCCAGGAGGTTTTGAGTTCTATTTCCCTTCTGCAACTAACTGGCCCAAATAATACTTTGCTTACCCTACTAAGCAGCCTGATAAGAAACACCTCTTTCTCCAGCAGCTTTTTCAAAATCCACACTTACAGGGATTTTTGAGCAAAAGGGGCTTTTCCATTTTTCACAACAATCCATATATTGAAAAATATTCCCTACTACATCTGGTAAAAAAAAATTATTTTAAAAAAATTGCTCCAATTCCAAAGACATTTCACAAATTCAAGAAGAGGCAAGTTTCATTTAATGCTATAGGTGTATTTCCTTGAGAAACAGCTTTGGAAATCCTGCAACGACACATCAGAGCTCAGAGATGTATCTGACTCCAAAGGACAACTAAATCCTGTGAAATGAATGGGACTTCACTGCTAATAAGTGCCCTGATCCTGCAAACACAAGCATTCCTGTAACTTTACTCATGTTAGAGATTAGGGCATAAACGTTAGGAGTAAGGCATGGGAAGGGAGTTCTGTTTTCGTTTCTGTGCCAGCAAATGATCTCACTAATGAAACCTTCCTCTGCCTTGTGGCATGTGCATGAAAAGGAAACATTCTAGACTTCTACAATAGTATATACAAAATAATTAACCATTAAGGGTTCACAGTTACAATAAAAATCAGGGACTGCAAAAGCTAAAGGTTTCCTGCAGCAATCTTAGCTCAGTCACATGGCATACAGAGTTGATTTTATACTATATATTTAAACACTAAAAACAAATCATAACAATATGTGAAGCAATTTAATTAATATTTTTTACTTCTGTTGTCCTTGCTACAGACCAGTAAAAGCATCGTGACAGAGTTAAATTTTTCTTGAGAAGTTATATTTTTTTTTATTTGAACTGTCCATCCTTTAAGGTCCATTCCTATAAAGTTCCATTTTAATTTCAATTTAGTTATCCCAGCCTCTGCATTAAAGGAACCAGGGATAGGCCTTAAATCCCAACCCACAACTGGGGAGGAGAGAGGACAAAGACTGGCCAATCAGGGATGCAATGGAGGACTATGAATTTCAAATTTCTGTGGCTGGAATACAAAGCCTGAGTATCTGTGAAACATGATCACACATTCAAATAAACTCTACTGGGGTGGGAGGTGAAGGGGCATGAGTGAGAGGAGAAAAATGAATAAGGGACTTGAAGCTGGTCAAAAATATAAATTTAGGGGCAGGGATAGCTTAGTGGTTTGAGCATTGGCCTGCTAACCCCAGGGTTGTGAGTGCAGTCCTTGAGGGGGCCACTTAGAGATCTGGGGCAAAATTCAGGGCCACCTGGGGGCAAGTGGGGCAATTTGCCCCAGGCCCCGGAGGGCCCCCACAAGAGTTTTTCGGGGCCCCTGGAGCAGGGTCCTTCACTCGCTCCAGGGGCCCCGGAAAACTCTTGCAGGGTCTGGGCCCCTGGAGCTTCTTCAGTGGCAATTTGGCAGCGGGGGCCCCTTCCGCTCTGGGGCGGAAGGACCCCCGCCGCTGAATTACGGCCGAAGCTGGGGGTCCCTGCTGCCAAAGACCCCAAGCCCCCTGAATCCTCTGGGCGGCCCTGGCAAAATTAGTACTTGGTCCTGCTAGTGAAGGCAGGGGGCTGACTTGATGACCTTTCAGGGTCCCCTCCAGTTCTAGGAGATAGGTATATCTCCATATAAGAAGATGCTAAACAGACCAACTGCTGTTCCCTTCATCTGTTTATTTAAGTGCATGCATCCTGTGCAGCACACAGGGGCAGTGAGTCTACCTGAAAGTACACACTTGTAAATGAGCATACTCAGCACAGAGTTTTAATATGATCATAACTTTGTTAAATTTCAAGCCATTTTTTACAAATCCAGCAAAGACACTATTCACCATTGAGGGCTATGTCCAATTAAGTTTCAAATTTCAGTCAATTTTAATTGTCTAGTCTAATAAAGAAGTATTTTGTTGTTTTTTTAAAGTGAAACTAGTATTATTTCCTCTATTTAACTCAAAAATGACTGATAGAATTTTCCTCAGTTTCCAAACAGCTTGAAGCCAAGAGCAAACATAAATAGTTTTATCCCAAAAAGGTGTTTTTATTAAAAACTGGCATAAACATATGAAAACAGAAGTTTATAACTGAAACAGTTTGCACCATTTAATTCTAACTTTCACTGCAAAGTGAAAGATTATAATAATGCATCATGCTTTCTAGGACACAAATAAATGTCTCTATGCTGGCCATGCGTTTCACAACCTGGGCTCTCAACAGAATTACCAGATTATGTATGTGTATGTATCTTGCTTTTTAGAAAGATACTTTGTATAGTATTTCAGATACTGCATATAAACCAGACACTGAGCACTCTGTTAGAAGCAGCTGCGTTTCCCTCCTCTTCTCCTCCCCAGAAAGATCTGCATCTTCTGCATCTTTGTAAGAACTCTTATTTACTCCTCAAATTTATACCCCACATCCTCGTGGTTCCATATTGCAATCACTCGCCTTTTAAACAGTAAAGGATGAGTATATGAAATCCCTTAGAGGAATAGTATTAAACTTCAATCAGCAAAAGGAGTCACTGTTGAGAAATTCACTAAACTCGCAGCCCGGGCTGCAATACACTGGGAATCCAGTGCAAGTCTTCTCCCTGAGAGTGCAGAGTCTATGATGACGAGACAAACCAAAGAGTAGCTTTCTGCTGTTGAAAGTCAGTTCACTTACCTTTCTAGGTTAGGGAGGTGTATTATGTAATTGACATATTTTAACGGTACATTTTCAAGTTGACCAGTGGACTTTAGCCACATATCTCTCGCTGATGCAAATGGAAGGCCGAGCTAAATCTATATAATGTCTCATTGAAAATGAGAAAAAAAACTTTACACTTTACATGTAAAAAGCAAATAGGTGCACAACCTTTTAGTGAGAAGAGCTCAAATGAAGTGATTTTAAAAACTGACTAGTAAAAAAAATCGGCTTACTCTGCTAATTTAGAATCACATGGCTGATATTGAAGTGTGTGTAGATCACCTCTTGGAATTCTGAAATTTTAATGTCACTCAGGATTTGACCTGTATTTTGCTTTCTTTTTGTGAAACATTCAGAACCAAATTAAGAGTAAGAACATTAATTGTATGATTGCATTAGTTTTGTGATTATGATACCTGACTTGCTTTTCATCTGTAGATCTACCTCCGTCATTAAGTGTTTTCTCAGGTAAGAGGCATCCATTCAATGTGTTCTGCAACAATCCCTGAAGCTGATGAAGGACAACTGCTTCACATGCTTCAAGGTCTTCCTCTTTCAAATTGCCAGTTTGATTACAAAAGCTATAAAATAAAACAGGTGCTGCATGAAATGTTTATTTAAGCCCAGACAGACAGCTAAAATAGGTTTGGATATAGAATCTGCAATAATTCTCATGGTTTATGGAATAATAATCAGTAATATAATCTAGACATAAAAATGTAGCCATGACAATGTCTCTTGACAAAGACATAAAGTAGAGTGATGTAGTTCGAAAAAGATTTTGTTTAAAATACCCAGGGATCAAATCCAACTTTTTAACTCCTTAATGCCCTTTGGCTGTGGATATTACACCTGAAAAATAATTATTCACATGACAAGAAACACCACATGAATATTTCAGGTGAGCTAAACCAACCTATCAACCAATCTTTAAAAAGGTAAAGTTTTATATTGTTGATTATATCAAGTTAAGTTCCTGCAATAACTTTTGTAACCTGACAGTTTTGTGACTCCTGGATGCAACAAAATATACCCACCAGCTGTTTTTTTGGGTATAAAAGACTGGATGCAAACTATTAAGATTGAAACAACACAAATTTCAGTACCCTCTGGCCTTGGCTACACTGGCACTTTACAGCGCTGCAACTTTCGCGCTCAGGGGTGTGAAAAAACACCCCCCTAAGCGCTGCAAGATACAGCGCTGTAAAGCCTCAGTGTAATCAGTGCTGCAGCCCTGCAAGCTACACCCGTAGAGGATGTGGTTTACGTGAAGCGCTGGGAGAGCTCTCTCCCAGCGCTGGCGCTCTGACCACACTCACACTTCAAATTGCTGCCATGGCGGCGCTTTGAAATTTCAAGTGTAGCCATAGTTGCAGTGGGACCATGCAAACACTTACATGTGTGCTTAACTTTATGCATATGAATAGTGCCACTGAAGTCAATGGGCCTATTCACATTCATAAAGTTAAGAATGTGCACAAGTGTTAGCAGGACCGGGGCCTCGACATCAACAGTAGTTAAACTGATAAATGAAACAGTAATAAGTCATAGGACCAGACAATATGACTCAACAGTGCTGAAGGATCTAAAATATGAAATTGAAGAACTACTAATTCTGCTATGTAACCTATTGCTTAAATCAATGGTTCTCAACCATGGGTACACATCCCCTGGGGGTACACAGAGGTCTTCCAGGAGGTATATTAAATCATTTAGATGTTTGTCTAGTTTTACAATAGTCTACATAAAAAACACTAGCAAAGTCAGTACAAACTAAAATTGCATATAGATAATGACCTATTTATACTGTTCTATATACTATACACTGAAATGTAAGTACAATATTTATTTTCCAAATGATTTATTTTATAATTATTTGATAAAAATGAGAAAGTCAGCCATTTTTTAATAATAGCATGCTGCAACACTTGTATTTTTCTGTCTGATTTTGTAAGCAAGTTGTTTTTAAAGTGAGGTGAAACTTGGGGTATGCAAGACAAATCAGGCTTCTGAAATAGGTACAGTACTCTGGAAAAGTTGAGAACCGCTAGCTTAAATCAGCCTCTGTACCAGCTGATTGGCAGATTGCTAATGTATCATTAATTTTGAAAAAGGCTCCAGAGGTGATCCTGGCAATTACAGACTGGTAAGCCTAACTTCAGTACCAGGCAATTTGGTTGAACCTACAGTAAAGAACAGAATTATCAGACGCACTGATGAACACAATATGTTGAGGAAGAGTCAATATGGCTTTTGCAAAGGGAAATCATATCTCACTAATTTCTTAGAATTCTTTGAGGGGGTCAACAAGTGTGTGGACAAAGGTGATCCAGCGGATATAGTATACTTCAGAAAGCTTTTGACAAGGTCTCTCACCAAAGACTCTTAAGCAAAGTAAGCAGTCATGGGATAAGAGGAAAGGTTCTCTCATGGATCAGTAACTGGTTATAGGATAGGAAACAAAGGGTAGGAATAAATGGTGAGTTTTTACAGTGGAGACAGGTAAATAGCAGGGTCCTGCAGGGATCTGTACTGGAACCAGTGCTGTTCAACATATTAATAAATGATCTAGAAAAAAGGGTAAGCTGTCAGATGGCAAAGTTTGCAGGCAATTCAAAATTATTCAAGATGGTTAAGTCCAAGGCTGATTGCAAAGAGTTACAAAGAGATCTCACAAAACTGGGTGACTGGGCAACAAAATGGCAGAAAAAATTCAGTGTTGATAAATAGGAAGTAATGCACATTGGAAAACATAATCCCAACTATATATACAAAATGATGTGGCCTAAATTAGCTGTAACCACTCAAGAATCTTGTGGATAGTTCTCTGAAAACATCCACTCAATGTGCAGTGGCAGCCAAAAAAGCTAATAGTGTTAGGAACCACTAGGAAACAGATGAACAATAAGACATAAAATATCATTACACCACTATATAAATCTATGGTACATCCACATGTTGAAAGGCATGCGGCTCTGATTGCCCCCTCTCAAAAAGAGATACATTGGAATTGGAAAAACTACAGATAAGGGCAACAAAACTGATTACGGGTATGGAACAGCTTCCATACGAGGAGACAGTAAGAAGACTGGGACTGTTCAGCTTGGAAAAGAGATGAGAGTGGGGGCGGGATCTGATAGAGGTCTATAAAATCATGAATGGAGAAAATGAATAAATATGTTTTATTTACCACTTCGCATAACGTAAGAACAAGGCAATGTCCAATGAAATTAACAAGGCAACAAGTTTAAAACAAACAAAAGGAAGTATTTCTTCACACAACACACAGTCAGCCTGTTCCCAGGAGATGTTGTGGTGGCCAAAAAGTATAACTAAGTTTAAAAAAGAATTAGATAAATTCATGGAGGATAGGTCCATCAATGGCTATTAGCCAAGATGATCAGGGAAGCAACCCCATTTTCTGAGTGTCCCTAAACCTCTGACTGCCAGAAGCAGGGACTGGATGACTGGGGATGCATCACTCAATTGCCTTGTTCTGTTCATCCTTTGAAGACCTGGCACTGGCCACTGTCGGAAGACAAGAGGACACTGAGCTAGATGGATGATTGGTCTGACTCAGTATCGTCACTCTTATGTTCTTAAATATAGTTATAAGCATAGGGATTATTGGAGTTGCCACAGTGAAGGTAAATACCATGTTGACGCAGGAAACTATTTCTAATTATACCCATTGTATGGGCAAATAATTCTAACTTGTTTTGGAAACGTTCCTTATGACTCCCTAAAATAAACAGATCTTTTTTTATGGCAGCATTTAATTAAAGATGTCTATCTTTAATAAATACAATAAAGACCTTTCACTCCCAATGCCTGCTTTTGTAGACATAGTGAGGTGCCAAACGATGGGTTTCATAGCTGCAGACAGGCACAGGACAATATCATACAACTATTTACATACATTCTTCATTACTGTTTGGCTTTTGGTGCATTTTCTGCTGCCAACCCAGAAAGAAGAATGTGGTATCATCACTTTTTACACTAATCCCAGCACTAATGGCCATTTCCAGGGGCTAGAGTAACCTTCTGAACATATAGGCTGAGTAGAGCCCTTATTTATTAAAATTATTTGGTGGGCTGGGGTTCCTAAAGTCATATTTCAGCTTTTTGCTGACATAAGAAGTGTGGTTTTTTGTTAACTACTGTAGATGTTGGATTGGAGGAGCTCTTTCTTTCTCTGCTCCTTTTCATCAACAGAATGAAGACCACAGACCAGCAGTTTATATCTCAAAGATCGCTGAACAGCTGCCAGGGGCAACAGCTTCCAGTCACCAGAGCCAAATTCCAAGCTAGTAGCCAACAAACAATTTAAAGAAAATTTTATTTATAGATGTTACAGCTAGGGACACTAAAGCAAAAGGCCAATACAAATAAGATGGGACTGGGGAAGAAGAAATACTATCCATTTCAAATTTCTACTTTTAAATTTAGAGTTCTGTTGGTGTAGAACAAATGAAAGTTGCACCAACCTTATAAACTTCTTCATTTCTGCCGAACTTATGGTTTCACTTTGGTATAAAGCCAAGCATTCAGGTGCTGCTTTCGCCACCAAATCTTCTATGAACTGGAGTAAACGGGAGAATCCTTCAAATGACAAACAATCCCTGAAGACAGATAACAAACAATGCTTTAAAGCTTTTAAAACTGCATTCTACTGAGCACAAGTCAAACATATGTATGCATTTAGATAGAATTTGCCTTTGAGCAAATTCTAAAATATTTTGATTTGTATCCTTATTTTAATCTTTCACTCACACTAAGAGGTTTACAAAAAAGTTAAAAGTCTTGACAAAAAAGACAGAACTCAGACAGACTCCCAAAACAAAGTAAATGAATACGGTAAGCGGAAAACCAGATATGAAAGAGAATACTACATAAACAGCTTTTTTGAAAAGTGCTAAATCTACATTTATATTGCTAGTGAAACTGAGAATTACCTTTCAGCAAAAACAATATTGCTGTAGCTCTGTAGAAAAAGAAAAAAATCTTGAACTCCATCAATTCTTTTACATTTCTGCCAGTTGTCTCGGTACACTTTGGACGCCATGTTTCAATAGCACCAATATGTGTTTTATTTTTAATTAGGGTAAATGCATGTTCTTGTTTTCAGGGGCTGTCTTTGTGTTCCTGCCAACTTCACAGAAATCAGTACTTTGCTCTAGTTTTTGGAGACTGCTGTAGATTTGACCACATAAGGAATAAGAATCCATAATTATAACCCAGAATCAAAATCTATAATCCATTATCCTTTTATGCCTATATAGCATTTCTCATCCACAGATGACAGAGAGCTTCACAAGGACTTCAATGTCTACCAGGGTCAGTGAAATTGGCAATAAGATGGCAGGGCACATTTGCACTTCCTGATATATGTTGTCTTCCTGACCTCCCCTCTATCCACAAGAAACCTCAAGCTAACAATCCTTCACATGTAAAGGCAGATCAATAAGCAGAGAAACAAATATGTATGAGCAGGAAAAATATAAAACAAGGGCTTAGGGGTGAGGGGAAAAAGTAATAAAGGGGTAGGAAAGGGTTAAATACTGTTTTCCCCCATTAACTGCAAAATGTCCTAGCCCTTTGAGAAAGAGTTGCAGAGATGGGGGAGGAGTTAGTATCTCTTTCAAACACACACTACTGGGATGTTTGGCAAAATAAAGTATCAGAAAAGGAGTTTTACAGCCATGGAATGTGATTTTCAATTTACCACTCACTTCAATGGGATCAGAGCTAGGCCAACGCCAAGAGCTTTTGGAACGCTTACTCGCGGTGTTTAAAAAAATATTCACCTCTTATTGACTTTTTGGAAGTTTTCTTAACTTTTTTCAGCCCACCTCGTCTCCAAAATGGCTTGTCCTACAAATGCCAAATTTGTTTACTGCCCTTGATGTGGAGAGGTGCCTTTTGGTGTTTATTTCAAATGGGGGAGTAGATGAACATGGGTCAGGACTAGCAAAGATACACAGTATCAAGCACTTGTGAGGGAGGGTAATATATCCCACTCACCAACACAATAACTTTGAGAAATTAATCCTTCCTTTCCCCCAAACCAAAACCACAGGCTAATCCTTAACGAGGGACTGTTTCCATGTCAAATTTCACCTTTCACAACTTTCTCGAATCATGCTCAAAAACACACCAGAATTTTTTTTATAGGGCTAAAGTGTATTTTTTCCACACACTTTTACTCAAAAATGGCTGAAAGGAATGGACTTAGCTTATCCTTTTATGTACACACACACACAGAAGCACACCCTCTTTGAAAAGTGAAGCAGCACACAACATTTCAACCCCAAAAGTGAATATTTCAGAAAGCTATGAGAGCCTCTGCAAAGGGGTTAAAATAGAAAATGCACTGCAACTTTAAGAATGGCCTGCTAAGTATTTTTACAGAATGGGTTTGTGCCCTCTGCTTCTTTACGACGTGTAAGAAAAGGCCAGAAAGGCTGAGATTAAAGAGATATTTTCTCTTCCTGCGTGTGTTTTTGGTTGGTTGTTTTTTACTCTAGGAATATCTGGAATGTAAACTCTGGTCTTCCTTGATTTAATTGGAGGAACCCAGGGATCACGATCCATAATTGAGTTGCCAGAATACGTCAAAGGGGCATGTGGTAGGCCTCACGCTGACCCTGCAGTGGTGACTCTCTGATCCAAATGGCTGGCTGGGCTCGGCTCGCCACTCCAGATGTTGCGACGTGGTGCACGGGGTTGTAGCACCACTCAGGTTTGGTTCAACTGCATTGCTGTCATGATGATGGGGGTCCAGCCAGGCCAAATTTGAATGAATGCCATTGTGATCCCATGCACCAGGTCGCAATGTCCGGAGTAGAATGCCAAGCTCAACCAGCCCCACGGTATAGGACCCATTGCTCTGGTACGCACAGTATACTTATTTAGTACCTATTAGGTTAACGTATATATTATAGATCATGGTAAAAAATATTTAGTGAGCCAGGAGTTTTTTGCACTAAAGCTATTTACTGGGTTGCAGCAGGCCACCAATGTCTACCAATGGGTCCTGAGTCAAGAAAGGTTGAGAACTACTGCACCAGAAGGCTCAGAACATGTATTTTGTGACCTCTTGTCCTTTATCTGAAGATGTGACAGCGCTGAATCTAAAGGCGTCTCTTCTCCAGAACATTTTTTGATGTTGAAGTTACATAGGTGTTCACGAAGTATTTAACTCTCTTTCACTCTTTGCTCATCTTTCACTCTCTTGACTTCTGTGATGTAAATACTTTACTTGTTATTCAAACAGTCTGCCAGTTAGAACCTGAACCTTTAATAACAGAAAAAATATGTACATTATATATATGATCAGATGATCATATATATACACACATATATACATAGATATACACACACGCATCTTTTTTAAAACCCTTCATAAAGAAAAAAAGAGCACAAGCCCTCTATTTCCCTTGCAGGTTGCCTTTAGCTGTAGCGGGTTCTACTGGCATCTGCTATAATGAAACTGCCTGTGAAGCTGATTCCCAAACACAAAAAAATTTCTTGGCTTTCTTTAAACTCTGATCATCTTTCCCTGTTACCAAATGAACTTTATACGTATGAGTCTATAGTATCTACATGTTAATTTTTTTTTAAAAGGTTAAAAAAATTAATCTGGTTTTTATACAAAGTGGTTACAAAAGTGTTATTTGTACTTTCTGTGAGATCAGAGGTTCTCAATCTTTTTCTTTCTTAGGACCTCACAACATGCTATAAAAACTCCATGGCACACCTGTGCCATAATAACTGTTTTTTGGTGTATAAAAGCCCAGGCTGGCATTAAGGGGTAGCAAGTGGGGCAATTGCATGGGGACCCTGCAAACCTACATTGCTCAGGCTTCAGCTTCAACCCCTGGTGGTGGGGCTCAGGTTCCCCAGGCTTCTGCCTCATGTGGGGGGACCTCGGCTTTCTGTCCTGGGCTCCAGCGACTAACACTGGCCCTGCTTAGCAGACTCCCTGAAACTGCTAATGGCCCTCCAGGCGGCCCCGGACTCCTGGTTGAGAACCACTTTACTAGACTATTTTCTCCCAAAGGAAAGTAATACAACAGTTTCAGTTTTTAAACATCCCTTGCACAGTCCGTATGATGCTCATATATATTAAAACCAGAGACAGGCCTGAATTGAAACTTCAGATCTGAGTGCTGCAGGAACAATGGGACAGGGGGCTTTCAAAATCCAGATCTCAACTTTGCAGCTTGGGCCAATCTATAGTGAAAACATGTTCCTGTAAATCCAAAAGGAACATCTTTAAGAGATGTATGTACAAACTCCATAGCAATATACATACATTCCCTTCCTATGTATGGGACACATCTTGCAACTACATGCAACAACCAATATACAGTAATAATCTGCAATAGCATTTAAACTATCCAAAGTCAATTAGATCCTGAGATAATTTCTTAAAATTACTGACACAATGAGCAATTTAATTCCTTTACCTCCACTAACAGAATAAATTTAGTGACCACCTACAGGTCCAAAAACATAACTGGGACCTACCAGGGATTTGATGAAGCTACACCTCTATAATGATGCAAATTAAGATTTAAACATTGTAACAATGCAGCATTGCTAATCCTTTTACAGAGGTGTAAATAGCCATTCAGATTTTGATTTCAGATGGCCTCCTTTGTTAAGGAGTTTCAACAGAAGAACTCCATGAAGCAACAACACAGCTGGGCTACAAGTTCTAAGAAGTCTAGTAGCCAAATCAAGGTTTTTATAATATATAACAGTTTAGTACGCTTTGTTCACTTTGCAATGATGGTATAAGTCCTTCATATATAAAGCTGAAATTTGTTCTCACTAAACTTTGCTAAGCTTTGCTTGTTCTCAAAAATACTAAAGCCCTGTCTTCCACTACAAAGAAAAATTAAATTTAAACAGCTGTGCATGCAGTTTTTGGACTTGTAATACATACAGCAATACCAGAGATCACATATGTAGTTAAACAGTACTTTTTCTTTTACTAAAATCTTACAAAACCTGTATGTTAGTGGCTAGCTCATTTCTTATTGTTTTACTCCCTCTGGGTGGTCTTTCCAGGGTGCCACTTGAAGGGAATACAATAACAAAAAGAAGGGGAAGGAAGGGACACCAACATAAAGAGAAACAAAATGTATGACAATCTGCAGCAGGCTATGGATCAGAGGTCAGCAAACAAGGGGTCCTTCTCTTTTACAGGTTGCTTCCTGGAAACAGTCTGATTAAGCTGACAGCTTGAATTATGTGTTACATTTTGTAATGCACAATCCATCTGTGCTAAGTCCTCTTCAATGCAACTGAAACAGCGCTGGCAAAAGCTCTGTCTCCCCCGCCCCCTAACACAAGCCTTAAAATAGTCATCATCTTTCTATGCACTAATTCTCTGGGGTTTTTTGGTTTTGGTTTTGGTTTTTTAGCCCTTTAAATAGAGACTGGATAGCTCTGAGGAATGAAAAAAAAAATAAAGATATGGAGCTTTTTGCTTCTAGTTCACTGGTTCAAATCTGTTACAAATCAGAAGAGAACAGCCGTTGTTATATGATAACTGTTCAGTACTTTATGTGAAATGAATTACAGGTCTGAGTACTAATCACAGTAAACAAGGTGACATCACAAAAACTACAACCAAAACTAGCAAAATCTAGAGCACTTGTTGGCAGGCTCAGCAGAGAGGCCAAGAAATGAACAGGTGCAAAGAACAGATTACTCATCTCTCCTATTTGGTTCCCACAATATAGGTTGAATTTACAGTGGAATATTTTAAACATATGTGCACCATCACACTCCGGCAGATGAAGAGAGAAACTCATTCATCATGAATTGAGCTCACTACTTTTTATATTTTATTAATTTAACAACTTGGACATCAAAATTGACTCATTCAGCTGTTTAGGAAAGTAGTGAATATGTCTGCTTCCTTAAACTAGATTACAAGCTTTTAAAAAAAAACTGCTATCATAGCAACATCATTCATGTATTTCCACAGGTAACAGCTTGTCCGTATATCCAAGATAAAAATCATACTTTAAGCAGTTTGTAATTGCGTTGTATTAACTCACAGTAAGCTAAAATGTGACATTAAAAAACTAATTTGGAAAAAAAACGACTTTTTACAAAATATATTTGCACAACAAACAAAATTTGAAAATTTAACTGAGGATGCTCCACTGTTCTCCACTAAGTTGGATGCACATAATGTCACCTGAAAACCAGTGGACTTGCTGATGTGCAGTAAAGATTTTTGTTTTGTTTTTAATTCAGTGAAACATCAGCCTCAAAATAGTCTGTCTCTGTGATTTCCTTTCCACACGCACCCTTACTACTTTTAACCAATAGTAACTCAAAGTATACTCACAAACCCAGAGGTAAGTGATAAATGGTAGAGGTGGCACTGCTGTCACAATACCATGCTTAAGAATTAACGAAGATACAAAGAGACTGACAGCTCAAACTAGAACCATTTCAGTTCAATACCCAATCATTAAAATTTTGCTCAATAACAACCTAATTTCTTCAAATACAACCTGTGCACTAGTGTTTTTTGTTTGTTTGTTTTAATAACTATACGGAAAGTTTGACTAGTTTACAACAAAATATTTGTAGGGTAGAAGAACAGTAATAAATGTCACATCTTCAGACCACATTTCAAAAAGAGGTTATATTTTTTACAGAGGCTATTTGTATCACAAACTCATTTATTAATCATTTTAAAACTTTGTGAAAAATCTTTCCATTTGAGAGTTACTCTGAAAAATATCATAACATTAAAGTCTGAATTTGAGTGACTAATAGGGCAGTGGGGTCTAAATGCTTCCTACTTACAAAATTAACTATGAAGAAACTACCTGTCTCTCCACAGGCTCTTTCCCAGATGCAAATACTTTGTATTCTATCTGTATTTTAAATTTTCAAAAACAAAAGCAAAATAAAATCTGTATAATTCCTGTAGAAATGGATCAACTGTGATCACATTTTTATGACCTTGAAAAACTAAGACTTGACAGTTTTAGAGGCCATTACCCACTTTAAGCTTTGAGTCATATTCCAGAGATAACGAGAACAATGAAATCTTCCCTCTAATTTATCCAGGCTTAAGAACAACATGCAATATTTTCCATCAGTTTATTTCAGCAGCTGAAAGTCACTAAAATCTATAGGGACAGGACAAAAGGTTACATTCCCACTGTTCAACTCTGACTTTTCTAGCAAAATCAACCACTCTATACAACTTTCGTATGAAGTGCTAAGATTAACAGGTGTTACACAAAAGGAAAACTCTATAAAAGCTATTTAGATGTAAATTAGATGTTTCTGTAGTAAGCAATAGTCCAACACATGGTTTGAAAAACTGAAATGATAACGTTGCAGAAATGTATTTTAATGGATATTTGTGTTTTTCTGCTTATTTATCATCTATTAAAATATGAACCATTACTGAAATTATTCTCTAATAAGACTATATGTGCATGTGCATATACATCGCTACCTCGATATAACACCACCCAATATAACATAAATTTGGATATAATGCGGTAAAGCAGAGCTCCGGGGGGGGGGCGGGCCTGCGCACTCCGGTGGATCAAAGCAAGTTCAATATAACATGGTTTCACCTATAACGCGATAAGATTTTGTAGCTCCCAAGGACAGCATTATATTGAGGTAGAGGTGTATTAAAAAAAGGAAAGATATGTTAAACATGTTAAAAAGACAAAGGACCAAATAGATAAAGGATCAGTGGGGAGATTGGTTTAAAAAATTATATAAGTCTCATTCATTCTTGTTGGATAACAAATGCTATTTTTCTTGGCTACATAGTCTTCTCCCCAAACTAATATAACAGTTTTTATTTCTATACTAGCTCACATGCCTCTAATCACCACCTGAATATGTTTAACCACATCAGTCCTAAACATTTTGCATGTGAACTGTTCAAGGATGAAGGAGGGAAAAAAATCAGACAGGTAGCATCATCTGGAAGACAAGTGGAGACGTCAGGTGGGCAGCAGAAACAGAGGAATGTATGTATTTATGAGGGTGGCTTTTCCTGATAATGGCCACTGGGAGGCTGTTAGGATCCAGAACAGTAAGGAAGCTGAGCATTATTGAGCGAGAGGAGGAAGAGAAGAAGAATATTGGGAAGCTGGCAAGGCAGGTAAATGGCAGGCAGCCATTGGAGAAGAGTGGGTACAATCAAGCAGGCAACAGGGAGAACCTTTGCAGCTAGGGACTAGGAGGAGCAAAAAGAAGGAAAGCCAGCAAGTGGAAAAGCAAGGAAAAGGAGAGAATATGTGGGCAGGAAGCCTTGCAACAGGAGCCAGGGAGACTAGCAGCAGTAAAAGGCACATCCAGATGAAGTAGGAGGTGGGAAAGAGCTGGGAGGAGAGTACAGAAGGGCCATCCCTACAGAAATGCAGCTGAAGAAGCAAGCAGAACGGAAGAGCTGCACAACAAGCTGGTCAGGAGCTCAGAGAGACAAAGCTTTGTGAGATCAAAGGTTCACAGTGCAGAAGGAGTGATATTCTTATTGGTTTACACCAAAGTGCTCCATCAGAGTGAAGCGAGTCAACCACAAGATATGATACAAGACACAACAGATTCAGGCGACCTGGATTCACCTCCTGGCTCTGGCACAAGTTTCCTTTTTGACCTTGGGCATGTCCTTTAATATACTTGTGCCCCAATCTCCCGCCCCACCATGTAAAATGGTGATCATGCTTCCCTACCTCACATGGGTGTGTTGTGAGGATAAAAGCCATTAATGATTGAAAGACATATTGATACTACAGTGATGGGGGCCATAAAAAGTATCTAAATAGAATTACACAGAGAACAAACAATGCATTTCTAAGATGTAGTTGCACACCTCTCACGTGTTGCTTTAAGTTGTGAGGTTGAATACCCAGGGAGTTTAACCACCTGAAAAATTCAAATTACCATGAAATGTACTGTTTAGTGAGTTATTTCTATTATCCAACTGAACTGATATACAAAAATAAGAAAAACAGTATGACATCTGCATTTAATGGAAATTATAGAAACAAGCATCTCAAATTGTTTGAGGAGTTCCAAAGTTAATTAATCACAAAAAATAGACCCTCATTAAAATGTCTGCGTGTAGGTGCTAAGAAAGTTGCATATTCATATACATATTTTACAGTAATACAGATTGTCAATAGGACAATCTCCAAAAAAAAGTCCTAACTAAATAATCATAGTGAGAAAATCTTTAATGGCTTACTCTCTTGTTGCTGAATTAGCTGAAGAGTCTTCATCTGTCATATGGCGGTTTATTGTTTGCAAAGAAAAATGTTCTTTTGTGGATAAGGTTTCTTTTTCTTGTTCTGAGTTCACTGATTTTAAGGACATCTTGCAATCCATATCTCCTAGGCTCTGCTGTAGTTCAACTGTGTTTATTATCTGATCCTCTTCACTCACAGAAACTGTAAGGTCACTGCTGCTATCTAAACTTTCATCTTCCAGCTCCAGTGTGTTTTCAGAGGGCCACAGACCATCTGTGTGTTGGGCTAGACCTGGAATAAAAATATGACAAATTTGCCAACATAGTAATAGGAGCATGACAAAAAATATACATTGCACTGTGTTACAATGAGTCCCAGACAAGTACATTTGATATATTCTCCTATTTCCCAAGAAATATGTAATTCATACAGTCTAAAACCTTTGCCCCTTCTGCACATTTTTCCAGGGTTCTCCAAATATCCGTTTTCCATTCCTTTATTCCTTTCATCAACATTCTTGCCTAACGGGGATGGATGCAGCAGGGCCGGCTTTAGGACGTACAGTCTTGATTCGAAAGAGCTGCTGCCAAAATGCCACCTTTGGCGGCAGCTCAATCTGTTGTCGCTGTTTCCGGCGGCACTTCGGCAGAGGATCCTTCCTTGGCAGCAGTTGTCTTCCAGGGCCTTACCTTGCGGGGCCCCTTCTTCTGGATGCTGTGGGGCCCTCTTAGGTGCGGCACCCACTTCATGAAAATTGGCCTAAAGCTGGCCCTGGGATGTAGCTTTCTCTGGAATCCATCAATTTGGCACTGGAGTCATTCCCAGGGTTCTCGAAGAACATCATGAACCTCTCTCTCAATAGATGTAGCACTTGTTCTGCAATGCTCAAAACTCCTCCTGACTTGGAAATGAGGAACTAAGTTTGAGTCTTGTACTTAGATTCCTCCCCTTAAGTAATATGTCAAATTATTATTATACAAGGGACTTGCATGCTACATTACAGCCCCCAGAAATTTCCCCGTGACATACTCCTAACCCTGCAGGTACTCTCCCTGCATGCTGACCCTGCTCTCCTTTTTGGAGAAACTCCCTTGTGACCTGGGTTCAGCCTACTGAAACACTCTCTGAAGCTGCTATGCTTCTCTTTCTTTAGAGACTGCCCCAATAGGAATATTCCTAATGGACTGGTTCTGCTTCTTAACCAACCACAGGAATATTCCACGGCCTGCTAGGCAGTAAAGACTTGCCAAAGCCCTTAGATGTTTCCTTCTGGTCAGTCTCATGTGTAATGTGTTCATGCAATTGCATGAATGGCCACATATTTCAACATTTTGCCAAGAAGCTGTTCGTCAGTTACTGCTGCATAAATCCACAAAAATGATCATTTCCTTAATATCTTTCAACTCCCTAGCTTGTACACCGATTACCTAATTTCCTTCTTCATATCTGTGTATTATTCTATGCTTTCCTCTCAAAGGGTGTTCAGTGGATCCTCTATGCCTCCTCTGGGCTGCAGATGAAGGGATCCTCCACAATTTAAAACAGCAACAAGGATTAAGACAGCCTCCTCCAGCAAACTGCCTCTGACATAATGGGGCAGAATGGCCTGAAAAACAGTCTGGGGGTGGGTGGGGAGCAGAAGTGTGTTTGAAGAGGAGGCAGCTGTTGTTTGGGGCTTCTAATCCATGCAGGAGCAGAACTCACTGCCTGTTGGCTTGGAAGTTGAGCATGGCAGCTGATTCCCCTTGCTGCTCAGCAGAAGGAGGATGCATTAATCTTCTAAGATACAAATAAAAATAGGCACTATTAACATTTTCACTTTCTGGTGCATTTTTAGAATTTCATGAAAATGTATCAAACAGTTCTGTAATCAATTAACATTGCCATGAAACTCCCAAGTTCCCACAAGATTCACTGCAGTATCAGTTATTTCTAAATTACCCAGTGTTCACAGGGTCTTGCGTGTACTGCAAAACAGAATATCTTCTCCCTTCCATACGCTGAGCTTCATTTTGATTTGAATTACAGTAGATTTCAGAAAAATAGTATTTGATACAAATAATGACAAGATCTTATATTATATTTTCTGTTTCCAGCATTCAGGATATGAATAAATGTAAGAGATAAGCTGTTACTTTTATTTATTTCATGCTGCTTTTATACATATTATGCTACCATTTCTGCACAATAGAAAAGTACTCAAAGGAAAAACAGCTTCAAGTAACAATGCACTGCATAAACACCTGCAGCTTAAAGCCTAGCTTGCATTCAGTTGTGGTACACACAGCAGAGCCAAACTTCTTAATCACTTCCCTGTAATTCAGAGCATGAAAGATCAACCTTTTATGAGAACTAGAACAAGAAATTCAAACCTGGACTACTTTAACCCTAGAACTCCGTAATGTAGGTTTGATATCATAAAGACTTAGAAGCTCTCCCCTTACGCTCAGGGGAAATTTGAAGTGGTCACTGATCATTCTGATTTTGAATCAAACTTATAGTTTCCCTTAAGGTAAAAGTATTACATTCCAAAATTAAAAGTATTTTTCCAAATATGACACTGACCACCTTAACATTTCTTTGGGGAGCAAAGGAGAGAGAACAGACACTATGCCAAATCTGCTATGCAAAGTTCTAAGGCTAATATAAGCCAGGTTGGTGTTGTCTTGTTCCACCTCAAAATAACGACAGTCTTGCATTAACTGGAGAAGTGGCAAATATGTCAAAGTGACAGTAGAGACAATGAAAAGCAAACAGAGTCCTGAAAGCAAGAGAAATGGAAAAACCACAAAAAAGGCAACAACAGGATGCCAAAGAAGAGAACAAGAAGTATACAGGATAACATGATAAGGCTGCCAGCTTTTGTACAAAAAAATTGTGATAATTACATTGAGAGGCAGTAGCCCTTCCATTATTAAGGTTGCCAGTAATTTCCATTATAAAGCTCCATTTTAGCAATCCTTATATGGCTCAGAAAATTGTGTTAACCTGAAAATTGCAATATTTACTGGAAAGGCAGAGGAGAATATTTCTGCAAGCTCTTAAGAGCAGTTTGATCAATTTTCTTGAGTTACTCATCACTACCACTTGAGCTAAAAATAATAACTCCATTAGCAGATAATAGTGGGTTGTTATCATTTGTGCACCAAGCCACTAGAGGGTGCTAAGACACAGTTTCCCAGTAGGTAGTTTTCTAGATAGTAGCACAAAACTGGGAATCGTGGTTCCTGGGTTCTGTTCTTGGCTTTGGGGGCAGGGGGAAGTATGGTTCTTCCACTAGGCCAAAGGATATTTTGATTGTGGGAAACAGCATGTGTGAATGATATGCCTATGAAGCATGGTTCTCAGCAGGGCATGGGACATTCAGAGACTAATGAGTAAGCATGTAATGAATTCATCTACATGTACAAATAGTCATTCCTAAATTTTAGAACAAATCCTGTCTATGCACAAAAGTTGTACTGCTTTAACTATGCCAATACAGTTAAAGTAGATCGATCCCCCTAGTGAGAACGTAGTTATATGGTATAAAGGTGTCTTATAACAGTACTTATTCCCCTTCCAGTATGGTAGAACTATATTGGTATGCAGGGTTTGTGCCAGTATAACAACATTAGTAAAAGAAGAAAAATCACATGTATAACTGCCATATTGGTGTGCAGACCAGGCCTTAGTCAAATCTGGATGGATTTTCACAGTGATAGCAAAGAGCACCTCTCTGCCCTCAGGACAAATTCCCTGGCAAATTTCAAGTTTCTCTTCCAAACACCTAAGGCACTAGATACATATATTTTTAATTATCTGAAAATATTGTACCATTGCCAAACCTACCTATTTTTCAGTAGCTTTATTCTCAGAAATAGATTAACTATTCTGCACAAACTTTCTGAACAAAATCAACCTGAGGCAGAGACCAAGTTTGTTTTCCCAGGTAAGTAAAACAAATAACATTAGACTGGTTAACAGAAAGATCTGATACTACAGTACCTTAGTAAAAATTGTGGACATAGCAATAAAAACACCTTGCCACCCTTGTGAAAGGCAGTAAAAGAAGGATTATCAATGAGGTCTTAGATCTCAAAGACTTTCCTACTAGCTAAAGTTATGGTCAATAGAAAGACCACCTTCAAAAAAAAATACGGGAGAGAAAAATCATTTGGTGGTTCAACGAAAGCACCCAAAGGCCTAGTGAGAACCATATTCCATAGTTACATTCCTTGTTAATCTGTGGGTACCAGTGTATCAATAGGTTTGACTTCCAACACCTGACCCGCACTGAAAAAAAAGAGGACTGGGATTGGAAAAAATAAAAATATCAGTTCTTTGGAGAGATCCAGCAGATCTGGATATTCCAGATAATGTGCCCATCCCAGGCCTGTCAGGTTAAACTGTGATTTGCCCTACCAAAAGAAAGGCCTTGTCAGCAAACTGGATCCCCCTCCATTCTAAAGCAAATCCTTACATGTTTAGTATTGAGACTGGTCACAGAGAAGCCTACTTGGATTAGCTAATTTGGCCAGGATCAAGTTCCTCACAGAGTTCTTAATGGTCCTTTGTGTGGTTGGTACTACTGTGAATCACGTCTTTGGTCACACGAATCAGATGCACCACTAATGGGGACACTGTTCCAAATGCACCATTCTCACAGACAAACCATTGTAACAGGGGAAACAGAGATCCCTTGCTACCCCAAAACCAAGACAAAGACCAAGGAAACACACTTCTGTGCTGGGATCAAAGAAAGGACACAAAAAAGTCCTCTTAACTCCTCCACAGCTAAGCAGCTTGGCATGAAACAGCTGCAGAACTGTTCTGTTGCCAGGGCCAGTAGTAGCATTTGGGACCTCTGCATGCTCCGTGTGTGGAAAGTTTAGGCCTTTGGAGCTGCAACGCGTCAGATTCGTTGGCTCAGCTTCAGCACTGCCCCAGCACTGTAGCTCACAGACACACATCAGAGGACTCCTCTACAGTAGCGTCTAGCCACGCCAACCAAAAATCAGGGCCCCACTGTGGTAAGCAGTAAGAAAGAGTCAGACAGTTCCTGCACCAGACAGACAAGACACAAAGGGAGAAAGGGGAAACAGAGGGAAAGTGACTTGCCAAAGTCACACAGCCAGTCAGTGGTAGAGCCAGGAACAGAATCCATCTCTCTTGACAATCAGGGGAGGTCCCTGTCCACTAGGCCACACTGCCTGCTCCACAGCACACAACAGACTCCTCTTGAACTGCCCTCCCCAGCCTGTTAAACCGAGCCTTAGCCATTCCTTTCCATTTGTGGAGGCACTCAGACCCTGTGGTGATGAGTGTATTCTGAAAACCTGGATCAACGGGGGAAGACAGCACTTGGCCCACAGCAAGGCCATCACACAAATACCATCGTCATACCTGGGAAATTGTCTCTTGGCTGTTCGTTTCCAGAAACAAGTAGTTCAGGAGCAGACACCAATCGGATTGGCTGTTTAGATCTTTCTTTATTTGCTGCAAAATACTCCTTTGTCACTATTTCTTCTACTGAGCTGCTACAACAGTCACTCTTTAAATCAGTGATTCTGTTCTCTGGACTTAATCTTTCATGTAACAGGGAGCTGAGTTGAGCAGATTTTTTGCTTTCTACTAAAGTAGTATTGTCATTCTGCGGGTTGCTTTCTATCTCTAAGCAATGAGTTCTTCCATTCTCAGATGATACACTGGATGTGACTGGCATTTTCTCACCCATCTGGAGAGATGTCTTCCCATCTATTTTGTCAGACTTATTTAAGCACCGTATATCACTATTAGTCTGTACTACATGGCTGTCTGTCATATTACTGCTCTGTGCTGCCTGTCTGCATGAATGTGGGTCAGAAACTGAAAAGCTCTTTGTGAACTGGGAAGATTTCTGCTGTGTACTGAAATCTTCAATGCTTGAGATGGCTGACATTTGGCGGCCCATAAAGATTGTTGCTGGATTATACAATCCTCTTGACGTGGCTGTCCTGGTATTAATTCCTGCCTGTCTTGCAACCGGCAGCATCTGAAAAACAGAGGTTGAGATGGCTTAAGAATGAATTTCATGTAATAAATGGCATTTCTTAAAGGGTCTGTGTTAGTCTTTGGAGAACAAATGTTCTATATCATTTAAATATTTTTTATCATATTATGCTAGTCCACATATAAAACAAACATTCTCTTTGTCCATTTATTTTATAAAACTAAAATAAGATTGAATGACCCAATTCCTGCAAGATATTGAGTGCCTTGTACCAGGTACTAAGTACCCTCCACTTCCAGGGAAGCCAGAAGGAGATTAAGTCTGCCAGGACTTCACAGGAGACAGACAACACCTTGCAGGATCCAGACCAAAAGGTAGCTACGCCAAGAAAGATATTGGCAAACAAATATGATGCCTATATTTAGAAAAACTGGACAATGCTAATGTTGCCATTAGGTTTGTTAACTGCTGAACTACAAGAACAAGAAAGCAGCTTTAACTGCTGTAAAGTCCTCATGGCATTTCACTTAATGTACAGTATTTTGCATGGAAGGGTAAGAACATTCTGTCAAATGGCATATTAAACAAAGTTTATGTCAATTATAGTAGTTTAACATTCCAGGCAACCATTTATTCTCTGTAGTTTTACACACAGAAAGCCCATGAATTGGAAGCCCAACTGCCCAATTTCACTTTTTGTAAAAGAGTGTTTATGAAAGGTTCTGGAGTTATAGCCTAGAAACTGAAGTCTGCTATCCAGAAAGCAAGTACTCCATATACAGCTGTGATAAAAATTCTCCATATTCTCTTTCCAACTCGCCTGAATCTTCGTCTGGAGGATCTACCTTCAGTTTGGTGGTTGCAGGAGAGACGTTAGTCATGTACTCTTCATAACAGCAAAATCACAACAATGAAAAGTAGAGTGCAAACTATTTTTGAAGTATTTCTTTCACAAAGAAATGGCTACTTTATATAGAGAGAGAGTTGCTTTTATACAAAAGTTAAAATTCACTGAAATGTAACTGAGATTCACAAAAGTAGCATGTGTTAAGGCATAAGTCAAATGGTAACTACCTGGAGCTAAGAAGAAGTTTACCATCACACCACTGGGCCACCTTTTTCTGATTCTGAAATATCTTTTGACCTGACTGAATGAGAAGGATGCAGATACCATCCCCACTCCTACAGCGGAACCCTACACAACACATTGGATGTAAATTTTAAGATTCCCGATACTCCATCCTTTCCGTAACATTATTTTATTCTCTCTCACACCTATACTTCTTTGGGCTTCTGTCTAATCAACTTTTAAATTAGCCAAGCTCCATATCATTATTATGATCAGCACAAAAAGCTAAAGCAGTGTAAGCAACCTTACCCCAGAATGAAGAAGGACCCAACCCAAACTGGGGAATTCAGCTGGGTAGATATTGAAGCACACCTGTTGAAGACTGACCTGACTATGCGCTACAGCTTGCTTGCACCACATCAACAAAGCAAGCACTAGGGACAGATGTCTTTTTTCTTTCATTGTTGCCCTTTTCTCCCTCTTGTATGTTTGTCTCAATAGGAGGAACAACAACAGTTGTGCCAAAAATCCACCAGTGAATCAATTCTTTCTGCTCACTACAAAAGACTTCTGGTAGCCGCATAAATTTCAAGTACTTTAAAGTTTGTTTTGGTTTTCTGTGTGTGCTTAATAAATGTAACAGATTTCTATGGAATGGTTACTAGAAGAAGTAGAAGGCCAGTGTCAGTATAAACAGACCCTGAACTAGAATTAGCTGATTAATGCTACAATAGTAAGTATAGTTAGTATTCTAATAACATCTTAACACTTTTGCGCATAACAACATAACAGAATCCCATTGACTGCATCATTGTTGCATCCTCCATCCTTTTTCATTGGGTGGTCTTATTTGTTACACAGGTTCAGCTACTACCTCTCTGCGGAAGGGTCTTAAATTTACCTAATCTGGTAATGTGACAAAGCTTCATGGTACAGCTCATTTTTTAATACAAACAAAAGAAAATCTAATAACTCCATAAACTAAGTTATTCGCAGAAAGATTCAGAGTATGTTACTCAGATTAAGCTTATAATTTATTTCATCACTACTACTTTGGGTTCCTCTTATTTTCCTTTGGGTCTGATTTTCTGCTCTCAAATTTATCCAGCAAATGTTTTATGGATTTAGTGGCTCCTGGATTTAGTGTTCCATAACAGAATTTATCAGCTCTGCATGTTACAGCAAAAGTTGCCTTGCTAGCAAACTCCTTTTTGATTGTAAGAATCTCTCTTCATCTGCTTTGAATTTTAGAATTTGAAAGATAAGGATTGGTCCCTGTGTAGTTCTTCACCAAGCAGCAAAATAAAATGAAAGGAAAAGGAGGCACATTTGAGTGGGAAGAGATTTAGCTAAAATTATAAAATCAGTTATAGAATCTCACACAACTCTCACTGGCAGCTAAGATACATTTGAATTCAACTCTCCACAGGAAAACAGCAAATGAATTTACCCATAATGCCCTCTCAATTGCCAGCTTTTCTGTTTGTTTTACCCAGGTATTTCCTCTCATTCTCCACAACACACACACAAAATATTGCCCTTCTCAAAGCACTTTTCTTTAACAAGAAAAAAATGTTTACTTTCCTAGTGCATCAAAATTCAGCTACTTTGCAAAGAGGACAGAGTCTCACCTGGAGCGTTCGGTTGACACTGAACTACATGAGACACCTGAGAAACAGCCCAGGCCAAACTTCTCATCACTAGATCACTACAAGCAGCATTAATTCCCAGTGAGCCATTCCAGGGAGGGTGGGAGCATGAAGCTTCATTGGTCAGCACTAAGTCCTATTATTCAGCATGAATGTCCAGCAGTCCAGAATCTCGTTGTGCTTAGTTTGATTCCTTGATGATGATATTTGGCACTACAGCAACCTAGATCATGGATCTGGAGAACCTTGAGTTTTATTCAGTATAGAATTTCTGTGCTTTGAAGGTTAGAAGCTTCCGTATTCTGTGCTCCATTTGTTAAAAAGTCTATGCTGGAGGCTGAGTTCCTTCTCTACGTACGTCTAAAAGCTCTGCCATGACTACTGGAAGGTAGCTAATGTAATGCCAATTTTTCCAAAAAGGCTACAGAGGCAATCCTGGCACTTACAGGCCAGTAAGCCTAACTTCAGTACCAGGCAAATTGGTTGAAACTATAATAAAGAACAGAACTATCTGACACATAGGATTAACATGATATATTGGGGAAGAGCCAATGCTACTTCTATAAAAAGGAAATAAACAGATTAAATACAAACTAAAAAAGTTTTATATCCTACTAGAAGCCAGGGAACTTATCCTATAAAGGATATCAGGCATCTACCTCAAGTGGGATGGGCAATGAAAGCCAGAGCTGCAGTGGTTGGAAACTATTGTACAACTCCAGGAGGGAGATTCTTCATTGGCTGCAGTCAGACAGGAACAGGCTACAGTATTTCAAGACCTCTGAAGTACCTGCAGCTGGAGCATTTTCAGAGAAGGTTGACTCAGAGAACCAAAGGCTTATAGAATTTAGGGAGTTCTCATTTGATTCGTACTGTAGGCACAAAACCCACAAGGGAGAATCCTGTAACAATATCTTTAAAGGAATTTATTTTCTCCCCCCAACACCATTCTTCAGTCTCTCTTACTCTGGCTACCAAGGTGATGTTTTGAGAAGGACCAATTCAATTAGAATATAGAGTAGACCACACTTAATTTATGTTGCATCCTCTTCTCCTAGCATCCCCAAAGAAAGAAACCCCAAAACACAGAACGTACCCAAAAAATGAGGTTTAATCTTATGGATAGAAAAAAAAGTTTTTGTGCAATTGTGGGCTGTTTGTTTTATTTTATTAACAAAAAAAATTAGCAAAAATCATAACAAAAACCCTTCTTGGATTCCTTAACAATTAGATGTTTCCCAACATATGATAAGAGAAGCTGACATATGTTGGATTGGAACAGTTAGACAAATGCAATAGGTAAGTTGTGACATGGGCTATCTACAGGATGTTTGAAGAAAGGATGCTAAGGGCCAGATACCTCCTCCACTTCCAGAAACAGTAGGTCCATGATGGAAGGCTTCTCATAGCCACTCTACCTCACAGAAACACCTGCTTTTGACCTTGTCCCTATCACATTTAGCACCTTTTATAGAAAGAAGAAAAAAAGGAAAATAAAACACACCTATACAAATATATTGCTAAACAGACACTCAATTTACTTATAAAATTCTAAAATATAAACCTACATCAGCTTGTTTCTTCTGACTTGTCAGACAACAATGCAAGAGCTTCTCAGGGCAAAGTGCGGCTAGAAAATCCAAATCTGTGTCTGTTTACAGTTAAGCCCCCCCAGATGCCTTCAGTCCAGTCCTGTCAGGCTTTTGAAGTCCAAGTATTGCATGTCACCCTTCACATTTGGAATTACATTAACATCCAGTGCAGTTTATTCAAAAACCCAACCTATTCCTTCCAAATACCAGTTCTGACTGACTAATGTTTCTTCCTGTCCCCAAATATATATGAATATTAGACAATATTCTCTTGAAGTTTCTACTTCCAAATGTGTTCTCTCAATAAGTTCCATACACAAAGGATATACATCTTCTTCACCTTCATGTCTTGCATTAGTATCCTTAATGATTCTCAGACATTTAAGCAAGCCAAGCATTTCAAATCCTGTTAACTGGGTGACCTCTCATCGCTGTATTTCTCAGACTAAACAGTAAAATATGATGCTTATTTTCCCCCAACATTACAGTTTATTCAGATAAAGATAAATCACGAAAGAGCCACATACATCATTTAGGTAAAGGCAAACAGAATTAAAATCGGATATACTGTCATTACTTGCGACAACCTGCTGTACAATTTTAATGAGGTCTTGAAAAAGATGTGGCACTTTCTCCTTGGCTTTTGTATAGAAATACTGTAATTCTACATAGGCTATGATCCTGCAGTACTCAGCCAGCCAAAGAGAGGAATGCGGGTCAGGCCCATCACTCTGTTGGAGTGCTGGTCCAAAAAGCAATTGTCATCAGGTAAGCCATAGTATGCAACAAATCAATCAACACAATTTGCACACTAGATTTGTATTAGTTTATGCTTTGGGGATTATTCATAAAAAAACAAAAACTGGACTTTCTGCAGGAAAAAAGTGTAGGCAATGGCAGTGGAAGAGGTGAAATCCAAGTCCTTATCTACTTATCAGTGTGCAGTGTAGCTCCCTGAGGCCATTGCTTTGGCCTACAAGTTGAAGAAGCTTCTGTTCCCTGCCTCCAAAATGTATGTGGGTAGTAAAGCCGTAGGCTCCAAATAGTGGCAGAGTCCATAGCCCTTCTCATCCACAATACCACCCTGTGTGCCATCCGCCTCATAGGGAAACCTCCTGTGCTAGTGGCCTTGTCACAGCTTCACCGCAGGACTTTACAGTGACGCTGATGGCACTGCACAAGGCCCAAGCACCAGAATGAATTTCACCTTCTTTACTTATCTGAATGAAAGAGATTTAAAGTCAACTTAAGAATGGAGAGGAAGAAGGCATGATTAGGTTAAAAAAACAGAGCCAAATTAAAAACATTCTTGAAAATGAAATGCGATGTAAACAAGTGGGGACATTCTTCAGGTTATTTCTTGAAGAAAGATCTATAAAAATCAGAATTACAACCACCAACCAAAAGGATATTTTGTTTTAAGTTGCACTATGTGTTCATGTTACCTTCTTCTCGGATAAGCTAAAACCTCTCTCTAAGCATCATAACCACAGAACAATTTAAAAGAAGCCATCTTTGTATTTCACAGCAAATAAACCTCCCCCCCATTTTAACTACAATTTTAATGCAATGTAAACTGACAATTTTTGCTTTGTATTAAGCTTCCTAATATTACACAAAATGTTTCACTATTTTGAATGGGAAGAAACGTTTTTGGAACCATAGCAACGCTAGTATTCTGGTATTTATGTAACAAGTACAATAAATTGAAAAAAAATCTATAGATTAAAATGTCTACTTTCTATGAAAATTATTTTCAAACCAAACATTATTTAAAAATTCAGCATTTGAGAACTAACTCTATGAATTCCTGTAAATCTAGACTGAATATACTTAATTCATGCATTCTTAAAGGCCTGCTTATATAGGTCGAGGCTGCCGGATCCATTGCTTTGTATATTACAGTTTAAAGAATGCTCTAAATTCAAGGTTTTTAACTTTTTAATCTATGGGGGAAAACTTCCCATAAACTCAGATTAATGCCTGCTAATGCACTGAAGAAAGAAAAACGAAAACCTTCCTCCCACTATAAAAACAAAATAGTGTGGCCTCTGTTTCTTTTCTGATAAGAGTCTTAAATACCAAACAGTTAACTGCATAATAACATTTACTGGCAGCCAGGCAGCCTGCTTAGCAGATACATAAAGCAGGTAAAAGGAGAAAAAGTTAATTTCTTGGCTGAATGATTCCATCGGTAGCTATAGGGCAAACTAGGAAGTCTTTTAGTAAAGTAGCAGTTGATTCTTCTATCAATCTGCAGCACACATACTCTTCCAAGGAATGCATTAAATATGAAAATCATATCCTGTTATCATCTGTTTCCAGCTTTCAGCCCAGTAAGCTTTTCTTAATGAATGCTGTAGCCTAAGGGACAAGCATGCTGTTGGCTTTTCTGAATAATGGAGTGATTCTACCATTTTTGCTTATTACAATATCGACTAGCTGAGGGGGTTTCACACATAGTCACAAGTGACTACTCTTGCCAGCATGCTCCAAGTTATTACAAGATGTTTTTAGACATTTCATCTAAAAGAGCTTTACTGCTTTTAGTGAAGAAAACAGCTATGGTCTTGAACTGTATCATTTATACAGAGATAGGAGGAGGGATTAGAAGCCTGCATTACTGCAGATATAGAGCAGAATATATTTAAGTATTCCTTGTCAGTCTTTTTGTCTGTTGCTTAGATATGCAATCTTTTTTTTTGCTTCTTCTGAGAAAAGGTCAAAATGTACAAAATTATGAATATGACATAAATCAATCACTATATTTTGTGTATTTTAAGAATGTTTTTCAGAGGTTACATTGTTTTCACAATCTTTGATATTAAAATATAAAAATAACAGCTGATCAGAAACAAACATCGGTTGTTTTTTTCAGTTTCTTATGGTTCTCTTTTTACCCTGATAAAAATATTAGCACAATTTTTTCAATTAATCTGCTTGATTTTGTTGTTAAAGCACTGTTTCACAAAATAAACAATATGGCAAAAATTCCACACTAAAAAGGCATTTTGCAACAACCACCATTTCCTGAATGGTACACCTTAGAGGAAAACATCTAAGTGTTCTTCAAGTTACAAAATATATATAATTTTCCACTTATCTTCCATTACCTGCTCATCGTTATCTTCTTTGTCACCTTTTATTGGCATGCTATTCTTCTGAAGTGACAGTATACTTTTAATTTCTCCTTCATATTGTACCTACATATAAATAGATCCATCATATAAATGATTTATGTATTGTAAAA
Organism: Gopherus evgoodei; assembly: GCF_007399415.2. NCBI lineage: Eukaryota > Metazoa > Chordata > Testudines > Testudinidae > Gopherus > Gopherus evgoodei. The sequence goes on along the minus strand of NC_044324.1, from coordinate 219,965,796 downwards.
ATGTAGTCATACATACACATACAGATCAACAAATGCTTATATGGCACAATTTGTAATCAAAGAAATCAAGGGCATAAAAGTAATGAACTGGAATCTATTAAGATTTGTTATTCACAAAGATATAATCTTAACTGAGAAAAATAAAGATGTTTATAACAGCTCAGAAGAAAACATCCGAAGACACAATTCCTTTTGAAATATGTTTTAGTTTCCAGGAAAAACATATGTTGTATGTGGCTTGTGCATCCTCCTGTAGGTTTTCATGTGTTCACTCATTTCATGATTCTAAAGAGTAACAACTGGTGGACTCAGACATTTATTCATAATGTTTTTTATAATTCCAGATTATTTTGGCTATACCTACATAATGACTTAGCTGCTATGCAGTGAAATGCTGAGCTTTAAATTTTGTATTGGTTTATGTAAGTCAGTTTACAATCCGCTGAGCTATTCTGACAAGAAAATATACTGCAGATGTTACAAAGAGCAACACAGCATGAAAAAAACAACTTGTTCTAGTGTTACTAACAAAGAACTACATAAAAATGTCTTCTCCTCCACTACATTGTTTAATTGACCAAAAGTAATGCAGTTACAAAAGGACTATTGCTTAAAAGCTAAGCATATACAGCACCTATAATTAGTACTGTATGTTAGTAATTGTAAACCTTAAGAACAGACTACACTGGTCCTGAGTGGGTGCACTTCACTATGTATATTGAATCGGGGAGCATACAGGGAGAAAGACATCTGATAACTAATCAACTTGGACAGCTCTGTACTTTAATTCTCAATCTGCATATATAAAGTGTTATTTTCCAGATACATTTGTTCATAAAATTTGAAATAACACAAGGAAAAAAAGTCTATATTCAACCAAGCATTTTACACCTGGTGCTCAAAACTGATGAAATGTTTAACTACTCAGTTTTCCCGAAAGCTTAAATAAATTATTTCAGTTAAGCTTCCAACAGTTATTGAAGAAACTGCAGGAGTACATGGAAACAAGTTAAGCTTTTTTTTGTAAAGAAAAGTAGTTGGTAACAATAGCCATTTAATACGCTGTACGTGAAGTTAAGCTAATTCACTCCTAAGTGCATTCTCTCGCCACCAAAAAAAAGGTGTTAAAAATTAATAACTTAATTTGTGCCTGCACATCTATATACCAGTTTGAATGATTACTATTTTCTATTTCAATACTATTTGAATGATTACTATTTTATTCTCTATTAAGCCATTTAATCCTGAAAATTGCCACAAATAGGAAATCAAACCGTGGAATCATTCCAACAGTATTGCACAAGGGCTCTATAAGCTGTGCTTTGTCCAACGAGCACAGTAAAAATGGCATCAACCCAGTAAAAAATGAAATGATGGTATAAGAACTTCTAAATGGGATACTGAAGACATCACGTACAGAACAGTATATAGAGTAACTGGGGCCCACATCAGTTCATTTATAACGTTTCTCTACTTATACTGGGTCCACTTGAAAAAATAAAATAAACCACCCAAGATCATAATGTGTATCACATGTTGTTTATAAGGACACACTGAATAATGCACCAGTCTGAAGGATATCTATAACCTTAACCTTAGGTACCAATTTTGCCTGACCCAACCACAGGTGCATACGGTCTGTAGGCAGAGCTGTTAACAGTTCTACTCTGCAGAAGAAGTATGGTGCAAGCAGGGCCGCCCGGAGGGGGGGGCAAGAGGGGCAATTTGCCCCAGGCCCCGGGCTCCGCAGGGCCCCCACGAGAGTTTTTCGGGGCCCTGGAGCAGGGTCCTTCACTTGCTCCAGGGGGCCCGGAAAACTTTTGCGGGGCCGGGCCCCAGAGCTTCTTCCGCTCCCGGTCTTTGCCGGCGGGGGGGACCTTCCGCTCCGGGGGGAAGGACCCCCCGCCAGCGAATTAACGCCGAAGCGGGACCTGCCGCCGAAGTGCAACCCGGTCTTCAGCGGTAATTCGGCGGTGGGGGGCCCTTCCGTTCCGGGACCCGCCGCCAAAGTGCCCCGAAGACCCGCAGCAGGGGTCCCCCACCACTGAATTACCACCGAAGAGCGGGCTGCACTTCGGCGGTGGGTCCCACTTCGGCGGTAATTCGCCGGTGCAGGGCCCCCGCCACGGGTCGGGGCACTTCGGCGGTGGGTCCCGGAACAGAAGGGCCTCCTGCCGCCGAACAGGGCCAGCTCTAGACATTTCACCGCGTGGGGGGCGCCCTGCCGCTTGCCGGTCCTGCGGCTCCGGTGGACCTCCCACAGGCATGCCTGCGGAGGCTCCACCGGAGCCGCGGGACCAGCGGACCCTCCACAGGCACGCCTGCGGGAGGTCCACCAGAGCCGCCTGCCGCCGACGGCCCCAGGCCCCAGGAATCCTCTGGGCGGCCCTGGGTGCAAGTCAGCCCATGCAAGGAGTTAGAATCCAAGCATGCTCCACTAGATACCACCTACAGCAATGCATAAGTGAGATTTGGGGCATAGCTAACAGATCTCCAGCTATGTGAGGAAAGAATGTTCTGCACGTGCAGCTCATAGACTTAAAGAAAGAGAACAGATATAAGCTAGAGGTAGTTATGAAAAAAACATTATTAGGATGGGGATGCAGGCATAGGATGTTAGCAGCATGCCCTGACTTATTAAAGTGGAAGTCAATTGCAACCTATGAACATATCCTACATGGGTCAGCCACTAGAACCTGATCATTATTCATTCTATAAACTGAAGACACTGCCATCAGGAAAATGACCTTCCAAATCAGAAATGTAAGCGCAAAGGTATTAGAGTTGAAAAGGAATTTTCCTCAGCATGAACAGTTCTAATCAAACCATTTAAAAAATGATATAGCTGAAATAGAGAGTGTTCCAAAACAGGCAACAAGAATGATTAGAAGGATGGAAAACTTACATATGAAAACAGAATACAAAGCTTTACCTTCAGATGAATAGGTCAAAGTGTGACAAATGTATGAAAAGTAAGGAATAGTATAGAGAAGGCAGATTAGGCATTGCTAGTCATCCTTTTTATCATGCAAAAACAAGGGGGCATCAAATGAAATGAAAGGCAGCAAATTTTTCAAGTGATTACAAAGAAATACATTTTTACAGAGTGTAAAATTACTGAGCGGGACTTTTTGCCACAAAAAGCTTTTCTTTGATAAACAAAAAACCAAAAAATATTCAGGTTTTGTTTTGTTTATGGCAAAAAGTTAAAAAAAATCATAAAATATTGACCAGACTGGTAATTATGATGATGATGCATTATTATGGCCTCAGTAGATTTATAGAATCATAGGACCTGAAGGGATCTTGAAAGGTCATCTAGTCCACTCCCCTGGACTCATGGCAGGACTAGGTAATATCTTCTAGACCATCCCTGACAGGTGTTTGTCTAACCTGCTCTTAAAAATCCCCAATGATGGAGATTCCACAATCTCCCAAGGCAATTTATTCCAGTGCTTAACCACTCTGACTGTTAGGAATTTTTTCCTAATGTCCAACCTAAACCTCCCCTGCTGCAATTTAAGCCTATTGCTTCTTGTCCTATACTAAGAGGTTAAGAAGAACAATTTTTCTCCCTCCTCCTTGTAACAACCTTTTATGTATTTTAAAACAGTTATATCCCCATTCAGTCTTCTCTTTTCCAGACTAAACAAACACAGTTTTTTCAATCTTCCCTCACAGGGCATGTTTTATAGGCCTTTAATCATTTTTGTTGCTCTCCTCTGGACTGTCTCCAATTTGTCCACATCCTTCCTGAAATGTGGCACCCAGAACTGGACAATATTCCAGCTGAGGCCTAATTAGAGTGGAAGAATTACTTCTCGCGTCTTGCATACAACACTCCTGCTAATACATCCCAAAATCGTGTTCTCTTTTTTTGCAGTAGTGTTACACTCTTGACTCATACTTACCTTGTGGTCCACTATGACCTCCAGATCCCTTTCTACAGTACTCCTTCCTAGGCAGTCATTTCCCATTTTGTATGTGTGCAACTGATTGTTCCTTCCTACGTGGAGTACTTTGTGTTTATCCTTATTGAAATTCATCCTGTTTACTTCAGACCATTTCTCCAGTTTGTCCAGATCATTTTGAATTATAACCCTATCCTCCAAAGCACTTGCAACCCCTCCTAGTTTAGTATCATCCATAAACTTTATAAGTGTACTTTCTATGCCATTATCTAAATCATTGATGAAGATACTGAACAGAACTGATCCCTGCAGGACCCCACTTGTTATACCCTTCCAGTATGACTGTGAACCACTGATAACTACTCTCTGGGAACAGTTTTCCAACCAGTTATGCACCCACCTTATAGTAGTTCCATCTAGGTTGCATTTCCCTAGTTTTTTTAATAAGTAAGTCATGCAAAACAGTATCAAAAGCTTTAGTAAAGTCAAGATATACCACGTCTACTGCTCCCCCACCCCCCCCCACAGCTTGTTACGCTGTCAAAGAAAGCTATCAGGTTGGTTTGACAAGATTTATCCTTGATAAAGTCATGCTGACTGTTACTTATCACCTTACTATCTTCGAGATGTTTGCAAATTGATTGCTTAATTATTTGCTCCATTATCTTTCTGGGTACAGAATTTAAGCTGACTGGTCTGTAATTCTCTGGGTTGTCCTTATTTCCCTTTTTATAGATTGGCACTCTATTTGCCCTTTTCCAGTCTTCTGGAATCTCTCCCATCTTCCATGACTTTTCAAAGATAATCACTAATGGCTCAGATATCTCCTCAGATGTCACATAAGTATTGCTTAATAAATCAACTAAAATTAAAATAGTTCTATCTTATCAAAGATAGTTATTAGATTTCAGCTTTTCCAGATTGTTCAGTAGTGGGTATTAAGACAATATGTTAGAAACAGCACAGATAAATACACCTAAAGAGCATGGATTGTTACTTCCATTGGCTCATTTAGTGTAGATCTGAAAGTATTTCAGTTGCAAAGTTACCATTTTTAAAAACTACATACCCTCCATTATACATATACAGTTAAAAAGTTATCTTTCTGTCTCCATGTGCAGTATGTTATTTACAGTTCTGATCCATTTCACTACAAACATTTCATTAAGATAAAAACAGAAATATTCATTCATTCATTTACTTTACTGTAAGGCATAAGATGGATCATCATTGCTATTTTAGTAAGAGCAATGAAATCTTAATAATCATTCAACCTATACAAAGAGCAAATATTAAAAATACACAATTACCATAAAAAATTAGGGAGAGGAAAAAAAGGAACCCCACCACAACTACATACACCCAAACCAACTGGACTACATAGGAAAAAGTAAAAATCGACTTGAGTTTGTGAATGGAAGAGATTGGCAGCCAAGTGGATTCATCAATTTTTAATTTAAATGTGAAAAAAAATTATGAAGATTCTGGGGCTTATGTACAACCGATCCTTCTTTCTCAGAGTACTCATGAAGTGAATATTACACATTATTTTTATTCCTACAAGCATAACGTTTCTTAATTACCATAAAAACTTTAGGGTCAGATGAGTTGGATGTTCATTACCTTCCATAATAAGTTACTGATGACCAAAATGACAGAGCCTTGGGACATCATGTGAGCTAGCAACCAATAATGCAGATAGTAATGTTATCTGCCTCTCTAAAATTAACTGCAATATCCCACTCCCATGGCTTCAAATAAAATTGATCTTTCTAGTGATAGACAGAAACCAGGAAGCAATACATTAAGAAGAGAAGGGCTGTGGTTGTACCATGTCACTGGCCAGTGGAAGGAGTAAGAGAACACTATTTTGTTTTGCACATTACATAATAAATGCCTTTAATTTGTAAAAAATCAAAAAAGCGGAACAGGCTTAAGAGCTAGTTTCATAATCTCCTTCATACTAAGAAAATGTCTCTCTTTATAAAACTGGCATAATTTGGTTACACTACATTCAGTGAGATCAGTAATGTGTTCTTTTAAGTAATCAGGGCTGCAAACATAGCTGGTAAAGGGTCTGATTGGAGAGACAGGCTGGGAGATATCAGATTTCTCTTTGATTCTACATGAAACAACCACCACAGGTGAGATTAAAAAGTGTAAATTCTACACTTTTCTGGTTCCACATAATCTGGTCATTTGGTGCTAAAATGTTCCTTATTAGTCCATTTTCCATCTACCTCATGTACTTTGAGTATAAAGCATCCCACAGGGGTATTTCCCTACATTTATCACTCCAATAGCAAAGTTTATAGTTCTCATCAACTTTGGAAAAGTGTGGTTTCATCTGAATCACATTTCTCTGTTGCTGTGCCTGCCATCAAAATGTTAGCACAGAACTGGCTTTCAATGAAAAAATTATGGCATTATAACCAGCAAGAATGAAGCATGCAAATAAATTGCAGAGCTAATCTGAGGTCACAATTAATCTTGTCACTAAACAATTAACTGGTGATAAATCAGCAGCAGTAAAAAAAGGCAGGAGAAGGCTGAACTACATCTAATATAACAGCCTCATCAGTCAATTAAGGCTGAGTCCAGACTACAGACCTGTATTGATATAATTACATCGCTCAGGGCATGAAAAATCCACACTCCTGAGCAATATAGTTATATCAACCTAATCGCCCATGTAGACAGAGCTATGTCAATAGGAGCTTTTCCCATCAACATAGCTACTGCCTCTCAGGGAGGTGAATTAACTACACTGGCGGGAAAAGCTTTTCTCTCAGCATAGCAGCATCTTCACTAAAGCAGCGCAGCTGCACCAATGTAGAGCTGTACGTGAAGACAAGCCCTTAAAACTCTTCAGATGGCATCAGCAGAAGCAATATAGAGAAGTCAGAGGAAAAGTAATGAGCAAAGCAGGACAACACCAATTATGGCCATCCTAGGATGGTCTTCCAGCTGGTTTCATTATTTTTTTAATTTTGCTATGTCAAATGTAATGATGTTTTGTTACAAAAGTGGAAAAACATCTAGTGAAAAATTAAAAATCTTATAAAGAAATCATTAGGAAAATTTTGTATAACCTTCCCAATGTTCCGATTTAACTGATCATGGAACAGCAACATCTACTTGGCTAATAGTTGGCATGATAACATTGAACTACAGCATTATTGCAAATACATGGTGCAATCCTGCAAGGTGCTGAGCATCCTCAATTCTTCCTTGCTTCCAAGGGATTTGAGAGCACTTGGCACCTCACAAGAGAAACTCGGGACTTCACAGAACTAAACCCACAATCTATAATAAAGCATTACTAACAAGCCATTTGTCAACAAGGTCACATCAGCTTATTTCAGTTTTCCCTACTCCCAAAGAGACAAATATTAAGCATTGCAAAAATATGTTACTAGGATTCACTGACATCTGAAATCTTGATGTGCATAACAAAATCAATCCAGCTTCCCCAATGTAAATACCATAACACAACAGTTGTAATAAAACAAGTATTACCTTCAATTTCTGAAGTGCCTCTGAACTTGTAAAAGTCCTAATATGAGCTTCAACACGATCAAATTCCTTTAAAAATTCTTGGTTTCGCCACATGGCATTTTTTTGTCGTTCACATATTTCTTTCAAGTATTTTTTGAGTTTTATGAAGTTTATTTTAGCTCTAAGGGAGGAAAATAACACTTTTTATGATGTAAAATGAAATCAGACGTAACAATTTGAATCAGTTTATTTGTGGGGGAGAGATTTAAAAAAAATGCTAGTACAGTATTCAGTATTACTCTCTTACTCCTAAAAGACTAAGTATAGATCTGAGCAATTTATTCAAGGCTACATTATCAATAACAAGATGCTACATCTAAACAACTTAGATTTAAATTTGATTTTAAAACACCATTTAAAAGGACACAAAAATTAGTGGATTAACAAATTTTGCCCCAAAAAATCCACTATATTTTCAGACTTCGTATATTAAATTTCTAATGTTAACCATCTTATATTAGTTCACATTAAAAATGAGTTGTGTTTGTAAGGAATGGTGTTTGTTGAATGATTGTCATACAGACAGAAATGTTAAAAGTCTTCCAAACTGCCAGTGTTCTCAGAGAAATTCCAACTCATCTAAATTCATATCAGATAAAAAAGAGAAATAGTCAGTCAATCTGTGGGAGTGAATAACTCAGTATATTTATTTCCCCCATCTTTTCAAACATTTATTTTCTAGTATATGAGCCCTATTCAGATAAAATGCATACAGCATCATGGGACAGCTATCTGCTCTCTCCTGGAGAGAAGGATGGGTTTCTTAGGGCCAGACAGACTTTTTAAAAACAAGAAGTCCTAGGCTGATTGTCCAAAAGCCATGGGAGATCCCATCCCTGTATTAGAGCATCAGGATACATACTGAACATATTCTCTACTCATCCATCACCATTTTCATGAGCTTCGTGATCTAAAAGACAGTCATGCTCCATTTCTTTCCCAGAATTTTCTATGTCCTGAGGGGCATCTCCTATTTCTATTCCGCAAACTTATTTTAAGAAATTCAGTATTTTCAGAACATTCCTTTGGGGTACAGGTAAGAAACCTAGACTGACTCTGAACAAATTACAGCTCCCTCCTATCTCTCGGGGAATTTTGTTTTCCCAACTTGGAAAACTATATCTCCTTTTAGTTAAGCCAGACATCTTTGCGGCTGTTAGATTTGACCACACAGACTCCACCTTGGGTTCAGACTGAATGAGAATTAATATACACTCTCCCAATTAATGTCATTGTGGGGTCAAATTATTATAGATTTGATGGCTCCAGAGCGCCTACAATCATGGCTGTGAGGCAAGCTTGGTCAAACCTAACTAGAAAATTCTGATTCTATCCCTACAGAGGCGGAGCAATCCTAGCCTTAAAATCAGTGGCAAAACCTTCATGTGGAAGGACTGGATGACAGAACCCAGAATTTTTATTATATTGGAGGAAACTTCCTAGATTTATTCAGCCATAGTAAACATTTACTATTTTTGGCCCAAAAATCTCTGCCAAAGATTGATCATTTGAGTTGCTTGGAATAGAGATTTGGATACACAATTATCTCTGTCCATTGGAATACAATTGTATCTAATGTCAAAAAAGCAACTATAGACCTGAGTTTACAGTTTATTGACCAAAAGACACTTTTTTGAATATACTGCTCCCCACATAGGCTAATGGTAATGGGCCTCATAAATGTTGACCACTGTTGGAAATGTAACTCCCTTGGTTCTACATTAGCGCATATATTGTGGGAGGCCCCGTATCAAGAATTTCTGGTCTGAGGTCAGGCAAAGGACCAATTTCATATTTGATGCTAAGTTGGAATCCTCCTCCTTAAGTTTTATTCTGCTGGAAGTAGGAAAAAGAAAAGTTTTGTGAATACTACAAGGCTGCTCTTTCTGCAGCTGTCACTGATGCTTTGACTCCTCCACTCCCAGCTCTGTATTTCTCTTATCACAGCATGCTCATTCCCACTTGTGACTATGCAAGTTGTAGAAGAGGCAGTCATCTCTGTTTCATCAAAATAAAATTCTATCCTCACCATTAATATATTTCCTGGGTGGCTGTGGTTTTTCGGATTTTTTAATTTCGGTTATTTAAAAGTCAAGTACAAGAAGCTATCAGCAGAGACTGGCACCGTCTTGTGCGAAGTCCCAGTTAGAGCAGCATGGCTCAGTCCAGGACCTGGGCAACAATGGCTTAAACCCCATCAACAAGAAAAAAAGGGAGAGTCAACAAACATAACAGAACTGAGCCAAAAAGCCTTTGGCCCTCAGCACTTCCATCTCTGGTTACCTCACTTGTACTCCAGAAGGTTATAAATCTCTCAGTCTGATGGAGTTGTTACTCCCTTGAAGTCTCAAGCTATTCTACCTTTTCCTTTCCTCTTCCTCCCTCTTGAGCTTGCCCTCATTAGCTAAAGCAGCTGCGGTGCATCTCTCCATAACTATCATTTCTCACAACCCAGCTGGGGCAGGGCTGGTCTTGCAGTCTGTGTTTTGTGGGGGATTTATACACCCCGTCATACCAGCACACACCTTTTAGTTTCTAGTACTGGCAGTATATACTGTAGAAAGAATATTCTCTTGTTGTTGTCCATGGGTTAATTATATTTACTTTAATGGAATTCATTCACACGCATCATGGAAAGAATTTGAATTCTGGAAAGCTGAATGTTGAGTCTATTTGCTCAGGGACAGTTTCTGTTTGTTTTTATGGGACATGTAAAATATCAATCTTTTTTTAAGTTACCATAAAAGGCTACACTTTCTGCCCAGGGTGGTAAACTTCCATGACAACTGTCTGAAGCTTCCGCATATGAATTAGATCACCAAGGTTTCACAGAAAGAAAGTCTAACAAAGTCATACACAAAGTTTCAGTAATAATACAGAGTAAGGAGAATATGGTTACATTTCATTAGACGCTCAAGGCATTTTTCATCAACTGTTTTTACTACTGTAACAAACAGACATTTAATAAGCTTTTAAATTGAACATGTGAATATTAAATTCTTTTAAAAACTGACAAACTTTACAACGATATTTCAAAAGCATTTAGTCATCTCTACATTGTCCTAATGAAAATAAAATAATGCATAAGTAGTATTTTAATAGGCTTACATGTATGTATCAGATTTGCTATACTCAAACAGTTTTCTTTCCAATTCCAGCCTCTTTGTTTCACTAAAGAAAAAAGAAAGGAAATACAGAATGATCAACCCATTGTTCAAATGTACATCTTAAGCTGCCAAAGAGTAAAGAAAACACAGTATAAATTCTTTGGGGCAGGGACCAGCATTTTTATTACATGTTTATACAGTGCCTAGTACAGAGGCCCATGATGCAGCTGGACCTTAAATTGTCAGCAAAACAGCTTTCCCTTGAGAATAAAGAGTGAATCCTGAGCAATGCTCTCTAGGCACATTAACAGTTAAATAAATAAGCTTCTTTGTTTCCAGCTCATAGCAGTGGAAAATTTACTCACATTATGTTTACTTCTTCATAAGAAACAAATTAACCAATCATAGGGCACTGTTGGGCCTACCAGCTACATCACCCTCCTGAAGTCAGAGCCCCACAGGAGGGCTTCCAAAACTGGTGACTGGACAAAAACATTAAGCAAATAAACTTTTTTTAACAGTAATAAATTTGCAAAGTTGTAACTAGTAAGTCAATGCAATTACATTTTTGCTGGTGGATGAAAAGATTTCTCCAGATTTGTGCATGAATTTGTTATAATCAAACAAAAGCATGCAATTAAAGTAGTTGTTGGAGAAGGTGAACACCAATCCACCTGATAATGCTGTAAATATGCTATTTTTGAAACAACTATATATAATTTAAGAATCCAAAAATACGTCAGAAAATTCAAACACGTTAAGATTCATAATCTCTAAAATATTCAAACAAGAACAGAATTCGCAAATTACAAAGATATTACTAAAAGGAAAAGTCTTTGGCGGTCTTAAGTATGATGTCACTGATGTACCAAAATAAGTGTGATTATGAAGAACCACTGGTGAGAGCAGAAGCCTGCAGAACTATAGGAAGTGACTGACAAGCATGACATGAAGGCCTTCTGCGAAGGACTCTGAGCTACGTACAGTCCAAAATCCAGTGGTACAGGCCCTGTCCTCACAGCAGATGGTAACAGGCTGCTCACAGAAAAAAAGTGCTATTCTCTTTCGCTGGGCAGAGCACTTTGATAGTTTCCTGAACTGTCACTCCATTACATCAGATGAAGCTGCTGACTCACTCCCACAGGATCCGCCCTGGAACCCTTCTTTAGAGAAGATTACTAAGGCTATCCATCAAGCAGCAATCAACAGGCAAGTCTGCAGGCCCTGATGGCATTTCACCTGAAGTGCACAAATGCGGACATGCCCACATGGTCAGAAAACTCACCAGCCTTTTTAAGGCTATCTGGGGACAGAGTACCATGCCCCAGGAGTGTAAGGATGCATGCACAGTCCAGCTATACAAAAGGAAGGGAAGTAGATCTAACTGTGACCACCACTGCAGAATCTCACTGCTATATATAGCAGGGAAGATCCTTGCATGGGCTGTGCTCAACGGGCTCATCTCTCACATAGTGTACTTGGTGTATCCAGAGTCGCAGTGCAGTTTTTGTGCTGGCCACGGCACAATGGACAAGTTGTTTGCAGCCCAACAAATACAAGAGAAGGCTCATGAACAGAACAAGGGCCTGTACATAGTATTTGTTGACCGACCAAGGCCTTTGATATGGTGAATCGTGGGAGAGCTCCTTCATAAATATGACTGCCCGAAGATGATTGTTGTCATCCACTCATTTCATGATGGCATGATGGCCAGGGTGATGGAGTGTGGTGATTCATCAGAAGCCTTTCCTGCCACCAACAGCACCAAACCAGATGCGTAAGGGCTCCAGTCTTCTTTGCCATTGTCTTTTTGGCCATGCTCTTGTTCGCAATCCATGACTTTGACAGAGGCGTTCACTTCTGGTTTAAATTGGAGGGAGATCTATTCAATCTACATTGACACAGGACTCACACTAAGGTAACTGAACAGCTAGTTAAAAAGCTCTCGTTTGCTGACAACTGTGCTCTCCTTGCATGCACACTCGAGGACATTCAGTTTATTGTGCACCTCTGCCTATGCCTCAAAATGCTTCAGCTTCACAATTAGCCTGAAAAAGACAGAGGTCATGTACCAGCTAGCACCAGACCACCAGCATCACAAGTACCATGATCCCATCGTCACAACTAACAACACTCCCCCCAACTTGGTCAGGCAGTTCTGCTCCCTGGATAGCATACTTTCCAGCAACCATGATGGATGATGAGATCATTCAGTGCCTGGCAAAGGCCAGCTTGGCATTTGAGAGGCTCACCCACAAGCACTAGGGGGAGTGCGAAGTCTATCTCAGAACCAAGATAAAAATCTACCATGCTGTTCTACTCACCTCGCTCCTCTATGGCTGTGAAACATGGATGCTTTATCAACATCACAGCTTTCAGTCCCACTGCCAAAGATCCATCTGCAATAGCAAGTGGCAGGACAGTACAATACTGAAAGTCCTTGAGAGATGCCAAATCCATTGCACTAAAAGCCTGGTCATCAGGACTCATCTTTGTATACATCGTCCACATGGAGGTTTCCCATACACCGAAAGTAGGGCTCTAAAGTCAACTGAGCATGGGAACCTCCTCTACATGTCGACCGAGCCTTTGATATAAAGGCACCTTGAAGGCCATCCTGAAAGCATGCAAGATAGACATTACAGCCTGAAAGCTTGTTGCACTGGACAGACCCAGATAAAGTGATTTGTGCCATGAGGGCATGTCCACTTTTGAGGAGTGGCATGAGCGGTCTCTGAAGGAGAAGAGAGCTCACCATAAGGACATAACCTCAAACCCTCTCCCAAACAACGAGTACACTTGCAAGACAGGCAACTGCATTTGCAAATCCAGGATTGGATTTGCTTTCCAGGGAAGAAGCCATAAAAACAAATAAACCCAGAACTCAAGTCAAAACGACCTAAACACTCATCCATCAAAGCGACAGGAGAATCCAACAAACACTGCCAACAACTAATATACCAAAATAAGTGTGATTCAAATACAGAACACCACAATACCTCTGTGCAACAACTGGGCTTCGAGGAAAATAAACAAATACTTCAAATGATATGAAAGACAAACTCTGTAGCTGGTTTATGAACAACCTTAATCAAGAAAAAATAGCGTAACAGGAAAAAAAAAAGAGGTCAAAAGGTGAAGATGATGACCTGATCGCACAGCTAAGACTTGTGCTTGGAGGGACTGGGTTCATTCCAGGAGCAACCTCGCCATCAGCCGCAAGATTCCCCCTCAGACCAGGATACACCGACTCAAAGCAGTTCCTGACCCTGCCATAATAGATGCAAAACCTGCAAATATATCTCTATAGCTACAAGGATCAATATCCCCACAACACACCTTTCAAAATCCATGGTTTCAACACATGCCTATCATAACATGTGGTGTACATCCTCCAGCGCAAATGCTTCAATAACAACTATGTGGGTGAAACTAGACAACCATTATGCTTCCGAATGAACTCTCTCAGAAAAATAATAAAAGAGAAAAACGCCATGTCACCCGTGGGTGAACACTGTTCAGAAAGCAATCACTCCATATCTGATCTATCAGGCCACCATCCTCAAAGGAAATCTGCACAAGCCCTTCAAAAGACAAGCCTGGGAGCTTAAACTCAAAATTTTGCTAGATACTTAGCTCCGGTTTACACTACAGAATTACTTTGGTATAACTACGTCACTCAGAGGTGTGAATAATCCACACTCCTAAAGAATGTAATTATATCAACTTAAGCACTGGAATAGACAGAGTTATGCTGGTGGAAGAGCTTTTCCAGCCAACACAGCTACCACCTCTGGCAGAGGTGAATTAACTAAGCCAATGGGAGAAGCTCCCTCCCACTGACTTAGAGCATCTTCATTAAAGCACTACGGCTGCACCGATGCAGTAGTTCAAGTGTAGGCCTGCCCTAAAAATCATGGTGTCAACGACACTGGATTTATCACTCATCATAACAATCTGTAACCCACTAACCCTCCTTTGCCGTAGAACTGCAGTGGTGTTAGCTGTCCACTTCACCTGGAAAGATCTCTTGCGACATGAATTAACTCCTTATGCTTAACAACTTGTTTCACCTTGTATTTAGCTGTAACTCTGAGTACCTTTCCCAGCCCTGAAAAAAAGAGCTCTGTGTAATCTCAAAAGCTTGTCTCTTTCACCAACACAAGCTGGCCCAACAAAACATATTACCTCACCCACCTGGTCTCTCTAATATCCTGGGACCAACTTGGCTACAACTACACTGCATGAGTAAAAAGTCTAATAGAGTGGATGTAGAGGTTTGCAGTGGATTTATATTACTAATCCTGCATCTAGCAAATAAAGTACTCCAAATTATTTTAGGCAACCTCAAAATCTTTTCTGGCTTTGAACATCAAGTCTACAAATTGTTGCAAATAATTACACTCCTGATTTCTGCTGTCATGTTCAAGATTGACAATTTCAGCCTTGGGCTGTCTCAATACATCAGAGATGTTTGCTGTACAAGCTTGGTGAATAGCAACATTTCTCAGGTTTCCACACTGATCTTAGTAAACCAATACGACTGGAGTCCATATTAATGTAACCTTGTCCTTGTCCTTCTGGGTCTTCTTGTACACCAAGCATAGGAGATGGCTGCAGGAACAAGGAACCACAAGTAAACCACAGGAACAAGGCATCCATTTTACAAGTTTGCCTCCACCAATGTCTGAAGATGACTGTGGTCTTAAGGTTTGATCCACGTATGTACTTAGGTTCCCTAAACCGCAGATTTAGGTGCCTAAGTCTCAGTCTTGACTGAGATTCACAAAATTCTTACTGAACCCTGCAGGCACCTAAACTCACTCAGCACCTAAGTTTCTGTCTCTGAGCATGCATGCTGCTGCCTCCTGCTAGGAGCGTTGATGCCTATCTCCAGCCTAAGCCCCAGAGCAAATCACAAAGCAGGAGAAGATAGGTGAATAACAGCGTTCAGCTAACTAAGCCACATGCAGGGCCCAATCCAGTAGGCATGTTTAGAGGCTGCTTAGTGGATCAGGTGCCATTCACAATCCAGAGGAAGAGGAGCATACATTATAATATTTAGTCCAGTAGTCAGAGCACTCATCTGGGATGTGGAAGATCCAGGTTTGACTCCCACCCTCTCAACCAGAGGGGGAAGAAGGGAGATCACTGTGCAAATCCTATGTCTCAGGTGCACACTCTAACCACTGAGCTATTGGAACACGTGAACATGATTCTGTAGGCCAGTTGTTAGGGCACCTACCTGAGAGGTGTGAAACCCCAAGTCCAGTCCCTCTCCTCCAATCACTCTTTCATTATTCAACCACAGTACAACAGATTCAAGAGAAGAGATGGACAGAGCACCACATACAAATATCTCATAGCTTGGTGGTTAGAACACTCATCACAGAAGGGACTAACCCCTATTCAAATCCTTTCTCCCCCTGTGGCAGAGAGGGGGAAATTGAACCTGGGTCTCTCACATCCCAGGCAAATGTTCTAACCATAAGGCTCAAAGCTATACAGTCCAAACCTCCTACTCCAGCTGCTTTGTGTGAACATAAGAATGGCCACACTGGGTCACACCAATGGCCTATTTAGTCCAATATCCTGTCTTTTGACAGTGGCCAGTGCCAGATGCTTCAGAGGGAAGGAACAGAACAGGGAAATTATTAAATAATCCATCCCCTGTCATCCAGTCCCAGTTTTTGGCAGTCAGAGATTATGGGACACTCAGAGCATGGGGTTGCATCCCTGTGCATCTTGGCTAATGCCACTGATGGACCCATCCTCCATTAATTTATCTAATTCTTTTTTTAACCCAGTTATTCTTTTGGCCTTCATGACATCCTCTGCCAACAAGCTCCACAGGTTGAGTGTGCACTGTATGAACATTGTATCCTGCTGTCTGGAGTGCCACAACAGTCAGAGTACCAACCTCAGCACAGACTGTTAAGAAGCAAGGCACAAATCCCAAACTGGTTATGATTTCTATAGATTTCATCAACTAATCACCAAGTGTAAACTCCTCAGGCACTACACCAGCCTTAACAAGGAGTCATAGATAGTCTCCTTAGGCACGCCAATCTATCTTGCCACCCAGAGAAGCCTGCTTTTGTGATCGATGATCCCTTACACTAAAAATCACAAAAATATACAGGTTACTCTCAAAGGACCAGTCACTTATCCCAGGTCAACTGCACCTCAAATCCCACACCAAAAACACTTGTAGCCAATATTATAAGAAACTCTTTCAAGATTTATTAACTAAGGAAAAGAAATAGGACTGTTATTTAGGTTAAAGCAGGTAAACATACATCAACAAATGAGTTACAAGCTTACATTTCAAAAGGTGGTAGAAGCTGCTGTAATATGCAAGATCTTTATGCCCTTTAGGGCTAACCCAGGCTAAATACCTGGGGATCCTTTGCTTATGCTTAGAAATATTGTCCTCTGAAAGTCCAAATAGCATAGAAATATAATTTCTTCTTGTTAGGGATTTGTATTCTCTTCCTCCCACAGTTCAAGCTGATGGGATGAATTCATGCACACCTCTCCTCTTCATGGGTGGAGGATGAATGCAATTAAAGTCTTCGCCCTTTGATGTTCCACAATTGTTCATTTGGTTTCAATGGGTCTTCTTGATGGGGAGGGACCAAGCACCTTTCATAGGAACCCAGCATTTTACATTAATTAATGCCTCTTTCCTGTTTGGTGACTTACACAAATACAGAAGGTTACAATGCAAACACTTACTACCACCTTATAACAAGGGGTACCAATGTTATAAATGAGATTATTACATGCAACATCCTACAAGTGATTCATTAAGTCTAAACACCAAATAAACACAAACACCTATATTAACAATACCAACATACAGGTGAGCCAGACTGGTTTCCAGCTACGCATTTCTCAGTGTTCAGTTGAGACCTAGGACCTTGTGTGATGATGGCAGGCCAGGTGCCAGCACATGCCACGTACGTTGTACGTAGGTACGTTGTTTGTTTTAAACCTGCAGCCTATTAACTTCCTTGGGTGACCCCTGATTCTTGTTATATGAAGGGGTAATTAACACTTATTCACTTTCTTCATATTATTTTATAGACCTCTATCTAATCCCCCCTACCTTAGTCATCACTCTTCTAAAATGAGCAGTCCCCATCTTTTCAGTCCCTCCTCCGACTGAAGTGGTTCCATATCCCTAATCATTTCTGCTGCCCTCTCTATATTTTTTCCAATTCTAACATATCTGTTTGAGACAAGACAACTAGAACTGCATGCAGTATTCAAGGTGTGGCCAGTCAATGGATTTCTGTAGGGGTATTATGATATTTTCTGTCTTATCTCTCCCCTTCCTAACAGTTGCTAACATTGTTAGCTTTTTTGAGTGCCACAGCACATTGATTGGCTCCTGACTCTGTCACGAACATCTGATCTCAGCCTGATAGTTTAAGCTACAATACCATTTCCCACTCTCTGATACAATAGATAAAATGTCAACAGGAAATATATTGCTTAGTTTGGTTTTTGAGGATGTTCATTTTCCTTGGTCCTACTTGGGCTTCCCACCATCCCTATAACTGGCCTGTATGTCAGGTGTTTGATTTAACAAGTGTTTTACTGAAAGTGGGATCTTCTTGGAGTTCCATCAAACAAAAATGCTTAAAGTGTTAGGGATCAGATAGTCAACGTCTGGACTATCATCATCTGGTTAGTGTCAAAGCCTAGAGTAGCCTGAAATGTAACTTTGCCTAATAAACTACGATTCCCTATATATCAGTTGGAGATAGCAGCTTTAGCCCTTGCCTAGTTTTTTTTTCAAATGCAGGTGGTATCAAACAACTTACTATGTCTTTTTCTAAGCCACAGCATACTGAGGACACCTTTATTTTCACATAAAAGACCAAGTCAGCCAGCCTGAGGCTTCCCTTTGGCTCACACAGTTTTGCAGTATGTAGCACCGGCTCTTCACAATAATATAAAACATTGTGTTTAATAGGCAAGACTAGCACTCCCGAGCATTCTACCAGTGAGTCCAGGGGAATCGTTCGCAGGCCACACAGAATCTTCAGGTTCTAGAGAGGAAGGATGATCAAGTGGTTAGGGTGTGAATCTGAGACTTAGAAGATCCAGATTCAACTCCCTGTTCTGCCACAAACTTCCTGTGCGACCATGGGCAAATCACTTAAGTTCACGGCAAGCCAGGGTGTAAATCTACCCCACCCTAGCCTGCCACACAGTAAGTGTCCATGTGGATGCTGCTGTCGCACACTAAAAAGTTCCCGGATGCACTTTGACCTACCCGATTTTGAAACGGGAGTAAATCAAAGAACACTAGGGAGCTTTGTGTGTGCAGCAACAGGGTCCACATGGATACAGTGTGTGGCAGGCTAGTGCGTGGTAGATTTACACCCCCGCTTGCCGCAAACTAAGTTTATGAATAGACAGGCTCTTAAACTCTCTGCCTCAAGTCCCCATCCATAGAACAGGGATAATAGTACTTCCCCTATCTCAGGGTACATCTACACTACGGGATTATTCAGATTTTACATAAACCGGTTTTATAAAACAGATTGTATAAAGTCGAGTGCACGCGACCACACTATGCACATTAATTCCGCGGTGTGCGTCCATGGTCTGAGGCTAGTGTCAATTTCCGGAGTGTTGCACTGTGTGTAGCTATTCCATAGCTATCCCATAGTTCTCGCAGTCTCCCTCACCCCTTAGAATTCTGGGTTGAGAGCCCAGTGGCTAATGGGGCAAAAATCATTGTCGCGGGTGGTTCTGGGTAAATGTCGTCAGTCATTCCTTCCTCCGGGAAAGCAACGGCAGACAATCATTTCCCTGGATTGCCCTGGCAGACGCCATAGCACGGCAACCATGGAGCCCGTTCAGCCTTTTTTTTTTTTTTTTTTTACAGTCACCGTATGTGTACTGGATGCCGCGGACAGAGGCGATACTCCAGCGCTACACAGCAGCATTCATTTGCTTTTGCATGATAGCAGAGATGGTTATCAGTTGTTCTGTACTGTCTGCTGCCAGTGTAATTTGGCAATGAGATGATGGTTATCTATCCTTCTGTGCTGTCTGCTGCTATCATGGGTGCCCCTGGCTGAGATCGGCCGGGGGCGCAAAAGCAAAACTGGGAATGACTCCCCGAGTCAATCCCTCCTTTATGGTTTCTAAAAATAGAGTCAGTCCTGCCTAGAATATGGGGCAAATGTACTAGAGAAGCAGCGTATCAGAGAGCACAGCTGCTCCGTGTCAGATCCCGCAGAAATGATGAGCTACATGCCATTCACGGGGGGGTGCCCCTGCAACAACCCCACCCGTTGCTTCCCTTCTCCTCCAGCCTTCCTGGGCTACCGTGGCAGTGTCCCCCCATTTGTGTCATGAAGTAATAAAGAATGCAGGAATAAGAAACACTGAGTTTTTAGTGACATAAAATGAGGAGGCGGCAGCCTCCCGGTGCTATGACAGTCCAGGCAGTACAGAATCTTTTCTTTTCACATGAAAGGGAGGGGGCTGATTGAAGCTCAGCCCCCAGTTGCTATAATGAAGATGGTTACCAGCCGTTCTGTACCATCTACTGGGAATGACCAGGAGCCATTCCTATTTTCACCCAGGCACCCCTGGCCAGCCTCACCTAAAGCCAGCCAGGAGCACTCACGGATTGATAAGAAGGACGGTTACCAGTCCTACTGCACCGTCTGCCACCGGGGAGGGGAGAGGAGCGGATACTTCTCTTCACTGCTGCAGCATTGCGTCTACCAGCAGCATTCAGTAGACATAGGGTGACACTGAAAGAAGTCAAGAAACGATTTCTTTCCCTTTTCGTTCATGTGGGGAGGGGGAGTAAATTGATGAGCTATTCCCTGAACCACGCCGGACAATGTGTTTGAACCTACAGGTACTGGGAGCTCAGCCAAGAATGCAAATACTTTTCAGAGACTGCTGGGGACTGTGGGATAGCTGGAGTCCTCAGTACCCCCTCCCTCCCTCCATGAGCGAGTCTCTGGCTTCCTGTTATGCTTGTCACGCAGCACTGTGTAGCCTATAGATTTTTTTTTCAAACACTTTGGCATTTCGTCTTCTGTAACGGAGCTCTGATAGAACAGATTTGTCTCCCCATACAGCGATCAGATCCAGTATCTCCCGTACGGTCCATGCTGGTGCTCTTTTTGGATTTGGGACTGCATTGGCACCCGTGCTGATCAGAGCTCCAAGCTAGGCAAACTGGAAATGAAAATCAAAATTTCGCAGGGCTTTTCCTGTTTACCTGGCCACTGCATCCGAGTTGAAATTGCTGTCCAGAGCGGTCACAGTGGTGCACTGTGGGATACCGCCCGGAGGCCAATACCGTCGATTTGCGGCCACACTAACCCTAATCCGATATGGTAATACCGATTTTAGCGCTACTCCTCTCGTCGGGGAGGAGTACAGAAACCGATTTAAAGAGCCCTTTATATCGATATAAAGGGCCTCGTAGTGTGGACGGGTACAGCGTTAAATCGGTTTAATGCTGCTAAAATCGGTTTAAACGCGTAGTGTAGACCAGGCCTCATACAGTGTTGTAAGAACAAGTACCTAGAAGATCTTGAGGTGCTTGCATACAACAGCAATGAGTGCCATAGAAGTATAATAGATCGATTTGTTTTACAGTTGCCTATTCTGTCATCCTGATATTAACTAATCAGTGTTTCACAACCAAAGTAGCATCCAAACTTACTAGTTTAGGGCTGCTTGGGGGAGCCAGTTCAGGGAGCATTAAAGTGGAGGACACAAGGCTGCACTGACCTCCAACTGAAAAACTAATATCTTCTGATGCCTCAAAATTGCAATCTTCTCATACTGTTCTAAAATAAGGCAAAGAACCTTAAATTAGGCAAGAAATTGGATTAAATTTCAAGATGAAAAGAATGATTTCTTCAGAAGTATGAAAGTTAACACTCTCAGAGAGAACAGTTTAGACTTGAGAGAGGCAATGAATTGCTGGGACAGTATGACTGTTCTACTTCTCAATTCCAGAAAAGTTGTTATTGTCAAAATCTCCTTTAGCAAACTGTCCTTCTGCCTGCATGCGTGAACTGGGACAGCTATAGCAAAGCCTGTGCTACAATGGTGCATGAAAATATCTGTTAAAATGGAAAGATAATTAGTAGGTCTATAGTTTTGAAATCCTGTTGTAGAGAGCAATTAAATATTTTCCCATATACTAAGTACAGCACTTAGCTATATAAGTTATTTACTTGATTTTTCACACCTCTCATATAAGAAGATTCTGATTCTCACCCAACAGTCATGCAAAATTATTTAAATGTTGAGTAATCACAACCTGCTCAGATCTGTACATAACATGGAAGACAGTCCATCCTCCAATGATCTCACTGTCTTAGACACCAAGGGCTTGAGTCTCCACCACCTTGCACCTAGTGTAGCAAGTAACATCTGTGCACAGTGACTTACACAAATGGTAACATTTTATATCAAGTTATCATAGGTTGACATTACTATACAAGGTGCAGCAGGGTCTAGGACAATGAGGACCAGACAATATAGTCCAAAATATAATCTCATACATTCAACAATAATATACACTCTTGTACACAGGGAGAGAAGGGGAGGGAGGGCAGGAATCTTCATGCAATTGGTGGATTTTTATTGTATGTTCAAGTCTTAGCGGCTTATTCTTAAAATGTCTCACTAGAAGAGTGTGATTTCAAGAGGGATTTAAAGGAGGAGAAGGGAAGTCACTTGGAACTCCTTTCTTCTTCAGCAAAAATAAGAGGGGAGGACAGAAATATAACCAAGCTGCAGACCCCTTTCATGCACATATCTTCTTAATACTGTCCCAATATTATGTTTGAACATAACCAACCACTTAAGGGAAGAATGTAAACAACTACAGGATGATGCAACGCTGTCAGGCGATTTAGATGCAATGTTAACATTCTTTGTTAACTCATAGATACAGGGTAAAATTTTCAAAAGCACCTGTTGGGACTTAGGTTCTTAAATCACTGAGGTGCTTTTGAGACTTTTAGCCTTAATCTAGTGAGAAAAATCCTCAGATTCTAAACATTTTTTTAAAGTGCCAGTTAATCACTACAAAATTTTGAAATGACCAGTGTTCACATAGGACCCACCTAAAGGCAATTAACAGAAGCCTTTGCAGCACTGGCGTTATTATCATTGATAATACTAGTGCAAACACAAAAGTAAACAAACATGCTAATTTAATTTCCTTTAGCCATGGGGAGAAAGGGAGGGAAAGAGTATGTGCCAACTGGAGAAGGCCGCCTGGATATTACTCTTTTTAGACATCTTGTTAAAGCAAAACTAGATAGAGCTGTTCAGACATATTCTGAGTCTGGCCAAGATATACTTGGCACAGGACCTGGAGTGGAGACAGAAGTGACATTATGCCACCTTTCTGTTCCTGATCCTGGGGAGGGGGTCACTTAAAGTTGCCTTAAATTACAGCAGCTGGTGACAGCATCTTAAAGGTGGGTGGTTTCAATGGCACAGGATCACCAGCATAACATTTTCCAGCGACATTCTCTGTAGCAGGCATGGGGTCAGGGAGAGAATGTAAGAAGCAGATGGCACAGAGCCAGTTCTCCCGGCTTTATGCCACCCGGGGTTTCCCCTATGCAAGAGGAATCACCACCTGGCTTTGAGCCAGCTTTCCATCCTTCTTTTCCCTTCCAGAGCGATGCTAAGAGGAAGGCACTTGGCCAAGTACTTGGTCCATGGCTTTTAATCTTTACATCAATATTGTACTAGAAACAATAGATGTGAAAAATGTAAAGTTGTTAACAGTATTTTTTTAAGGCTATGATATTCTAGCTACAAGTAAATACTGTCACTTAGGTATCAGGGGCTAGCTGTGTTAGTCTGGATCTGTAAAAAGCAACAAAGAGTCCTGTGGCACCTTACAGACTCACAGATGTATTGGAGCATGAGCTTTCGTGGGTTGCGTCTGATGAAGTGGGTATTCACCCAGGAAAGCTTATGCTCCAATACGTCTGTCAGTCTATAAGGTGTCACAGGACTCTTTGTTGCTTTTTACTGTCACTTAGGTTTTGCATTACCACCAAGATCTTGGACAGGTGGATTTTTTAAATCCAGAAACACTTTCTAATTGAAGCAAATTATATCCAGTCTCACTATCCTGCTTTCATGAACATCTACACCAGGAGTCTAAAACATGCAGCCTGCTGAGTTATTTGCTGCGGCCTGCCAAGTTCCCTGTCCCCCCAGAGTTATTTCCTGTGGCTGCCAAGCTCCCTCCGCCCCCACCCAGCACGCCACATCCCCGCTCCTCTGCCTACCTCCAGGTGCTTCCTGCTGCCAAACAGATGTTTGGCGGCACAGTGCTTTCCAGGAGGGAATCGGAGAGTGGGGAGCCACGCTCTGGGAAAAGGTAGAGAAGAGGCAGGGTAGGGATGGGATTTGGGGAAGGGGTGGGAAGAGGTGGGGCCTCATGGAAGGGGTGGAGTGGGGGTGGGACTGGGGGTAGAGGGGGCTTTTGTATCTTTATATGAAAAGGTGTCAGTGGTATGATCCTCGAGCCAATGTACTAGTCCTCATGTGGCCCTTGTGGAGATTTGAGTTTGAGATCCCTGATCTACACTGTGCTTAAAAAATCTACTCAACTAGACAGACTTAAAAGGTTCTTCTAAACTATTCATATATGGACATGTACCTATTTCCTAGAACTGGAAGGGACCCTGAAAGGTCATTGAGTCCAGCCCCCTGCCTTCACTAGCAGGACCAACTACTGAATCCCTACATGGCCCCCTCAAGGACTGAACTCACAACCCTGGGTTTAGTAGGCCAATGCTCAAACCACTGAGCTATCCCTCCCCCCCGGAGTCAGATTTTTAAAGGCTCCCCTTCCAGGCTTTGTAACCTGGTGCATGGGGACACAGCACCACTCAGGCTTGGCCCAGCCATCCCTCTGTCATGCCGGATGGCAGCTGGGCCAAATTTGAATGAGGTATTCAGGTGCGTAAAAATGCAGATAGGTGCTTTTGACAATCCCAGTAAACACCTATTTGAAACCTCCATCTTGCAGTGTCCAGTTATGCCCACTGGACGCTGCAAGCTTATATGAGTTAATTTAACAAAGAAATCGATATGTACCAGGCTTGTTATCCCAAGGGGATTCTCTGACACACTTCAAACAGAACACACTGCTTCAGGTAGAACAAATAGGTTTATTAACTATAAAGACAGATTTTAAGTGATTAGAAGTCAAAGCACAACAAGTCTGATTTGGTCAAATGAAATAAAAGCAAAATGCATTCAAAGCTGATCTTAATACTTTCAACAAACTTAGATGCTTGTCACCACAGGCTGGCTGGCTGCCCTTCAGCCAGGCTCTCCCCTTTGATCAGCACTTCAGTCGCTTGGTGTGGTGTCTGTAGATGGAGGTGGGAGAGAGAGAGGAAGAGCCTGGCAAACATCTCTCCCTTTTATCATGTTCTTTCTTCCCTCTTGGCTTTGCCCCCCCTCAGAGTCAGGTGAGCATTTCCTCATCACAGTCCCAAACGGACCAAAGGAAGGGGGTGACTCACTCGAGAGTCCAAAAGCATCCTTTGTTCCTGTGAGGCTGGGATGGGTTTGTCCCATACTTGCCTTGATGAGGTGTGAACTGCCCCTCTGCTCTTAGAGTTTTTGCCTGAGCTTATTTTAAGCCATGAAGATACATTTTCAGACTCAATTATATATATGAAAGTACAACCTATAACTGTAACATTACTGTAACAACAACAATCACTATAACATCACTATAACAACCATGCTCAGTGCCTCATGAGCCTTCCGAAGACACCCAACATGACAAACTTTGCATTGGATACCACACAATCATTTTACAAGGATGAATATGCGGGTGTTGGGTGTTCCCCCGAGGTACAGAGCATCACAGTGGGTCACAAAAAGACAAAAATGCAGTTGGTGGATTGCCTTAGTAAGAAGTTTGGGAACTTCTGGCATAGACAGCAACAATAGAAACTTCTCAACAGTGCTCCACCAATGTGACTCTGTGCTCTCAAGGGACCTTTTTTGTTCAGACTCTGATCTCTCTTTTAAAAATTGCCAAAACCACCTGCTAATTAATGTCAATTGTAGTGGTGTTTTCTGCAATGCACACACTTATCCAGTAGGTAACAGACTATCAATTCATTTCACACAGCTTGAGGTATTACTAAAGGCCAAACTTTTTTTAAAAATTACTAGCTATTTGGGGTGCCTCAACCAGACATACCTTAAAGAATCCTGATTTTCAGCACCTCCTGAAAATCATGCCCCTTTAAAGTGTCTCATGCTGTGACTCAAAAACAGAGGGCACCTAAAATCCCTAGTATTTTTTTTTAATTTAGGCTGTGATTATAATTTGTTACAGAAACATGCATATATGTGGCCCTTTAAGCATGTATGTCCTCAAAGTGTTGGTTTCTATTTTTGTTTGTTTGTTTAAAAGTGGTGTATCATTTTGAAAATAGGGCCAAGTCAAAGTGCCACTTCACTTGAAAAGCTCAGAATATCAGCAACAGATCAGCAGCTGTTATAGATATTATTCACAATACCAGCCTACACATCACAAAAGTGGGGTGTTAAAGAAGCTAAATAATTAGGAAGTTTAACAATCTGTATACATACTTCACACTCAACAGCAAATATATAACTGCCAAAATGAAATGATAAAACAAAATGAAGTGGCAGAAGTATCATCCTCTGAGACATTTAAAGCGACTTAGGCCAAAATGTAGTTGTGTTTAAAACTTTGTTTTGGACCTAATAATAGAAGTGATTTAATGATTTTTTCCCCCCAATTTTTCAAAATGAGGTCTTTTTAAGTATGCATTTCGATGTTCTCTTGTTGCATGTGCAACAAACACTGTGGCGCTGTGCTAGGTTACCAAATGCAGGAACATTACTTAGTGCAGTAGCCATCAGACTTTTGTGTAGACTAACTCAGAGTAGGGTGACCAGATGTCCCAATTTTACAGGGACAGTCCCGATTTTGGGGTCTTTTTCTTATATAGGCTCCTATTACCCCCCACCCCCACCCCCGTCCCGATTTTTCACACTTGCTGTCTGGTCACCCTAACTCAGAGATCCCTTCTTAGGCCCTGGCTCGGAAACTTGCTTGGTGTCTATGCAGTATCCAGCTAACTTCTGTGAGGCTCTACACTACCAAAGGAGTCCACTCACACAGAACAAGCTGCCAAGGCCAAAGACACCACCCACCTGAACTCTCAGTCCCAATTCTGCACTTTCCACCGAATAACCAGTTCTTGGTTACATCAAGACATGACATTGGGACAGTATTAAGGCAACATGAACATTAAGTGGTTTTACAACAGCAGCTTGGTTATGACCCATTTAGTCTCTAGGTTGCTTATTTCCTTTCCCTGGACTTCCTATTTATTAGGGCCAGCACTAAGGTGAGGGGGTGGAGTAGTGTAGGAGGAGGGAAGTCAGATGGATAAGAGGAGCTACAGGACTACAAGAGTGCGTGAGACAAATAAAGGCTGAAGGTGGGGAGGCTAACAGGGTACACGGGGAAGGACGGACAGAGAGGGAGTTGGGTGGGGGGGGTCAAACAGAACAGCAAAAACGTGCAATTGATGGTGACAGAGGAACAGGCAGAAAGGGGGCCTGGGGAAGGAAGGACAGACAACAGGGGCATAGGAAGATGGGGCAGGCAGAGAGGGGGGCTGGGGAAGGACAGACAGACAGACAGCGGTGACACAGGAAGACAGGCAGGCGGAGAGGGGGCTGGGGACGAACAGATGGACAGCGAAGGCACAGGAAGATAGGGCAGGCGGAGAGGGGGCTGGGGAAGGATGGACGGACGGGCAGCGGGGGCACAGGAAGACAGGCAGACGGAGAGGGGGCTGGGGAAGGACAGATGGAAAGATAGCGGGGGCACAGGAAGACGGGCAGGCGGAGAAGGGGCTGGGGAAGGACGGACGGACGGACAGCGGGGGCACAGGAAGATGGGGCAGGTAGAGAAGGGCCTGGGGAAGGACGGACAGACAGCGGGGGCCCAGGAAGACGGGCAGGCGGAGAGAGGGCTGGGGAAGGACGGACTGACAGAGGGGGCCAAGGAAAACGGGGCTGGAGAAGGACGGAAAGACGGATTGACAGCGGGGGCCCAGGAAGACGGGGCTGGGAAAAGAAGGACAGACAGCGGGGGCCCAGGAAGACGGCGCTGGGGAAGGACGGACAGACGGACTGACAGCGGGGGCCGAGTAAGACGGGGCTGGGGAAGGACGGACAGCGGGGGCTCAGGAAGACGGGGCGGAGAAGGACGGAAAGATGGATTGACAGCGGGGGCCCAGGAAGACGGGGCTGGGAAAAGAAGGACAGACAGCGGGGGCCCAGGAAGACGGCGCTGGGGAAGGACGGACAGACGGACTGACAGCGGGGGCCCAGAAAGACGGGGCTGGGGAAGGACGGACAGCGGGGGCCCAGGCAGACGGGGCTGGGGACGGGGGGAAGGACGGAAGGAAAGTGGGGGCCCAGGAAGACGGGCTGGGGATGGACGGACAGCGGGGGCCCAGGAAGACGGGGCTGGGGACGGGGGGAAGGACGGAAGGAAAGTGGGGGCCCAGGAAGACGGGCTGGGGATGGACGGACGGCGGGGGCCCAGGAAGACGGGGCTGGGGACGGGGGGAAGGACGGACGGAAAGTGGGGGCCCAGGAAGACGGGCTGGGGATGGACGGACGGCGGGGGCCCAGGAAGACGGGGCTGGACGGACGGACGGACGGCGGGGGCCCAGGAAGACGGGGCTGGGGACGGACGGACGGACGGACGGCGGGGGCCCAGGAAGACGGGGCTGGGGACGGACGGACGGACGGACGCCGGGGGCCCAGGAAGACGGGGCTGGGGACGGACGGACGGACGGACGCCGGGGGCCCAGGAAGACGGGGCTGGGGACGGACGGACGGACGGACGGACGCCGGGGGCCCAGGAAGGCGGGGCTGGGGACGGACGGACGGACGGACGCCGGGGGCCCAGGAAGGCGGGGCTGGGGACGGACGGACGGACGCCGGGGGCCCAGGAAGGCGGGGCTGGGGACGGACGGACGGACGGACGCCAGGGGCCCAGGAAGGCGGGGCTGGGGACGGACGGACGGACGGACGCCGGGGGCCCAGGAAGGCGGGGCTGGGGACGGACGGACGGACGGACGGACGCCGGGGGCCCAGGAAGGCGGGGCTGGGGACGGACGGACGGACGGACGGACGCCGGGGGCCCAGGAAGGCGGGGCTGGGGACGGACGGACGGACGGACGGACGCCGGGGGCCCAGGAAGGCGGGGCTGGGGACGGACGGACGGACGCCGGGGGCCCAGGAAGGCGGGGCTGGGGACGGACGGACGGACGCCGGGGGCCCAGGAAGGCGGGGCTGGGGACGGACGGACGGACGGACGGACGGCGGGGGCCCAGGAAGGCGGGGCTGGGGACGGACGGACGGACGGACGGCGGGGGCCCAGGAAGGCGGGGCTGGGGACGGACGGACGGACGGACGGACGGCGGGGGCCCAGGAAGGCGGGGCTGGGGACGGACGGACGGACGGACGGACGGCGGGGGCCCAGGAAGGCGGGGCTGGGGACGGACGGACGGACGGACGGACGGCGGGGCCCCGGACGGCGGGGCTGGGGACGGACGGACGGACGGACGGACGGCGGGGGCCCAGGAAGGCGGGGCTGGGGACGGACGGACGGACGGACGGCGGGGGCCCAGGAAGGCGGGGCTGGGGACGGACGGACGGACGGACGGACGGCGGGGGCCCAGGAAGGCGGGGCTGGGGACGGACGGACGGACGGACGGACGGACGGCGGGGGCCCAGGAAGGCGGGGCTGGGGACGGACGGACGGACGGACGGACGGCGGGGGCCCAGGAAGGCGGGGCTGGGGACGGACGGACGGACGGACGGACGGACGGCGGGGGCCCAGGAAGGCGGGGCTGGGGACGGACGGACGGACGGACGGACGGCGGGGGCCCAGGAAGGCGGGGCTGGGGACGGACGGACGGACGGACGGACGGCGGGGGCCCAGGAAGGCGGGGCTGGGGACGGACGGACGGACGGACGGACGGCGGGGGCCCAGGAAGGCGGGGCTGGGGACGGACGGACGGACGGACGGACGGCGGGGGCCCAGGAAGGCGGGGCTGGGGACGGACGGACGGACGGACGGACGGCGGGGGCCCAGGAAGGCGGGGCTGGGGACGGACGGACGGACGGACGGACGGCGGGGGCCCAGGAAGGCGGGGCTGGGGACGGACCGGACGGACGGCGGGGGCCCAGGAAGGCGGGCTGGGACGGACGGACGGACGGACGGACGGCGGGGGCCCAGGAAGGCGGGGCTGGGGACGGACGGACGGACGGACGGACGGCGGGGGCCCAGGAAGGCGGGGCTGGGGACGGACGGACGGACGGCGGGGGCCCAGGAAGGCGGGGCTGGGGACGGACGGACGGACGGCGGGGGCCCAGGAAGGCGGGGCTGGGGACGGACGGACGGACGGCGGGGGCCCAGGAGGGCGGGGCTGGGGACGGACGGACGGACGGCGGGGGCCCAGGAAGGCGGGGCTGGGGACGGACGGACGGACGGACGGACGGCGGGGGCCCAGGAAGGCGGGGCTGGGGACGGACGGACGGACGGACGGACGGCGGGGGCCCAGGAAGGCGGGCTGGGGACGGACGGACGGACGGACGGACGGCGGGGGCCCAGGAAGGCGGGGCTGGGGACGGACGGACGGACGGCGGGGGCCCAGGAAGGCGGGGCTGGGGACGGACGGACGGACGGACGGACGGCGGGGGCCCAGGAAGGCGGGGCTGGGGACGGACGGACGGACGGCGGGGGCCCAGGAAGGCGGGGCTGGGGACGGACGGACGGACGGACGACGGCGGGGGCCCAGGAAGGCGGGGCGGGGGACGGACGGACGGACGGACGGACGGCGGGGGCCCAGGAAGGCGGGGCTGGGGACGGACGGACGGACGGCGGGGGCCCAGGAAGGCGGGGCTGGGGACGGACGGACGGACGGACGGACGGACGGCGGGGGCCCAGGAAGGCGGGGCTGGGGACGGACGGACGGACGGACGGCGGGGGCCCAGGAAGGCGGGGCTGGGGACGGACGGACGGACGGACGGACGGCGGGGGCCCGGGAAGGCGGGGCTGGGGACGGACGGACGGACGGACGGACGGCGGGGGCCCAGGAAGGCGGGGCTGGGGACGGACGGACGGACGGAGGAACGGCGGGGGCCCAGGAAGGCGGGGCTGGGGACGGACGGACGGACGGACGGACGCCGGGGGCCCAGGAAGGCGGGGCTGGGGACGGACGGACGGACGGACGGACGCCGGGGGCCCAGGAAGGCGGGGCCTGGGGAAGGACGGACGGACGGACGCCTGGGGCCCAGTAAGGCGGGGCTGGGGGACGGACGGACGGACGCCGGGGGCCCAGGAAGGCGGGGCTGGGGACGGACGGACGGACGCCGGGTGCCCAGGAAGGCGGGGCTGGGGACGGACGGACGGACCCGGGGGCCCAGGAAGGCGGGGCTGTGGGAAGACGGACGGACGGACGCCGGGGGCCCAGGAAGGCGGGGGCTGGGGACGGACGGACGGACGGACGCCGGGGCCCAGGAGGGCGGGGCGGGGGACGGACGGACGGACGGACGCCGGGGCCCAGGAGGGCGGGGCGGGGGACGGACGGACGGACGGACGCCGGGGCCCAGGAGGGCGGGGGCGGGGGACGGACGGACGGACGGACGCCGGGGGCCCAGGAGGGCGGGGCGGGGGACGGACGGACGGACGGACGCCGGGGGCCCAGGAGGGCGGGGCGGGGGACGGACGGACGGACGGACGCCGGGGGCCCAGGAGGGCGGGGCGGGGGAAGGACGGACGGACGGACGGCGGGGGCCCAGGAGGGCGGGGCGGGGGAAGGACGGACGGACGGACGGCGGGGGCCCAGGAGGGCGGGGCGGGGGAAGGACGGACGGACGGACGGCGGGGGCCCAGGAGGGCGGGGCGGGGGAAGGACGGACGGACGGACGGCGGGGGCCCAGGAGAGCGGGGCGGGGGAAGGACGGACGGACAGACGGCGGGGGCCCAGGAGGGCGGGGGCTGGGGCCGGACGGCCGGGGCCCAGGAGGGCGGGGGCTGGGGCCGGGGCCCAGGAGGGCGGGGGCTGGGGCCGGACGGCCGGACGGCCGGGGCCCAGGAGGGCGGGGGCTGGGGCCGGGGCCCAGGAGGGCGGGGGCTGGGGCCGTGGCCCAGGAGGGCGGGGGCTGGGGCCGGACGGCCGGGGCCCAGGAGGGCGGGGGCTGGGGCCGGACGGCCGGACGGCCGGGGCCCAGGAGGGCGGGGGCTGGGGCCGGACGGCAGGAGGGCGGGGCTGGGGCCGGACGGCCGGGGCCCAGGAGGGCGGGGGCTGGGGCCGGACGGCCGGGGCCCAGGAGGGCGGGGGCTGGGGAGGGACGGACGGCCGGAGCCCAGGAGGGCGGGGGCTGGGGAGGGACGGACGGCCGGACGGCCGGGGCCCAGGAGGGCGGGGGCTGGGGAGGGACGGACGGCCAGGGCCCAGGAGGGCGGGGGCTGGGGAGGGACAGACGGACGGCGGGGGCCCAGGAAGACGGGGCTGGGGACGGACAGACGGACGGCGGGGGCCCAGGAAGACGGGGCTGGGGAAGGACGGACGGCGGGGGCCCAGGAAGGCGGGGCTGGGGAAGGACGGACGGACGGCGGGGGCCCAGGAAGGCGGGGGCCCAGGAAGGCGGGGCTGGGGAAGGACGGACGGACGGACGGCGGGGGCCCAGGAAGGCGGGGCGGGGGAAGGCCGGACGGACGGACGGCGGGGGCCCAGGAAGGCGGGGCTGGGGAAGGCCGGACGGACGGCGGGGGCCCAGGAAGGCGGGGCGGGGGAAGGCCGGACGGACGGACGGACGGCGGGGGCCCAGGAAGACGGGGCGGGGGAAGGCCGGACGGACGGACGGACGGCGGGGGCCCAGGAAGGCGGGGCGGGGGAAGGACGGACGGACGGCGGGGCCCAGGAAGGCGGGGCGGGGGAAGGACGGACGGACGGACGGACGGCGGGGGCCCAGGAAGGCGGGGCGGGGGAAGGACGGACGGACGGACGGACGGCGGGGGCCCAGGAAGGCGGGGCGGGGGAAGGACGGACGGACGGACGGACGGCGGGGGCCCAGGAAGGCGGGGCGGGGGAAGGACGGACGGACGGCGGGGGCCCAGGAGGGCGGGGCTGGGGACGGACGGACGGACGGCGGGGGCCCAGGAGGGCGGGGCTGGGGACGGACGGACGGACGGCGGGGGCCCAGGAGGGCGGGGCTGGGGACGGACGGACGGACGGCGGGGGCCCAGGAGGGCGGGGCTGGGGAAGGACGGACGGACGGCGGGGGCCCAGGAGGGCGGGGCTGGGGACGGACGGACGGACGGCGGGGGCCCAGGAGGGCGGGGCTGGGGACGGACGGACGGACGGCGGGGGCCCAGGAGGGCGGGGCTGGGGACGGACGGACGGACGGCGGGGGCCCAGGAGGGCGGGGCTGGGGACGGACGGACGGACGGCGGGGGCCCAGGAAAGCGGGGCTGGGGACGGACGGACGGACGGACGGCGGGGGCCCAGGAAGGCGGGGCTGGGGAAGGACGGACGGACGGCGGGGGCCCAGGAGGGCGGGGCTGGGGACGGACGGACGGACGGCGGGGGCCCAGGAAGGCGGGGCGGGGGAAGGACGGACGGACGGCGGGGGCCCAGGAAGGCGGGGCGGGGGAAGGACGGACGGGGCCGAAGGCGGGGACGGACGGCCGGACGGCCGGGGCCCAGGAGGGCGGGGGCGGGGGACGGACGGACGGCGGGGGCCCAGGAGGGCGGGGCTGGACACGGACGGACGGACGGACGGCGGGGGCCCAGGAGGGCGGGGCGGGGGAAGGACGGACGGGGCCGAAGGCGGGGACGGACGGCCGGACGGCCGGGGCCCAGGAGGGCGGGGGCGGGGGACGGACGGACGGACGGCGGGGGCCCAGGAGGGCGGGGGCGGGGGACGGACGGACGGACGGGGCCCAGGAAGGCGGGGCGGGGTGGGGGACGGACGGACGGACAGCGGGGCCCAGGAAGGCGGGGCGGGGCGGGGGACGGACGGACGGACGGCGGGGCCCAGGAAGGCGGGGCGGGGCGGGGGACGGACGGACGGACGGCGGGGCCCAGGAAGGCGGGGCCGGGGACGGACGGACGGACGGCGGGGCCCAGGAAGACGGGGCTGGGGACGGACGGACGGGGCCCAGGAAGAGGGGGCTGGGGACGGACGGACGGACGGACGGGGTCCAGGAAGGCGGGGCGGGGCGGGGGACGGACGGACGGACGGCGGGGCCCAGGAAGGCGGGGCGGGGGACGGACGGACGGACGGCGGGGCCCAGGAGGGCGGGGCGGGGCGGGGCGGGGGACGGACGGATGGACGGACGGCGGGGCCCAGGAAGGCGGGGCGGGGGACGGACGGATGGACGGCGGGGCCCAGGAGGGCGGGCGCGCTGAGGAGACGGGCCGCGCAGGGCCGGACAGACCCGAGGGGGACGCACGGGGCAGACAGGGAAGCTCACAGGGACCCACGGACAAGGGGACTACGGGGCAGGGACGAGCCCCAGCGCCTGGCGGGCGGGCTCGGCTCCCGCCGGGCCGGGGCGGCGCTAAGCGAAGGGCGGGGCCCGGAGGAGTCGGCGCCGACCCCGGCTCCTCACCTGTCCCGGAGCCGCAGCTGGAGGCTACCCAGGATCGCGCAGGAGCCGCCGGGCTGAGGGCGCCGGGACCCCCCCGCGGCGCCGAGCCCGGGCGCCCCGCACATGCCGCCCTGTTTACACCGGTGTCCTAAGCGACGGCTCCCAGCATGCATCGCGGCCCAGCGGACCCCGGAAGAGCTGGGCGGGCAGAGGAGCCTCGCTCTCAGTCCCGACCGCGGCCCAGGCCCCGCCCCCGGTGTCGTTCTCCCTCCATCCCCTAGTGGACCGCACGGCGGGCAGGGCAGCCCAGGCCCCGCCCCTCGCGTGTCTATAAGCCCCGCCCCCACGTCCCTTGCTGGGGGGGGGGCAGTTCCCCCCCCCCCCAGGCCACTGTCAGACATTAGTCACCTGGCTCCTGCCCTCTGTGGCCTCTGGCTGCTAGCAGCTGCCCCCAGGGCTGGAAGAAAGGAAGGTTGTGCCCCCGGCCACCCAGCATTGTTGCCCCTCACTGTGTCCTTATGGCTCTTCCATGTACAGCTGCCCCAAGGGCCTGTTTCGGGGCATTAATCTGTGCCTTAGAATTAGGTCCCAGAATCTCAGTTTCCCTCTAAAAAAAATTATGATTTTAAACCTCTTGGTGGTGGCGGAGTAGGGTGACCAGATCTCCTGATTTTATAGAGACGGTCCCTGATATTTGGGGATTTTTCTTATATAGACTCCTATTACTCTCTGTCCTGATTTTTCATACTTGCTGTCTGATCACCCTATTGGGGAGTTAAGCTTGAAAACATGAGCGGAGTGTTGCTGAGGTAGTAACATTTGCCTCAGTCTGCAGACAGCTTGGTAGCAGACCTAGGCGGTCGCCTAGGGCACCAGGATTTGGAGGGGCAGCATTTTGCCATCCTCGGCGGCAATTCTGCGGCGCGTCCTTCACTCGCTCCGGGATCTGCCGCTGAAGTGCCCCAAAGACCGGGAGTGCGGAAGGACTCCCCCCCCCCCGCTGCAGAATTGCCGCCAACGACTGGGGGCACGGAAGGACCCCCGCCTAGGGCGCCAAAAACCCTGGTGCTGCTTCTGTAGCAGAGCTCCCTGGAGGTGGCTTGCCTCAGTAACCCCTCTCCGTGCCCTGTGGACTATGGTTCTTTGCTCACAGATTTTGGCTTGTGTTTTTTTTCATGCTGCCGTATAAACCAGTCATTTTGCTGCAGCCGTTCATTCAACGTTTTGCCTTTAGTGCCTGCCTGCAGCTGCCTCTTGCTCCCCACAACTGCGAATTGGTTGGATTGGATTACAATGCATGTGCTCTGTACCGTTCTATGAAACATACTGAACTTCCCTGACATTCCAGAGATGCTGTTTGGGATGTCCCCATGCCACAGAGCGGGATTATGTGTTTTCCTTTAACCTTTCCCATTTTTTCCTTATTTTTTTAATTGATTGCTGTTTAATAAATTGTATTTGCTTTGAACTGTATGAAATGATCAGTGAGTCAGGGAAGCATCTAGTGCAGAGAGAGCAGCCTGGAGTGAGGACACCTTAGCCCCTGCCCTAAGTGACCACGTCCATGACAAAATTGGGGGTTGAACCCCCCCCAGGAATCCTGGGCCCATCGTTGTTGGGGTTATGAGGATTCAGCCACACAGGAGAGTGGAAGGGGAGCCCTCGAGGTCAGGCAGGCCTCTGGGTAAAGGGAGTGGGAGTGAGGATTCAGATCCTTTCGCTAGCCCATTTCAAAGGGGTAGTGTGTAAGCCAGGAAAGTTTCCCCACAACAGGGGCATCATTCCCCTGCTTACATTGGCATTGTTGGCAGAATGGAGGCGGTGGTCAACAGCTCACTAATAGAGCTGACTGGGAGAGGCCTAATCCTGCTACTCACAGGAGTAATCTTTAAATACAGCAATAATTCTGCTGAAGTCACTAGGCCTCTCCCTGAGAGGAAAGGTCTGAAAGACCCAGCTTCAAATCAACTACACCTCTACCTCAATATAACACTGTCCTTGGGAGCCAAAAAATCATACCGTGTTATAGGTGAAACTGTGTTACACTGAACTTGCTTTGATCCCCTGGAGTGTGCACCCCCCCCGCCCCCCCCCAGAGCGCTGCTTTACTGCGTTATATCCAAATTCGTGTTATATCGGGTGACGTTATATCAGGGTAGAGGTATATTAGAGGAGGTTCTCCCTTACAGTTAAGGATCTGGACTGGGACTCTCAAGAATTGGGTTCAGTATTCCTGGCTTCTTGTGTACCCACGGGCAAGTTTCTTATTCTTTTGGTGACTCATTTCCCCATTTGTAAAATGGGGTAAATACTTTCCCAAGATGTTGTGAGAATAATTCCATAAGTAGGGGGATGCTCAAATACTATGGTAAAAAAAAGTCCAACCTCTAAACCAGTGGTACTCAAACCTATAACAAAAGAAATGCTTCATTGAGTGGAGGTGCAGACAGCTCCAAAAGATTCAAATGTATTTGGAACAGAAAAGTACACATTGATAATAAAATGATTAATGGCATTAGTCACAATCACCCTCCATTAGAATAACTTTCCTAAAGCTAACACACTAAAGCATCAGTATTTACCTGTATTTGTTGATTACCTGTGCAACACAGATAGTGTGTGTGTGCGTATTTTGCTTCACATTTCCTTGACCCTGCCCCTTCCCCCAGGGCAATAACCACATGGCAGTCAGGGCATCACTCAAACTTGTGAAGAGAGCCACATTCCAGGCTCTAAAGAACCACGTGACCCAAAAGCTGCAGATTGAGTAGCCCAGTTCTAACAGTAACCGTCCTCTTCTGCAGTTCAGGAGACTTCTGTCAGTTTTTAGTGTTCTGCAGCAGTACTCCTAGTGAATCTCACCACTTCTCAGTTTCAAATTTGGATAACAAACTTTAAATTTAAAGTAAAAGGCATTACTGGATAGCTATAGTAGTACTTAACAGCCCCTAAATTAACTTCCATCACTTGAATAATCATAGCTGCTGCCTGGCTTAGCCCTTACACATCCACTACAAATAAATGGCTCTCATAAAGATATGGGAGGTTTTAGCTCATGGAAATGCTTACACACAATGAGACACATATGTAAAGGATTTGCAGATTTAGGAGACTTTTATTATTGAATCCACACAAAGTGTGATTAAAAGAAAAACCCTGCTGCTCTATTTTCTTTCTATTGAAAGCACATAAATGCTATGCAGGCTTCTGTTGCAGGATGATTTCATACTTACTGACAACTAGAAAGGCAGTTTTGCAACTGACCCCTATCTCTAACATATCCTGAACAAAACCCTGGACCTGAACATGCCTGAAATTTGAGAGGTTTGAAATCTGGATCTGGATCCAGACTTTATAAAAGTCAGGTCTATCAATGCCTGATGTTTCTTCCAACATCTACAGGGAAAATAACGGAACCATTTTCAGAATATATCAGACTGCTTAAAATAATGAAATAAGTGCTATAATACCTGCTATGCTCCTGCACCATGGAAGTCTATGGGAACTTTGTCATTGACTTCAGTGGGACCAGAATATCATAGCCCCCCTCTTCCCCATCAGTGTTTCCAACACACAATTTTCCTCACAAGTCTTGCTATATGTTATGTTTTTTTCTTAAAGCACCAGCAGCTGGAGTCAAATGATTTTGTGACAATCTCGGCTTTCTTTTTATTTTATTTTTTTAAGTAAATGTCTAGCTCTCCTGGTTGTGCAGAAAAAGTTGAAAATGTGATTCTAGCTCGAGTACCCTAAAGGTCAAAATGTATTATTTTTAAATCTCGTAATTTTTAAGCCAATATCATTGTTTTGAGAGGCCTGATTCACGAGTTTTGAATGCTTGAGTTTGGCCACACTACACACTCACTGTGCAAGCTACTCTGAAAAGTTCTGCAGCTCCTAACCATAAAAACACTTCCCCCTCTGTGCTGGGAGGAGTAACAGACTGAAGCCAAGACAACCCTCATCAGTTTCCACTCTGATCTGCTGAATCATTGGGGGGGAGGTAAATTAAAAATAAACAGCGATGCTGCAGCAGCTCCATAATTCAGCTTGCGTTGAGTAATACTAAATAAGATCTCTTTTCCATTCCTGGCTGCTAACACCAAAATCAGAATAAATACTATCCCACTTTTGATACTGTATAAAGTAAACATTAAAGAAAAAGTGTTATTCCAAAATGGCCTCCATGAGACACTGTCTGCAGGTTGAGCACACCATGATGAGGCACTCACCTCTTGAGTGCCACCTAGCAGCTGGCTGTGAAACCTCAGTCCTTTTCTCACCGCAGGTGCCACCCTGCAGGTTGCCAGCCAACGTTGGTAGGTCTTCAGTGACTTGGCCCTCTGGCCCAGTCAAAGTCCAAATGAACCCCTTCAGGGGTTTTAAGGAGTCCAGCAAATATAAGTCTCCTTGCCTTTGGTAGTCTTCAGCCCTGCTCTGGACTCTTTAAATCCATCCCTTTGTTTGGGCTCCCAAAAAAGGCCCCCTTTTGGGGTTTATGGCACTTTTCCTGTGGCCAGTAGGGGAACCCAGACCTGCCCACTACTCCAGGTTCCAACCCAGGGACCCTATTCACAGCAGCCTTACTCCTTACTCCAACCTGTCACTGCTATTTCACTGGGCTTCTTCCTACTGGACCCATTTTATCTCTCACCCTATCTCATGGGTAGTATCCTCTACATCCAGGCCAGAGAGGAGCACTCTTCCTCACCCCTCTGGTCCCCAAAACAAACAATAATTGGAGATATAACTATCTCACAGAGCTAGAAGGGACCTTGAAAGATCATCAAGTCCAGCCCCCTGCCTTCACTAGCAAGACCAAGTACTGATTTTTGCCCCAGATTCCCTAAGTGGCCCCTTCAAGAATTGAACTCACAACCCTGGGTTTAGCAGGCTACTGCTCAAACCACTGAGCTATCCCTCCCCCCAGCCAGGAACTGACCTGCTTTTTGTTTTTTTATCTTTTTTATGGCACAGCAGACTTGACCAAACAGTCTATAGCTGACACCAACTATAATTCCTCAGTACTTAGCAGTTTATAGTCTCTTGTGCTGCCTTGTGTCTTTCAAGTAATACGACACCTTTTTAATAGTACTCTATTGCCCCAATGTTTTTACTAAATAACAATGTAATTTTTGTTACCTTAAGACATTTGAATTCCCCAGAAAGCTTTTTCCTTTCTTTATCAAAGCCCTTACCTATGCATAAAAGATGATCAATTGTTTCTTCCATCTTATAGTGTACAAATAGTTCATCTTTGTGTCTATTTATTTGAAAAAGATTTTTGTTTAATCCACAATGCCTCGTTAGTATTCTGAACAAAAGAACTTCATTAGAGCTATCCACACCCTGAAGTACATCCTTATCCTCAACTCTAGGGCAGAATTCAAAAAATCTTCTCTTTTTTCACTAATTTTTTTGCCGTTCCTCTTTGACTTCCTGTTTATTCATGGGTATTTCTATGTCAATCCATCCATTTCTTACAATGTCTTCAGCTGCTTTGTCCACCATTTTGTTCCCTGTTGTCCCAGTAAATGCTGGGATACAGGCTAGTGCTACATGTATCCCTCTGTATTAACTCTGTTATTTGAAATGGAATTTCATTGATTAAATGACTTCAACATGCTGAATCCTGTGGCACCTTATAGATGTTTTGGAGCAGATGCATCTGACGAAGTGGGTATTCACCAACGAAAGCTCATGCTCCAAAACATCTGTTAGTCTATAAGCTGCCACAGCATTCTTTGCTGCTTTTGCAGATCCAGACTAACACGGCTACCCCTCTGATACTCAACATACTGAGATATTCTGTTTTATTCCCAAAAAGCCTGAGTTTGAATCTGAAAAAAAATTGATGCTAGGCATACATCCCAGATCCAATTTAATACTAGCATTATTGTTACTAGTTTGGCTGTCATGACAGCTACATAATCGGATATTCTTTTAGATGTACTAATTCCCAATTTTGTCATACAATATGCCATCCCTACTCTGACTGTTTTTTTCTTCTTTTCTGGAACCCTCTGTATATATTTGACAAAACTGACTCCACTTTCTAACAATATACTGTTTGGTACTTTCATCACTGTAGCTCCCATTAACTTTGCCCCAGAAAGTTAGGTCCAGTACTTTCATTCATAGTGTAACATGCATTTTACTAGAAGCTATCTGTAGCGTGCATATAGGTGATGTAATAAATGCACCACATACAATGTGTAGTGCCTGGGCTTATATGTGTTAGGTGCGGGAGTGGCAGAACTAGAGGATGGTGGGGCTAGTCCCCCACAATTGAAATACTGGGGGGGGGTCAGATTTATGTTTCTGCTCCCACGCACCATTCTGCTTCACCTTCTGGGAACCAATGTTCCTTGTAAACTGTGCTCACATGCAACTGAATAGGAAGACCAGGAGGGGTTGGAGCAGTTGCTGCGGCATCTAAGATTGGGGCAGGGAGCAGGTAGAAACCAGGGGATCAGGCTGGAGCCAGAAGCCGCTGCACCTGGCAAGAGATATGCAAAGTGCAAGGACCTAGCCTGAAGCCAGCTGCTTCCTCCCTGAGTCTTACTAATCTCCTTTGCTCCCCATGCAGCGCATCCATCCCACTCCTCCTCTGCCCGACTTCCCCATTCAAAGCAAGCTTCCACCACCTCCAATCATTTGAGTTGCACAGCGGTAAATGGGAGCAGATTTTTGCCTGACATGTTTTAATCCTTCATTTACTATACAGCGGCTTTTTAAAGATAACGGGCCTAATTATTAATTCACTCAGGTGCCGTCATACTGCTCCAATATCGTAAAGAGGCCTTTGTACAATTCAGTGAGACTTTATTGGCATCAAGCTGAAAGCAAAAGACAGAGCTTTCAGGTATCTGTCCAAGGCTGGCACGACCCTCCCAGGATAGGGTTATGCCTTGTGTTTGAGGTTGGATCCCAAATCTATTTGTCATTGCTGGTCATTCCTGATTTGATGGCAGGTAGTGTGATCTCTACCATCTCTCTCCTTTCTCCCAGGGTCAAGCTCAGTTTTTCTTTGTCGCTTTTCACTTAGACTTTTTTTTTATGGTTCTTGATAATATGAGGAAATATCTTTCTTGACTGAACATGGGTAGGGCCCTGATAACACCCCTTGTGCCAGAGGCCAGCTTGCAGAGACCTGCAGTAAGAGCTCTATACAAGCTTTTTTTCCCTAGCCCTCCAGCAGGGGACAGATCAAGGCCATGTTGAGGGTATATCCAAAATACACTGCACTTAGGCTATGCTCTGCTTCCCACACTACACAGGGAATCATGGGAAGCACTGGCAAGCCACAGAATAGAAAGCGAGTAAAGGTCACTTAATTTCACTTTTGCCCCTTGCCCTCTTGTGATCGAATGAACCCCTGTATTCACACCTTACACACTATTGTAATAATCTTTGTACAAAATATGCCTTGTGAGTTATTGTCTGAAAACTAACAACTTGCTGGTCAATAAGATCATAGTGAAATGTGTCTTGCAATGTAATGTATAAAATTATGGACATAAACTGAAATTATGACTGGTTACCAGACAAGACTGGGAAAGGGGTAAACCTGTTCCTCAAAGACAAAGGACAAGCTAGTGCCATAGATAGGTGTCATCAAAATTGATGGACAAGCACCTGTCAATTGGCCATTCTTGGGCAACAAAGAGGGGCAGGAACAGATCAATATGCATTTTAAAAAACAACATGGAACCTCTTTCACTACGAGCTGCCATGTCTCTGTCCTCACAAGGATAAGGAACTTTATGTAGGGGTAACCCTGAGGAAAATGCATTTCAAAGGGTGACTGGATTATAAAAGTGAGGGGCAGAAACACTCCAGGTATTCCCTCTTTCTTTCTCTCCCTCTCTCTCTCTTTCACCTAAGACAACAAAGAAACCAGCTATTAGATTTTGGGAAGGTTTTGATCTGAGCATTTGGTCAGTCCTGTTGCTGGGGACCTGCAGTAAGGATTTTATCTTTAACCACATCTAGCTTGTTAAGTTTTAGTTACTAGAAAGCACTGTATCCTTATTTCTCTTCTAACCATTTCTGACTTTAGTGCCTTATACTTGTATTCACTTAAAATCTCTCCTTATAGTTACATAAACATTTATTCTTT
The DNA here is from genome assembly GCF_007399415.2 of Gopherus evgoodei. NCBI lineage: Eukaryota > Metazoa > Chordata > Testudines > Testudinidae > Gopherus > Gopherus evgoodei. The sequence continues at coordinate 219,923,379 of NC_044324.1, read as the reverse complement.
AATCAAAACTAATCTAATATTGTGTTTAAATTGAACTGTATGAGCAACCCCAGTTACAAAGCAAACTGTTGTATAGTGATCCCTTACAGGGACAAAAGACCTCTAATATCTGAGCTGCCCAGGAAATGGCTGGACAGCACAGAACATGTTTGGGGGGAAATTTAGAACTGAGAGTGTGTTGGGGTCACCCTGCAGATAGTAACCAAGGCTGTTGGAAGCCAGAGTGTGTTGCTCGAAGGTGTAGTCAGATGTTTGGCTGCATGTGTGTGTTCTCTCTGTGTGCCGTCCCAGTTCTGTGCAGACAGCTGGCACAGAAGACCTTGATCGAACTGCCCAATAACCACAAGATCCGTTAAGGTATGAAGGCACCCGGTCAGGTTTATTGTCGAAGCACAGTAATAGCACCTGGCAGACTCTATGAGGATACTAAGACATATGCCTATGACAATGGATGCAGCTCAGTGTTGGGACTTTCCATCCTCCCACATACTCCCTCTGAGATACCTCTTTATATACATATTGCCCCTCTGATGTGTCTGGGTGCCATCCATTACCTTGTACATGTTGGTTTGACCAAACATCTGTCCATTAAGCTGTTATCCTGACCTTATCTTTAAGATGGGTCAGCGTGTTCCTGTTATCTTTGGGGAATGTGTGGGTAGCGAGGTGTTCTGGTACCACCCTTCTGGAATGCATTTGCATGTGTTCTGTGCCTAGTATTTCTTAGGAATGTATATTTCTGCAATATCAGCCTTGTTCTTGCCAGATTCTGTGAGCAGGGCCTGCCTCTAGTTCACAGCCTGACTTTGCTTTATATTAGCAAAGCTTTGACTGCCCTGCTCCAAGAGCTGATGTCTCAGGTTCTCTTCCTACTACAGCAAGCTACTGGGGTCAGCGGGGCTGAACCCAGCTGTAGCTAGACAGACACTCAGGGTGTGATCTGTATGCTGTTTGGCTGTCTGTGAGCACCCCACATTGGGAGCTACAGCAGCAAAGCATTTTGAGGCATGTCACAGAATATACCCCTCATCAGCAGACTGGTGCCTCCTGCTAGTCATACTGGGGATTAGCTCAAGACCAATGCATGTCAGTGGCCTGCACACTGGCATCCTCTTCTGGACTCAGCATTCTGCCTAGTTCATCTGTGTGTCCTCCTTCTGGGGCTAGAGGCAGCGAGTATCTCTGTCCAACAGTCCAGCCACTTCCCCAGTGGCAAGTGGTGGGGGGCGGGGGAAGGACCCAGGCCCTCTCACTTCACTGGGCCCCAACCCAAGGACTTATAAATAGCAGCCTCCTGCTGCTGCTCCATAACCTCCATCAATATTGCTCTATTTCCCTAGGCCACTTCTCCATGGCCCCAGCACCATCTTCACCCTCCCCTCCGGGAACTCAGCTCCTCGGTCCCAGGAGCCAGCCACTACTCTGTCCACGGTGCTTACCATTCTCTCAGCCCTCCAGGGGCACAGTCCTTACTCTTTGAGCTCCCTGCAGCAACTGCCACACTCAGCTCTGCAGCTCCATTTTATATAGACCTGCTGAGTCCTGGTTGGCTGTTCCTCACAGCCCCTCTCCTATTGGCTGCTTCCCACTCAGCCTCCCCAGGGCACTATTAACCCCTTCTCTGCCAGTATGAGGTGAACACCTGATCACAAGGTATCCCAGATTTCAGAGCAGGTGGTGACACAACCCCTCACTAGTCTGGATTGCACCCTGCACTGTGATACCTCTGTCCCTGCCTCCAGGGCAAGAATGGAGTAACAGAGAATTAGTCCTACTCTTTTTAACTCTCTCTTATCTAGCAGAACATGTGAAAATGAGTCTGAAAAAAAAATCATTGGCTGAAAAGGAGAAAGATTGGCCAGATGGGGGCTTTTACCATAAGACTGTTCTCCTTATAGTGCCATCCACCCTAAAACCAGCTCTGATGAATACATGGGATTTGAAACAGGAACGAGGGCCCAGTGAAGTTCCCTCCAACAGACGTACTCATTCATGTGTCAAGTATCAGAGGGGTAGCAGTGTTAGTCTGGATCTGTAAAAGCAGCAAAGAATCCTGTGGCACCCTATAGACTTACAGACATATTGGAGCATGAGCTTTCATGAGTGAATACCCACTTCATCAGATGCAGGGTGGGTATTCACCCAGGAAAGCTCATGCTCCAATACGTCTGTTAGTCTATAAGGTGCCACAGCCCACGGGACTCTTTGCTGCACATTCATGTGTGTTTCCCATGACTTTTATTCTTTAGTCTCAGGGAATTGTGTGCTACTGTGAAGGGAAATCGTGAAGGAGGAGGCATTACAAACCTAGGTCTGTGCTGTGATCCTCCATGCTGACACTGAAGGGCTCAGAACTGACTAAAGAATAATTACTCACATCCCTGCTAACTAGCATCAATGCCCCATTTCCTGGCTCACTGAAAGTTTACAATGAGGAAGGGTTTGTTTGTGTTCTTTCTTTAGTATTTAACACTTCTTTTAAATCGTTTTAGTTTTCATATAATCTGATACAAGCCATAAAACGGTCAAATAAATTGATCCTGAGCAGTTTATGAAATGTACTTTGAATCAAATAATTGTTTTCCCTGCATAACGCTTAAACTAAGGTGTCTCCTGCTTCAAATGAAGGGATTGATGCACACTAATCTTACAGTTTTACATGTTCCTTTTCATTTATGGGCAGGGAAGAACTGTGCGCTTTTAATATCCCACTTCTCTTTGCAGGTTTAACAGTGTTCTGCAGGGGGCAGAATGTGTTTCACTTTTGTTTCTATCTGACCAAGGGCTGACTCAGATGGAAAGAGTGAAATGGAAAAGAAAGGCGGAACAAACTGAAGAGCGAGGAGTAAGGAAATGAATTAGAGAAGTGAGGGAGGAGGGTGTTAGAGAGAAAGAAGGAGGTGTGGATATTTTGAGGGAAGTGCCCTAAATAAGTAAGTGCCCACAAAAACTGTCCTTGCTGCTTCCTTACCCAGCAAAGGTCCCAGTGGTCTGAAGATTCTTCCTCTGTCCCTGCATGGAATAGAACCACCTATTTCTAAGCTGCGTTTGTACCCAACTGCATTTGTCCATGGTGAAGCAAGCACTGGTTATTGTACAATCCTTTTTAATTTTATACTGCTTCCTGCATGGCTCTTGAGGGGACTGATCCAACCTCCATGGAAGTCAATGGAAAGACCTACTTACTTCAGTGGAGCTGGGTCAGACCCTAGGAGCACAAAATACGCCACGAGGTTAAACTTCAGGCTCCACAGGCTGTTGCACGACCCAGCAAGGTTCAGAAAATAGAGGGGGAAAAGCCAGTATGTACATCTGCCTTTTTCACTATCTGGTTCTTTCTTTTATTTCTGCCCTAACTTCCACAGGCCACTCATTTCTCCTCTTTTTGTTTTTTTGGTGATGTCTCCTGCCTAGTTGTACTTGTCAACTTCTTCGGGTACTCCATTCTCTCCTTTGGTCACTGCTGGCCTCTCCAGTCTGTCTCATCCATCATTTTCATATCCCCTAAGATTAACCCCACTCATTTGCTACAGAGTGTTCTTTGTCGTGATTTTTGGTCTTTTTGTAGTAGTGGGTTCAAAACTTTTCCTCCAACTTGCAGAGTCTACATTCAACGAAACTTTGATAGTTCATACTAACTGAGGACCTGCCTCTCTGTGACTCAGAGATGCAGGTAACACTTTTACCTCCCATCCTTTGGCTGTTAAAGATAAAAGGGATGACTGGTTATAAATGACAATGAAGCTAATGATAGATACAGGAGACACTTGACAATTTCTTCTCGCTCCCCTGCCACCATTTTGCTGTAGAAATACAGCAATGTAGTTCTGACGCTGCTTTGTTGAATACAGATTTGCATAAATTGGAACTGTCATCTAGCAAAAAAGAGTGTTTTGTATATCCTTATTTGACCTGTGTGCAACTATGCATTTAGCTAAACCTTGCCCACAAGTCAGGATATAACTGAGTAAGTTTTCAATTAGATTTATAATACATGCCCTGACAGCTGAATAAAAGACACATGACAAGTTTACATAATGTCCATAGAGGTCTTTTTGTTAATGAATCAAGTCCTAATTGAAAAGCACTAATAATACGTTAATAATCGAAAAGCAGACACGACTAGTGAACATATCTCTACAGAGCAGTTGTGTGGATCTATTTCCTACTGTCAGCATCAGTCCATGGCCAATAGTCATAATTAACATGTTGACTTAAAATTTTAACAAATTTAAATGTAATGAAATACTTTTATTAAATGCTACAATTCCTTGAAACCCAACCCAATAATTACAGGTCTCTGATGTATAAATAGCCAATGCATTGACTTCATGAGACTGTGTTTTTGCATACTGCAGTACAGGTAAAGTGAGTTCTTGAAGCAAGGGCCTGGGTAAAGTAGAAGCTGATGGTGTTAAAGCCTGAAGAACAAGACCGTACTGTTTATAGCTATGCAATGTTTATCAAGCACCCTGATCCAAAGTCCGTGGAATATGTGAATTTTGGATTAGGCCTATAGAATGAAAGTACAAATACATGTCAGTTTATTAATACCTGTTGCGTCTGGGCTAACTCCTGCCTTGATCGGGAATACTGCTACAGTGGGTAAAGCGGGGTTGTGTCTCAGGTGGCTGGGAGCTACTGAAATCAAAGTGTTTAGGTACAGTAAAAGCATGAGTTTGATTAATCCTGTCTGCACCACTAGCACTAAGGGTGCAAACCTCTGAGCATGCTTAGTGGATGGGATCCCCTTCAAAATCCAGCTGGATAATGTTTAGCCCTGTGGTTAGAGCACTTACTGGGACATGTGAGGCCCAGCTTTGAGTCCCCAATCTCTGGCACAGGGGAAGACTGGATTTGCACAGGGATCTCCCAGCACTTAAGAGGGTACTCTAACCACTGTGCGATGAGAGTCAGATGTGAGGGAAACCCTCAGTATCGCCTCTTGAAGCTGTTCCTCTGAAAGAGTGATTGGAGCACAGGGACTGAACTCAGGGCTCCCACCTCTCCGTTGCATGCCCTGACCACTGGACTACGGACAGTCAGTCAGTCAGCTCCCCTCGACCTGCCAGCAGAACAATCCTTGGGCCAGAGAGCACTTACTGCTGTTGGATGAGTTTTACTGTTTTAAAAATCAATATTAGGCATCTTTCTTCACTCCTTGGGGCAGAAAGGCCCAAGAAGCAGCACTCCATAAAGCAGGAAGGTCCCAGGCCATTCAGAGCTTTTTCGCTCAAAACCAACAGTTGAAATTCCACCTGAAGGCCAATGAGCCTAGTTTAGATAGTGGAGTATTGGCATCATGCACTCAAGTGGATATTCCACTTGACAGGCTTCAGCTTCTTGATTAATGGATTTCGTGTGCAGCCCTCATCAGAGCTAGAATCTACATGCCCCAGGGAATCTAACCAGACCCCCAAGTTGTGCACTTTGTGTACGAGCATTGGCCAGATGCCTCCAATCAAGAAAGTCAATATGATCTGAGACAGATTTTTCCAGGTGTATTAACAAATCTGTGTACTTGAGCATTAAGCTAAGTAATTTGTCCTTGAGACTGAAGTGCCCAGATTTACACTTGTAGTTCAGAAGTGGGCCCAAAAAACAGCGTTGTAAGATTTGCAGTTGAAAATTGTACCGTCATCAAACAGCATGCCTGCCATATAGCACCCCCTGCTGGCCAAGCATGGTGCTATGGTGCCCTGCCTCAGTTTCCTCTTCTTTCAGGACACTTTCAGAATGCCACACACTTCAAAAACTAAGACAAAATTCCCCTGCTGAGGTTTTACTTTATCAAATTCAAATAAGGTTGAAATGAAGTCTCTCTGACCTGTAGTCTCTTCCCTTGGGTTCAGGAGGTTGCAACCCCCCCAACACACACACACCATTCTTGGGGCCCATTTCCAGACTCTCAGGAGCTCACCACTTGCTTCTTTCAGGAACTCCTTCAACAGCTCTGTGCAATTCTTTCCCCTACCTCCAGGTACTGAGAAACGCCCACAGGTAGCAGTCCTCCCATCTGCCACTATCTGCCCTGTTCTGAAGGAAGAGACAAAATATATAAAGCTTTCTTCCCAGAGACTGTTCCGATTGGCTGGGAGAGAGGAGAGCCTTGCCCCACTACAAGGCTCCTGGTCCCAGTCTCTTAAAGAAACAGTAGCCTGGGTTTTCCCAACAAGAAGATCTGCCCTTCCCTAGGTCTTCATCCACTCTAAAATTCCCAGGAATCTTAAAGGGATACACCAAGGAACTAAGTGTTGACTGGCCATTAGGCATTACTACCTTAAGAGGCCAGTCACTCTGTTACAACCCCAAAAGGGCCATCCTTTTGAACATGTGATTCTTTGTGTCATGTCAGGATTTTGACACATTTTATCAAGAGTCTGGTTCTGAATAAGCAGAAGCTTCATAAACAAATTGTGCCGTCTTCTTTTTGCCCATAAGTATGTGAGCAGCTCAGCCCAGAATTTGGTTGGCCCTTGCATAAATCAGTTCCTTTGATTAGCATTTTAGATGAGTGAGTGAATTAATCGAATATTCTGAATGGATTATTGAAAGAGTTTTACTTGACAAGTCATTATTTTTTTTAAAAAATAACTATACGTCATTGTAAAATAACAAATAAGCAATTCTTTAATTCAATTAGATAATGTTTTCCATTTACCACAACATTTTATACTAATCTGTTATGGAGAGAATTGCTGGCTTTCTGTGATGATGGGGCCACGAGGCTCAGACAAGATAAAAAGACTCAAAGATCCAAAACCCTGGACTCCAAGAAAGAATGGCTGGGCTGCTGTCTGTTTTGATTAATGAAGCCTTTTGCATAGTAAGATAATGTGCTTTCTGAACATGCAATGCTATTGCTCAGCAGAAATATCTGGAGTATGAATAATAGCCAATATGATAACATCAATAAATTAATCTATGTAAAACTTTATTCTGCTGAGAAGTGTCTCAACTGATATTTGTTTATATGATAATTGCCAGCAACTCTGATGCATTTCTCAGCAAGTTCAACAAGTGCTCCAAGCTACAAGGGTTTGAAACAAAAGGAAGTACTTGGACAGTCTTGCAGTTTAGCAAAGTTAGGCATGAATGTAATAAGATTCTATAGCTAATTCCAGCTAGCCTCACAAGAGGTGAAATGTTTCTTTTCACACTGTATAAAGTCGAAAACATGGATTACATCAATTTTTACGCACGACCATAAAGCAAAAGAGAGTTTTAAAATTTCAAAAGCCATTTTTATTTCTGTAGCACACCTTGTCAGAGTAGCAATTCATAACATCCGAATAGACCAAATCAACAAAAAACATAGCACTAGCAGTTGCAATATGCAATCAATAAATAAATGATTTAGTTAAACTAAATTAAATTAAAAAGAGCCAATTCTCTTGAATGAGACAGATTATTCTCTGTTCAGCAGTAATTCCTGGTCATTCTCCCAATTTTATTTTTACTTTTGGTTGAGATGTAAAACTGAAACCCTGACCATCTGTGATTATTAAAAAGTCCAGGGCACTTTTCATAAGAGTTTTAACTTCAGAGTCCTAGCCAGATTTCAAGTAGGGTAATAATTGCATTCCACCTCATTGAATTCTCCATCTAGTTTCAAGTGGACAAAGGCGTCTTCACTTCCTGTCTTAACTGTTGCTCTGTGTTTCTGTGTGCTATAAAGCAGCTGCTACAACCTACCCTGGCAATGACTGCATTTCACTAGCATATGAATCAATCCATGTATATAGATTAGTCAGTCATTTGGAGGAAAGACAGCATGCAAATATAAGATATTATTAAATTTATTAAAATGTGTTTGTATCGATGAAGCTTTGGTCCTCTGGATGCTATGGTAACATGTATATTTAATAATAAATAACCATTCCAAATAAAAAACCTGAAGTATGAGCTGTCTTAGAGGCTTAGGAACATGCCAGCTGCAATAGACTGACAAATTTCAATAATGCACTTTTAGGATTTATTCGTGGGTAAAGTTCTTCCTAAAATGTTTCAGATCTCTCTTTTAAGTGATAGAGAATATCTGTGTAGGTTGAATGATCACTTAGTGAATGATCAATGACATGTTGCATAGCAGTCATGACTAGCCATGCTTTATATAATTCATACTGTGTCATCTTCCAAAAATTGTATTTTCACATATGAAATCAGAGGGAGCTACAAGTGTATGGGAAGGGGCGAGTACCACATTACTCTCAAGTAGCTTCTAGTGAAGGATCTAAACTGACATTAAGGCATGGACATCTCCACTGTGACTATCAACTGAGAAGTCTGGTGTTGCAATGCAACAATGAAATATACACAAGGAGGAGATTTAGGCTCTGATTCATCAAGGAACTTAGGCATGTGTCTAACATTAAGCACACAAGTAGTCTCGCTGAAGTAGAAAAGATTTCATTGGGACTACTCCCTTGCTTAAAAGTTAGGCACGTGTTTAAGTTCCTTGATAAATTAAGGTCTTAATGGGGGAGATGAGTGGCCAGGTTACACATAAATCTTAATTCAAGGAGATGTGAGGGGTGGGGAGGAAAGAAAGTGTTTCAAACATTTGTTCAAACACATAACATACCTGAACTCTTAAAGATGGCGGCCACAGCCCAGAATGAAAGGGGTGAAGTGAAAGTTCTATTACTATGGAAAGAAAGAATTCTGGGCCTATGTGAGAGTTTTCCTTGGCAAACTTCAGGGCCTAGCTGAGGCAGCGTAAGGGACAGATTACTTAGTGAAGGATTAGTCAGGGAAAGAGAAAATACTGTTGTGACAGCTAGTCTACCTGGTTATGAAAGATTAGCATAATACTGTTATTTTCAGGGATATAGATAAATAGCAAATGTGCAATGGGTATCAATGGGATCTTTAATTTTCTTCTCACTGGTTCCTGAGTAATAGAAGGGAACATAGTCCATAAGAGGTTATACCTCGTGTGAGTGATGTAGTCCTTCTTTTAACAAGTGAATCACTGAAGGGTGAAATAATAGTCCATACTTTATATCTGTTGTACTACCCTCTCTTCTGTAATGGGCTTTTGGCTAAGATGAAGTGTCGTATGAGTTTCACATCTGACATATCCCCTATGGTGAACTAACATCCCACAATTGCTTGAGGATAGACATAGTGATCTACACTGGATCGTTGCTGTCTTTAACTTCTTTGATCCTGTGTTCAGTTAAAATATTGAAAGTATTGTAAGAGTGGTTTGGGTGTGGACATAGAAGGATTTTTTTTACACTTAGTACTAAGTATTGCTGGGTATTGTTTTAAACACAAAACAGCTGTAGTCATAGATTTTAAGGCCAGAAGAGATCATTATAATCATCTAGTTGAACCTCATGATGATGTCTGTTACTAGAAAGTTGGGTCAGTATTTCAGACAGTAGGTATTTGCACATGCTGTGCAGACAAAGTGAAAGTCAAACCTGAAGAAGAGCTCTGTGGTGCTCAGAAGCTTGTCTCTCTCACCAACAGAAGTTGAGCCAATAAAAGATATTACCCCACCCACCTTGTCTCTCTCAAAGTAAAAACTTGACAATGTTATTTGTAATGTAAAGAAGATGCGCTGACTAGTCCAAAGGTCAGGCTTTCAAAAAGTTTAGTTGGAATGCTAAGTATTTACCTTTACCCTGGGATTTACAATAGTCTATCCTTTGCAAATGCCCTTGTGAAATTTAATGCTAAAGGCCAAGTCCTTGGCCCCACTCTATTGGGGCAAAGAGGCTGGAGAATTTAAATAGCCTGCCAGCTCTGCGTTCCCCCTGCACATGGGAATACCTGGGTGATGTAGGAGCCAGCAAAACCAGCTCCTATACCATTCCCCCTTCTGACCATGGCCCTTTCCTTTCAAAGCCTGGTAGAGTGATACGCATCACGTGAAGTGCCACTCTCCTGAGTATAGGGACTGCAACAGGCTCTTGCATGGGGCCCATAAGAGAGTGGGGAGTGGCTCCTTGAGCTCCCTTACTCCCCCCACAAAGAACAATCACAATGTGGGCCATCACCATTACAGAAATTGGAATTGTCCCTCCGGCTGACTCCTTTGTTTATTCATGCCAACATATCTTAACTTTGCATCAACACAATAACAGCATGAGCATAATGGCATCTTGGAATTAATTCGTGTGTGAAGGGGGCTTATGCAATTCCGGACTGAGGGGGAGACTGCATAACTGTTTCCTTTCCGTATCATGACTGGACCTTTGAAAGGGATCTCTTAGTTACTTTCGCTAACAGCTGGAATCTCCTCCATAAAGCCCTGAGGATGGCCAAGAAGCTGGAAGAATCCATAGATTCCACTGCCACTTCTCTGCTCTGTGATGGGCAGTGGTCCCATTACTCACTGATACTCCACCCCACCCCACCCTACCCTTCCCCCTACCCCTCAAACATAAGCCTTTTTGTTTATCAGAACTCCATTCATGCCCCCTGCTATGAATCCCAGGGATCTTCATTGACCTTTTCCTGGACTGGCCAAGAAATCCAGGAAGCAGAAACTGAGAAAAGGATCTCTGATTGCTGGGCCATTTTTTTATTGAGTTCCGCACTGCCTTCCCCAATCTGACAATGGTCAGGCAGCTGGTGGGCTGTGAGCACGGCTTAGCCTGCAGTCCAGTATTGTCTCACTGTTTCCTTATGTTCCCCTCATCTGTTGTTGTATCCACCTGTTGTCTCTTCTCTTATACTTAGATCCTAAGATCTTCAATCAAGGACCATACCTTTGTTATAAAATGTGTCTACTGCCTAGCACAGTGGGGTCCAACCAAATCCATGATGGGGTGACCATAGCTCTATTGTAATAGAAATAAAATCATAATAATGAGGATGATGACGACTGGGCATTTGTTCCCACTGCGATGAGCAAGCTGTTTTGCTAGTCCACCCTTGGAGCTCATAGCACATGCTGCGTTTCAGAGGACTCTGAAGAAGTGTTGCCTTTTCAATGGACCATGCCCCTGCTGATTTGGGGAGACATTAGAATGGTGTGTTGTCCTCCACCGTTAGTGTGGTTACTTTTCCTCATCATTGGTGGGATATTCACGAGAGCTGAGACTGGTGAAAAAGGGAAGGTGGCTAGACCACCAGTGATGGAAGTCCTACTCAAATCAAAATAGCTTCAGAATAGTTTTTGAAATCTCATGGCACGGCTGTGTAGAGCATAAAGAAAAGTTTGTTAACCTCAACAATAGCATCCATGAAACCTTGATCGGCTGTGTTGGTCCGTGTGGCTGGCATCTTGATTAACTCTGGTTGTTTGCATGCAGTGACAGATATAAAGGTTTCACACTGTAAAATCATTCAGACTCGGACTAAGTTCAGAGAGATCAACTGATTTGCCAAAGGCCACACTGCAACCAAGTGTCAGAAGCAAGAGCACCTTGTAATCCAACAGGAGAGTTACTAACTCGCACAGTTTCATCATGTCAGCTCTACACTGCTCACACCACATCAGCATCCTTATCAGATGCCACAAGCCCAACCAGCAGAAAGGAACTGGTCAGCCACCCACGTCTCTTCTCCTTGTGTAATTTTTGGAAGCTGCCTGTGTGCACACAGACTGGCACTTGGCTACTAAATACTCTTGGCCCTGCCCAAACTTCCTCCCACACAGCAGACCCAAATGAGTGCGCTCCATTGTGTAGCATTATTGATTTGACAATTGCAAATATTTGCTGGAAGGAGAGCTTTTCTTCTCCCAAAACAATGTATGAAAATGCCAGTAAACAGAGTGACAGCTTCATATTAAGCAACCCTGGCAATGGGTGGCTAACTCAGTCAGGTAAGTGGATACTATGCCCATAATAGGGAAAAAAAACATGTGTAGAGAAGTTAAGGCCAAAACATCACTTATTTTAGCTGCTAGAGCTTTTGGGTGCTCATACATGCCTCTGGTTGGGCACCTAAAACCTGAGACACACAAGAGGAGATTTTATGCATATAGGGTGGACATGTCCTGCCTTGATAGAGTATTGTGGGGTGGGGAGGCAATCTGTAACCAACTTGTTGGGTACTTATTAGCAAATGATGTTTTTGTAATCCTCCTGGAGCTTCCTCGTAGAAATGGTCACACACCAACAGAATAGCTTCGCACTGCAAAAAGAAAAATAGCCCAGCCATAGAGGACTGCTTTTCAAAAAACAGGGAGGTTGTAGTTATGGGGGAAAAAATAATACTTACTCAGCTAAAAAGACAGAGGACAGATAGATTCTTAGACATTTGGTTACGTTTTATTCAATACTCAGACAAAGTACATTCATCCGTAAAAAGCCCCCCCAAAACCAACACTGTTGTCCAATATTTTTTAATATTGACATTTGATAGACATGTCTGGTCTGTTTAAAATGTGTGTGTAGAGATTTCACTCCATTTAGTAAAATCACTAAACACACCATAGGTGTTGGATGATGCTCACTCTGGAATATGGTAACACCTTGTTAGGTAGAAAGATCAGATGACTATGTTCCTGTATACAAAAGCTCACTGTTATAATTATTGTTTTGTTTACACTATTCACTTAGCAAGGATTTGTAAACTTGTTAAAACTTCAGAAATAAATAAATAGTTAAAACAAACTACAAAAAAAAATCACAAAAACCCTGAGGCATTCAAAGTTAATGGTCACTTTTGAAAAGTAATTTGCCTGGATAGCAATGTGGTTGGGTGGATAAGACGTAGGGTTGAGACTCAAGAGACCTAAATTCTAGACCTGTGTGAGAATGTCAATTGCTTTGGGCAAGTACCCGAGGGCTGGTCTATCCTGGCATAGTTACATCTCGCTGAGAAATCCAAACCCCTGAGAGATGTAGCTATGCTGATCTAACCCACTGTGTAGAGAGTGAAGGTCAATGGAAAAATTATTCTGTAAACCTTGCTACTGCCTCTCGGAGAGGTGAATACCTGCTCCGGCAGGAGAACTCCTCCCATTGGCTTAGGTGAGGTCTACACTGAAGCACTACAGTGGCACAGCTGGAGCAGTGCCGCTGTAGTGGTTTAAACAGACATAACTGGAGACTCAGTTTTTCCCATCTGTAAAATTGAGATAATGATATTTACCTACTTTGCATGGGCATTGTAAGGCCTGAATAAATAATGTTCGTAAAGTGCTACATACAGGAAGAGTAAAATATCGTGATGGTATCAATGACAGAGATGGCACTAGACCAAAAGAACTCTGACCCCAATTCATGTGTGCTATGAGTCCTCTAGGAAATTGCCACCACCTCTTCCCCTGTGGATTTTACCACATCCCAAACTTCCTAAAGATTTGATAAGACTAGCCAGCTTTTGAAAGTCTTTGCAACATGAAATGATGCTCTGAAGAGATGGGGTGAAGCCCGACCCCACTGAAGTCAATGGCAAAATTCCCATTGACTTCAGTGGAGCTAAGATTTCACCCAACAGTGGTTAGTAGAACACTTGTGTCCAAAACCACATTATACTGACCACAAAAAAACTAAGAGAAGCCTGCTTCACTAGTTCATACCCATCATAGTAAGGTTTTCAACAGCCCATACCACTGTGCACATATGAAAACAATTCCAGGGCTCACAACTTCAAAACTACTAAACCAATTTTCTTCAACTGCAGCTTGTCTTTAGAGCTCGGTGAGATCTACAAAACAAGCTTATTCTGGACAAAATTGTTGAGGATTGAGTCACATGTGTACAAATTATTTAACTGGAACATATGGGACAAGGATATTCTTTAAAACATGCAGAACTCAAAAGCAGCAGAATGATTTGTACTAAATCTACATATATCACCTCTTGGCAGAGATCAAGCATGGGGGGAGGAATTAATCCTAAGGGAACTTAATTGAGAAAATTATAAACCCCTGAAAAAAAACTGAGTGTGTGGCTATATAGGGGAAGTTCTGTTTCAGTCTTACTGAGTGAAGTCATTTCCACTAGAATGTATATAAATGACAGTTCAGTTCTCCCTAAATTAATCTGGCATTTAGATTACTTGTTTTCAATGAAAGCAAATAAATACAAAAATGAAAATGGAGAAAAAAAATGTAGCTATGGGTAGCAGGTCAGGAAACTGTTGATGAGCAAGTCTTTCTTGTGGGTGCATCAAAATCCTGCCTTTTCACGTTTTTGAACTAAGAGCTTATGCATCAAAGCAAATTGGTTTCTAGCTGGCTTGTCCAAAGGCTTTTTATTTTTTAAATGTTATGGACCAGACTCTGCTTGCCTTTCTCATGAATATTTCCTCTGATTCCAATGAGACTGCCCAGGTGAATAAGGGAATGAGACATTTGCCCCTTACATGTACATGACAATATTAAAAAAAATATGGAGATAGACTAAAATAAAATTTAAAAAAATGTATTCTGACAGGATGGTGGCTTCTTCTTGGCTAGAAATGCTGTGACATTCCCCGCTTCCTCAATAGATACAAATAAAATTATTGATTTATCTGGAACTGCTGTTTTTTCTGTGTTGTTAACTGATGGACGTATATGGCCAAAGTGTGACTGCATGCACTACAATCAAATGTTAGGGATGGAAAGAACCAGGAGGGACAATGCAAGAATCCTCAAGCTATGCTCAGAGGGGCAAGAACAGAATGGTGCAAACTCAGGTGGGGAGCATGCACTTGGAATATGGAGCTTATGAGAATCAAATGCAGTATTTGTTCTAGGTTGTGTTAAACGAACATTGGAAATACATTAATGTTATCATCTGACTGCCCTACATCATTGATGTCTCTAAGGCTCAGGCCTTAAAGTCAATGGGACTATGTAGGTGAATAAAGAATTTGCCCTGTCGATCTATTGATATACACTGCACATGCAAATATGTCCATTTGGGTAACTCCATTCAGGTGAGTTCTGCCTAGCACTGCAAAGAAAGCTGCTCTTCTTTCTGACCAATACTGCCGGAGCATTTTAAAATGCTTCCCCCTCAGGATTTCTTTGAAATAATTACATACATCCAAATATTTAGATGGTTTGGTTTTTACCTGGGGGAGGTTAGCCAAGGTGAAGGCCACAATAGGAATGGCAAAAGAATCTCAACAGAAAAAAGAGTGGGATGAATAACAATAAACAATAAATAAAACCTAAGAGGTCAAAAAGCTCGTGTGTTCCCTTGGGAGAAGAGGGGTGTATTTGACTCTCACAATTTGGGCTCTGGTGCCTGTTTCTCTAAAGTTGGCAACAAAATAGCTTCTGTTCAGGAAGCAACAGAGAAGCCCAGCATGCCTGCGGATTCGCTCTCACTAGCGTGGTGATTAATTACGTGGTTGATTGTTTAATACCAATCATCATTCAATAATTCCTAGATGAAAAATGTGGAAATCTGTGGAGCCAGCTGGACAGAGACCCTCAGAGCAAATGAAATCTCCAGTTGCTGGACTCTAGCCACAGCCAGGTTCTCTGGCTCTGGAGGTTGAAAAGGTTTGTGGTTTCCATGGGGTCATTCTGCGATGACCTCCCCATTGATTAAAGACCCCAGGCTCAGCCCTTGGCAAATCTTAAGACTCAACAAGCCAGCGAGGTCACTGTAGGAAGCAGAAACGGGGCCACCAAGGGAAAAATGTGGGGCTTAAATGCCTATTGCAATGGTATTTAATTCCCAGGTAATCTCCAGCTGGCTGGGGAAGAAGGAATGGTTGGATCTAGGCCTCAGCTGTGAAGTAACGTCATGCCCCTTGAAGTTTTCAGACTGGGCCTGCCATGCCCTTTTCATTCGGCTGTTTGGGTTTCTTCGGCTTTAGATTTTAGGAACCCAGCCGCTCTTTGCACAAATCCCCCTACAAGTGACCATGTGTGCAGAGTAAAAAAACAAAACCCAGTCCCACTTCTACACTGTCCGGGGAAAATCTTTGTAACAGGTCAAATTTCGCCTTTCAGATCCCCGTTTCAAGGGAGGAATTGGAGGCTTTGCAAAGGCTGGTGGTGGTTTTCCTCCAGAACCTCTCTTCCACCGGCAGAGAAATCACAGTTATTATGGGTCCTGGCAAACTGCCAAATTAAAATAGCTACTTACTTCCTACAGCTTTAGAATTCGGAAAAAGAAAAACAACATAATCGAGGGGAGTGGGGGGAATATCCTTGTAAAACTCTTTAGTCCTTCCTAGCAAATCCTGGTTTTGCACCCCTGATACTTCTCGGCGCGTAATAAAACCTACAAGACACTAGCGTTTTAATCCTTTCTGTTGTAATGGTGATTACTGAAAAATGCAACCTAGCCATTTAATCAATCGATCTTGCTCGTTTTCTGTGAAAGGGGGGTCAGAAAATAGTCTGCTATACCCGCCTCTTCCCTGAAGAAATTTGTGCCAGATATTTAGAAAGCTGCAAACCTCTCTCATCTCCTCGCCGTGTTGTTCCCCTCAGCCGCCCGGTAACTATTCAGATGTGCGTGCACGAAGGTAGGTCTGGTTCTTTTTCCTGGCAGTTTCTGTGTAACAGTATTTCTCGCTTTGCGGTCGGTTCCATTAATTGATTTCAGTCTAGCAATTTGATCATTTCAGCCAGGCAGTCGGGGTGGGACATAATGAGACGCTACATAATAAGGAAAGACAGCAAGGTTGACTCCCCTTGCAAATCATTGCATTTAAGAAATTAACATTCACTAGGCAGAGACGTTCCAGCAAAAGAGTTGGCTTAGTCCCTGCCGCTTTCCAAGTGATATTGGGTGACTATGAGCAACAATGCCTATGAAAAACCGAAGTCACCCTCTTATGAGACCCAAAGGACTGGAGGAGAAGTTTGCCGTCGGTTGATTGTCTGATTTAGGATATAAAACTTGGAAACTAGTGGAGTTCAGGAGAGCCTTTCACTGCTCTTACATTTAAGGGGTGAAAATCCCAGGGCATCCGCGCATGGAAAAACACGTGTAAAGTCAAGCGGGTGTTTCTACAATTTAATTCTGAAGCTGTGTTTTGCAGGGGAGAAATAATGAAGACTCGGTCAGTTTATTCTCTCTCTCTTCCTGATCAGGGCATATCTAGTTGTAAAGGGAAAATAGCTAAGCCATAGTTACAAAAAGAATGCGAATATAGATTTTAACTGCTCTTTAGATTTTAAATAGATATAACCCTCCCTGTATCCTTCAGTATAAAAGATTTCCTCGTTCGTTAAGCGGATAAAGGGGTAAATTACTTTTCAGTAACAGTACGAAAATAAAAGTCCACACACAGACCCCTCACGATAGTGCAGGAAAACCTTCAATGTGCAACCCCAAAGAGGTGTTAGAAAAATAAACAGGGAGGGATTTGTAATCTACAGTCTGGATTCAGCCTCCGTTTGTCTCATCGTTACAGGAGATTATTTCATGTTCTGCTGTTTTCAGTCAAAAATGGCTAAACTGGCCACGGAATTAAAGTCACTAACATTTCATAGGGACACATCTCGCGGAAGAAAGAAAAAGAGTTGTTTGAACATTTTAAATGCCTGAGAATTCGCCTACCCGGCCGTCATTTTCCAGAAGCACGTTCTGTGTCTAAACCCAACTGTGCTGCTGAAAAGGTGGACAGCTCCTAACGGCGCCTCCCCGTAACACAGCACCTTACCTTGACTCCAGCTCGGTTCCTGTTTAGCAACGAGATCTTACACGCAAGGCTCTGCCTCAAAAGGTGAATTGTGTCAGTGTTCGCAATAAACAGCCTTCAGACAGATTAGCTGCTCTCGCGGGATAAATGTAATTTCTTTTGTAGCCGGCACAATGCTTAAAGAATGGCTCGAGAGAGACAAACCCGCATGAATGAAACAAACTGTGTGCAAAGGTGTAGACGTGATAGTGACATAGCCAGGGCTAACTAACACATTTGCCTCTATAGACCTACATTTTATGTTATTGTGGGGCCCGATTGCTCTTTACATTCCGTGCTCACGATCGTGTGTGTGTGTGTGTGTGTTTGTGTGTAAGTGTGAGAGAGACCAAGCAGAAACACGACACAGCATCTGTCTAAAGCGAGCGGCTGGGCCACAAAAATCAGCATTTAAAAGTACAGAACATAATGTTCTCGATAAAAGGTGTAACATCTTGCGCGAACAATGCCCGGCACCCAGAAGGAACGTGCACGTTCAAGCTACAAATGTAGCACTCGGTGAAACTGACTTGGAAAGTCTCGGACAGCTGTTATGCTGCTAAGAAAGACAGGCTTTTCTCTCCTCTCATATTTACCTTAAACCTTTGTTTGACCAGGTTATCAATTGAATCCCCATTGTTCCATCTCCTGCTACACCGGGGAAGGTACAACCGTCGTGGCAACTTTCAAATTAAAAAAAAAACAAGTCTGAAAACTTCCAAGGAAGAGAGAGAAAAGTTTAGTTTCGTTCCTCCATTAAAAGCAACAGCGGCAGGTTTACTTTAGGTGATTGGTTTAGGAGGAGAACCCTGCGGGCCCTGTACGGGACGCAAGGAATCAATTTCACTTGCTAAAATGCAGAGGGATTTTTTATTCTTATTATTGATTTCACCCTTGTGCTTTCAGCCCATCCGCTGAATACCATTTAGGCCAAGATTGGGTATAATGGAAATATCATCAGGAGACAATTACCCTTTCAGAGCAGTCACTTCTCCTCACAGACACTGTTATTTGAGAAATAGGATCATTTGATTTCATATTGCACTAAACAACACCCAGCCGGCTCAAATTGCCAGCTTCTTAAAAACCACCCATTGGAATAAATTGCCTCGCTACTCATCGGGATTATTATTTTTTTTTTGGCAGAGCAATATTATGTGACTCGGGCATAACTTTACAAAAATCTAGATAGGAAAGAACTGAAACGATCAAATCAGACACCCTGACACGTTAGAGGCCCCTCTGCAGCAGCACGCTCCAGTTGTTGGCAGGTTGCGACACTGGCTCTTGCAAGCTGAAATTTACAAGAGAAAGTGAACTTTCGATCAAAGCCACGCAGTAGCTTTTAGAGGCGAGCTCACTGCTCAGGACATTGTAATGCTGAGCGCAGGGCTTGCTAGGCGCTGTAATATGGGACTTGCCCCCCAGTTCCCTCCCCATCCCCCTTTCTCTCCTCCCCCTCCCAGTCCTGGTTCTCTGGACTTCGATTCGGACAGACACATACCACGGGTTCCTTCCAGCTTCTGCGGGGCTCCTTTCCAGCATGCGTGTGGGTGCGGGGAGGAGGGTCAGGGAGGTGCTTTTGTTTCATTATGTGGCTGCGTTTGAATCGGAGAATCGAAACCCACCGAGTCCCGGGATCTGCCACGAAGGGAGCCACTGTCTCTCTCCGCCTTTCTGTCTCTCTTCTAAGTGCAAAGTCTTGGGAGAGGGAGAGAGACACACCAAGTTTCCTGCATAAAGTGCAGTCCCTGCATTTTCGAAGCAGATAAGCAGCGCTCAGCAACGCGCTGAATTTGTTAATTGACACTGGAACCGCTAAGCCTGATGTGCCCGATTTTACTAGAGGTTTTGGGTTTTTTAAAGCAAGATTTTACACTTTGTTGCATTGGTTACATACGTGCCGAGGTGTAATGTTCCTTTAAGGCTATCGGTGCCTGCTCTGCTAATCTGGCCATCACAGACTTCATTATATTTGTATTAATGTCATCCTCGGTTTACTAATTAGATTGGCTGGATAATTGAAATTACAAGGATGAGTTGTGTACGGAGGGAATCTCTAAACATTTAATATGATTTTAGATATCTAAGTGAACTCATCCTATAACATTTCTTACTCATTTCGGCCCATATAGTGTTTTGGGAGATTTGGTAGAGTTTGGATTTGCAGCGATCACTTACTCCCTGGCCTCTCTAAAATCCTGAGCTATCCCCTTTTTGATTCACTGACCAAAATTTCCTTTGGGTAAAAATGGAGCACTTACATATCAGGTAGGAAAATGCCCAAAAAATGAGGGTGAGATGTGAGAATGAATCTTCAGAGTCATTAAAGGCCCCAATCCTGCAGTCCTTGCTCAAGCAAAAAGCTCTGTCCACGAAGAGATCGATCCAATAAGCACTGAAGTCAACAGGACTTTTTGCACTGACTACCATGGGTTTTGGATCAGGCCCTAAGACCTTCAAGATTTAGCCCAAAGTTGGGAACAGCTGGTTCTTCTTCATAGAAATACGGCAGGAAAAACCAGGAGGAAAGAAGCGTCATTCTTATCGTGTGTGCAACTCACTTAATTAACACGAATTAAAAAAGAAATCAGTGTGGGCTGAAGATCCTGAGACTAAAAACTCCAGTGTATTGTTTGCATGCAAATAGCCATTGCAAATATATAGCACAGAAAACCTTAACTTCAGTCTGTCCAATTTAGTCTTAATTCAAACCAGGGTGCGGGATATTTTGTTTGTTTGTTTTTAATCGAGGTTAGTAATTTTAATCTGAAAACAATTTATTCTCGAGGCTGCGAGAGGGAAAGAAAGTTATTGCTATTTAGGTTTCAGTCTCTGGTGGAGACTATGAGAATAGACGGATTTTTTCAGGGTAGACGCTGCGATTCGGAACTTCATTCGAAGCCAGCCTTCCGCAGCGTATCCCTTCCGTGTAAACCCAAGCAGAAATGCAGGCTCAACCCCGAAAATGCGCATCACAATCTTTCAGCAACTGCGATGTCTTTTTTTATAGGGGAAACTAAGCGCTCCTCTCTGAATGAACCGTACAGGGCAGACCCCCCCCCAACCCCCACGCTCTGCTAATACCTAACTCGCTCTTGATCTGTTTTAGCCGGGAGCCTCTTCTGGAGCAGAGATGGCAGGTCGTACTACATTGCTACCCTGCCCCGTGACGTTTGCATATAAACACACTGGAGAGCCGCCGCTATTCATTTTCACTGCTAGGAAAGCGGTATCGGAGACGCAGGCTTGGGTCAGTGCTAACTGTTTCTAACGCAATTAGAAAAGCCTCAGCTGTGATGGGGAGGCGAGCTGCATTTTCCTCAAGTTGTAACAAAGCTCTGTACTGGGGATCTGTTTAGAAAAGCTCCTGCGGTAGCTGGAGCCCGTTGCATCTGGGGCATCGTTCAGAATAGATTTGTTAAATGAAATATCCGTGGGGTGAGTCTAGCCGTGGAGATGCAGATAAAGGTGTTGCCGTCCTGAAACGCTCACGCGCCCTGACAGGCGCCGAGGATCTCCCTTGAACTCCGCCTGGTTGAGTGTAGACACCTTTCCAACAAACACCTCCTTGGGGAGACCTGCTGCAGGGAACGGGGCAATAACTGACAGCTCCTGGGCCATTTCCAAACACCTTCACACCGGACAGGGGCATTTGCTGTAAGACTGGGGGCTGCTATCCGGGGCAGGTGTTGGCTGGCGGGCAGTATGTGCGGCACCCGTTAACAGACGGGGCATGTCTTTTCCCAGAAAGAGATCCAGCCAGCTTGTAGCAAGCGGTTAGGAAGGAGACCCAAACTGCGTGTTTTGGTCTTTTTATAGGTGAATCAGGAGGTTTGGGAAGAGCTGCGTTGGGGTTTGTTTTCTGAGTTGCACCGACTAGTTCCTGGTAAACTGGCAGCTGGAGAGGGGAGAAATCCGCTGACATTTTGTCATATCCCCCCTCACCCCTGTGTCCGAAGCACCCTGGTGTTAACGTTGGGGCTTCGCTGCGGCCGGGCAGTTGCGGGGTCCCTCCCTGGGGGAGCCCCTCGGGTTTGGTGCCGGGTTTCTCCCCCAACAGACGCTAATCAAGTGTTTTCCCCATCCCAGCCCCAGCCAATTGCTCTTTAGCTGTCGAACTGCGGAGTTTCGCTCCTCTTTTCTCATGCTAATCACCCGCATTCAGCGTCTCTCTGTGAGGCTATTTGTAGTGGGACAAATCGCCTTGTTTGCCGGCTGCATGATTAATTGATATTGTTCCGCGGCTTTTGTCGGGGCCGCGCGGAGCTGAGACGCGGGGAAAGGCCGAGGTCGGCCGGAGCGCACACCCCCCTCCACCCCGAACGGATAGAGCCCAGAGTCTTTTAAACTTTCGCTGAGCAGCCCCCAGCCAGATGCCCAAGCCCAGGTCTCTTCGGAAACTGGTGCCTCTCAACCAGGTGATTCCATCGCCCTCCCTCCCGCCTGGGCTTCTGCCAGGAAATTGACACCCCACGGGCCGGGGTGTGAAACCACAGGATCGCCCCTAGGGCTGACGGTGCAAAATCCTTCTAATAAAAATCAAGGTACCCCAAGGAAACCTCCCCCTCCCCCGCAAACGAGCAGCCTCCCAACCCTTCCGCTGCGGGGGGTTATTGCGCAAGGCGCAAGGAGGCAGGATCTGGTTGTGCCCGACAGGAACGCTGATAGCCGGCGCTGAGGGGCCCGATTCTGCCGACAAACCAGCCCACACCTCGCCCTCAAGCGGGAGTAAGCCCGTTTCTATTTTATCTTTGAAAACTAACCGGGTACTGGACAAGTCTGGCCTCTCCCCACCCTGTTCACAGATGTGCAGCTATTTCTGCTCCGTTTGCCCTCCATTCCCCCCCCCACACACACACACACCATTTTTTTCACGGTGTCTTTATTGCCAAAGGACAGCATTGCAACTTGGAGAGTCAATTAAATAACACCAGTTATTCGCTTCTCCTACTTCATGGCTTTATTCCAAAATATTTCCTTGCCCGATTGATTTATTTTTAAGGGGTGGGGGGAAAGGGGGAGGGGAAAAAAGGAAGAAAGAAACGGTTCTCCTTTCTTTCCCCTGTATGCAGGGTAATTGATAGGCTCTATCAGAGGTCAGGATTTGCATAAGAATTAAGAGCAGTAAATTAATTTAATATTCCATGCACATCTCCAATTATTCCTGCAGACCTTTGTCTCCACGGCTGGCAGAGAGAAGGTTCAGCTGCTCTTCAACCAAACAACATCTGTGCAGTTAATAATTTGATAAACAGCTCATACAAATAGTTTCTGAATTATTTGCCAACCCAATGACTATTCAGTTTTGAAACGTTTGGCAAGGTCTCCTACGTGTGGTCTGAGCTCGGTTTCTTTCGTCTAGTGATTTAGGTGCCCGGGCAGACATTTTTCGTCCTTATCTTTTACATATAATCCGCTACTTTCAACACAAGCCCATCAATAACAATATGGAAAATAAGTAATTACCGGCAATTAATAAAAGCTTCTTTCTTTTTTTTTTAAGTTTCAGCTGATTTTTGCTTGTGCAGACCTAGGGCGTGGGGGAGGAACCGGCTGTGAAGACACTAGATACGATGAAGATCCATTCTGTTCAGTGCAATTCAGTTCCAGGGGGTGGTGGGGGAACACCATATTTTTGGCTTGAGATTTTCGTTTTTGTTGTTACCTATGTACAGTTTTGTGGTTAATGGCAGTACCCATCCAAATGAGAAATGAATAGTTCTCCCTAGATTCAGGCTCGTACAAGCTTCCCCACTACACATCAGCCGACCCCTGATTTGCAACCTCTTCTCCAGAGCCCAGCTTGAGAGGGGAGATATTTCCAGGGGAAATCTTGGATAAGATTCTCTGTCTTTCCAGTGACTAAAACTAGACTCCTAAATCCAGGTTTAGGTGCCTAAATAAATTGCCTGATTTTAGAAAGCGCGGAATACCCAGTGATTCCAATGGGAGCTGCTGGGTGCTCAGCACTTCTGAAAACCAAGCCAGCTCAATGAGGTGCCTAGTCTAGATGCAGAAGTCTTAACTCCATGCACTCATATTTGAACATCTTGGCACTTGGACACCAGGTTTTACTAGTCTTAAAAATATAGTAATCCTGATGGATCAATCCATTATTAAAAGGGATAATTTGGGTATTGATTTCTTTTGAAAATGTATGTGTTTAATCAGCAAATATCATATCCCACCTCTATTGTGTAACTGTAAACTGGGCCAAAGCAGATAACCTTATATCAGTGTGAAGATTCTTTACTATTTTCCTCTGATGTAGGTCCTGGGGTTTTAGCTTCTATTTTAATACATGTTAATAAAGGCATTAGTGTCTGTGTGAGTAGGTGGAAGGAGAGAGAGAGAGAGAAAGAGATTTACATAGATATTGGGAACCCACTTATAGAGAAGTCAGATATAGTGAAACTGAGCATGTAATGAAGTTGAATGGATGTACTAAATTGTCTCCATGTTTTGCAATGGGCGGCTTTCATTTGCAGTAATGATGGCCCCCTGCTTAGAGAGAGAGTACTCAGGATCTTGCAGGATCTTTTCTGTAGCAAAGTTGCTCTTTTAAAACAAGATGACTTCACAAGAGATGGTTCCACTGTTTTTGTATTTTAATGTTCTGTCTGTTGGATTCATATCTCTAAATTGGAAGTAGAGAACTGTTCCTTTTTTTCCACTTAACATAACATTGACAATATGAGTACTTGAAGGCATTGAAAACTATATCCAAGTGTTTTGTAGGCTTGAATAAGAAG
This sequence comes from Gopherus evgoodei, assembly GCF_007399415.2. Classification (NCBI taxonomy): domain Eukaryota; kingdom Metazoa; phylum Chordata; order Testudines; family Testudinidae; genus Gopherus; species Gopherus evgoodei. The sequence continues at coordinate 219,899,077 of NC_044324.1, read as the reverse complement.
TATTATAGCTCTACATCCTTGCTCTTCATTGAGAGTATGGTAGCATTGATCTTAAAATACTGGCTAACTTTCTTCAGCATAGAGGTCTAACTATATAATTTGACAATGAAGATAACACAATACTTCCCAGAACTGTATGAAAAGAATCCTAGTTTCAGACAAGAGGTAATTAAGTTAACGACGTATGGCATTAGAGCTGGATGGAAAATTTAAAAAAAAAACCAATCAATCCATGACAATTCATGTGAGTTAAAATATGAATGATCTAGATTATACCCTCCCCTTTTGTGTTTGCACACTGGAAACATTTGAGAAATGGAGTCTTCTCAGGTGGCTGCTCAGGGAAAGCAAATTTTAAGCCTACATGCTCACCTACTTTAGTTATGCCAGAGGAGGTACATTTTTGATAGGCCAGAACACTGCTTCACACAGGTGCCCAAAATCTCATGCCTCACTCCCGGAGCCCTGGGACATTTGCCAGACAAATTACTGACCTTATCCTTTGCTACTGGGGCTGAATAGCCATGCAATTACTTTGTTCAAATGTGATGACAGAAAATTAAATTTAAACTCTCAATGCAGTTTGTACGTCTCACAGTCGCCTAGTTTTTCTATTAATGAGAATTCTGGCAAAGCAATTATGCCCCAGAAAAGAAAAGGTTTCAAATTTTGTAGAATTCTCTCATCCTGCTTATCTGCTGCCTCTCTCTGGCCCCTCCCTTTTCCTGACAGAACCAAACCCCAATGGCTCCTTCAAGCCCTCTTCTTGATTATAAGAGTTATACTCATCCAGTCACGAGACAGAAACAATACCATGTGGCCAAACACAGGCTTCCTGATTGCAGGAGTTACACTCATCCAATCAGGAAATAGAAACAAAATCATGTGGCCAAAAACTATCCAACCCAGCTTAGATTTCATATCTGTTTTATAGAATATTTGTAGTGAACTGCCCTAAGTAAAGTCATAGAATAAAGCAGCTTGCGGGTTTCTTCTTCTCCCACCTCCTCCCTCCAGTAAATTCACACAATTGATACATTTGAAGAAATTGTAATCCGCTCATGGACAGCCTATGAACATTAAAAAGAGGCTAAATTCATGGACTACATTATTCTTTGTGCATTATTCAGTTCTAATCACAACAGAGATCATGCTAGTCACATTCACATCTAAAGCATTTAATATTTTCTTAACATATTAATATTATTTGCATTTTATTTGATCATTTAAATATGTTTGCATTGCGGGTCCTTCCAAGCTTTACAGAGTGTGTATGTCTCCAGTATCATTTATGGGCTTGGTTCTGTCTATATTTTCTTTCACTTAATACAGACCCGATCCCGATCACTTAATAACACCGATCCCAGTGCCAATGTTATTCCACTTCTTAAAAGGTCATGTTTTTACATGCACGTTTAAACAGCCTAATTTTCCACACGTTTATTTAGTTCCATGATCTAGCCCTCATTTCTTGGTGTGTTACCCTTGATTGCCCTCATTGTGTTTAGTATCAGAGGGGTAGCTGTGTTAGTTTGGATCTGTAAAAGCAGCAAAGAATCCTGTGGCACCTTATAGACTAACAGACGTTTTGGAGCATGAGCTTTCGTGGGTGAATACCCACTTCCTCAGATGCATGTAGTGGAAATTTCCAGGGGCAGGTATATATATGCAGGCAAGCTAGAGATAATGAGGTAGTTCAATCAGGGAGGATGAGGCCCTGTTCTAGCAGTTGAGGTGTGAAAACCAAGGGAGGAGAAACTGGTTTTGTAATTGGCAAGCCATTCACAGTCTTTGTTTAATCCTGAGCTGATGGTGTCAAATTTGCAGATGAACTGAAGCTCAGTGTTTCTCTTTGAAGTCTGGTCCTGAAGTTTTTTTGCTGCAGGATGGCCAGTCTGCTATAGTGTGGCCAGGGAGATTGAAGTGTTCTCCTATAGGTTTTTTTATATTGCCATTCCTAATATCTGATTTGTGTCCGTTTATCCTTTTCCGTTGCCACTGTCCAGATTGGCCGATGTACATAGCAGAGGGGCATTGCTGGCATATGATGGCATATATTATATTGGTGGACATGCAGGTGAATGAACCAGTGATGGTGTGGCTGATCTGGTTAGGTCCTGTGATGGTGTCGCTGGTGTAGATATGTGGGCAGAGTTGGCATCCAGGTTTGTTGCATGGATTGGTTCCTGAGCTAGAGTTCCTATGGTGCGGTGTGCAGTTACTGGTGAGAATATGTTTCAGGTTGGCAGGTTGCCTATCGGCGAGGACTGGCCTGCCACTCAAGGCCTGTGAAAGTGTGGGATCATTGTCCAGGATGTAGATCCCTGATGATGCGTTGGAGAGGTTTTAGCTGTGGACTGTATGTGATGGCCAGTGGAGTCCTGTTGGTTTCTTTCTTGGGTTTGTCTTGCAGTAGAAGGCTTCTGGGTACACGTCTGGCTCTGTTGATCTGTTTCCTTATTTCCTCGTGCGGGTATTGTAGTTTTGAGAATGCTTGGTGGAGATTTTGTAGGTGTTGGTCTCTGTCTGAGGGGTTAGAGCAGATGCAGTTGTACCTCAGTGCTTGGCTGTAGACAATGGATCGTGTGATGTGCCCGGGATGGAAGCTGGAGGCATGAAGGTAGGCATAGTGGTCAGTAGGTTTTCAGTATAGGGTAGTGGTAATGTGACCATCACTTATTTGCACCGTGGTATCTAGGAAGTGGACCTCCTGTGTAGATTGGTCCCAGGCTGAGGTTGATGGTGGGGTGGAAGCTGTTGAAATTGTGGTGGAATTTTTCCAGAGTCTCCTTCCCATGGATTTCAACACAAGATACCTTCATTTGTCCCATTTTCAAAATCAAAAGTTAGGCCTTACTGAAGATCTCAGCAAGATACTTTAGCACATGCCAAACTTTAAGCACAGGAGTGATCTCTTTGACTTCAATAGAATTTAAGCACATGCTTAAATTTAAGTACGGCCCTAAAGTTAGGATCAGATTTTCCAGGTTACTGCCATTTAGAACTGAAAAGCATTTGAATAACCATATGAAATATTGCACAGTGTCTTTCTGAACTGTATCAAACTACAGTCACAGATATTGGCTACTCACTTACATGTGCATTAAAAATCACTCCAAAATTAATAAAAAGTTGATTTTAAACAGCTTATGAGGATCTTCAGGTTAAAGAAAAGGTTAATTCTGTTCTCCAGAGTTATGCAAGTTTCATATTTGCTGTCAGGAGGATTAGTTAGTTTCTCTCTCCTTTTTAAAGAGACAATTTACAGAATGAATAAGAATCCAGGGATAATGACATGAAGAGAAGAGAAAAGCGCAAGCACAAGCACAACAGTTGGATGCATATTTGGGAATTGAGGTGCCACTCCAGTTTTCTGACAATATAAGACATGGCCACTTGGTGTGGCAATCTGTCCCCCTCTACTGGTGCCTGGGCCACATACAGGTTTTGAACCCGCTACTGGGATGGCTTAGAGAGGTGTCTCTTTCAGCTGAAGAGTAGTGTAGGGTTTTACATTAAGATCTAAAGAGCCCAGGGTCAATCCCCTGGGGTGTAGCATTATGCTAGTGCAACAATGATTTCAGTGGAATCCCATGAGCATAAAACTGGAATATCACAGTGGGAAATCAAGCTCCAGGACTTAGAATGCCCACAAGTTTCAGGGTTGTTCAGAGCCAGGGTTTTGGTTCATCTCTTCATAAGGACAGGGCCCATTTTCAAAATTCACATGTAATAATGTTGATCATCATCTACATTTGAGTATATTCAGATCCGAGGGTTTTATTTTAGCCCATCTCTAATAAATTACAGTGTAAAAACCCTATTTAAAAGGATGTTTCTTTGGGAGCAAAGTAGGTTGCATTAAGGAATCCAATCTTCTTTCCCCCTGAAGATACGCCTTAACTAAAACCATACAGCTAAACACAGTTATGGGGAGAGATCAAGATTTGACCTTTGTTTCTATTCCTCTCTCTATAATGCATGGAACCAAAACCCTGGCTCTGAGTGCTCTCAAACTTTAGGGAGGAGGTGTCTTTGAACTCCAGAGCTTGATCCAAATTGTACAGCGCGTTCCCACCTGTACTTCTTACACTGTTTATCTGTATTGTTGTCAACCTTTAGACTTGTATCTTGTTTCATTTGCACACTCTCCACTGATCATTATCATGCTGTGTTGCAAATATTGTGGACAGTCCCAAAACAAATGTGACTAAGGAGAAGGTGATTTCTGCTCTGAGTTTTAATAAACAGCATGAACTGAGGTAGGATCTGTTAGTATCGCTTCAGTTGGGGCTTCAGTCTAGCAGAAATAGCTTTGGCGACTGTTGGCTTGCAGAAGCTCTGTACATGCAAAGACTTATCGTGATTCATGAAAGGAAATTGTAACTTTCCTACACTTTTTTTTTTAAACCATCAGTAGAGGATCACATTGGGCAATTCCCACCCTACTCCTCTTCAAAGCATCATTCCCTATTACCTTCAGGCTGGTGGCCATAGCTGGATTCTTGACTATGTCTCTCAGTATCTTAATACAGTAGCAAGCTCTTCTCAGATAGTCATAGGCTCCTGACAGAGCTTGACAAACCTGCACAGCAACATTGGCTCTATTTATTACACCTTAATTATTAACTAGGGAAGGCAGTGCTATCTCTAGAGAAGGGGCTGCGAGCCAGGACTCCTGGGTTCTATCCCCAGATCTGCCATTCTCTGACTCTGCGAACTTGGGAAAAATCATTTAAATCCCGATTTCCTTAAGTATAATGATCAGGAGGAGTTCCAGCAGCAAAGCTTCCCCAGCCTGCCGTGGTGTGTGAGGCTTAATTAATAGTTGCATATCTTTGAATGTAAGGTGCTGTAGATATGCAAATTACTGTGATGAGGTTCCTGGGAAGAGCAAGCCATGGACAGGGCCAGCTTTATGAACTGCAGGGCGGGGCCCGATTCGAATACCTGGCAGTGGTCCAGGGCTTCAGCGGCACTTTGACAGTGGAGGATCTGCTCCGGGTTTTCCGCAGCACCAAAGGACCCCCCCTGCCGCTGAAATGCCACTGAAGACCCCTAGAGCAGACCACCACCAGGTGAGTAAAAAAAAATTTTAAAAGGCACCTAAGGTTTGGGGACTGATTCTGGGGAATTGGCAGAATCGACCTAAAGCCAGCCCTGGCCATGGAAGAGAGTGTGCAGCCTTGTGCCATGCTGCGTTTTTTAAAATGTGAAGACCTGGAAAGAGACACCAGCATGCTATTCCCCCCTCAGGATTTAATTCGGCCACTTGGAGCATCCAGACCCAAACCTCCTCTACCGGTGGATCTCTGTGTGCAGTCTATGGCTAAGGCCCTACCAAATTCGCGGCCGTGAAAAGCGTGTCATGGACTGAGAAATCTGGTCTCCCCCATGAAATCTGGCTTTTGTAGGGGAGACCAGATTTGACAGAGCTGGGCGACTGGAGAGTGGTGGCTGCTGGCTGGGAGCCCAGCTCTGAAAGCAGCAGCACACCAGCAGCAGTGCAGAATGAGGGTGGCCTGGTATGGGAGGGTTGTTACTTTGGGGGATCAGGACTGGCCTTACGGGTGGGTGACTGCCCAGAGACCCATGGTCAGGGGACACCATGGTCACCCCATCACACACAGCCATCCAAAGGCCCTTTAACTCCTGAGCACTGTGCTTGGAGCCGGGGAGGGGCAGGGCTGGGTGGCCCAGCTGGGGGCTCCTTTCATGCACACAGCTCCAGCTGCTGGTCCAGGATGGGCTGGGGAGGCATGGGACTTCCTCTTCCACTGCACTGGCTGCTCCTGGGGCCAGGTCAGATCCTCCTCCAGGAACCTCCCCCAGCTGCAGGACGCTCCACAGCTGCTGGCTGGGAGCTCAGCTCCGAAGGCAGAGCTTCCACCAGCAGCAGAAGTGAGGGTGGCCTGGCATGGTGTTGCCACCCTTTCTTCCATCCTGCTGCTGGTGGCAGCTCTGCCTTCAGAGATAGGGGCCTGACCAGTGGCTGCCCAGCTCTGAAGGCAGCAGCCCCAAAGTAAGGGTGTCAATACCGCAACCTCCCTACAGTAGCCTTGTGACTCCCCCACCCCCACTCCACGACTGCCTTTTGGTTTTGGATCCCACAGTTATAACACTGAAATTTCAGAGGTAAATTTTTAAAATCCTATGACAGTGAAATTTACCGAAAAGGACTGTGAATTTGGTAGGGCCCCAGCTATGGCTGAGGCTGAAGTGGGTCCTGATGGGCAGGGCTGGATGATGCTTAGGTAGCTGCTCAACATCTCCTTCTTCCAGAGTGGCATCGGAGGCTTCACCCAGGCTGCCCACCAAATACAGCCATGAGGCACCGGGGAAAGGCATCAAGAGACATCGTCAGCATCCTGCTAGCATAGAGCCAGGGACAAACTGCATGAGCCACGTGGCCTGAAATGAAGCCCCTCCAGAGAGAGAAGATGTGGCCTCTATCTTCCTGAGAAAGGAGAAAGCACCCCACCCTTCACCAGCCTCACCTCCACAAATATATGTGAGGGGAAAGGAAAAAGAAGATAAGGGGTGAAGGTGGGTTCTGGTTCCCACGCCCCTCCATACTCCTGGAGATGTAAAGCAGTGGCCTGGAGCTTGAAGGTGGTAATAATTAGTGCACCCTGCATGTCCCTAGCAAGGGTTGGGGGATAAGATCAAGGCTACACCTAGTGCTGCTCCACCGAGGGATGCTGAACTCATTTACAAGCCACTGCTCCAAACTGCATAGCACGCAGGCTCCTTCCTTACACTCTTATGCACCAGCTAATCTGCTCCAGGATAAGTCAGTCCAGTGCTCAGCCAATCTGCAGGAATGCCCAGTGTCCCCATACTGCCCCCAATCCAGGGTGATGTAGACAGGACTATCTCAGCAGTGATTTGAGTCGGGGGACATGTTCTTCTGTTCTACACACAAGACAGGTATCATCCTGCATCCCACACAATGACTGAATTTGAGACATGAATGGGCAGAGGGCCACCATTAGCACATAGTTTCAGGAAGAGCCATTGACTGACATGTCTTCTCGGAACGCCACTGAGAGATGAGAATCAGCATATTTTAAAACCTCAAATGCACACATGACTTAGAATAAGCAAATGCTCAGGGACTTCCCAAATAAACGTATCCAGGTAACGTATATATAAATATATACTGTCGTGACACATGCAATCACAGTCTACCTTGACCAGGAATTATTTATTAAAGAAAATAGCTATAAACTATTATTATTGTGTGCTATTTGCATTATCATAGAGCTTAGGAGTTCCAGTCATGGAGCAGGACCCCACTCTGCTAGGGTATAAACACCAATAAATAGGCTTCCGCATAGCTTCAATTGCAGCTTTGTCTCTCTTGTTCACCAGGGACCTCACAATCTAGAAGTGTTTACAGCACACAGAGACAACTAGATGCTGAATAAATACTGCAAGTAAACATCATTACCCGCACACACTCACATTCCTTTTGCACCTGGTAAAAATAAAAGTGTGCTTGCTATCGGCCTGATTCAGGAAAGCACTCTGAATAGAGACTTAAGTACATAACTATGTGAATTGAGGCCTATATTAGTTCCAAAGAATGATTGCATACAAACAAATTAAATACTTATACCCTTGGTGAAAGTCCACCTTTTTTAGGAAGTCCTTTAGATGTGGATTTGGAGATAGTAGAATCCCCAGAGACTGACAGTGGAATAAGGAAGCTCCTAAGATTTCCACTAGCATGTATTTAATAATAAATAACAGATATATACACATACTTCAGTAGCTTGAATACTATCCCTTAAAAAGCATCCAAAAAAAAGTTTTCCTTTGCCTCTTATCTGACTAAAACTCAGTATGGTACAACTCACTTTTATCATGCTTAATCAGGGATCACAAGGAGAAACGCAAATAGCAAAAGCACCCCTTTTGTACAAAACTGAATGCCAAGAGTTTGCACAAACAGCTTAACAAGCCAATTAAAAACTCTCTGAGTAACCCCGCAGGTAACAAATGCCATTTGCAGACTTGTCAATAGTGTAATCAAATATCATTGATAAACATTGTTAAAGGTAACGGAAAACAAATATGCTAAGCTCTGCGTCCGCGCTTGTGTGTGTGTTGAAGTCTTCTCTGTGGCGCTTTGTGGAACAATCTCTTCTTCCTAACTTTTGAATTCCACTGGTTCTTTTATTAAGCTTCAGAAGGGCCTTTAATGAGAGATTAAAATAATTGTCGTGCATGCTGATTTTGTTGTGAAATTCCGAGAAGTGTGCACGTGCGTGTAACCCACACACAAACCTCAAAGCTACAGACCAAGGTAAATAATGTATTGTCATCTATTTAGCACATGATAATGCAAACCACAGAAAAATATGTAGAAAGGGAAAATACATTCCCTGGGTAGTAAGTTATTGAACCTTTAAAGCCAGGGAACAGGGAGGTTGGGGGAAGGGGCAAACATTCTCTAGCTTTTCCTCTGCGAATAAATCACTGGCCATGCAATGGCTATGCCTCCATAAAATATGACAGGTCTCTCTCTTAGGGCCTATACCCAGCTCTGTAACAAGTCACATTACTCGCTTGCCATGCATGCTGACTGCAAATTGTGTAGGTTATCATGCAATGCCATAAAAAAAATAATTCTTCACCCAACTGATTATGAACCTCATGCATAGCAAATGACAGCGCAATAACGCTAAGATTTCCTGTAGCAGAGGTAAAAAAAAAAACTGTACACACTGACAGGCTAATGGATACTTTCCCAAAGAGCGGTTAGAAAGGAGTAGTAAATGGGACTGTGTTGATGCAGGGCAGCAGACCTGGTCAGGGATCAAGACACACAGCAACATATCGGATAACATATAATTGGCAGGTCACATCCAAATGAGTGTAGTCATGCATCATCTGGAAGGCTTTTGCTGGTGATAAAGACACTTGTAAACAATTCAGTCACTGAACATGGCAAGAATATGTTGATCCAGCATGTAATGAGGTGTTCCTGGAATCAATAAACTAGTCATGGAGAGCAGGGAGCAAGGTCAGTGCCTGCCTTTTTGATGACCTTTCCTTGCTAGTAAGGACATCATATACTCTGAAGAGGACTTTTCTCATATTGCAGAAAGCGCTGAGTGTCAGAACTTTCATTCGCAGCAAGCAAATGAACAACCGAGCTCTGCATGCTAATGAAGTCCAGGCTATTTTCCACCTTTTCATCTGCACATTATGCTCTTGACTTTGGAGAAGGTGGGAATTAGGTTGGACCCTGGTGTCAGACTGCCTGATGGCTTGGCTCCGGAAAACTGGTAATTGAAGCTGATGACTGATGCAGAGGAGGCCTGAATTTGGAAATAAACAGTTTCAAGCACTGCATGTCATTTCTAGAGAGACGGCTGAGTGAATGGAAATGAGCTCTGTTTCTTGAATCTAATGCAGTTTCTCAGCAGGAAAAACCCCGTCTTTTAGACAACAATGCCAGTCATTAAGATTTAAATGTTCTGGTGATAATGTAAGGAATAGCTTCTGCTTTCACAAGCAGCACTTATGCAAATTTGTTCAGTACAAAGATCTACATTTAATCCATATCCAAGAAGATAGCACTGGCTTTGGAAGAGTCAAAACCTCCACAAATCATTCCAAAGAAGAAAAAGAAGAGTTACATTGTTAACCAGGTCACAGCAGTGAAAAACACCCGTGTAGATCAGAAACAATGAAAGCGTGTTTTTAAACCTGACTGTAAAAACAAGCAAACCCCACTGGTTATGTTGTGCTATATTTGTACCATTTAATTCGTCTCACCAAATATATTTTAAATCCATCCACAAATATGTATGGAGATTAAATGGATGCATGGATGCATGCATGTCAGGCCAGATCCTCAGCTGGTGTTCAGTGGAGCTACAGTGATTTACACATGCTGAGGATCTGGCCCATAGACCATAAATATATCCACTGTTTGTGACCCCCAAAATCTCATACTTTCAGAATTGAGACTGAATGTTATTCTATCTTGGCTGTTACAAAATACACACTACAATTTTTATCAGCTGTTTTTTAATCTTATCACATCTTGTGAACTAGTTCTAATTATTTGTTCCTTTAGGCAGCGAGAGAGAGCTAGAGAGAGAGAGGAAATCTAACACAGCATTTTAAAAAATACTTTGAGAGCTTTGAAAATGGTTATTATATCACATCTTTCATCTAGCAATTCGTTATTTATTAACATCTTGCTGGCATTAGAACACGTTTCTTTGTCTTCTAGCCATAGTCCTTTCTCTATAAAGTCAGCTGTTTGAATCGTTCTGCATTCCAGCCTGTCTTGAAACAGTTCCTCAGTCACTTCGCAGCGAGTCAGTCCTTTTGTAAGACTTCCATCCATCTAGTTTTGAGTCTTCCAGCCCTTCTCTTACCCTCCATTTCTAAGTTAAATACCCTGCTTCCTATAATTCTTCTGACTGTTCTTTCACATGTCTGGATTCCCTCAGCTTTTCTATAATTGGCACCACCTTCACGCTTCCTCTAAGTCATTCATTCTGGCCCTGGTCCATTCTTGTAATTCCAAGCATCCATCTTAACATTTGCATTTCTACTGTATTCAGGATCTGCTCCTGTCCCTTGCTCAGTGACCAGCATGCGTAGTCATACAAAAGTGCAGGCCTAATTACCATTTTGTAGATCTTACTTTTCAGTTAGATAGGCATTCTCCTAGCATGGATCACTTCATTTACTTCTCTCAATTTAGTCCAGGTCTTTCCTGTTCTGCTTATAAAGTCATCGCTGAGTTCACCATTATCCTCTACGATCAAACCTAAGTACTAGAACTTCTGTACCTCTGAGTGGCTGGCCCCCAGACTTATGGTCTCACTGTCTTACCTACAAGCTATCATTCTATCTACAGACCATATACCTTATTTCTTCTGATTTTCAGGTTCTTTCAAGTACACATGTCCATCTCTGTAAATTTTCTTCCACTTCCTCATAATCCGTGGAGAGCTTGCACCAGGTTGCTACTCTCTAGATGTTTTTTATACGCTCATCGAACACCCATGTGAATTAAAAGGGGCTTAGTGCCCAGGCTTGATATACTTCAACTCTGACTAGAAAGAGTTCCCTTTCTCCACATGGCCTTCCGAGGTAACAGCACCCTCATACATGCCCTGGGTGAGTCTGATATAGTCTTCAAGTATGCAGTGTAGTTTTAGCCGCGCTGGTCCCAGGCCTGAAGAAGCGCTCTGTGTAAGCTCAAAAGCTTGTCTCTCGCACCAACAGAAGTTGGTCCGATAAAATATATTCCCTCGCTCGCCTTGTGTCTCAAATAGTCTTCAGGGATCAGTTTCATTCTCATTCACACCCGATGTCTTCTCTCAGAATGTAGTCATAAGCCATTCGAACATATTTATTAATGTCACCGGGCACAACACTCACTTCTGGACTGGCAGCTCTTCCTAGTTCCTCTGGGGATTAGCTCAAGGATGACACCCTCCTGTCCATGGTTTGCACCCTGTCATTCTGTCTCTGCTTCCGTCAGTAGTCTCTCCAGGAACCGCCACATCCTCTTCATGACTCAGCCCTCTGGCCACGTCACCATCTGTGTTTCCCCCTTCCAGGGTTCAGTACCTTACAGTCCATTCATCCAGCCATTTCCCTAAGTGGCAAAAGTGAGGGACCCAGGGCCACCCACTACTCCAGGTCCTGACCCAGGGACCCTATAGCTGGCAGCTTGTGCTGCATCCCTTCCAACTGTTTGGTACATTTCCCTGGGCTACTTCCCCATGGCCCCAACACCTTCTTCACCTTTACCTCAGGGCACTCAGCTCCTCAGTCCCCAGTGCTTCCTCCGTCCCTGCCAGCAACTGCTCTGTCCATGGTGCTAGCGCCTCTTTTACCTGCTAGGAACACAGTCCTTACCCTGGAGCCCCAGGCCACAGCTGCCTTACTCTGGCCCCATAGTTCCTTTTATGAGTTCTGCTAAGCCTGGATTGGTTGCTCCTTGCAACCCCTCTCTGATTGGTTGCAGCCCATGCGGTCACTCTAGGCTGCTTGGAGGACTCACCTCCATTGCAACCTCTTGGGGTTAACCCCTTCCATGACAGTGTGGGGTAAACACCCCATCACAATTCACATGAATAACCATCGGTTAGCTAGTTTGGGGCCCCCACATAAACACTATTTTAGCTCCTACTTTTAAAAAAAAATCCCCAAACTATGCTCCCTAAGCCTGGTTTAAACATAGTTCCTGCTAACATGGTTTAAACATAAGGGCCAGTTCACCACTGCATCACTCCAGTGCAATGCCATCAGTTTCCATGGGATCTCACTGGTATAGAATTACAGTAACACAATGGTGAGCCAAGCCCACGTGGTAGCCTCAGCAGTGTAAGTCAAACAGTTTACCATGGTGCTGCTGCCAACGAGGTTGCTACCAAAGCTGCCCTGGCCTGCAATGGGAGTAGTTTCAGGCTCAAAATGCATTGTTCTCCTTATCAAAGTAGGAGTTTAGCATTTAATACAATGCTTGGTTTTGTGCAACTGCCATCTTTCTACACTGTCTCCTTTCCTATACTAGTCATGTCACAAGTATAAATAGTTGATAAATTTAGTGGGTGTCAATGTGTTTAATTACATACTGAGCAACGACTGAATACACAACTTGCTGATGGCTCAGATGCCAACAGGATGATCGCCTAGCAAGGCTGGGCGCTTTTCGATGAATAGTTTGCTAGACGAGTCTCTACGGATTTAGGTTCCATAAGTAACTAGCTCAGAGGATAGACAGGGCATCATAACAGTAATACCACCTTCTGCTGTCATCCCTTTAAATATCACATGATAAAACTGGATCAGGTCAGGTCAGTATGTGAGGAGGAGTCTGGGGCTGTCTATAAATTATATAGTGCAGTACGGGGGTGGGTTCTTAATTGTGTGTATTTGTTTCAGTGTTACAAAGGGTAGGTGGGTCTTGAAAAAACACCAACAAATGTGGCATGTAATTTATGGACTGCCCTCTACTGAACAGCAGAGGGATGCTATAGGAAATAAAAATCAGTACATGGCTCTCCATCCTTTGAGTCAATACAGAATCATTGGCCATCAGATGGTGCCACAGAGCACGCGTATAGCAGGTGATATAAAACCAACACGCTGGACACTAGCAATCACTGATGTTCCCATGGCATTTACTTTTTGTTGAAGCCAGTGTCCTGACCAATGTCCACCTTGGGCAAGTCTCTCCTGCATCTTTCAGTTCCCCAGGCAATTTCAGCTAGATGTGGCTTCTTTACCTTCTGCCCTAAACTGTTGTGTGATGTTGTTGTCTGCTGTTAAACAGCTACTTTCTTCCCCCCTGAAGTGGCAGCATTTTAGTGGTGGGTATGTTTGTATAATATTTTGCTACCCTTCAGAGTGAAAGGATCTATAAAATAGAAATGATTTTAAAAGTGACTAGAACAATATAGAATACTCACTGGATTCAGCCTACCCTCACAATAAGGTAATCTCTGCGAGAAGAGAACTCTGCTGTGGTTCCCAGCTACATTGCCTTTTGTTAGACTGCTTTTGCTGGAGCATTGCTCTGTCAAAGCACAAATGTTATTGGTTTTTTAAAAATATATATATTATTGTGAAGGTAAAGGGGCCTGATTCTGATCTCAGTAAGACTGATGTAAGTCCAGAGTACCTCCATTGACTTCAGTGACATTATTCCCTATTTCCACAGTGTACCTGAGAACATAACTGGGCTCTAGCAATTTACTGACTGGGGTCTCTTAATGAAGTCTATAAACCAAAATGATGTTCTTCACTTTTGCCTGAATCTTTGTCACATTTCACTTACAAGAAAAAAACCCAAACAAGCAAACCATAAATAGCGAAGGTTTAAATCATAAGACCGGCCGTACATTAAATATGGGCATTGCCAAACAAAAGGCTCTTTTCATCACTGTGATCCGGTATTAAAAAAAACTAACCCTTTGCATTCATTTGTGGAGAACAAAGAGGAGCAAAAGTAACATATAGCAAAATTGCAGGATAATCTATGCCACCACAATTCTTCTGGTACATTGTTTATATTGTTGTTGTATTTTCCAAAGACTGACTCCAGAAAGACAGACCAGAAACGACTTCAGTGTAAATTTTTCTGTGTACGTTTGGTGACACTAGAATGTACTTTATAATGAAATATTTACTGATAGACTACAGTACATTTATTTTGAGAACAGCAAAGAATTAAATAGCTCTTTGGGGCCAGGGCTGTCTTTTCATGACATGTATGAATAGTGCATGGCACAGTGGACCCCGATTCCTGGCTAAGGCCTCTATGTTCAATAAATAATATAATCAAATAAATGCAAAACAGTGATATAAATTACATGCAAAGGAAGGTTCCACCCTGCAAGCTGTACTCACCTGAATAACCATTATTTATGCAAGCGCTCACGTAACTGTCAGTGGGGTTGCTCACATGAGAAAGAATTACTTATATGAGTTTGACATAGCAGGATCAGACCCTAAATGTTCTGTGGCATATATCTGTTTCTGCCACCCTTGCCCTGCAGTTTCAGCAGGATATGTGCTTCTTCCCTGTTTCTAGGAGAAGGACTCTTGTGTACTGCAGTTGGTGCAGAATAGCTGCCAGCCCCACAGCTGAAACGACTGTATTTCAGTGATGAGTGTAATGATCCCTATACCTACGGGGCTAAATTCTCTTTCCGCTATCTTGGTGCAATCCCATTTGCCTTCAAGAGGGTTGTGCCAGTGTGACCGAGAGTTGAATTTGGATCACAGTCTGTTACATACTCTGTGATCCTTCTGGCTGAAAGAGTCTATTAAAATGCATGATTTTTTTTATTTATAATGGTAATACAGTCCTGTGCTATGAAAAAATAAACTTGCAAAAATCTTCTGGTAGCCAATGGGTTAAAAAATTAAAATGACAGAAGAGTTCACATTGCATCGTTAGATTTTCTTAAATCTGCATATATTTCAATTCAGCATACTTAAAATCTGCAGCCACTTATACACTTACAGTACATTTCTCCTAAATCAAATTTTCAGCTTCCCTCTTTCATGGAATTTCTCTAATGCCTGGACTGTAGTATTATGATTATTTCTCCTACCGTCTGAATGGTATAAAGAGAATAAAACTTCACGTAATATCTGCATCAGGAAAAACACCATCTGAAAACCTGCAGCTTTGAAGTTGATAATGAAGTGTGTGTATATCTATATAAAGATAGCCCTTTCTTTTGCTTTGGTCCATTACATGCATCAACTCTCTTCATGGTCCCCAAACTTCATTAATAATGTCCTTGTCTATGCTAATACAATCAGAAAATTATGCAGACTGTTTATATTTCTTTACAGCCAGAACAGGCTGATGACACGAATCAGCCATTAGCGAATCACATGGAGGAGTCTCCGCTAATTGCGCAGAATGTAATTAGTGATTATGTAATATCTAAGCTCTTGCAACTGTCATTAATGTCCACTATTCACCAGAGATAGTTCTTACTGAATTAGAGAATGATTACTGCATGGTAAATCTACTTAATCCTAAATATGCTAATTAACACTGTATGCACTTTAGACAGTGGTTAAAAGCACTAGTAACCTTAAAAAGAAAAATGGTTGCAGTACACCCGTGTCTAAATTGCTTGCAATGGACTTTCCTTTAAAAGGTAAATTTATTTAATTAAATGGTATAGTAAACCCTATAGCAGTTCAACCAAAGGAAGATTTCTTTGTAATAGATATAATGATGTACTCTTTTAGTACAGTAATGTGCTTCTGGAATTCATTTTTTGTCTGGATGGATTGCCTGTTATGATTTCCTGTGCTATATATCAGACATTTACAAATCATATCAGAGCAAGGTACCCTATATACAGTGGGAAAAAAGGCTCTAGATTAGAGAAAGAAAATTTATTTAAAATCGCTTTCAGAAAGTCCCTCTCCAAGATTAAATCCCAAGCATTTGAAGCTTGCTTTGTTTATTACGACATTCTTTAAGTCATAAAATATACTGCTACTGCACGCTGATACAGTAGTTTTCCCTGTGCATTCTTACTTAAATCTTAATTACAAGATTTATTTGTGTAAAACAGATTTTACATTTTAAATGCTACCCACCAAATGAATCGAACAAATACAGCAATCGTATAATTTTTGAAATGTGTCTTTCCAATGCCTAAGGTATTTAATGTATTCTGGTTTTCCATAAAAAAGATATGGCTGTCACGAACCCCTAGGAGAATAGCATTTTGTGATTTATGAAGATTCTTCCTGCTTATATATTTTATATAAATAATAAATACTCCTGTGTGTATCACTGCACTCATTCATAATCAAGAGCTGCACAAGCTGTAAAAAGAGCTTGCGTAGTAACATCTTTAAAATCAGCTTACAAAAATTGGATAACTAATGTTTCAGGCACAAAATAAGTCACTGTAGCAAACGAGGGAAGTTAGCAGCATAATGCAATCTGCTACTTACTTTTATCAGCACACTGAAATATACCCCCCAAAAAATTGTTCACGAAAGAAAGTTTCTAAAAAAAAAAAAGTGAAAAATATGATGAAAAATTAAACATATTTGTAATTTACCTGGCTATATTTCATGTTTACATTTAATGATGCAATTACAAGTGTTTGTTGAACATCTTAAATATTTTGCATCTGAACAGAGGTGTACTGTACTGTTGCTGTACATGAAAAACATTCAGGTGAATGAAGGCTGGTTCTGTAAGGGGCCAGAGGCCTGATTTTCAAAAATGCTGAGCCTGCAGCTGCTAGTTGTGGATGGATCAGCACCTCTGAAAATCAGGATCTCAGAGCAGTCAATTTTCATTGGCTTCAGTTAAGGTTTGAGGGTGCTTAACCCTCTGAGGCGGGTGCCCAGGAAAGGATCACGCCCTGCATTACAAACATGAAAGGTCATTTACTGTGGGGGAGAGTTTTGATTCATTAATGAGGGCTACCTTTTTATCTGGGTTTTCTCTGAGTTCATTGTGTAACGATGGGGCATATTCACCACGGGTGCAAGTCTGCTGAATGCCGTTGTGCCTACTTATACCTGTGCTGAATTTGGCCCTGTTTGTGACAATGTTTGCCTGCTGTACAGTATTAAAACAATAACGTACAGGTGCAAATCAGCTTGCACATGAGGATGCGGCATTTATTCTGATTCTATAGCACCATCAGAGCGCCGAGTCATTTCCTCTCCATGGCTCTTATCCCACTGACGTCCGTGGGAGTTTTGCTGTTGTCTGCAACAGGACCCACATTTGGTCCATTGTGTGCAGACAAGAGACTGAATTAGTGGAGGTGCAGAAAGGAGAGACAGCTGACTCCACACCATACTTCTGCTACTTTTGGTGAAATCACACAGACCCTTTGCCTGAGCTCCAGGAGGAATTTCAGGGCAGGGCCGGAGGCATGGAGCTAGGGAGCAGCCATGCATGCTTCCTTCCAGCCCCTGCAGACATCTGATTGGCTATCTACTCCAGGGTTAATGTAGCTCCAAGCCAGGCCTGGCTGCTGCCATTGCTGTGTAGGGGCCAGATAATGGAAGCAGAGCCAAACTGCACCGAAAGGGCAGGGCTGACAGAGAGTTGAAACACTGAACTGGGTTTCACAAATACCTCCAGGTCCATGCAAATTTCAGGACATCTGTTGGGTTAGGAGACTGGAGTACCTGCCCATTCTGCAGTCAAATGGAGCAAAATCTGTTCCAGAAGGACATTCCACATGCTTTAGCCTGGACATTTTCCTGTTTCTCACCACCCACCAAAGAAGAGGAGAATCCAGGCAGAAGAGAGCTGGCTCGCTCACTCTCAGGGGAGGGATAGCTCAGTGGTTTGAGCATTAGCCTCCTAAACTCAGGGTTGTGAGCTCAATCCTTGAGGGGGCCATTTGGGGATTGGTCCTGCTTTGAGCAGGGGGTTGGACTAGATGACCTCCTGAGGTCCCTTCCAACCCTAATAATCATATATACCCCCACAAGAGCCATTTTGTAATGTAGTCACCACTCCCTGCCTTCACAACCCCTTTGTCCAGTCTGGATTTAAGGAGACGCTAGCAGACTGTATTGGACAAGGTTCCCTCACCCTGGATTCTTACTGCAAACAGTTTTCACACACACCAGTGGCAAGTTCAGCACCAAGTGTTTTATTTCAAATGTTTTTTCCCCCTCCACAGCATGAGATCTTCCCCCCTCCCCCACAAGCCTTTACCTACTACTAGGGCACTGGGGAAATCTCACCTTTCCATGCTCTTATGCTGCTCTGGTACATCACACTTTCCACCTACAGGTGCTTCCTGCCTCTCTTTTAACTGTTTCCAGCTGATGAACTCAATCACCCAGCTAATTAGTTAATTACTTAGTCCTTAAAAGTCTTACCTCATCCATTTGCCCCATGTGGGGATGCTTCCCAAGTGCACAGAGTGGTGAGTTAGCCTTTGATTATTCACACATTGTAGCAGGAACGTGCTTAGTTGACCTAGTAGTTTGAGAATCAAGAAGAAGGACCATGTCCAGTGGTCTCAACAGAAAAAAAATCACTGATATAATCATTAGAGCTGAATCTTGAGGCCTAGTGTTCAAGGCTGTAGCCTGCAACATGAGAGAGTCAAGTTCAATTACCTGCTCCACCAGGGGCATTTAGCATAGTCACTCTCAAAGCAGTGTAAATTACATCTGTCCAACTCCCTCACAAAATGCCTGATCAGGTCAAGTTAAACAATTTTGCTATTGATAACCATCTTACAGCAAATTTGGATCTGACATGTGGCTTAAACCACCATTTTTGCCACCTTGGAACTTCTAACTTATTTTCTCTGAAAGACATGCCTACTTCTGACAAGCACTCTGAGGGTACAAGTAGCGAGAGCAACATCTTAATAGCCTACAGCTCATGTGAGGAGGACTGTCCAACTGGTCCTGCAGACTGTTGTCCTTGTGAATGAGCAATGGGACTACTCACTCGAGTAAGGATTGCTTCCATCAGTAAAGGTTGCAGGCCTGGATCAAAAGGTTTGAGACTTGAAAATAAAGGAATAGGAGGTTGGAAATTCTCCAAAGAGTCTGACTAGATACCCATAGGGCATCTCCGGTATGCCCTCAGTCTTTGTGAGACCTAGAAATAGGTTGATATAAGGACAAGAGATGGGTTTTGGGTAATGAAAGTTCAATGAGAAGGTCATCCCACTGAAGTCATTGGTGTTTGAAAGCACTTGGCTCCTCTCAGGAGGCACTCAGCACCTCAGAGCATTGATACCATATTCTATTAGGATGTGTCTTCACAGCGATTGGCACCAAGGTTACCTTACCCAGGTATGAGCAGTCACTTGCAAAGCCATATGTGAGTCATTGTGTCTTTGTTGGTGCCATCCTCACCCATGAGTGAGGACAGGACTCCTGGGGGTGTCCCCCCCATGGTTCTTTGTGCAGCAGAAGCTCAGTCACTTTACAATTCTTCCCAGTGAATTGGGGGAAAACCAGTCTGTCCTTCTGGGACCATGGGCTCTGAAACATAGCGAAGGGGGGGTGGGCTTCAGGGCCCAAGCTCCAACTTCAGAGCGCTGTCCATGCAGCTATTTTTAGAGTGCTAATGTTAGGCCCACTTACCCCCATCTGTTGATCCTTATAGCAATGTGGTACTCACCCCTGCAGCACCTCCTGCTGGTACTGTCTGGGAATTACCTCTTTTACAGCCCAGGAATGCCCTCTGTCAGCCAGTGTCCCACTGCCGCTTGGCCCCCATGTCCCTCCCAGGGCTAGCAGTATTCCCCTCAGTCTCAGGGTCTCCCCACCCAGGGGAACCTCCAACCCTCTATCCCCACCTTTCCTCAGTCATGGGCTACTGCCAGTCCCCATCTAGTCCCCACTCACTGGGGCAGACTGCAGTATAAAAGCCACTCATCATAGACAAGGAGGTTCAGACCTGCTGCCTTCCTCTGCTTCCCAGTACCTCTATGGGTCTTGGACCAGGCCCTGCAGCCTGGGGAGTTGCCAGCCTGGAGCTTCCCAGCTTCCCCCAGCCCTGCTCCACACCAGGTACCCTGTGTGCTCCTAAGCAGGCAGACCCTTCCTTTTCTAGAGGCAGAGAGAGACTATGTCTCCTTTCTAGCCCTAGCCCTCTTATAAGGGCCAGCTGGGCCCTCAGTAAGCCAGCTTCGGCCTGATTGGGGCACGATTCCCAGCTGAGGCTGCTTTCCCCAATCAGCCCTGCTTTAACTTCCCTGCCACAGCCCTCTCTCTGGGCTGTTTTAAGCCTTTTAAGGCAGGAGCGGGTGATCACCCTGCTACAATCCACAAGCTCCAAAATGCTGTGTAGACATACCCCCTAAGGCCCCAGCTCAGCCAGATACTTAATCGCAACCCTAACTTTAATCACATTACACTGAAGTCAGTGAGACTACTCAGAGCTAGGCATGTACCTTGCTGAATCAGGGCCTGAAGTTGCCTCTTAAACAGTTTCTTGAACATAGATATTTAAAACCTTTCAGTGCACTTTAAGGAGGATATTTTCAGTGATGGTACCTTATAAATCTCAGACAGGCGCTTTGTTTGAATTTAAGATCGTATTGGAGGGGTGAAGGGTCTGTGATACAGAAGCAGGTGGCTGAGTATTTAATGAATTTCATTTCTCTTTGCTCACTTCAGAAGGCTATGGCAATTTCACCTGCTCTGTTCTTTCACAAATTTATTTTCTAATCACCAGCCTGAAAAAATTTAATTTGGCAGCACTGCTTTTATATCTTTCCATCAAACAGAAGCGTTTCAGTGGAAATAGGCCAACTGACGCCAGGTGAGGATCTGGTCATGAAAGATTAAAATGGCCTATTTCAGCAAGGACCACCTAATTTACAAGTACTTTTAATAAACATCTCTTACTAATTGCTCTTTATTTCCAGAGCATCTTAAAAAGCTAGTAATGAGGTGGCATCGTGAAATAAAATCAGTATAGGGCTAGATCCCTGGGCTGGAGTAAATCAGCATCACAGAATCATAGAATGTGGAGTGGCAGCAAATTACACCAGCTGAGAGCTGTCCAGATTGGCTGGGTCCCAACATTTCCAGCTGTAAAAGACAATTCTTTAAGTATAGAAGTAAGGAGAACATTTCTCCACCTGTATAGCTGAGAATTGTATAATCATATTCCCTGTTGTGATCCATACAAGGTTCTGGATTTAACTAAATGAGATTTTTTTTTAAATTCGCCTTTGTTTTTATTGTTTGAAAATGGAAACATTTTTAGGAGATGCCTTGGGTAATAATGATGTTGCGTTGGACGCAAAGGCTCTCACAGAGCAGCACAGTACTTTGGCTGTACTGAGAGTCTGTGCTGATCTGTGAGAGCGTTTCTATTGTCTCAGCATGCCCCCAGCTGGTAGATGGGGCTAAGGATTTTAGGGAGCAGCAAATGTTCTCTATAAAATCTGTTGGATACCTGGATAGGATATTTACATATACACACACACACGTGTGCCTGCATGCACTCAAACAAAGAAATCAACCCAAATATGACAGTCATGCTCTGAAATGATCTTTTCCCCATGGAGTTTCATCATTCGTGTCAAAACCAATTTTACCATTCAAGCAAATGCCTTTTCGTGTAAAGAGCTACTTTTTGCAAAACGCTGACCACCACTGACTCACCAGAGCACAGAAGATTCTCAGAACATCAGAGAAGATGCTCGGCGTCTTGTAACATCAGCCATTAGAGAGGGAGGAAGAAAAAGAAAAGAAAAGAAATAAACTTTCTTTCTTTCTTCCTTCACTTTGAAGCAGTAGGTCAGCCCTAGAAGCTTTTCCTACAGAAGAGCCTAGTTATAAGTTTTGGGAATGCAGCATAACCTGAAAAACCTAACCATAGACAGAGTATGTTTGTATAATTCCCTCATTTAGGGCCAGATTGCAAACCCCTTACTCACCTTGAGTAGCACTTTGTTCCATATCTATTCACACTGAAATCAATGGAAACATTTGTGAAGCAACGTCCTACTCCAGGGGAGGCTGGGGACCAGGCTCTGGTTCTTAAGGCTATATGCCATTAGGTGTTTTTTATTATAATGTCTTGCAGATGAGAAGACCTCTGGGCCAGGGATTGTCTCTTTTCTGGTTGTGTAGCACCCAGCACAACCAGTCTGTGATCTCATTTGGGTCCTTTGAATACTACCAGAACACAATAACTACCACTACTAATTGCATATGTGGCAGTGATTAATTGTTTAGTTGGTTTTTTGAGGCGTTCAAATATAATAATATTTTGGAATCAATTATAGTACTTGCACATATCCATGAACACATGAACCTGTATGTATACATGCATCTAGTCGCCAATTACATATACACATAACACTACCAGGTAATGCTGTGGGAGTGACAGGGTCATTGAGCTGTGTCTTTCTGATCATTCTGCAAGACTCACATGGTTCCATCTCCTACTGAAAATCCCTGCTAACGATGGGCCCTCCACATTGACACAATGATCCAGTGGAACTCATTGCTATGGGATGGTGTGATGGCCAAAAGTATAAGTAGGCTGAAAAAAGAAATGGATAAGTTAATGGAGGATAGGTCCATCAATGGCTGTTAGCCAAGATATCCAACATTGTGATACGTGGTTGGCCTAATTATCATGGGTCCCAGTTCCAGCCTGTGACTTCTATGCAATTAGAGAGGAACTCCCCAAAGCTGAAAGTCTGAGTCCTATAGGCATCATACTATATCCCACAGACCTTGCAGGACAACATATTGGAAAGGATACATGGGGGACTCTAGGGCCTCCCAAATTGCTAGCAGGCCGAATGAAAACATGAGAGTTGCCATATTGAGTCAGACCATGGTCCATCTCGCCCAGTATCTCATCTCCAACAGTGGCCTGTACCAGATGGAGTATGCAGTACTGGGTAATTATTGAGTGATCTACCCCTATCTTCCACTTCCAGCTTCTGGTAGTCAGAGGTTTGGGGTTGCCTACAGCATGGGATTGCGTCCCTGACTATCTTAGAGGCTGCAGAAATTGAGGATGAATAAATTGAATCAAGGGCCCATGGGATGGGTGGAATGTTCCAGGGGGACAAATCCTCATGTCACCCAGGTTAAAAGGTAACTGGAAATAAACCTGACTCCAACTTTGATAAAAACTCCCAGGAGATCCTAGGGTTTAAATCCCTGTGACGGGATGTTTTGCTCACGGCCGGAATAGCACCTCCTCCTGGCAATTCTGGGGATTAGCATCACGAGGCCGACTCCTCTTGTCTTTGTCTCTCTCTCTCCACAGCCCCTCTCTTGCTCCAGGAGCTGTAGCTGCCTCTCCATGACTCAGCACTCTGGCCAGGTCACTCAGCATTCCCCCCCTTCCAGGGTACAGTCCTTCAAAGTGTCTGTCACTCCCACAGTGACCCAGGCAGTCTTCCTGTTCTCTGCTCTGCCAGTGCCACTTCCCCAGTGGTGGGTAGGGGAGCCCGGGCCTGCCCTTTACTCCAGGTTCCTTCTAGCCCAGGGACCGTAGCACATGCTGCCAAGGTCTGTTCAGTCCCCAGCCTTGCTGCTCTCTCTCTGGGCTGCTCCTTACCCTGCATCCCTCAGGGTCTTTTCTCCACCCTGCTCTCTTCAGGATACCCTCTTCTCTTCTTGCCTTGCCAGGCCCACTCTTTCACCTGGGTTCCCTCCTTCCCTAGCTACTAAACAGAGGGTGACTGCAAACTTGCTCCCAGCAGCCTTTGCTGCTGCCAGCTTCCCTACCCACCTCTGCTCAAGTGAGCTTCCTCCTAATTAGGGCTTTCCTCCCACCCCCTAAACCTCTCAGCTTTCAGCCTAACTGTTTGATTGGGCCTGCCTGGCCTACCTCAGCCCTCCCAAAGCCAGTGTGGGGAGCACCCCCATCGCAATCCCACTGCCAAAAGAAGAGGCAGGTAGTTTGCCATAAATGTGTGGCTCCTGGATGTATAAAACTAAATTGCCCAAAACTTAAGGTAACCCCAGGATCCACAGCCCAACTTTCCACAGTGAATGCCACTACAGTTGCCCCAGAGGCAGAAGTAGAGCAGGAGGAAATCCTAGTGAGCTACGTCAGGCTGTCTGGAGTGGCTCAGGGAGAGTAAGAAAGAGACTCCTCTGAAGAGCACAGAGATTTGGGAGGGTTTGGCCCCAAAGCAGGTGATATTGGTCCTCTTGAAATACTACAGACAGGTCTTTTCCAACCGGACAGGTTAAACTAACAAAATAGGGCATGGAAACTACAGGGTCTCATCCTGCCCCAGCAGAGCCTACTGTGCTAAAAGAGAACTGTAAAGGCAAATTCAGGAGGAGGTGGAGAGCATGCTAAACATGGGACTAATTAAATCAAAAAGCCCCTGGGTAAAAGGGATAAAACCATGAGATTTTGTGTGGCTAGCTCTTTTGTTCCTTGGATCTGTATTTGCAGGAAAACCCCTTAGAGGTCTTTCTTCCATAGTGTTAAATTGCTAGTACCCCCCATTTAGCACACACACATCCATGTATGTCACGTTAGGATATATGTACCCTATTTGTGAATGTACATCTGTCTCTGTATAGGGACATATTTATGGATGTAGAAATCAGTTAGAGCAGTAGATACCTCGTGCAATTGCTCCTCATATTGCATTTCATTCAGATTATATTGAGAAAGGAGGAAAAAGAGGGGGGGAGTCAGAACAGGATATTTTCCCCCAAGATGCTAATATCTTTCAGTTCTGTTCTCCTTTATATTCCCAGTCCCTGCAGAATGATTTCACTCAGCCTTGCCAAGGATGTCTTTATATAAAAAGGCCTTAATAACAATTCTGAACCTATCACTATTCTTCATTATAGCACTTAAGCTTTTGTACTTACAGATTCCAAAATACGATTAATTCATTGTTATTTAAATATGTCATTGTAGAAGGATCTTCAAGGATGACTATAAATGTTCTATCTCCTTCATATTTACCTTGCCTTTTATTCACGCTACTTTGTTACCAAAGTGCAATGATGTTTAAAAAGAATGGCAACCCAACAGAATTTCCTTTAGCGTCTTATGTAAAAAAACCAACCAGCCTACAACAGTGCTACAATTAAACACATGTTGGAAAACAATTTCTCAATTCCAGAACAATAAAGAGGTCTCAGATCAAGTTGGTTGTCTTAGAAGAGCTGTTACCTTTGTTTCTGTTTATCAATATTGTAATTAGGTTCATGAAATATTTCATGTGACTTTTCTTGAACACACGAGGGGCCTAATAGTGTTCTCGATTCATAGGCAGAACTGCCCCCGGCATGTGCATGTTTAATATTTAACCCATAATTCATGCCAGGGGAACAAGTTCTGCTCACTTTTCTTGAGTGAGTAGTCTGGAACTATTTCTGTGAGCTGGGTGAAAAGGGTTTGGCCCTGAATGTTCAGCTGTAATGTCATAAATGCATGTCTGAGATGAATCGTGAGGAGCAAGGTCAAGGTTCAAGGGCTGGCACCTGAGAAGTATGTCTACAACACAGTGATCGCACACCCTGAAGTGTATCATTGCGCATATAAAATGGTTATTTTACCAAAACAATTATGATGATGTTTTGATTAATGAGCTGAAACCAATGCAGGTCCAGTCTTACAATTACACAGCTTGGGATCCTTGTCAGCCAGTCAGATTGTCTCCATCAGTCAATGCAATTACATAGGTAAGGAACAACGCATAACAGGGCAGGCAGCTGTTTTGCATCTATCTTCATGCCTCCTGCACCCTACGGTGTGGCTTTCACACAACCATGTGCCCTGGAATAGGATATTCTGTTTGTAACATCGTGTGTTTGTTATTAAAGTGTAAAATAGGGACCAGATCCTCAGCTGGTGTAAAGCAGCATAGCTTTCATTCATCTCGCCTTAGATAAACTGAATAGACAATACGGTTAATTTTTTTAAAAATGAACTATGTAAACTAAACAAAATGATTATTTGTTTGTGTTACTTTTGGAACGACTGTCATTATATTTTAACCAATAGGCC
This sequence comes from Gopherus evgoodei, assembly GCF_007399415.2. Classification (NCBI taxonomy): domain Eukaryota; kingdom Metazoa; phylum Chordata; order Testudines; family Testudinidae; genus Gopherus; species Gopherus evgoodei. The sequence continues at coordinate 219,873,087 of NC_044324.1, read as the reverse complement.
TGGAGGATGCAAATGAACTGGTCAGCTGCCTACTGCCTGGTTAGTCATCCTGTATGTCAGAAACATGTCACCCAGTAATGACTGTGTTGCTAACAAAGAGTCAGATCCTGACCTGATGTAGGTCAGTATACCTGGATTGGACTCCTAAGCAGACTGATGAATGGGCAGGGGAGATGATCAATGGGGTGTGATAAACGTATTTACCACAAGACTCTGCTCCATATATGACATGAATAATCGTGGGGCTGTGTTATATAGTAATGCTTATTTTTATGGGCTTTTCTATGACTGGATTTATCCTCACATCATATCAGTAAGGTAGGAAGTATAATGATCCCTATTTACAGATGAGGAAACTGAGGCACAAAGAGATTAGGCAGTAAAGGCATCCAGCACCAACTCCCATCCCAGCCTGAGTGACTTGTCCAAGACTACACAGGAAGCCTGTGACAAAGGTGGAACTAAAACCCAGGTGTTTTCTAAATCCCTGTCCGGTACCTTAACCACAGGATGTTTATCTATCTAGGAGAATTAGACAGGGTTTAGGCAGGATGGAATCCATTCCCTAGCTCATAGACAAGACCTGCAGCCTCTCTACGCCAGGACTGGGATAAAGGTCACTGTCCCAATATCAGGGTTTGCAGCCACTAGATTTGCACAATCAGGCTAGTGGACGTGTCCTGGCTTTGCCCTAATCTGCTCTCAAATTTGGCTTTAGGGCTGGTTTAGGCAGAGGTTGCATGCAGCCTAGCTACATTGTGGGTCAGATGCAGATGTTGCAGAATCCTCTTACACAACCTCTAAATTTCACTGCATCAGAGATCTCCTACCATCCCTGCCTACACAGAATTCCCATCCCTGGACTATGTCTTCAAAAAACAGATTTATTATTTTTATTACCTGAATGATGGGAGGGGAAGGAATAGCAAATGCATTCAAGAAAACAAGACCTGATGCCGAATGCTGTATAAAAAATTCAAAACACGCATTAGGAATCTGCTTTTTATTTGTTATCTGGTGTGCTTAAAAGGGAATAGAATACGCCCCAAATAAATATATTCTGGAGTTGTATTTTGATCTTGGTTTTCTGGTGATGACATGTACAAATCACTTGTAGGTCATCCTCACTGAAACTATGGATCAAATAAATATTATGTACCGCCGGGTGCAGCTTCTTCACTGTATGTTTATTGAACGGGCTTTTCTTATTCAGTCATATATGCGTCTGGGCATAAAGAGCTTGACCTAGCTCCACTGAAGTAAATGGGAATCTTTTCATTAATTTAAATGAGGACTGGATCGGACTAATTCAGTGCAAGCAACATACATGAACACACGAATTAACGGATTGATAAGTAACGCATGAATAAAAGGCCAAATCCTCAGCTGATGTGAAGCAGAGGAGCTCCGTTGAAAACAACGAAGGTATGCTGATTACACCAGCTGAGGATCTGGTTGAATATTTTCAAGCTACATAATACAGGTTTGGTTATCTGACAGTAAATTTACCCCAACTTATTAGAGATATACATACTCTGTTTCTAGATAACCTCTCACATGTACACGTAAAGGGGAAGATATAAATCACATTTGTGTGTGTGCGCGTGCATGCTCTTAAATGAGAAAGCTCATAAGTACTGTATTTTGTAATGATTATCACCAACTGAGGAAATGAAGGAATTAACCACACAATAAAACCCCTAATTGCTTGGCAACAGCATTTAGGCCCCATTAGGTAGATTTGTAACTGCTTCTAGAGAAATAAACTCCTGTGTCATTAGATAACAAGGAAAGAAATAGGTTATTTCCTTTTTGAAAGGTATGAAAGCTTCCAATTGCCTGATGTATTCGCTTAGTAGATTATTTTCTGTCATCTCAGTTAATTGAATTTTATCCATTGCTCTTAGAATTCTTTCCTTTGTATAAGGTTAAAAAGTTCAGAGGAGTCACATTTTTTGAACCTTGTCCATTTATTGCATAAACCAACTTCAACTGCACAAAGTACTTTGGGGAAAATGGAGTAACAAAAACTTTAAAATAATTGCTTTTTAGTGCCTGGGTGAATTGGTGTTCAAATAATTGTTTGTAAAACATCTCCTTGCAGCACGGCACCCAGTTAAGATGTTGTAATGAGTAACTAAAAGATATTTACTGCGCCAGCAATAAACTTCCTTTGCAAAGTTCCATAAAAGATCCGATTGTTAGATAGCTTTCCTTTCATTCCACAGAAAAATCAAATTTGAAACCCAGAATTAAGTTGTGGTTTCAGTAAGAACTTGATTTATGATTTGCTTTCATTCTGTCTATGAAATAGCCATTGGCTGCATTTTTTGTGTGTGTCTCTGTGCAGTGTGAATTCTAAGTGTTTCCAGATTTCTCTGTGTGTGTGTGTGTGTGTGTGTGTGTGTGTGTGTGTGTGTGTGTGTGTGTGTGTGTGTGTGTGTGTGTGTGTGTGTGTGTGTGTGTGTGTGTGTAAATAAATTAGTCATAAGGCTGGAGTGAAATTATAAACTAGCCACCTGTGGTCAAAAGTTGAACTTTGTATCTGTCAATCAGGTAACCATTGGAAGGTTGGGACTAGGCAACAGATCAATTTTAACCCAAAACACAGCTGTTGCACAGGAGGGTTTCTGTCTAACTTGCAGTAAAAACCCAATAGGTGTCTGAATCATATTTTTCAGTGTTACGACAGCGTAGCTAAAGCTGAAATAACCAACTGTCAGTTAGTCAATAAAGAAGAGCCTGAGAAGACTGACAGATTAGTTCCCCTTATCTCCCTGAATCAGCTCATACTGCAAGCTGAATTGAAGGTCAATATCTTGTGATTCTTCTGTGGTAAGCAGGTGCCTGGAGAGTATGGATTTTGTGCTATGTAAGCTCCCTATCCCTCATTGTTGGCCTACACAGGGCCAATTTCAAAACCGTCAAAATGTATTATGGAAAACCTCCTCTGAACAAAACCCTACATAAAACGTTTCCAGGATTTTTTTGTTGACATCCCTCAGTCCAATTCCCCCCTCTTCCCCAACATGCATCATCCCCCTCTCATCCCTTGATGCCAACACTGCTCAGCTTTTTAGGTAGCCACACAAGCAAAATACTCAGGCTTGCTTTTAAAAATTGCCCCTTTTTAGCCCCCTGAAATAACAGACGACTGAAAAAGTTTATGGGCTTGGGGACTCTTTTTATCTGTTCTGCTCAAGTAAAATAATACACAGGTTCGTAATAGCTGTGATTTCAAACAATTGGTCTCATTTCTTCCTTTGCTGATTTGAAAACAGCTTCCAGATGCAACGCATGTCATGAGGGACGAGAAAGAAGTAATTCTCCATAGAAGTGCTTTATCATGGAGCTCATTTTTTCCCCCCACAAACCCATCTGTCAATCTAACATACTTATAGGCTGCCCATTCCCAAAGTATCTGCATGTGTGACACTTTTTAATGTATTTATCCCCATTACACCCCTCTGAGGGAGGGCAGTGCTGTTGTCCCCATTTTATAGATGGGGAACTGAGGCAGAGAGAGGCTAAGTGACTTGTCCAAGGTACCAGAGGACATCTGTGGCAGAGCAGGGAAATATACCCAGGTCTTCAGGAATTGACCCACAACCCTCCTGAAGTCTCCCATTCCACTCCAGTGATGCCAATTTAGTCGTTTTCCAACCTCTGCTGTAAATTCCAGCACCCCCTCTAATTTCAATTCCTGGGGAAGACTTTTCAGCTAAGCATGATCCCACAGCTAGATCTACATGGCAGACTACATGGAATGCCTATTGATTTCATAGGACTCTGTGCAGAACTAGGGTTGGCCCACATGGATCCAATTACAGGATCAGCTCCCTGGTCCATGCCCCCAAGTCCTGGCTGAGGTTGGGGGAATTTCATCCGAGTGCGCTCCCAGCAGGGAGTTCAGCACCGAACACTGCAAAGCAGGATTTCAGTGTGCTATGCCTTGGAACGCTCTGAGCCATTCATTCAGCTTCATTCTAAATGAAATGGTGCTTATCTGAGTTCACTAGCAGTGGGTTCAGCTGTAAGTCTTTAAACATACAAGGGGGTCTCCAGGGCTGTACTCTCAAAGGGATTAACTGGTGCATGCTAATAAAATACAGGGCTTGGTTTAGTTGCCTGAGTATGAAGCGGTTTGAATACTCAGACTCCCTGGAACCAAGGTTTGAATCCTGACAGCGTTAGCTCGGGCCTTCATCCTTCCAGGTAGATCTATTGGGTAGCATGCAATTTCCAGTGCGAGACACTCAATAGCAAGGTAATAAAATAAAACATTAATACTATGAATCATTCAGGAGGCACCTCTTTGTTCCTGTCAGATCCCTGATGCTTTCCATAAGAGGGGGGTTGCCTGGGTGACCTCAGCTAAAATTTCTTCTCTTCTTCCCTCTCCACTGCTGTGTTGCTTGCTGTAGTGGTCTGCAAGCTCTACCTCTCCAGAGGTGGCTGCATTTAGCCTGTGAATCTGTCTGTGTATAGTTCTGCCCATTTGAGACTAAAGGGCCTGGAGAAAGGGAGTGTTAGATATGCACATTTTATAGCCATCTAAAATACTTGTGTGTGCACATATATATCACGTATGTTCTAGCAACCTAATAACTTATTTATTATCCTCTCCTGTATGAAGACAGGCAGCATCCAGCACGTTGCAGGGTTTTGTTTTGTTTTTAGCTTTGTCATTTATTCCTTTCTAAATGAAACCTGGACAGATGTTTTTAATTTGTGAGTAATCCGCAACATATGTCACTTCTCTCATTATCAGTTAGGCTGTTGCTCTTAAACATTCACACTTTAAAAAAAATAAATAATAACTCACAGGTATTTCTAGCCAGCGTCAATAACTTTATGACTCCCGTCTGTTGCTTCTCTGCAGGGAGCTGATAAGAGAAGTTAAAGTTTAATACTGCTTCGGAGAGAGGCAGTGGCCTGATTGCGAGCAACCAACCAGTGTATTCAAACTACCCCTGCCAGATTGAATCAACAGGGAAGATCAGAAGGGCAAATTGAAGTTTTTACTTCAGTGACACAGCATGTGTTGCTATACATCAGGGATAGGCAACCTGTGGCACGCGTGCCAAAGGCGGCACGCAAGCTGATTTTCAGTGGCACTCACACTGCCCAGGTACTGGCCACCAGTCCAGGGAGCTCTGCATTTTAATTTCATTTTAAATGAAGCTTCTTAAACATTTTTAAAACCTTATTTACTTTACATACAACAATAGTTTAATTATATATTATAGACTTATAGAAAGAGACCTTCTAAAAAAGTTAAAATGTATTACCGGCACGTGAAACCTTAAATTAGAGTGAATAAATGAAGACTCGGCACATCACTTCTGAAAGATTGCCGACTCCTGCTATACATGGATGACCAGGAATGTAAGAGTCTGGACAGGAGCAGGGCAGAGCTGTTTAAGAAGAATCTGAGTTAATTGGGGTTTGGGGATTGCTTGCTGATGATCTTGAGAAGGCTTTTGTTTTGGAGAGCTCACCAGTGGGGTCTGATCCTAGTCTCAGTCACACCAGTTTAGCTTCATTAGTGTCAGAGACCTGGTCTACACTATGAGTTTAAACTGAATTTAGCGGTGTTAAACCGATTTAACTCTGCACTCGTCCGCACAACGAGGCCCTTTATATTGATATAAAGGGCTCTTTAAACTGATTTCTGTACTCCTCCCCGATGAGAGGAGTAGCCCTGAAATCAGTATTGCCATGTTGGATTAGGGTTAGTGTGGCCGCAAATCGATGGTATTGGCCTCCAGGCGGTATCCCACAGTGCACCATTGTGACCGCTCTGGAAAGCAATCTGAACTCGGATGCACTGGCCAGGTAGACAGGAAAAGCCCCACAAATGTTTGAATTTCATTTTCTGTTTGCCCAGCATGGAGCTCTGATCAGCACGGGTGGCCATGCAGCCCCAAATCCAAAAAGAGCTCCAGCATGGACCGTACAGTAGATACTGGATCTGATCACCGTATGGGGAGACAAATCTGTTCTATCACAGCTCCGTTACAGAAGACGAAATGCCAAAGCATTTGAAAAAAATCTCCGCGCTATGATACAGAGTCCACAGCACAGTGCTGTGTGACAAGCGTAACGGAAAGCCAAAGAATCAAATGGACACTCATAGAGGAAGGGAGGGGGTACTGAGGACTCCAGCTATCCCACAGTCCCCGCAGTCTCCGAAAAGCATTTGCATTCTTGGCTGAGCTCCCAGTGCCTGTAGGGTCAAACACATTGTCCAGGGTGGTTCAGGGCATATCTCATCAATTTACCCCCCCTCCCTGCCCCATGAAAGAAGAGGGAAAAAAATAGTTTCTTGACTTTTTTCAATGTCACCATATGTCTACTGCATGCTACTGGTAGACGCGGTGCTGCGGCACTGAACAGCAGCATCCTCTTCCCTCCCTTCCCCGGTGGCAGATGGTACAGTGCAGAATGACTGATAGCCGTCCTCGTCATCATCCCGTGAGTGCTCCTGGCTGGCTGCAGGTGAGGTCAGCCGAGGGCGCCTGGGTAAAAATAGGAATGACTTCCGGTCATTCCAGGCAGATGGTACAGAACGGCTGGTAACCATCTTCATCATAGCAACTGGGGGCTGAGCTCCATCAGGCCCCACCCTTTCATGTCTAAAGAAAAGATTCTGTACTGTCTGGACTATCATAGCAGAGGGATGCTGGGCTCCTTACCTCCCTCCCCCCCCACTGTTTAATGTCCTGCCTGGACTATCATAGCAGCTGGAGGCTGCCTCCCCCTCATTTTATCTCACTAAAAAGTCAGTGTTTCTTATTCCTGCATTCTTTATTACTTCATCACACAAATGGGGGGACACTGCAATGGTAGCCCAGGAGGGTTGGGGGAGGAGGGAAGCAATGGGTGGGGTTGTTGAAGGGGCACCCCCTAGAATGGCATGCAGCTCATCATTTCTGCGGGATCTGACACGGAGCGGCTGTGCTCTCTGGTTCTCTGGTACACTTGCCCCATATTCTAGGCAGGACTGACTCTATTTTTAGATAAAACATAAAGGAGGAAATGACCTGGGGAGTCATTCCCATTTTTGTCCATGCATCCCCGGCCGACCTCAGTGAGGCTAGCCAGGAGCACCCATGACAGCAGCAGACGGTACAGAACGACTGATAACCGTCATCTCGTTGCCAATTTACAATGGCACAGCAGACGGTACAGAACGACTGATAACCGTCATCTCATCACCAATTTACAATGGCACAGCAGACGGTACAGAACGACTGATAACCATCTCTGCTACCTTGCAGTGGCAAATGAATGCTGCTGTGTAGCACTGCAGTACCACCTCTGTCAGCAGCATCCAGTACACATACGGTGACAGTGACAAAAGGCAAAACGGGCTCCATGGTTGCCATGCTATGGCGTCTGCCAGGGCAATCCAGAGAAAAAGGGCATGAAATGATTGTCTGCTGTTGCTTTCACGGAGGAAGGAATGAGTGACGACATTTACCCAGAATCACTCGCGACACTGTTTTTGCCACATCATGCATTGGGATCTCAACCCAGAATTCCAATGGGCGGGGGAGACTGCGGGAACTATGGGATAGCTACGGGATAGCTACCCACAATGCAACGCTCCAGAAATCGATGCTAGCCTCGTTACATGGACGCACACTGCCGAATTATTGTGCTTTGTGTGGCCGCGTGCACTCGACTTTATACAATCTGTTTTACAAAACTGGTTTATGTAAAATCGGAATAATCCCGTAGTGTAGACATACCCAGAGAATTGAGGTCTAGTTTACACAGCTGGGAGAGCAGAATCAGGCCCTGTGGGAGCTAGTCACAGTGGCTGGGAGGGGGTGGGGGAGAGGCCGGGCTGTCTCTCCTCTCCTGCTTTCCCTGGGGTGTCTGCACTGTACTCAGTAACAGCAGCAGCCCAAAGAAGTGTTAACAAGCTGAGAAATGCCAATTGCCACAGGCCTAATGGCCCATCCTGCCCATTAGACAGTAGTGCAGTTGGTGAGCTTTTCAAGGAGGGATGATCGACCAAGGAAGCAAACAGCCTGACCTCCTGCGTAAAGACATGCACACATCCATACATCGGCCACACAGGTGCTGGAACTAGGGGTGCTGGGAAGGCTTCTGCACCCCCAGCTGGAAGTGGTTTCCATTATCATTGGTTCAATGGCTCTCAGCACCCCCACTATACCAAGGCCGGCTCCAGGCACCAGCCCAGCAAGCAGGTGCTTGGGGCGGCCAAGGGGAAGGGGCGGCAGGTCCGGCTCTTCGGTGGCAATTCGGCGGTGGGTCCCTCAGTGCCTCTCGGAGGGAAGGACCCGCCGCCGAAGTGCCGCCGATCACAGCTTTTCTTTTTCCCCCTGACACTTGGGGCAGCAAAAACGCTGGAGCCGGCCCTGCACTATACACATTGTTCCAGCACCCCTACCAAGAGGGGAGAAGGATCAAGGCAGGGAACCCTGTCTCTTGGTGCATCACATCCCTCCATAGAAATGAACAAGAGGGAATCCCTTTGTTAGGGTCATTAAAGCATGAAGCCGGCCTGCACCCTTAATTTGGTTACAGACTCCATAAGGGCCTGATCCAGAACCCACTCTAATCAGTTGGAGTCCTTCCATTGACTTCAGGGTCTCAATTTGGTTCCAAGACTGCCTACAAGTACACTGCATTGGTAGCACCAATGCTACCCAGTCACAACAGAACCCAGGTTTCATAATCCCCCCAGGGGTGAAGATGTGGAGAAAAGGGATTGTCCAGTGTTACATTTGGCCTTTTTTAACATCCCAGACTGAAGGAGGTGTATAGATTCAAACACTCAAGAAAAAATGCCAGGGTTTCCCTCTAGCATCAAGCACGGCAGACTTACCACAAAGCACACAAACCCATTCCATGAACTGATTAGCTCTGTAAACAGCCCAGCAGAAGAACTGCCCAAATCAACAGCACCCAGCTTTAATGCAGTGCTCTTGAAAAAGCAAACACAAGTTGATTTGAAACTAGCGTGATATAATAAAGAGAGAAGACACACAGAAAGGTGTTTTGGGTCTATACGATAGCTCTTTCCAAAATACACCACCGACTATTAGCATATCTGTGTCTACAGTTGTGAAAAAGCATAATGGAAGGTTACATAAGTGACATTTAAACCCAACTTAAGGCAATTAATCTTTCTTCCAAATGTGAATAGTTCAGTTGTGGGCAGCTGGCACTCGACTTCACTCCAAAACCTTTCTTTGCAAATTAAAAAGATAATCAGCACATGAAGAGGAGAAATTAATTGAGTAAGAGTTTTGTTCTGACATAGCCATTTTAATTATATAATGACACTACTGAGGCAAACAAAAAAGTTATGGCATTTTCTCTGCAGTGGAAAACTTTGGAAAAAGCATTGGGCTAGGTTGTTAAGTAGACAAAAGACTTCTCTTTCTCATGACACGCACATACAGAGAAAACCCATCAAAAACATTTGACCTCCAATGATACACTGGCTGTAGACAAATAGAGATAATCAGTTAAAATTTGTCTTGCCAAAAAAAAAAAAAGAAGATGCTAGTCATACATAAGTATACACATACGATATGTTGTAACATACACAACACATCCCGATCGGAAGGCGAGGCCATCTGTGTAGAATATCTTGCCAGTGCAATTCTACCATCCCCAGCCAAATGAAAACAAACAGCATTTAAGCAGCATTTTGGAAGAGGTGGCTCCATTTTGGCCATGTGCTATTTGCTTTGTAGAACAGCACGGCCCTTAATGAAAGTTGATTGCCTGGCCACCAAAAAGATTACCCAAACAGTCGGATGGTGACTTCAGAGCTGCTTGATTTTAAACACTTTTGAAAAGCCAGCTCCATTTTCTGATTTGATGAATAACAATTCCCTGCACCGGCATATTAGAATAAATCAGCTCAGTTGGTACTGAATTGTTATAAAGTTCCCAACTATTATAACACAGTTTCTATCAGAGCAGTTTTCTCCTTAGCCAGTCAAGTGGAATGATCCCTGAAAGCAATGGTTTGTGGCAGAGAAATGCGCTTAGCTTTCTCACTCCGAACTCCCTGTATCATCATAAATTTGTGATTAACACACACACACACACACACACACACACACACACACACACACACACACACACACACACACACACACACACACACACACACAAGCTATTCAGAGGACTTTGTTTCTAAATGATAAGGAAAAAGTGAAGTATTCAATGGTTTAAGAATGGAGCATTATGCTGCTGGGGAAAGGGCAGAAGAAAAATGAAGGAAAAAGGAGATAAGTAATCTGAAATGGGCAACGTAAGTGGTACCAAAACTTTCGAGAGGCTTTCTTCAGCATGTTTGTGTGTGTATGTTTCACTCTCTCTGTCTTTGTTTCTCCCTCTGCGTATGTCTTTGTATCTTACTGTGTGTGAAAACTTCAGAACAACATCCTACTCCTCACGGAACAAAACTCTGAAGAACACACCAAGGGTTGCATCATCTGGGATAAATAATTGCAGGGAAAGAGTCAAATAATAGGGTCCTTAGACCTGAGCAAGCACACTGAAATAGCATATAAACGAATAGGAGAAGGCTCAAAGGAGGAAATCAAACATCCCAAAAAGCAGATTTGTGTGGCACAAAAGGTAAGAATGTTTCGCAACCTGAAAATCATTCACTGTGGGGAAAAACGCCGCTTCTAATCACCATATTCCACGGCAGACTGTTATATAAAATTAGATCATAAAGTGTATGGGGAGTGAGGAAGGAGCGTTTTCTGTGCAGATGACGTGGAGATGAATATCTTACAACAAATCATTAAGTAAAACAAAATAGTGTTGCTAGCTCTCATGATTTGTGTCAAAAGTCTTGCGATAACTGCTGTTTCCTTAAAGCCCCAGGTGCCGGAGTCATGTGAATGCATGAGAACCTTGGCTGTCATTTTAAAAAGGCTTCTAGCTAGTCTGGCTGCAAAGGAAAGCATGACCTGAGTGTACCCTAAAGGGTCAAAAACCAGAGGGCAGGTAAGGAGAACCCTAAAATATTTTTTAAAATTCATTTTTAAGACAATCTCATGATTTTGGGGACCCAACTCACGACATTTTAATATTTAGGGTTGGCAATGCTTCATACAATATAGTACCAGGGCAATGTTCATGCTGTTACCCAGTTCTGCTGGAGGCAGGGTTTTTAGGGCCCCTTGATACCTCTCCAGCCCTGGTGTCAAAGAGCTGGTACAAGGGTGAGGATCTCACCCTGCTGTTTATGACTCTCCTCCATTGCATATTGTCATGAGGCAAGGGAAAGGAGGGCAGGAGACTGATTTGAAGGAGAGGGATATGGGGAACTAAGCTGAATTTTGGATACTCAAACTCTGATTTGGATTCAGTGCGAGGATTCCAGAGTCAGATAAACATTCCTGAATTCAGATTATTTCCCCCTCTTTGGACGTAGCTCGCTAACTTGTTTTAGCATGTCCATGAAAGACACACATGGGTGACATCTTCAGCTGGTGTCAGTGAGTGTAGCACCATTTGTCAGAGATGGTCTAGATAAGACTTAGTCCTGCCATGAGTGCAGGGGACTGGACTAGATGACCTCTCGAGGTCCTGTCCAGTCTTACAGATCTATGATTTACTGCATCAATCTCACGTAGTTTGGATCTATCCAAAATCCAAGGGGTAAAAGACCAGATGAAGGAAAAATCAGGTGAAACAAGAGAAAAAAATATGTAAATCTCATTAGATGTTTGTCTGAGACAAGAGTGCGCCCCTCTCTGTTTATCAGGGATGTACATTTCTGAGTCTTCAGGGGGGTTGGTCACTTGGGTTAGACCATGTTCCTCACACAGAGCAAACCCTCAGGCACCCAGAGCGACCCAGGACCATGTGGTAATGAAGGGTCAGCTGCCACCACAGAACCATTCTTCTTGCCCCAGGCCTTAGGAATGGAACTGTGTGTGTCCAGGAACCCGTGCCAGGGAAAGGGTTAGAAGAGGGTGAGATGGCACCGGCAGAATGACCATTATTCACCTCCCCACCCTGCTCCCTGCACACACAAATCTCAGCCTAACAACCTCTTCCTCAGGGAGTTCCAGGCTCTGCACTATCCTGGAGAAGAGGGATGGGACTCAAAGCTGATGTGGAGGTCAGGGCCTCCATATGAAGCACCCTAGCCTCCTGAGGTGCTGCATGGATCCTGGGGGATCAGCAGGTTCTTGGGGGCAGAACCGTTGTTTGTTCTGGAGGAGCAACCCATGCAATGGAAAGATTTAGTGGGATCTCTGAGGGCCTTTTGAATTTTCCTCCACTTGGTCAGAGCTCTCGCAGACAGCAGCATTTCTCCCACCTCCTCTCCTTCTCCACTGCATCTAGCGCTGGGGGAAGGAGCAAGAGGGAGCCCTGAAGAGCGAAAGCTCCAATTTATCTACAGAACCAGCAGAGCATGGGAGACAGCTGCCTGTGGGCCAGCCCGCCTCACCCAGAGGCACCAGTTGCACCGGTAAGGGGTAGGTCATTCAGGTATGACCTTAGGCTTCTGTTCTGAGATTGCCAAATCAACACCACTCGTGGGGATCATTTTGTGATGTGGACCATTGTCCACGAAGAACTGCAACACATTGTTTGGGAAAGGCCTCCAAATGTCCCCCAGATGGTGACAATGTGACTACAGGGCTGAGCGAGGGTCCAGAAGAGCCCCACAGAGGAGCACGGCGGCATAGCCTCTTATTGCACGAGCTTCCACTCCAGCTTCAAATAGAGGGTCCAGTTCTGGATTTCTTGCTCACATCCAGCATGAGGGCCACATGCTGATACCTCCCCAAAAGTGTAAGATTCAACAGTAACATTACTACTGCAAAATCTACATAAACCCTGATTCTGCACAACCCTCATTTATTACATGCATTACTCATAACACTTAGGGGCCCTAGTCACAGATCAGGACCTTATTGTGTTAGGCACTGTACAAACTCAGAACAACATGAGGTCCAGGCTTATGTCTTAGCTCATGAACAGCCCCACTGAAGTCAATGGGATTACTAGTTTAAAATGAAGTGTGTGTGTGAGAGTGTGCTTACAGATCCGAGGAAAAGGGGACCTTTTTTTTCACACTTGCACCAAAACCAAATAGACATAATGGTGATCTGTGGCAGGACATCATTCCATACTGCCTCAGGCCATACGAAATCACCTGTGGAATTCTCTTGGGTACCTGCACAGCCAGCCGCCAGGAGGAGAGACAGTAGCGTAACAGTTTGCAATATGGAATGCCATTTAAAAAAAAATACTGGCGCCAAAAGACTGCTCCAAGCATGAGCGATGAAAATGCTTTTCCCCCAATCAAGGGACGAACGCTGTCATGTCTCATGCATGGCTTTGCCACTTCTGTTTTCTGCCACTCATGAAATAAAAAGGAAGATTCATTGTCCACACAAAGAGTATTTTCTGTCTTTCGTACGTGGCTTTTCAATGTAACAAATTGGTTGTGTAAAAATATACAGTGGCAATTCACTGGGATGATGTCACATGAATTACAACTAGTCCAAACTTATGATTCTTCCCTCCTTTCCCCCAAGCTCTGCTGGTGTCTGGGTGACCACTGCTTTTAATAGATCTTCACTGAAAACCCTGCTGCCCTGTAGCGTTAGGGGAAAGGACTGGGAGCCAGTGCACTGAGTTTCTTACAACCATGCGACTTACTTCCTGGGTGGCGCTGAACGGGGGAATTAGGCCAAGGTTTGCAGAGATGCTAGGCACTCATGTCTCCATCTGAAGTCAGTGGAAGCTGCAGGTGCTTGGCCCTTCTGAAAATCAGACTTGAGGTGTGCACTCTAAAGAATATAGCACCAAAATCAGAGGCCAACATTTCTGTCCCTCATCTGCTCCAGCTCTAAAATATCAACACTTACCTATCTTACAGGAAAGTGAGGGTGCTTAGCAAATTAATGGTTGTGCAACCACTTTGAGATCTTTGGTGAAAGGGCTGCAAAATAATGGTTTTCTATGCCAGCATTTTATTTTAAAAAAATTAAACCCTACAAACTTTACATGTTAAGCATCTCTAACAAAAACTGATGGTGAAGAACATCCCAGCCCTGGCAGAGGTGCTCCTGGAAGCAGCAACCCCTGGACTTTGCTGTCTTCCCTCATGCTGGTGAAGGGGAGATGGGAACTATTCAGCTGTGGACACTGAGCAGAGTTTAGGAGGTGGCATTTATGTCAGCAAAGCTTTTCCTGGATAAAGCCTTGTACTCTACAGCAGCCTGGGAATTATTATGCATATTAAATAAAACTAAATGATAACGTTGTGGAAAACATTTGTAAAAGAAAGGCACTTCAGAGTTAAATTTGAGAGCTGGACTTTAATCCATAAAACTGTGGAAAAATGACAGAAGTCAGATGCATTCCTTCAGTGTTAGTTATCACTTGCCTATCCTGGCCTTTGTCAGTTCATGGTAGAGAACTTTTAAAATTACTTAAATGTTGGATTTTATTTAAAAAAAAAGTATCATTATCTTGATTTTTTCTTCATTTTTACATAAAGGATCATTTTTACAGAAGGCTAAGAAGTGTGTAATATTCACCACAAATGGAAACAACTCATTTGAAGTCACTTCTGGTCTATCACATAAATATATATACATATTTCTGAATTGCTTTAAAATTTACCTACATACGCAGGAATGGATGGTTCAAACCTGATCCCACTGAAATCAATGGGCATTTAACCAGGAATATCCATGAGATGAGGATTGGGCCCTATAGCTTCTACGTATTATTTAGTGGTGTTATAGCCACGTTGGTTCAGTTAAAGAAAGTGTGCAGTATGCACCAAAAGGAGCTGAAGGGCACTGGACTTGCATATGTTTGTAGTTAAAAGAAAAATTTAAAGGGATACTGGGCCCAATCCTTACTCTCAGGAATACTCTTTCACATGTCAGAAGTTCCATTAACATCTCATTCCAAGTGCATTGACTAGAAGGTTGTATCTCAACATCATCATCTGCTAGTTACCCAGTAAAAATATTCTCCTAAGTCTGAAGAAATGTAGGAAAAGGTAAACTCATGTTGCCTAAACAGCTTGCTAATATGCTAAGAATAGCACTCTCTTCCTGCTTCCTTTACAGGAATAACAATGGGACTGTTTGCATGACTAAGGGCTGAGGGATCAACTCTGCTGTCAGGTCAGATATGGTCCAAAACCAAAAGCTATGTAACCAGTTTTCAGGGAAAACTCATTGCTGCAAATGGGAACTTCACCATCATTATGGATAGGAAAACCATTATTTTCCTTAGAAACACACTTTTCCCAAATCCATGACTATTGGAAATGTTTCTACCTACTTTTTAGAAATTCCCATGCAAATAATTTTTTTTAAACAAATAAACACATCCTCTGTAGTGTTTGCCGCCCAGAACACTGCAACAATGTGCTAGTACGGGAGAGGCAGAAAAATAAAACTGGCTGGAAACAAAAGAGAAACTGACCTTTCTCTTTCAATTTTTTCAGCTGAGAAAAAATAAACACCATAAAGGATAAAAAAAAATTAAATCAATTTTAAAATCCCTTCAGCTTCAGGGCCTGATCCTGCAGCTCTTTTTAGTAACAAAGGCTACAAGCTATTTTTGTTATTATTTTAAATATATTATTCTAAAACTGATAATGTTAAATTAACAGGACTTTAGCTAAGCTCAGAGCCTGTCTGTTCTATAGCAGAAACACAGGTTTAAGACTAATACCATGCTAAGTAATAATGCATTATTCTGGGTAATGGGTATAATACATTCTCTACAGCTCCTCTTAGAAGCAGAATATCTCAGTTATTCTAACTTTGTGTTTTAAACTCTTACTAGGGATTTGGCTATACTGCAAACTAACATTGCATCATCATTTTAGATCTAAACACACACACTATTAAAAAGGCAAACTTCTAGTGCTGATTGTGTTTTTCAATAACTGACCCTGGGGTAACATTACTTTTTAGATTAGAAATCAGGAATTTGATCATCAAACCGAGTGCATTTTGTGAAAAAAAGAAGGAAAGGCAAGGAAAGGAAGATGCAAATATTGATTTAAAGTCTATCTATCAGTTTTATAAAGTTATATTGAATCCAGCCTATATTTACTCTTCAGCTCTGAACAAATTATGGGTCTAATCTTGTTCCCATTAAAGTAAGTGGCAAAATTCCCAATGTCTTCAGTGGGTGTAGAATCAGGCCCCTATTATTAAAGTTTGTCTGGCATGGTTTTTGCTAATATTTATAATCTTTTTATTGCTTTTTGCTCTTTCTATATGTTAACCATTATGTGCAAAATAGTGGGCAAAAGTCAGAAAATCCAGTGTTTTTTACCACTAGCTTTCTTAGCTGCAGCTACTCTGTATTTTCTGGTGATTGGCACACACACAAAAAGTGATCATTAAATAACTGACAAACAATAGCATTCAGCAGGAAAGTGGCATGCAGAGCTTTGGGGGTCCCAAAGGCACCCCCTCAGCCATAACTATCCGGTTTGTCTTTGTGCATGGATAAACAAGAATATTTGTATCTTGTATGCTCCCTCCTCAGGAGTAATAAAGTCCTGTGACCTTATTATACTCGGCCAAGAAATCGGTATCTTCTGACTAGGAGATCTTTGACCTGAATTTGGAGTTTTGTCATTCAGAGACAACATTCAGAAGCACATTTTTGTCCATTGCCGTACTTGTATATGTCAGGGGAGTATATATATTGGGTACCAGAGTCACGCACACTATGATGTGTGTGTGAGAGAGAGACTTTCTAATATGTGAAACCTGATACAGCTTTATATGGAGGAGTAATAGACACATCAGGGTCATAAGCCACTGCCAAAGGAAATTGACTTCAGTGGGCTTTGGATCAGGCCCTGTTTCCTGGACTCAAGGAAATGTTTATGATATCCACTCTAAAAACCACTCCACAGATTCAGCGCAGTTCACACTCCATGTGAGCCAGAGGCATGTGTCAGCTAGGTGACATGTTTACAAACTGGCAATATATTTGTGCTGGAGATACATGAAAACCTGATTCTGTCTTCCTAGGAGCAAGCAAGACTTAACAATGCCTCTGAATGTTCAGTTGCAGAAAAGAAAAGGAAAAGTAACGCATATAGAACCAATCAAAGAGGGGAAAGGGATGTGAAATCCCTCCTGAATCTGCTAGCACCGGTCAAATAGTTACTCCAGGATGACTGCTAGTGATGGACAGATCCTTATTTGTGAGTATTTAATGTTTCTTCGGAAGCACTTCTAAAAGAAATTGGTATGTAATGACAGCACTCACTGGAAAACAGGCCGATTATAAAATGCACTAACTTATCTGGTATTCATTTGAAAAGTAAATGGATGCAAGTAAAGGGGAGAGTTCACTACCAATTCAAATATTTTGCTTTAACAGGCACTAGCACTCCTGCTTTAATTCAAGCAGAAACACAAGTATGAATAATCAAACTGGATGATGCTCATCAAAACCTTTGTGCCTTGCACCATTTCAAATGGTCATTGAAGCTTAATGGCAAAAAATTTACATTATTCCTTTAATTTGTATTCTGTTCCTTCCTTCTGAGTGATGTGATTGTGATTTTCTGTTGCCTGCTGTATTATTTTGATGCAAATGTTATGTGTTGCTAGAGTCCAATTTCCTGCTTCTCCATCCCCCCCCCTTCTTCTTTTCCTTCAGTGAAGAAAGGACAGCTAAAATAGTTCAAAATCGGGTGGTATTTAAATAGTTCCTTAACTCCTGGTTCTAATTAAGACAAACAATGCCGGATCTTGAAGCACCTTGAAAAATGAATCATTACCTAGGAGGCAGAGGGGATGTCAACATTAGCGGCTTTGCTTCCCCCTTTCTCCCCCTCCCAAAAAGAAAGTGAGGAATCCAAATTCTTTCCACAAAAGAATTAAAAGAAATTTGTAATTTGCTAAAAACCCTCCCTTTTGCTGGCACATAATCAGCCAGGGATGAATGCTTTATGGAGATACACGGGGTTGCAAGCCAAAGCCTACAAACACAAGGCCCCTAGGGTGTTCATTGCATGTAATGTATGCACAAGCTAATTTATTATCCTGTGACTAATTTCCATTTCTTGTGCTTAGAGTTGCCTGGCTAATTACAGGGATGTTTTCTTAACTTTCCTAATTATGTTCTCCGCTTTATAGCAGGCAACAGAGCTAAATGAAGGAGGCCTGGCAGCCCAGGGCTCCCAGGCAGCTGCACCCGAGTGAGATGAAATCCGCGGCAGCGGGAGCGGGCAGACAGGCCTCGTCAGAAGTCCCCCCGTCTTTGATCAGCTCCAGCAGGCTGCGCTGGGAGCCCGTTTGCGGGGCCAGCCGAGAGAACGCCGCGTAATTAGATTGACTGGCTTAATTAGGGGGAAAGTTGGCTGCTAAATGGAAGCTGCCGCGTCTCCGGGGCGCTGGGTTGGGGAGCCGCGGGCGGGCTCGCAGGGGGTCCCCCGCACAAAGCGCGCCCCGCTGGGCACACGCACTCCGTGGGGCGCTTCGCATCCCCGACGAGCCGTTAGCCCCGCAGCCTTTCTTCTCGCTTCCTTTGCAGCCAGGCAGGGGCACGGGAGGGAGCCTGTTGCAAAGTTATTTCTCCGGCTTCATTAGCGAGCCGGCTCTTCCCCCACCCCCAGGCAACGCAATTAGCCGAGAAGCCTTGGAACGCGCAATTCGCCTGCACTTAGCGCTCCCTCCCACGCGAGGATCTGGAGCAGCGCGCGCCTGGCTGGCTCTCCGGGTCCCTCCCTCCCACGCGAGGATCTGGAGCAGCGCGCGCCTGGCTGGCTCTCCGGGTCCCTCCCTCCCACGCGGGGGAGCTGGAGCAGCGCGCGCCTGGCTGGCTCTCCGGGTCCCTCCCTCCCACGCGGGGGAGCTGGAGCAGCGCGCGCCTGGCTGGCTCTCCGGGTCCCTCCCTCCCACGCGAGGATCTGGAGCAGCGCGCGCCTGGCTGGCTCTCCGGGTCCCTCCCTCCCACGCGGGGGAGCTGGAGGAGCGCGCGCCTGGCTGGCTCTCCGGGTCTCTCCCTCCCACGCGGGGGAGCTGGAGCAGCGCGCGCCTGGCTGGCTCTCCGTGTCCCTCCCACTCGGGAGAGCTGGAGGAGCGCGCGCCTGGCTGGCTTTTCGGGTCCCTCCCTCCCACGCGGGGGGGGGGCTGAAGGAGCACGCGCCTGGCTGGCTCTCCGTGTCCCTCCCTCCCACGCGGGGGGGGGGGGCTGAAGGAGCACGCGCCTGGCTGGCTCTCCGTGTCCCTCCCTCCCACGCGGGGGGGGGGCTGAAGGAGCACGCGCCTGGCTGGCTCTCCGTGTCCCTCCCTCCCACGCGGGGGGGGGGGGCTGAAGGAGCACGCGCCTGGCTGACTCTCTGGGTCCCTCCCTCCCACGCGTGGGGGCTGGAGGAGCACGCGCCTGGCTGGCTCTTCGTGTACCCGCAGTGAGCGGGGAGCTGCACGGGCCGCAGCGTAGGGTAGTAGTGAGGGCGAAGAGTGACAGCGTTTAGCTCGCTGCAAACACACGTGTCCAGAGCAGGCAGCTGGTTACTGTAGGGGCGAGACGTTCGCAAGCGAAATATGCAAAGTGGGGGGGGGAAGGTACCTGTGTAGATAGCTCGAGTTACACGTGTGAGCGCTTTTTACATGGCGCGGCTAGGTGTGGCGGGGGTGTGTACACAAAACCATCTACCTGTAGAGCACACACCTGTATCTCGGGCTAGCGGTGTGTAATTCAGATCTACAGCTGATAAATCGGTCCAGAGAGGTGTGTAGATGTGGGTGTCTGGTTTGTACAGATAGCAGGGCACGCACACACGTGTGTATCTGCACCACTCTCTATAATACAATACTAATGAAATATGATACACTCTCTTGTGTAGCTGTGTGTGAACGATCCTACATTTGCAAGTAGTTTATTCCCAACGCTCAGGAGGGGAAAAATCAAGCCCAGCTGAATCGGTCATGAACTGAATGGGAAGGTTGGATTATTATTTTTTATGCATAAATAATTTCAAAAGGTAGTGACAAGGGGACAGCCCAGAACAAAAGGGCCCACGCACCAACTCCTGGTATTTACTTACCGTGCCCAGATTTCCGGTTATATCCTTTCTTCCTAGCCCCGGTGAGACAAGCTACAGCCAGGATCTCTCGCTCGCTCTCTGCTTGTACTTCTGCGCGGAGCAGCGCTGTCCGTGCACCGCAAAATACAGCAAAGCTCGCGTGTGACTCTTGTCTACATGCAAAACAGTGCTTGGCTGGGAGAAGAGACGCCCGCCCTGCGGGGAGCGTGTGGCAGAGGGCAGGAGGAAGAGGCCGGGGCCGTGTGATCATTTTCCCGGGAAGTACTCGGAGTCGCTTTACAAACTAATATTTGAAGCCATCAAGAGGCGGCCAGGTGCAGCCGATCAGACCGCGCCGCGGGCACTAGTTAGTGGATTGATGCTTTTTCGGGGCCCGTTGCATTGCACACCACCACTGGTGAAATGCAAATTCAACTCCACCCCCGGGGAGCAAGTGCACTACAAGGCTGCTCCCCTCCCCCGCTTTGCAGACACGATTGCATTATTCCCCTTTCCGTGTTATTGTCTGGTCAGTGCTAGGGGCTGCTGCATGCAGGATCCTAGTGCTGGTTTGCCAGACTCCTTCCTTTTCTTCCTTTCGCCCTCGTGTGTGTTTGGGGCCGGGCCAGGGGGCTGGTTTTTTTTATTTTTACAATCAATGGGTTGCAATGAACGCCGCTCCCCCAGAATGCAGAAGTTTCCGGCCCGACCAAGCTAACCGCAAGCTCGCAACTGGCTCACCCCGTGCTAGCAATCCCACTCTTCACTGCAGTAACTATGAAGGACTCGTGCGCTGGAGTGCATCCAGCAGAACAACAATGGCTGCAAACTCTGGCTTTCATCCCCGCCAGTGATACAGGTGCCGCGCTAAGAACTGGCAGCCCAAGAAAATGTAATTACTTGGGCGACGCTTTTCATTTTTTTTAAGGTTGTTATTCCTACTTCGGAATGCAAAGTGCTTCTGAAAGAAAGTCGGTGGCCTTGGTCCCTAAACTGCATTACGTTAAAGGTCAGCCGCGTGTCACACACAATCTGCAGTTACTAATTTAATGGCACGGCGCTGCAATAAACAAATCCCCGAGCCTTCGCAGTGGCTTCCACTAGGAATTCTGCATTTCGCCTGCCTTTTAAATCACCACCACAATACCTTTTGTGCGCGGGAGAACCAATTTTCTTGCGACTCCACCTCATTAGTCATCTATTTGTCTCCTCTCTAGAGTCTCCTGCGGGGAAAAAACAACACAGGACTTCAATGGGGCTATTTACAAAACTCAAGGCTTTAAGGGAGGCTTTGTTGGAAGGGAAGTGTGAATAGTGTCCTTTGGATCTAGGCAAACTCTCTCCCTGGCCTGTTGTGAGGGGCCATTGTCTGTGGTTGTTAATAAACATGCATTAGCAGCGCCACACTCTACAAACCCACTGGTGTGGAGATTTTGCCTGCCTAATACATATTGTTCTTGAGGAACAACTGTTTCATCTCAGTCGAGGTCCAACTTCTGGCAAGCAAGCCACTGGCCACCTCTTTCTGGGATCCCACCACAAACTACAAGCCCAGAGCCACTCTTTAGACCAACTGGTGAATATCACAATGCTAAATGCAGTGTCTAATTTACTGAATAAATTATAACAGTTAAAAAAAACAACCACCCATCCTCTCTGTCCCTGAGACACATGAACTTCTTGGGTGAGCTAATGTATGGAGAAGATTTCCAGTCTCTGGTTTAGGGCAAGGATCCCAGCTGATCCAAAGCCCGATCAAGTCAATGGAAAGACAATCTGACTGGGATCAGGTCCCCAATGCTGTGGTCACCTCATGTAAAATACCAGGTTTGAAACCAGTGTCTGATTTCACAGACACATCCCTGGGAGGTGGCCCTGCCACCCTTCCCCCATTTGGCCAGAGCCCTAGGTGTGCATATTAGTTTGAAAAAATATATATACAATGAAGTCCATGATGTCTAAGCAGGTTCCACATGTCCTGCCCCACTGGTGCTGTCAGCCCATCCCATAGGACAGTGGGACAGAGAACCCTCCAAATTCATTAGTCTGAAGAATCACCTAATGACTAATTGCTCCCTCAAAAAGCTACAATTATATTTGTTCAGCAAATGCTTTTCTGTGGCTACATCTTGGACCAATGGATTTACACACACTAACACTCCTTTCATCTTCACCAGTTTCATCTCCTCTACCATGACTGGATTGTCTGGGATTTTGTCGTCAGTAGTCATAATTTAATCACATAAAATGCCAAGCATTAAATATTCAACTATCTATGCTGCTCATCATATTTTTAAACATATCTCAGTTGGCTCTAATTTTTATATGCTGAAATCGTTCATGCATTTAAAATTATTAGACAGATAATCACTTCCTTGAAATTATTTCAGCACTCATCTATAATAAAAAAGATTTCTTTCAAAGGACCCTTAGTTAAATGGGCTCAGTGCTACTTTCTGTATCATGTAGGTCAATTTAATTCTGCTCTATACTCTCTATACAACTAAACAATTGCTTTTCATAAACTGGAGAGCACAGTGAATGCAGTCTGTAATATCCATCCAGAGATGGCCTTGAACACTTTCATTAATAAAAGCTTGACATCTGAAATTCCACTTCTTTATTGTCCCTTATCAAAGAGTTAGTCAAGATTTCAGAAAATTAATGTCATATTAATAAATATTAATAATGGGGGGAAACCTAAGAATGTCAGGTACATCATCCATTTACCTTAATACAGCTACACGCGTATAATGCATGAACAGCATTTCTAGGACAACAATCTTACAGGCTCATGAATATCATTTTTTGAAAGATGCTGTTGGTAACTCTAGGTTTCTAGGTGGCAAATCACAGCTCTGATCCTCCAAATACACATGGATTTAGCTTTTCTCATGTGAGCAGTAGCACTGAAACAAACTCGACTACTCCTGTGTATAAAGTTAAGAGTGGCTAAGGTGCCAGTGTGCTGAGGTCACAGCCTATCATTCTGGCCAATCCTGCCTCACTGTTTCATTGTACTCCTCCATCCGTCTCTCTGTTTCCATCTATCGTCTCTTGTCTTGTACTTAGGTTGTCTAAGCCCCTTGGGGTAGTGACCATCTTTTGTTCTGTGTTTGTACAGCTCCTAGCGCGATGGGATCCTGATCCATGATGAGGGCTTGCAAGTGCTACCCCAATATAAATAATAAGGGCTCGTCTACACTTACATTTTATAGCGTTCTAACTTGCTGGCTCAGGGGAGTGAAAAATCACCTCCCTGAGCACTTTAAATTGCCAGTGTAGACAGGTTCCGAGCCACCCTCCCAGCACTCAAAATTAATCCCCTTGTGGAGGTTGGTTACTAGGAGCGCTGGGAGAGCTCTCTCCCAGAGCTCACAAGCGACCACACTAGCACTTCAAAGTGCCACCACGGGAGTGTTCCCACAACAGCACTTTGACGTTTCCAGTGTAGCCACGCCCTAAGTCTTTGCAGGATTGGGGCCTACCTAACTACACTCCGGAAGAGTCTCCTGTGAGAGACTAGCCACCCTCAGCTTCCACTGGCTTCGATGAGAGGTTAAGAATCATGCAGTTCTGAAACAGTGTTACTGTTGCACTCCCAGATAGGGTGGCACAATAGAACGAGGCAATTAAGTCCCTCTACCACAAACAGGGCACTGACAAAGACACATACATGTGAGTTCATTTGTCTTCTGACCTGCACACACAACAGTCACTTCTGCTCCTCACATTTAAAATAGCTTCTCTCCATGGATATTGCATAAGTTTTGGAGATACCACTCCAGGCCCTTGGCTTCCCATGCTTGTGTGTTAATGGTGTTAACTGAATAAAGTCCAGACCATTGACACATACAGTTGGTGCTTTAAAAGGTCAATTGCAAACACTGAAAAAAATTGTGAGCCAAATCAGTTGGGAGGACGAAATTAATCAGTGGATGATAATTAGGAATTGTTTAAGAATATTTTATTAGAGGACCAAAATACCACAATTAAGAAACAAGGCCATATTGGCTTAAAAAATGATTTGGTTCAGAAAGGAAGTGAAGACTGCTATAAAAAAAGAAACAGATGGAAAAAGGGGAAATTGGCAGTAATAAACATGTCAGAAGATAGGAACTGTAGAAGATCGATAAGGGATGCAAAGACACAAGGAAAAATCTATGGCCAGCAGAGTTAAGGACAATAAGAAGGAGTTTTCAAACACATATTAGGAACAAAAAGAATCTTAGCAATGGTATTGGTCCATTACCAGATGGAAATAGAAGAATTATCAATACTAAGGCAGAAAAGACAAAAGTGTTCAGTAAATATTTCTATTAGGTATTGAGGGGGGGAGATGATGTGGTCATATCATATGACAACACTCCTTCCATTTCTCTACTATCACTGAAGGATGAAAAAAGAAGCTATTAAAGTTGGACATTTTAAAATCAGCAGGCCCAGATAACTTGCATCCAAGAGTTTTAAAAGAGCTGGCTGATGAGTTAGCTGGGCCATTAATTTTTTTTTAGTAAGTCTTGGAACAATGTGGCAGTTCCAGAAGACTGGAAGAAATCTAACACCGTGTCAATATTTTAAAAGGGTAAACAGGATGATACAGATAATTATAGGCCTGTCAGTTTGATATTGATTACCAGCAACATAATGAAGCAGTTGATGAGGGACTCAATTAATAAGGAATTAAAGGAACATAATATAATTAATGCCAATCAACACAGGTTTATGGACAATAGGTCCTGTCAAACTAACTTGATATCTTTTTTTTAACTGAGATAAATTTAGTTAATTAAAGTAACAGTGTTGATGTAATACACTTATACTTCAGTGTGAGATTCAACATGGTACCACATGACATTTTGATTTAAAAACTAGAAAGATATCACAAAAAAAAGATATTACCTCACTCACCTTGTTTCTCTAATAATCTGGGATCCATACAGCTACAGCACCACTGCATACATAAAATTAACATGGCACACATTAAATAGATTAAAAGTTGGCTAACTGACCAGTCTTAAGATGTAATTTGTAAACAGGGAATCATCATCATCAAATGACTTAGTTTCTAGTGGGGTCCCTCAGGGATCAGTTCTTGGCCCTACACTATTTAACGTTTTTATTAATAACCTGGACAAAAACATAAAATCACCACTCATACAATTTACAGATGACACAAAAATTGGGGGAGTGATACAGAACTAGGACAGGTCACTGACTTGGAGCAAGCTGGATCACTTGATAAGCTGGACATAAGCAAATAGAACATAGAAGAATGTAGGCCAGGCCTGCACAACTCGTAAAGTGGGAAGGGCCACATTACTCTAAAAGAAACACAGTTGAGGGCCAACCCACCCCCCCAGCACTGCAGAAACACCACCACCCCAGCCACCCCGAAATGCAACACACACACCCCAGCGCCGCTCGCACTGCAGAAACAAACCCTCCTTCCCCAGCGCCACCCCGCCAAAACAGCTGTGGGCCGAAAAGCAAGGGTGGTTTTGGGGGGGGAGGGATGGCTGATACTTTATTAAGAATTTTTCAATTAAAGCAAACAATTTTTTAAATTATTTTAATATTTTTATGAGTCATGGAAAAATGAAAAACACCTGTTCCATTGAAAGAAAACATTTGTACTTTTCATAATTACCTTGCAAATTTAATGAGAGATATTACATCTCTTTTTGGCAACAAGCTTGTTGTATTCGGGGGTCATATTTGAAGTGGATATTTTCAAATGGCCGTCAGTCAGAGAAGAACATTGCTTGTTTGTATTCATGTTCATGATGGAAAATGTTTGTTCACATATGTAAGTGCTTTCAAAAATGCTGAACGTTTTCAGTGCAACTTCAATAAGATTCTTGTATTTTTCATCATCCAGACTTTTGTAGAAGTCCCGCAGGCTGCTTTCTCTGTGCTTATTTCGGTAAACTGCCGAACATTGAAGTTCAATAACCTCCAACTGCAAATCTAGTGGCACTTCCTCTGGATCCACAGAAAAGGGATCTTCAGTCAACTTTAACTGGACATCTTCTTCTTTAGACAAAGTAAGTCTTCTGTCAAATTCTTCAATCTAAAGATTGATGTGATTTGCGTATTTTTCTCCTAGCTTGGCATGTTTGTGCTGAGGGATATGCTGTGCACAAGTGGGAAAGTGACTCATTTCACCTTTTGACAGCTGACTTCTGAAAAGTTTCAATTTCATTTTGAAAGCTTTCACTGCTGCACACGTTTGAAATATAAGTTGATTTTTTCCCTGAAGTTGAATGTTGAAATCATTCAGGTGTGCTGTAATATCACAAAAGAAAAAGAGATCTTGATTCCAGAACTCATTTTCAAGCTTTGGGAATTTTATTGGCCCATTTTCTAGGAATTTTGCTACCTTCTCTTTCAAAGCAATGAAACGTTGGAGCACTCTTCCTCGGCTCAGCCACCTCAGTTCCGTATGGTAGATCAAGTCACTGCACTCGGCGTCTAGCCCTTCCAGAAAGGCTTGAAATGTCCTATGTATTAGTCCTCTAGAACGGATGTAGTTTACAATGGAAACTACCACTGACATTACATGCTCAAATTTTAAGACTTTGCTACACAAAACCTGCTGATGTAAATGCAGTGATGTTTGGTTATTTGTCTCCTGATAAATTCTTCAAGATGAGTAACTGCACCATCAGTACAAATGGCCACCAAGTTTGTGAAATCTAATCCCAATTTACCATTCATGGACTTTATCACCTCACTGGAGATTTCTTTTCCAGTTGTGCGACCCGTCATGGAGCACATGCCAGCAACTTCTGCAGTCATTTCAAAGTTTTTATCAATCCCTCTAATAAAAACAAGTGGGGCAGTGTCTTTTAAATCGGTGCCTTCATCCATAGCTAGGGAGTAAAAGCAGAATTCTGCTTTAACTGATCACTTAGATTGGTAGAAATGTCAGCTATTCTCTGTACAGTCATGCGTGATAGACTGACATTCTCAAATATTCCCCTCTTTTCTGGACATAACTCAGATACAGCAATCAACATACACTTTTTTAAAAACTCGCCTTCTGTGAAGCATTTCCCAGCAGCAGCAATTTCCTTAGAAATTTGAAAGCTTACTTTAGTAACCGTATTGTTCTCAGTGCTCACTTTCTTGAAAATTTGCTGTTCTCCACTAAGGTTTTTCGCTAAACTGGCTGCTTTAATTATTTTTTCATTTGGGCTCAATTTGGCGAGATTGGGATGTTTAGTTTCAAAGTGCCGCTGAAGGCTGTATTCTTTAGGAACGACTAATGTTTCGCGATACACGAGGCACAGTATTTTGTCTTTAGAAGCAGTACATAAGTATTTATTTGTCCATTCAGTGTTGAAAACTGTGCTCTGATTCTATTTTTCTATTTTTCTTTTCACTCATGGTAGCCATTGTGAAGCTCAAGATTTTGTTGAATAAATTCACACACAAGGGAAACACCCAGTCACACACAAAGAGAAGAGATATCTCAGGCTTGTGGCACACTAGCAAGGCACTGACGGTGTGTGGAAGACTGTAGAGGGGGAAAGAAACGGCGCACACAGGGTGACCAGATCACAGCAGTAAAACAGGACCCGCCCCCTCCCCGTTCGGCCCCACCATCACACCCCTCTTTAACCCCCCAGGGGACACTATATTACTACACACAACAGTACCAAAAATTAAAATACTGAAAATGGATGCCCCCCTCCAGCCACTGACTCGCCACTCGCCTCCTCACCCCCCCAAGCCTTTAGAGACCCCAGGGGCCAGCCGTGCCCAGGGGCTGCTCCCCAGACCAGGTTCCCCCTCTGCCCCCTGAACGCCCCTGGAGGGTGAACAGCCCCCACACGAGCCCTCCCCACCCCACCGGTCCCCGCCCTGAGTCCATTCACTGGCTTTCCCAGGCTTGGGCCACTGTAGCAGCTCAGCAGGGAGAAGCCGCCTTCCAGAGGCATCGGAGAGCCAGAGCGTCCCACTTGTGGTGGTGGCAAGCCCCAGCCATGGAGGAGCCAGTGCAGCACAGGGGGGCAGCAGCCCTGCAAAGGCGGTGGCACGGCTAGTGGGGAGCAGCCCTGCCCCTCCTGCCCAGGCTGCGGCCCAGTGCCCCCGCCCCATGGTTGAGGTGCGCCACCCCTGCAAGCCGACACTTTGGCTCTCCACTACCTCCGGAAGGCAGCTCTTCGCTGCCGAACCAGGGCACCACTTTTTTAGAGTTACCATATTTCAACAATCAAAAAAGAGGATGGGGGAAAGTCCTGCCCCATCCACTCTCTCCCACTTCCCACCTCCCCTCAGAACCCTCAACCCCCCCTGCTCCTTGTCCCCTGACTGCCCCCTCCTGAGACCCCACCCACCCTGACTGCCCCCCTAGGACCCTACCCCTACCCATCCCCCAGCTGCCCCAACCCTTATCCACTCCCCACCCCCAGACAGACCCCCAGGACTCCCATACCCTATCCAACCACTCCCCACCCCCTGAAAGCCCCCCAGAACTCCTGATCCATCCAACCCTCTCTCTGCTCCCTGTCCCCTGACTGCTCCAATCCCTCTCCACACCTCCACTCCCTGACAGCCCCCAGAACTCCTGATCCATCCAACCCTCTCTCTGCTCCCTGTCCCCTGAGTGCTCCAATCCCTCTCCACACCTCCACCCCGACAGCCCCCCAGAACTCCTGACCCATCCAACCTGCCCCTGACAGCCCCTCCAGAACTTCCAACCCATCCAACCCTCCCCCTGCCCCCTGACAGCCCCCCCCCAGAACTCCTGATCCATCCAACCCTCCCCCTGCTCCCTGTCCCGACTGCTCCAATCCCTCACCACCCCCCACCCCGACAGTCCCCCCAGAACTCCTGGCCCATCCAACCCTTCCCCGCCCCCTGACAGTTCCTCCCCCCAGAACTCCCAACGCATCCAATGCTCTTCCTGCTCCCTGCCTGCCCGCTGGGACTCCCCTTACTACCACGCTGCTCCAGCTGCTGGCTCCACATGGACCCAACCAAACAAGCTGCTGAGCACAGAACCCCTCCCCCGCTGAGTGCTGCGAGGGATGCTGAGGTGGGGGGGTGAAGGGGAGGGATTCTACCTGCTGGAGGCCAATGGGAGCAGCTAAATTAGGCCCAGGCACTAAACCAGCCACACCATAATCTGCGTGAGAGGAAGGGAGAGGAGGGAGGAAAAATCCCAGATGGTTGCACCACTCCTTGGTGAACCCCACAGCCCCACCCTGCCACTTTCCTGCAGGCCGCACAGTGAGCCCACGCAGGCTGCATGTTGTGCAGGCCTGATGTAGGCCATGCTTACAGGACGGGAAACTCTATCTTGGGAAACAGTGACTCTGAAAAGGATTTGGGGGTTGTGGGGGATAATCAGCTGAACGTGAGCTTCCAGTGCGACACTGTGACCATAGGAGCTGATGTGATCCTTGGACGCATAAACAAGTAGGAGCAGACAGGTTATTTTTTCCCTACATTCAGCACCGGTGTGATCACTACTGCAATTCTGCAGCCAGTTCTGTTGTCCATAATTCAAGAAGGATGTTGATAAACTGGTGAGGGGTCAGAGAAGAGCCATGAGAATGATTAAAGGATTAGAAAACCTGCCTTCTAGAGATTGACTCAAGTAGCTCAATCTATTACACTTAAGAAAGAGAAGGTCAAAGGGCTGACTTGATCATGCTCTAGAAGTACCTACATAGGAAACTAATATTTAATAATGGGCTCTTCACTCTAGCAGAGAAAGATATAACATGATCCAACAGCTGGAAGTTGATACCAGACAGTTTGAGACTGAAAATAAGGTGTACATTTTTAAGCATAAGAGTAATTAACCACCGGAACAACTTCGCCTTGAAATCTATGTATCTCTCTTACAAATGGGACAAGGAGAGGGTGATCTTTTGTGGGCATTTCTTCCATGAAGTGGAAACCTAAAGCTTTTATTTTGTTAGCAAAAAGTGCTCCTATCTCTGAGTTCACTGGAAGCCCCATAGTTGCTCGTCTGGTCTCAGCAGGGCAGCAGAAGCTCTAAATGCTGATTTATCAAATGATCTGAGAGCTACTTTCCCCATGGTTCAGTAACATTAATGGGAGTTAGGCACACTGAGCCTGACCCAAAATACAATGAAGTCAATAGAAAGGCTCCCGTTGACCTCAGTGGGTCACAGATTTGGCCACTGGCTCTTGAACCTACTGATATCATCTGGAGTTTCATCAGAGACAGAGGCCACCATAGGGCCCACTGGGAGAAGGATTGTCTGAGCATCAAATTCTGCCTTCAGTTAGGCATAGATTTGTCTCTGAAAAAATCTGCTCTCCCCAAAGAAAGTGCAGTTCCCCAAATTTCCATTTTAGACAGTTTGCAAATCACCCGAAGGAGGGACTGGTTTTCCTCCCCAATGAATTCCTTTAACCCACGCCAAAAGTTATTTTTATACGAACATCTGAAAAATATGGCTCTCAGGTGAAAGCGACTTTGTTTACGTTAGCTGGCATGACATTTACCTGCGAGCCTGAATCAATACGAAGCTAATAGTGGTTTCCATCCGGTTATACCTATCTGTCAGGTAAAGCAGAGAAACAAATGCCAAACAAAGTACTCAGGGCAGCATGTGGATTTGTCACTCTCCCTGGAAAACTCGGAAGCCATAAGCAAATAGTATATTACACTGATCCATGTATGTAGCTATTTTTATCTGTAACACGCATATTGATAATGATCTCCTTTAGAATTTCACAGGGCTGGCAAGAGAATAGGAGAAGTTGTTTGTATGACTTAGAGGGGAGGCAAGTAGAAGATCATACAGGTATACAAAATAATGAATGGTACCTAGAAGGTCCATTAGACATTCCTTTTTACCCTTTTTCATAACACAGGGGGACACCCAATGCAACAATTTAAAACCAATGAACGAATAGACTCTTTTACTGAATGTATCATTAATCTGTGGAATCCCCCGCCGCAGGATATCATGAAAGCCAAGAACTTAGCAGGATTCAGAAAATGATTGGAACACAAAAACACAACGATGGGAGTTGTTTGTGTTTATAGATAGATACACAGGTAAAATACATACACATAGTATGCTTGTTTATATACATTTTGTGATTTTATTAGCCATAAATAAGAGAAGAGGACAAGCACAATGTGCATAAATATTGCATTACTGAGCCACACATATACTGCTAAGCTGTTTAGACTCTACAATTAATGACTCCTCCTATACGGTGTAGTATCATGATGCTATATTATGTCTGGTAAAGAAATGCTTGTGGCAGCCCATTCTAGACTTCTAGTACTGGCCAGCCAAAAGGAGGCATATGGTAGACATGAAAATGGATAAGCAGAGACTCATATAAAGCCATATGTATGGGTTAAACACTGGGCAAGGGACTGATCCAAAGCCCAAAGAAGTTAATAAAAAGATACCCATTGGCTTCCAATTACTTTGGAGCAGGCCCTAAGTATAGCAGCACTGTAAATCTACACACCACACCAGCCCCAAATCTGCAAATAAAGATCCATTAAAATGGAGGGGTAGGAAATTCCTGCTGCTTTTTTAGAACACAGAAACCTATCGCCAATTTCACGGTAAGTCCTTTTTTCCTTCAAAAGGGAAGAATCTGTGACTTTTCAAAATTTCCAGAAGAGCCTAACATAAAATGGTTCCAAAGGCTTGTTTCTTTAGCAGTATTAGCATAGAGTCCCTCTATGTTAAATGCAGGTGTAGCTTAAATGGCACTAATATGTTACTCCATAACATGCAATAGGGAGTTACGCTTGTAAATTCCCATGCATGCTCACCTACCCTACAATATGGAACACAAGGGGACTGATTTTGCTCTGATTTATAGTAGTTTTACACTGCTGTTGCACCGCTGACTTCAGTGTAGTTACACTTCTGTAAGCAAAAGCAGAATCAGGCCCCATGTTCATTGAAAACATTATAAAAAGTAGCTATTCAGCATATGCACAGCCACTTTTCAAATATAAATAGCTCTGTCATTTCCAAATGGCATGTACTGCCTGGCACTGTGACATCATTTGCACTCACTATGAACACACATGTTCGGAACAGACAGCTGGTTTATTTTAGGTGAGGGGGGGGAGGAGTTCCAAAGAAAAATATGCAAAGAGAGGGTATGTGTAATACAAAAGGCTGATTGCCCTGTGGGAAATTTACCATGTGACGGGGAAGCAGACAAAGCAGGTGAAAGAGAGGGGCAGTGGCATGTTTCCCATAGACTTATCAGCCTTTTGGATTAACCCCACTGGATACAATGTAAAATTTTGCGGAGAACTTGGTTGTTATTTATTGTCCACAGTATATCTGCTTTGCAAAGAGCCAAAGATATTACACATCCCCTCACTTCTCATACATCACATTTCATCAGTAGATCTCAAAGTGCTTTACAAAGGAGGTCAAGTTCATTATCCCCATTTTACTGATGTGGAAAACTGAGGCACAGGGAGGGAAAGTGACTTGCCAAGGTCACCCAGCAAGTCAGTGGCACAGCCAGGAATTGTATGCAGGTCTAAGTTCCAGTCCAGTGCTCTATCCACTAGGTCCATTGATTTCAGAAGCTTCATTTATGACTGATGTTTTATGGGTTTTACAAACATCTTTGGGTACCTTAATAGAGGTGGCTGGATGAGGCATGGAAAACATATAAAACAGATCAGGAGGAGACTGAAGTTTTTATTAAAACAATTCTCCATGAAGTGAGACACTTATGTCAAAAGGGAAGGGGGGAACTATTCACTAGAGAGGGTCAAATCTTTTGGACAGAAAATGGCTTTTTCAACAAAACAGAACTTTTCTTGAAAAATGTCAATGTCTATCGATTGTTTTGGTGGTTTCATTAAATGAAAAAAAATCAAATAAAATTTTGTTTTCATCTAAAGTCAATTCCCTACCAGCCGTACTATAGCTCTTTGAAATGCACACTCCCTGCATCCATTCATGCTAAAGTTAAATGGAAATGCTTTAAAAATAGATTAAAAGGGGGGGGGGAGCCTGCCTTACATCCCAGATAATGAATGGCCAGATTTGGGCCCAGCTTGCATGGGTGCTCAGGGGAGTAAAGGGGGCATAAGCTACTCCCTAGTGATGGTTACCCAGATCACGGGTGGCAGCATCAGTGGGAGATGAGGCTAAATGGGGTGACAAATGGGCAGAACTAACTGCCAAGGCTCCTGGTTAACATAGCAGGTAGCATAGCTGCAGGGGAAAATCACACTGTGCCAGGTACAAGTTACTTACCCTGCAAAACAGGGGAAATCTATGGGCTTGTCTACATCAGAAAGTTGCAGCGCTGGTGAGGGAGTTACAGCGCTGCAACTTTGAGAGTGTCCACATCTGCAGGGCATCACCAGCGCTGCAACTCCCTCTTTGCAGCGCTGGCCGTACTCCCGTTTTGTCTCGGGTGTAGAGGATCCAGCGCTGGTGATCCAGCGCTGGTAATGCAATGTAGACACTCACCAGCGCTTTTCTTGACCTCCGTGGAAGGAGGAAGCCTCTGGTAATCAAGCTGGTTTCCTTTCCCGGTTTGCTCTCTCGGTCCCGGAGCCACCCAGCAAACCGCAGGGAAGGAGACCTGCTTGCTCGGGGTTCCGGGACCGAGAGAGCAAACCGGGAACGCCGCGGTTTGCTCTCTCGGTCCCGGAGCCAGCCAGCAAACCGCGGGGAAGGAGACCTGCTTGCTCGGGGTTCCGGGACCGAGAGAGCAAACCGGGAAAGGAAACCAGCTTCGCCGCGGTTTGCTCTCTCGGTCCCGGAACCCCGAGCAAGCAGGTCTCCTTCCCTGCGGTTTGCTGGCTGGCTCCGGGACCGAGAGAGCAAACCGCGGCGTTCCCGGTTTGCTCTCTCGGTCCCGGAACCCCGAGCAAGCAGGTCTCCTTCCCTGCGGTTTGCTGGCTGGCTCCGGGACCGAGAGAGCAAACCGCGGCGAAGCTGGTTTCCTTTCCCGGTTTGCTCTCTCGGTCCCGGAACCCCCCTTGAAGCCGCCCAACAGCGCTGCAGTGTGGCCACATCTAACACCACTTGCAGCGCTGGTTGCTGTAAGTGTGGCCACTCTGCAGCGCTGGCCCTATACAGCTGTACTAATACAGCTGTAACAACCAGCGCTGCAAAATTTTAGATGTAGACATGGCCATAGAGGCAGACTGTACTGAGATCCTCTTCCAGGCAGCTCCCAGGGCAGCATAAAGAGCTGCCTCTTGCAAAGCCCAGACTGTGCCCTGACCACTGACAAACACATATGCTTTAAACACAGAAATAACTGAAACATCCCTTCCTTGTTTATTTATCTGCCAAGACCTCAGTTTCAGGTTCTGTGTCTCCCCTGCAAGTGTTGATGGCATTAGTGAAAGAAATGCAGAGATTAGAGCTCCGGCACTGTTTAGCTCTGAGTAATGACAGCTGCTGTTGCAGGAGAGATATAGAAGCTACAGCTCAGGTCTTGGCAGCAAAATACGCTTTGAAGTTCACCCCTGATCCTCGTAGGTTATGTTTATCAAAATCAACAGGAGTTTTCTTGTGGAATGTGGCCTTCTACGTACATTATGTATTTGTTTGTAATTTTAAGCCAGGTTGGAGGGGTGGGGGAAATCACTTTGCAGAGCTCCACAAGTTAAAAAACAAGAGGTGGGACTGAAGCAGATCAATAGCCAGTCAGAGGAAGCATTAGAGATGTATTCAAATCAGCTTGGAGAGCCTTAAATTTTTTATTCTGAACTAATGAAATCTCATCCCTGGGGACTGCCAGACCCAGCACTTCTCTGAGAGGCCTTCAAGTCTGCACATGAGTTGGGCTGTTCATTCGGGATCTTAAATAGTTCTGCAACAACAACAACAAAGTATTTATTTTCCTCATCAGCTCACTTTTCATGGCAACACAGTAGATTGTGCATCCGAGACCTGATTCCAAGCCCACTGAAGTCAATTGAAAGACCCCATTTGTTCCAAAAGGAAGGAATTCAGGTTTCTTTGCTGCAGAATGAAATTAGCTCAATATATGGCCTAACATTACAGGCCTGCTGCTATGGAATTGTCTAAAACTACTTGGAGCCCAGTCCTCTGGGACAGTCACAGTCCTGCTCTGGAATAAGCCAGACAGATTAATAAACAGAAGGCAATGATTGTGTCTTTTAAACAGCTCCCCCCCTCGACTATACACACTTCCAAAGTCCTTCCTCCCCCACCTGTGTAACGGTTATTAGCGAGTGTTTTAAAAGAGAGAGAGCAGGAAAAGGCAGAGAAAGATCCCAGCTTCTTGGGCACATTTTCCAAACTGGAGATGGCTGGAAAAATCAAAGAAAACCTCCCCTCGCTGGCTAAAATGCACCGAGCCACTTGAGCACGGCATTTCTCAGGTGGCCATGTGCCCCTGCATGCTGCTGGATGGGGCGGGGGAGAAGGGGGCATAACTGCTTCAACTCTTTTCTGCCTTCTTCCCATCCTAAGCTTTGCTCTAACCAGGGAGGGAAAGTTGCTGAGTGGATTTATTTGGCACGCGGGTCATTTTAAATTGTTGCATCCCAAGTGGGCACCTGTCACAAACACAGTGTGGAAATCAACATGGAGAAAAAATAGACCCAAATGGCACCTTGTCCCCTCGGTTGGGAGAATGAACCATCCCACCCCCCAGGTGGCTTTGCATAGCTGCATACTCCCCTTCAGGAGAAATTCTGCCTGCAACACCCATTCAAACAGTGGCAAAGGCTGACTCAGGGCTGCAGCGCAGGGCTGAGGGGGGTTTATTTGCACACACATTCTCCCTTTACAGGGGATGGGGGAGGAGGAAAATCTGCTTTAAGATTAAAAAACCTACCACCAGTTTTCCCTTTCACATTCAACAACTTACTGCAAATCACCGGGGCGGTTTATACCCAGATTCTCAAGAGAAGGAGGCAGATTTTGCAAGCAGAGCTGCGGGTTACTTCAGGGCAATTAAAAAAAAAAACAGGCAGGAGATCTGATTGCTGGGCTACATCTTCTATTGCGATCTGACCAAAAAAATAGCAGGAAATATATTCATGGGTGGGGGCAGGGGAAGGGGACGATTACATTATCACTTCCCAATGTATTCCCCCCCCCCCCCCGGCCAACACACACACAGGCCCATCTAAAATCCCCAAGCAGAGCTCCCCTTGGACAATGAGAGGCCCAGGGTTATGCTGTGCACATGGCAGCTCCCCAGGGCTGTGATTACCCAAAAGGACCATGCATTCATTGTGCTTTATTGTTCCAGTATTTGTACCTCCAGACAAGTGCGTCCGAATAGGGCCCATTTCCCTTTACATGATCGGCGTGGGCTGAAAGGCTCTGAACCCACACTCTACCCCCCAGTAAACCACGGCAGGATGGTTACAATGGGCACAACCGGGTCTGAGTTGTGGCTTTCTCAGAGAGGGGCAGGCAACAGAAGGGACCGAGCGGGACCGAGCGCTGAGCACAGAGATCAGTTCTCTCTTTAGACAGGGACCCTGTCTTTTAGATCTGAGAAGGGGTAAGGAGAGTAACCGTGGAGCACAGTACAGGAGATCCTTAGGGCTGGCGCCTCATGTGTGCAGCTGGCTGCTGGGATCCTAGGGGGGATGCTATTCCCCATATGAAGTAGAACATGCCCACTGGGAAAGATCCAGGCCACTGCATTTGGACGACCCGATTCTGTTACTGTTTCCTCCACAGATTACTAGTTTTCTCGTGTGAATTTAAGCAAGCCCGTGGAACCCCCGCGTGCCTCAGTTTCCCGTCTGTAAAGCGGGGTGTTGTCCTGGCACGAGGAGGCGAAAATCTGTCCCTGATTGTGAGCGCCCACCTCGGACAGCGAGGAGGCTAGTCTACCTTCCTAGAGACGTCCAAACCCAGACTAGACAGCGAGAGCGCGATCCGCCGGGGGACAGGGCTATTTTCGCCGAAAGATCATTGAAACCAGCGAGCCAAACCCATTGAGACGCGCTGCCCGGGAAGCCACTAACACACACGTGACTGACACCCTCCCTGCAGGCTAGTGGGGACAGACAGTGCCAGCACACGGGACACTGTCATGAGGGAAGGCCTGTGTGTGATGCCTGGCCAGGGGTGGCAGAGATCTGTGGCTGAGGTGTAGGCTGTGAGGCGGGAGTGTGGATGTCTGTGGGTGTGGGTGGGGGGGAGATGCCTGGGGGTGTGAGACGTGTCTATTGACGTGTGTGTGTGTCCCTCCATAGGTGTGAGAGCGAGAGGTCCCAGCCTGACATCTGTGTCTACAAAAGGCCTCTTTGTTTCTGTGGCGCAGGCAAACAAAAGAATTAATCAGCCTCCAGTGTCGCCTGGCTAATAAGGTGGGGTGTTCACTTCAATCCAGCCAGCCTCCTTCCAGCCTGGCAGGGGCTGCAGGCGCTGACCTGGGTGGCTCGCCAAGCCGGAGCAAAGAAAAACCTCCGCAGAATCATTTCCAAACATGAAAATGGCTCCATTGTCATTACAGCGGAGAGATTGAATTCGCCTCATCAAAGCGGAGCCTGACAGGTGACTCAATAGGCTGGTGCCAAGCGCCGAGGCAAGGAGATTAGCAGAGCACTGATATCATTATTTCCGCCTATCACAGATTCGGCAGGGAGGCAATTGTAATTTCTGGGTTTATTAGTCTGTCGGGGGGGGGGCCCGAGCGATAAAGCTCCCGGTGACAGCCGAGCGTTTGTGCAGCAAGTGCTGTCGTAGTGACACTCACCAA
Organism: Gopherus evgoodei; assembly: GCF_007399415.2. Lineage (NCBI taxonomy): Eukaryota > Metazoa > Chordata > Testudines > Testudinidae > Gopherus > Gopherus evgoodei. The sequence goes on along the minus strand of NC_044324.1, from coordinate 219,835,322 downwards.
ATGCCAATGCGCCCATGTCCTCGTAATCCTCCCTAATGGGGGTTAAAGCCTGGCACGAGGCGCTCCTCGCCGCGGGCAGGACACTAATGACATCTGCATTTCTAAGCTGGCCGCGGTAAAAGCGGTGCAGAATGGGGAAGGCGCATCCAGCCCGCGCCTGTCTCCGCGATGGAGCGCGCGCGCGCGCCGGGATCCTCCCCGGGATGAATGAACGTTCCCGGGGAACAATGGGCCAGGAGCAGGCCAGGGCAGCAGGCCAGGGCTGGAAGGAGATTGTTCGATTCGGCAGCAGGGCTTGGGCGGGAGGGGTGGTGCTTGGCCAAGCCCCCCGTTTTCACAGAGGTATTTAAATCACAGCACAAGAGCTGGGGAGGAACAAAGCTGAACACTCTCGCAGCAGAGACAGCAGCACCTTGCAGAGTCTGAGTGGTGCTTCCCAAGCAGCCAAGCGCCCCCAGGTTTTAGCCTGGGTCCCTTGCTGCTGGCCAGTCTGCACGGCCCTGTCTGGAATGGAAACGAAGGAGCAGGATACGAGTTTGGTGTATTTAGTAACATTCACCCTTGTCTCAGAGTTTGTTTGATCACCAACTCTATCTTCCTGTGTTCGTTCTGAAATAACACCCCCGCAGACTAAAGGAATTTCTTCAGGAAAAAAAATACAGGTGGTAAACTGTTACTTTTTCACATTTAAATCAGAGACCAATTAAGAAGACTGTGTAATTCAATTCTTGAGTGAGTGCCACTGAATTCAGTTTGTTTCAGGTCAATGAATATAATGTGAAGTTATTAACAAAAAGGTCAGAGACTGCATATAAAATATACACACATGACACAAGCAGTAGTAATTAGTACACATTTCACATGTTCTCTTGCTCAGACATATGGTGTAGAAAGTCTTAACACGATTAGATGTTAATAAATGTTCATCTTTCTCTCTCTCTCTGTGACATAAATTGATTTTAAAGCTATCCCCCTGGTGCTTTCAGGATTCACTGAAGGTTAAATATACTGGTTTAGATTTAGAAAACACATCACTTTAGTGTTTAGTTAGAGATGTTACTCGGATTCTGAGCCCAATAGGAAACCAGCAAGTTCCACCATGTAGAATACTACATCATCCAATGCTGCCTCTTGTTTCCAGTCTGAATAAAATCTCATAAAAACCAATTAACAGTTTCTAGCTGGTTACAGGGAGAGAGAAGCTGCCTGCTCCAGAGCCGTCAGGTTTAAGAGCGTTGTAGTTTGTAATCTACCTTCACTCATTTCAGAGTAACAAAAGAGAATACAGAGTAACAATATTTTAAACATTTATTCAGCACTGGAGGGAAAGGTTGTTTTTTCCTTTTAAAGAGTAACAATTATTTGTACCCTGTTAACAATTAAAAATTGGGACTGGAAGGTTGGTCATGTGATTAGGGCATGAAACTGGGGTCTCAGAAAACCTGGGTTCAATTTCAGGCTATGGCACAGACTCAGTGCTTAATTTGTAATGAAAGTGGTACCAGGGCTCGGACAATATTTTTACATTCATAACTGATGCAGCCAGCCCAGAGGTGCCGGGGCTAGGAACTGCGAAGCCTACAGGTGCCGGGGCTCGGCCCTGGCACAAATTAAGCACTGCCCAGGCTCCTGCAATGACTTTGGGCAAATCACTTAATCTCTCTGGGCCTCCGCTTCCCATCTGTGAAACAGGATTAATAATGCTCCTTTTGTCTATCTTATCTATTTAGACTGTAAGATCTTTGAGGCAGGACTTCATGTGCATCCAGCATAATGGCACCTGATCTCTGCTGAGGTCTCTAAATGCTCCTGTGTTCAAAATAATTAATAAAAATATACACCTGTGGTTGTGTTTCTCTAGCTCAGGAGAGAGACAAATGCAGGAGCAAATTGAACTGGAGACAGGAGAGCACTCCTTTATGCTACACAGGGAAGCATCCCTAATGCTTTTCATCAATTACTTCCAGTGAATGTCTTACCAAAGGGAAGATAAGAGTAGTGGCTTTCTTGAGATACAGGCCACCTAGGGTGTGTCTATAAAATAAAATTTGTATCCACATCCAATTTACAAAAATGATCCATGGATATAAAGTGGATATCCGCAGATTTGCAGGGCTTTATATATAAAATTTGGATCTGCATCCATCCACGAACCACAAAAATGGTCCACAGATATAAAGCAGATATCTGCGGATAGACATTCATCTTCAGGCTGGAGCCTGGGCTCTGTGACTCTGTGTTTTATTAATATAAGAACAGTCATACTGGGTCAGACCAAAGGTCCATCTAGCCCAGCATCCTGTCTTCCAACAGCGGCCAATGCCAGGTGCCCCAGAGGGAAAGAACAGAACAGGTAATCATCAAGTGATCCATCCCCTGTCACTATTGTCCATTCCCATTGCAATGTAGACATATCCTTAAGATATATGCTCTGTCACGGAGTCACCGGGCAATGCTCTGGAACTGCTCCCCACCAAGCCAGGCAGGACTTTGGGGAGCCTCCTCTCCCTCGGAGCAGACTTGTTCAGGGCAAGAAGCTCACACGTCTTCACCTCCTGGGTCTCTCCTTGGAGCATTTAGAATCCTCTGCCCCTCCAGGCACTTCCCACAGCGAGCCTGCCCCAGCGGGGTTCTGGGGAAGCCACAGGGTCCTGCACCCTCACTTTGCAGTCAGACGTGACTCAGCCAGCCAGTAAAACAGAGGTTTATTTGATGACAGGAACAGGGTCTAAAACAGAACTTGTAGATACAGCGAACCGGACCCCTCAGCCGGGTCCATTCTGGGGGCAGTGAGCCAGACCCCCCACATCTGCCCTCCACTCCTTGACCTCAGCCAGCTCCAGACTAACAACCCCTCCTAGCCCCTCCTCTCTGCTCAGCTCCTTTCCCGGGCCAGGAGGTCACCTGATCCCTTTGTCTCCAACACCTTCAGCTGGCATCTTTGCAAAGCAGGGGCCCAGGCCATCAGTTGCCAGGAGACAGAATGCCAGGCATTTACGTGCACTGTCCCTTTGCTCTTCAGCCATCACATGCCCTTATCCCACCACCTAGATACTTAAGAACTGCATAGGGGACACTGAGGCACCAACACAGTATTCAGAGGAAACATCAAGAACATTCCCAGTTCGTCACATGCTCCCAACGCTCACTTGCCAAAAAGTGTAGCAGCTTTCTACAAAGCCTCCAAAGCTTAGGCCCAAGCTAAAACCTTGACTTGGGGAGCTGGCTGCCATTCTCACACCATTAAAATCATTCTATTCAAAAGATCTGCAACCTCAGAAAAAGGAGAGTAGGCTGCATAAATGCGGGAGGAGTCAGGGCATAGCTGGGCAAAAGTGTCCCCTCCAGATACATATTCAGAAGAGATTCCTCTGCAGGCAGATCTCCTCCTACCCCTCTAGAAAGGTCTGCCTTTCCGTTCTGTTTGTTCAGTGCCTACCACAATAGAGCCCTGGTCCATGACTGGGGCTCCAAGGAACTACAGTGATACCAATAAATAATAATAATGGTACAGTAACAAACCGTCCTCCCTGGGACTCCACACTGGCTCCTGCACTGGGGACAGATCTCAGTGGAGTTTTGCCAGAGTAGGTTTTTAGGAGAGTTGGGAACAACTGGCCACTTCCCACCAAGCTGCCTTCTCCAGGATGTCCATGTGGAGATCCAGCTGGGAAGCATTGTAGGTTGAAGCTGCCCAGAAGGAAGGCAGATGAACAATACAGAGGCCAATGCTGTCTGTGAAGATGACTCCAGTTCTCGATTCTTTGGAATGAAGGAAGACTTTCCCTACAGAATCTACAGCTCCACAGTGCTGGGAGGATCCAGCACCTGTAGACCCAGGCAGGACTCGATTAAGGCATTGTCATGATAGACATGTGCCTATGACCCCAGCTTCTGGAGTCATGTGATGACAGTAGAATCTCAACTTTCATTTTAAAATACAATTCTTACACCGCAGCTGGCCTTAAAAATGAGGCAGCATGTAACTGATGCCCTGTCGTTTGTCTTCAGACAGCCAGAAGCAATAGCTATGAGTAGTCCTGTTCACCTCAGTAGATGGCGTGGAGTTTTTATAAATACATGAGTTGTCAGTGCAAAATTATTACACTCAGGTAAATGTGTAAGGGTTATTTACATAGGAAGGGCTGAATCCTAAAGCCTTCTCCTAGGTAAAGACTCATTCTAATAGATAAGCAAAAATCATTATTCAGGCAAAACTCCAATGGAAGTAATTGGATGAAATCCCAAAATATGTGAGTATCTCTCAGATTTCAGCCTAATCGGAATTTTCCCTGAGTGAAGACTGAGCAAAAGCTAAAGACTTCCAGCACTGGCCCAGTTACAGAGGTGTCAGTCATAACTCCATGATTAAGGCCGAACTCTTGAACTTAAAGTGGGGATTTTCTACCTCTTTGCTTTGAATGGAGAGATCCAGTGTATCTTCCTCCAACCTACAGCACTACTTACTCACTGAATACAAAATGACTTTTCTGATACAAGTAAATATGAAATTATAAAACTACTATGATATGTAACCTGTCACTTAAACCAACTTCTATACCAGATGACTGGAGGATAACTAATGTAACACCGATATTTTTAAAAGGTTCCAGAGGTGATCCTGGCAATTATAGACCAATAAGCCTAACTTTAGTCCCAGGCAAATTGGCTGAAACTATAGTAAAGAACAGATCTATCAGACACACACATAGAAGAACATGATTTGTTGGAGAAGAGACAACATGGTTTTTGTAAACGGAAATCATGCCTCGCCAATCTACTAGAATTCTCTGAGGGGGTCAACATACATGTGGACAAGGGTGAGCCAGTGAATATAGTGTACTTGGACTTTCAGAAAGCCTTTGACAAGATCCCTCACCAAAAGCTCTAAAGCAAAGCAAGAAGTCATAGGATAAGAGAGAAGGTCCTCTCACGGATCAGTAACTGGTTAAAAGATAAGAAACAAAGGATAGCAATAAATGGTCAGTTTTCAGAATGGAGAGAGGTTAATAATGGTGTCCCTCAGGAATCCGTACTGTGACAATGCAGTTCAACATATTCATAAATGATCTGGAAATAGGGGTAAACAGTGAGGTGGCAAAATTTGCAGACAATGCAAAATTACTCAGGATAGTTAACTCCAAAGCAGATTGCAAGGAGTTACAAATGGATCTCACGAAACTGGGCGATGAGGCAACAAAATGGCAGATGAAATTTAATGTTGATAAATTCAAAATGGAAAACATAATCCCAACTACATATACAAAATGATGGGATCTAAATTTGCTGTTACCACTCAAGAGAGAGATCTTGGAGTCATCGTGGATAGGTCTCTGAAAACATTCACTCAATGTGCAGTGACAGTCAAAAAGTTAACAGAATGTTAGGAACCATTAGGGAAGGGATAGATAATAAAACAGAAAATATTATATTGCCTCTATATAAACCCATAATATGCGCAACCTTGAATACTACATGCAGTTCTGGTTGCATCATCTCAAAAAAGGTATATTAGAATTGGAAAAGGTACAGCAAAGGGCAATAAAAATGATTGAAGGTATTGAACAGCTTCCATCTGAGAAGAGATTAAAAAGACTGGAACTATGCATGTGATGCTATATGGAATATGAATGACTATTTATAATATTACAGATACCAATATTATAAAATTGCAATGAATCTTACAAGGTATGCCATGTAAGGTATCAGTGGTAAAGGTATGATTGGCTAAATATGATAATCATGCATATATCATCTTTGTATTGCAAGTTATAAATATGTATGGTGTATTTGTATATCAAACTTGTGCTGTGTTTCTGGGTGACACCCCCAGACAGACTGGCATCACCACTATCCAGAGTGCTTGATGGCCTATCAAAGGCAATCAGCTATACACTTAACCCTTTGAGAGAAGGTAGGGGTTACACGTATGAGTCAGCAGGACATGTCGGGACATGCCTGTGGACAGAGGAACCCCAAGGGTATTTCCATGCCCGTGGCTATGAGTTTGGGACAAAGGAAGTAGAAACCTCATGGCAAAGGCTAATAAAGTTTGCTGCATCTTCTCCATTTTGTCTTTAACTCTGCTTCTTACTTCTGGAGCAACTTTTCTGCAAACTGCAGCATTGAACAAAGGACCGAATGACCCAGCCTAGTTGTGGATGTGTTCCAGAGGGACTTTCAAGCCAGCAAACTCACTAACACTGCTAAGAATCTGATATATGGACTCTAAAGTTTGATGTATGTATCTGATTGCTTTGACCATTTAACAACTGTCTTCATGTTCTTTTCTTTTATAATAAACCTTTAGTTTTAGACACTAAAGGATTGTGTGGTATTCTGGGTAAGATCCAAATTAATATTGACCAGGTAATATGGCTGGTTTTCTGGAGATCAGAAGAACACTTTTGTATCTGTGAGCAGAGTTTTTAAAATAACTTCTCACTCTACTGGACCTATGTGATGATTGGGAACCAAGGAACTGGAATGCAATAATGGGAATAAAGAACTGGAATGCAAAGAACTGGAATGCTGGTTGATTTCTTTTTTCAGCTTCTTGATAACCAGCATGGGGATTCAGGAGCATAGTTTGTGACTGCTTGGGAGCCTAACATCAGTGTTAACCTCCAGTTTGGGGAGAATCTGCTCTCCCGTTTGCAGCATGCTCTGACCTTGGCATTTTCTCTACTACTCTAGGTATCACTGGTCACAATTCAGCTTAAAAAAAAGACAACTAAGAGAGGTTACGATAGAGGTCTATACAATCCTGACTGGTGTGGAGAAAGTGAATAGGGAAGTATTATTTACCCCTTTATGTAACACAAGACTCAAGGGTCACTCAATAAAAGGTTTAAACAAAACAAAAGAAAGTACTTATTTACACAATGCACAGTCAACCTGTGGAACTCGTTTCCTGGAGATGTTGTGAAGGCCAAAACTATAACAGGGTTCAAAAAAGAACTAGATAAATTATGGAGGATAGGTTCATCAATGGCTATTAGCCAAGATAGCATAAAACCCCATGCTGTAGGTGTTCCTAGCCTCTGATTACCAGAAGCTGGGAGTAGATGACAGAGGATGGATCATTTTACAATTGCCCTGTTCTGGCATTGGTCACTGTCAGAAAACAGGAAACTTGGCTAGATGGACGATTGGTCTGACCCATATGAGGTGAATGACTGAAATCATGATACCATTATATTTCCACTCACCTTGTTCTCCAGTTGCATTACTCAGGAATAGCTTCATTATATTTCAACTGTTTAAATATTAAACTCCTGGGGTAAAAATTTCAAATGACACAGGAAACTGAGTCCCATATTCAAAAGTGACATAGGCACTTGGGGCCCAGATCAAAGGTACTGAGGTGCCTATTATTGAAATCCATGGGATTTAAGTGCCTAAATACCTATGCATGCATCTGAGGAAGTGGGTATTCACCCACGAAAGCTCATGCTCCAAAACGTCTGTTAGTCTATAAGGTGCAACAGGATTCTTTGCTGCTTTTACAGATCCAGACTAACACGGCTACCCCTGTGATACTAAATACCTATGAAGATCTAGGCCTAAAACACTTTTGAAAATAGGACTTAGGTACCTGGATGGTTTTGAAAATGTTACCCCTGGGTTTTTTATGCTCTTCCGTTGCAGAAGTACTCTTTGTGCACACTCTATACCGTCTGGAGAGAGCTATGACTCTAACTTGAGGAAGCCTGAGAGCATTTTGGTAAGACAATTATGGCATCCTCACCTTCCAAATCCTATGTCGTGTCCAGAGTACAAAGGTGATTTCTTTTTAATCTGGTTCCCAGGCCATCCAGCTTTTCCTCACACTTGCCCATTCAGGGAAAAAAATTCACTTTCATCTGACTTGTTTCAATGGAGGCTTTTTGTAGCTCATTTTCTAACTTCAGGATTTGACATTTGAGACATCACTTCTACGAGAACCAATGCCTGTTAAAATGCTTTCCAGTTTTTGCCATCAGGAAGATTTTGAATGTTGCTAAATCTTGTACCAAACCTTGCCACAACATAGCTGACTCACACTGTGATGTTGGCTATGGCAAGTTAGGTTTCAACCTCTTGTTAATTTTTTGTTTTTCACTTAAACCCATTTTTGATTATCCAAGAATTATCCAGGTAACTTATTTTTCACTTATTTTAATCTTTATATATTAATGGAGCACTGAAATATTGGTGAATAAGTATCAGGTGCATGAGGAAAGCAGAGACAGGGAGTCAATTATTAATAAGTTTTTGGCACTTTATCAGTTTTGTATCTCTTTCAGAGGTTTGGTGAAATCCAATATGATGCATCCAAATAAGGGTTTTCAAAGATATGTTTTAGGCAAATGCACTGTCTTCTACCTGACAATTACAGCAGGACCTAGGATATTTACAAAGCTAGAGCTCTACTTTTGTATTGGCTGGATATGTGTGTGTGTGTAAACTGAGTTGCAATCACCATTCTATTGAGCGTGCATGGATAACAAGTTGAGTAGAATTCCTCATTGAATGTGCAGATTTTTGCAGACAGGCATGGAATGGAACAGCACCCTGATGGAGCCCAGTGCCCCAAACTGCACACTCAAGAGAGGTTGTACTTTATACCTAGCTCTCAACAGACCCATGTAGCATCTGGGAATAGCCAGGACCATGAGATGTTCTAGCCACACCCACTTTTCTTATTCTTCCCCCAACATCAGGAATGGGGCTGGCTTATGAGCCCAACAGCAGGCTTCAATGATGAAGGTTCTCCTTATGCAGGAGGAATCATCCCTTAACCAATTTAACTGTCTTTAAGCCTAATTTGCACAGCCATAGATGCCCAAAGCAGCCTGTAAAGGGCTAAGGATCACTGAGTTTAAGATGGCAACAGAACACCCAGAAGATGTCCAGGACACAAACTGAGTTGTGAGAGAGCACAGTTGGGGTCTGATCTGCTTCCATATGAATTAATGACAAAACTTGCATTGGACTCCTAGAGAAAGAATCGGGGCAGAGAAAGAGATGGGAATCATCCACATGGAGGTGGAAAATGAAATCCTAGATGTAGGAAAGGATGCCTAGAGAGTACCAGGAGACTGATTACTGGGAGCCACCAGCAGGGAGGAGGAGAGAGGAGGCTATGGAACCACCAATGCAGATGTTGGACAAGAAGGAATGAAAGCAGAGGTACAGAAGCCTAGAGTAGAGACAAACCCAAGGATCAGTCAACAATCAAATAATTGTGTCAAAGACAACAGAAAGATCAAGGAGCTGAATACCGAAGAGCCCCTTAGACTTAGCAAAGAGGTCCTAGGGACATAGGTGAGGGCAGGTTCAGCAGAGTGCAAATAGAAGCCACATCAGAGGGGATTAAGGAAATAGAGAAAAGAGGACCTCAGTATACAAAATTAGCGATCCATACATTTAACAACGAAACAAATCACTGTGCTGAGTCCAGTCCCACTAATGACACCGTCAAACTGTCTGGAGTGGGCTCTGGAGTATGAGTACCAACCTCTGGGCTGACTGTTGAGAAGCAGGGCACAAAACCCCAAACTGGTTGGGAGTTCTATACTTAGATTCCCCAACCAAGTGTGAACTTCTCTAGCAATAGAAAACCTTTAGCATAGCGTCACAGACAGTCCCCTCGGGTACTCCGACCTGTCTTGCCACTCAGGCAGGCCTGCCTTTGGGATAGATGATCCCCCATGCCAAAAATCACAATATTGAGGTTATTACTCCCAGTTCCAAAGGGCCAGTCACTTACCCCTGGTCAATTGCACCTTAGATCTTTCATCAAAGACAACACTTATAGCCAATCCTATAATAAATTAACTAAAGATTTATTAACTAGAAAAAGAAAATGAGAATTATTTACAAGGTTAAAGCAAGGAAACATACACACACATGAGTAATAGCCTTAGGTTTCAAAAGGATGGTAGAAGCTTCTAGAATAAGCAATATATAATGTTCCACAATGGCTCATTTGGTTTCAAAGGGGCTTCTTGTGTGCAGCACCTAACACCTTCTGTAGGAAGCCAGGCTTTATATTAATGCTTCTTTCCTGCTTTGTGTTACACAGTTACAGAGGTTTATAATGTAAACACTCAGTATAACCCCTTAACATGGGGTACAGAGGTTAAGTGAGATTAATACATGCAGCATCCTACAGGTATTTCATAAAGTTTAAACATTAAACACATTTTTTGTAACCCTAACAGCTATTTTAACAACATTAACACACCGGGGAACCAGACTGGTTTCCTGCTCTGTTCAGTTGAGGCCTAGCGTTCTTGGCATGAGCTGGCATCTTGTCTACCAGCGTCACACCACTAACATCCAATTAAAATAATAGTTGATCTTCGATTTAATTTTCCCCTATCACCAACTGTCTCCGTGGCAAATTCTTTTGCACCAAGCTAAGGAGAAGCCACTCTCTTCCCAGGTCCCACCATCATTTTCTGATCCTCACCAGTAGGTGTGATGATAAGCCATTTTAGAGGTTCCGGTCCAAATATATCCTTATCGCTGTGACTGTTCCACAAACATACCATTGCCCAAGAAGCTGAAAATACAGAAGTGCATGTGCACAACGGAACAATGTTGGTGAGGCATTTTTGCCACCGTGCCTGGGTTTGCCAGGTGTCAATGCAGGATTTGTCATAGTAAACTGGCTGTTCCATCCAATAGATGCAAAATATATATCAGCTAGGGAACAATTTTATAATGACCGTGGTTCTCTTGGATCTCTCAGAAGCGGGTCTGGTTGGAGGAAGAACGATGATGTAGTCCTTCCTTTAAAGAGAAGACAGAAAAGCGGCAGAAATACTTCTAGGATGCTGGAAATAATAGGCTTAAACATTATGGATGGCTGTTCTGATGTTGAAAAATGACATTTTTATTTTCAAAGGTCGCACACAGCCCTGCCCTTTCTCCTGATTTGGAAGACCATGACAAAAGCAGCAGCACTCCTATAGCAAAGCAAGATGATGTTTGCGACAACCCAGCCTCCTTCAGTAGCGCTATGGGTTCCAGTAGAAAAAGGAAGTGCACCAAGACCAATGCTTAACCACTCAGCAACCCAATGAGATATAAGATGTGGTTAAGACAAAGCCCTCAAGATAACCTACAGTGGCTGCCGGACAAGGAGGTGAACAGAAAGAGTTCTACATGGATTGTAAGGCATCCGTGCAACGAAAACCCATGTCTGCCTGGAAGCATTCATTTCTATGCTCACTTCCAGCCTCAGTGCCAGAACCCAGCAGTACCAAAATCTTCCCTAGCTGTCATCCAACACATCACACATCACTGTCAAGGTGGTCTCAGAGTTCATGTTCTTCTCCCAACACAAGCCTCCTGAACGCACCATCTGCTGGTTCCCCCTCTCCCCATATTTTTCTCCTCATGCCACAATATACGTAGCTTGAAAGTTTTCTGCTGTGCTCATGTGTACGTTCATCTGCATTTTTGACAAGATTTTGTTTTTATAAAGTCATGTGGATGACAATGTTCTTCAATGAGCATGTAACCTCAGAGCGATCTGGAACGTCCTATGCTCCAGTGAGCAAATCACAGACCTCTTATATTATTGCTTTCTTATTTAAAGACACGCATTAGCCTTTGTCTATACACAAACCACCCAGGTTTAGTGAAACTGGTTATACTAGATTGGTTTAGTTAAGTCAGTGCAAACTCCTGTGTAGATACTATTTCCATTTAAATGTCTTTTTTCAGCTTAGATTAAACCTGTTCCTAACTAAGGACTTGGCTACACTGGCGCTTTACAGCGCTGCAACTTTCTCTCTCGGGTGTGAAAAAAACACCCCCCTGAGCACAGCAAGTTACAGCGCTGCAAAGCGCCAGTGTAAACAATGCCCCAGGGCTGGGAGCTAATCCCCATGAGGATGTGGAGTACGTGCAGCACTGGGAGAGCTCTTTCCCAGCGCTGGTGCTGCGACCACCTTCGCACTTCAAAGCGCTGCCAGGGGAGCGCTCCCACGGCAGCATTATGGAGTTTTGAGTGTAGCCAAGCCCTAAAGGTGTTATGTTCAACCAGGACTTATTTTGGTTTAACCCACTTTTATTACAGTTTAGTTTAAGTTAAACCACTCCAAGTTTGAAAGCAGCCAAGCCCTTAAAAATACTGACCACTAAACATTGCCCATAGTCTATATATTACTTCCAAACCTACTTTATTCCCCTTAGCCCTGGTCTACACTGGGTAGGGGAGGGGGGGGAATTAATCTAAGCTACACAACTTCAGCAGTAAGTTGATGGCTGACGCTCTCCTGTTGACTCCCTCTGCGCCTCTTGCCGAGCCGGAGCACAGGAGTCTATGGGAGAGTGCTTGGGGGTCGATTCATCACATCTAAACTAGACACGATAAATCAATCCCTGCTGGATCAATTGCTGCCCACCGATCCGGCGGGGAGTGTAGACATACTCTTAGTCTTACTAAAGAACGTAAGAGTTATACAGTAATACACACATCAGAGTGGTCTACCTTACTCTCAAGGCCTGTATCTCTTAGGGTATAATGGATAAAGTATAACTCGGGTTATAAGGATTAGATTTTAATAAGGAACTACTGAAAATTATTTTTTCCTCCTCCCAAAAACCAGCACAAAATGTCCCTAATTAAAAAAAAATCTACAGTGGGAGAAATGATAAAACAATTTCTCAGATTGCACAAGCACTAATAATAGTGTATCTGGGTGTGTCTTTTGCAAAGAGTTCAGTATTTCATGATGCCTGACATTGCTTAAAAGTAAATGGTGACTGAATATTTTTTTCTGAATCTTTCTTGAATTTTGACTTCTACACTTCTACATATGTTAAGCAAATAACTAGCATCTGAATTTAAGGAAAAAGCTATTTGCAAACAGTACAAAAAAAACCCTCAATACAAATAAAAACTTGGAAATAAACATAGATGTTAACCATTTACATTAAAAATAGATAAGTAAATCCTTCCATGTCTAGGAAAGCACCAAAACAAAAATTAAGCATGAGCACATATTATCTGTAAGTAGATATAAATATCCCTGTACATTATCAGAACCAGACCCTCAGCTGGTGAAAATGGACATACCTCCAATCAGTAGATGAATTTACACAGGCTGCAGAATTAGTTTTTATCTTCCCTGTGTCATTTAAAAAAAGAACCCCAAAATAGTATTTCCAAAATCTCTCTTTTTCTTAATGTTTCTAAATGGTCCGATATCTTACTCCGCATGCCATCATGTGGTGCTGTTGGATGACGTTCAAATATTTCCATTGGAATCCTAATTGAACTATCATTTGTTTCTTAAATTCACTCTGATTGTTTAATTAACAATGTCTTCAGTGGCTCTTTCCTTGACCTTAACCATAGTAACAATGCTCGCCTGAAGAATAGTGAAGGTCAGCAATGATTAATAAGTTCTTGTTCTTGTTTATTACATTGAAAATGATCTGGTATTTGTAATTTTCTTCGTTTACACGTGAATTTAGTGCTTGTGAAAGGGAGGAAGAAAGAACATACTGGCTTTATGCAAGTCTGATAAGAGGAGATACTGTCTGAGGTTCCCTACCCAGTTCTAGTATCACATCTCTTTCCTGACCAGGCCCTTTCTTAGTCTGAGCCTAAAAAATACACCATATTGTGTGGAGATGCTTTGTAATATACGGAGATGGGGACTGAGCTGGGATGAATCTTATTTTTAAGGTTCATGAAATGCTGAATTCCAGTCATTAACAAGACTTGTCAGACTTATTCCAACAGAAGAGATGTGGTTGAAAAAAATCTCAATTATTTTTGAGAATTTTTTTAAAAAAAATATTTTTTTCTAACTGTCCCACACATTTGTTTGTTTGTTTGTTTGTTTTTGATGAAAAACAGAGACTGATATTTTATTTATTTATTTTACTGAAAAAAAACCCACAACATTTTATGTTGCTTAATTTCCAATTTTCTACTGAAAAATTGGAACATCTCTACCAAAATGAAAATTTCTCACTAACATTTTTCATTTCCCATGGGAAAAAAATGTTTCAGTGAAAAACCGGTTACTAGTTGAACAATAGAGCTTATAGGTGGGTTTTGAAAAAGACTCAATGAGTGAATATTTTTGAAAAACCCATGCTTAGGAACTGGTTTTTATTTGGTCCTGGAGAACTGCTCAGTAGCTCTGAAAATCAGGCATAAATCTATAAAACTACATTATAAAGCAATTTGTTAATGGATAAAATGCAACATACAGCACACATTTCATACACACTCGGAGACAGTGGCAAAATTAATGGACAGGAGATACACTGGTATAGCTAGTGAAAGCTCAGACTGCACACAGTGGTACATGTTTGTTTAACTGGCATAAGAAAGAAGTGCTCAAAGTATTTAATGAAAATCAGTGGGGTTTTTGCTCCTAAGTCTCTTAGGTTCTTTTGAAAATTTTACCCCTTGTGATTAGAGAAAGATTCTGAAGCTTGATAGAATTTGGTTTCCACCAGTCTTTTGGGGTCAACTTTCCATGGTGTGGCAAGCTCTTAAATTTGTCTTTCCATTGCATTTTCATTAACTGGAGTTTGAGAATGGGTCAACAGATCTATACACGTCTTGTATTCCCTCAGTCTATTTTTTTTGACAGGATGTTGGATATCTAACCCTTTCTCCAATGAGTAGGTTTAAAACTAGGATCCATTGCACAACAATAGTACACTCTTGCTCTTTACTGACCTTGCTGATCTATCTGAAATTAATTCTCCAATCTTAGCTTTCAAAACCAGAGATTGCAAAGACCTATCAGATCAGACTATTACTAACAGCTGGAGACCCCAGCTAAGGGCCTGTCTACAAAGGGAAGTGTTTCTGGAATAAGGTGAAGTGTGAATTTAATGCACTGTAGCTATTTCAGAATAACTCCTCATGTGGACACTCTCATTCCAGAATACGAGGGTCCACACAGGAACGATTCTGAAAGAGCTATTGTGGAATATCTTATTGTAGACTCATTTGTGCCATGTAGACAAGCCCTAAGATCAGTACTCCTTTTGTGATAGATGCTGTACATATACATGGTCAGAAGCAGACCCTGCCCTGAAGAGCTTATAGTCCTAGTAGACTAGACAGAAGAGGTTGTACTATCTCCATTTTACAGATAGTGAATTAAGACACAGGGAGATTAATTGACTTGCCCAACATTGATAAAGAGAGTGTGAGATAGATCCAGCCATTGAACCCAAGTCACCTGATTCACAGCCGAGTGCCATAATCACAAGACCATACTTCCTCCCAAATGACCACCCCCATTCCAGCCCCTTACCAATGAAAGATTGCTCCATACCACACATTTGCTAGTGCTTTTAAAGCCCTAACTAATGGGACTTCCAAAACTTCCTTTGGGAGAGCGTTAACAGCCAAATAAATCACACTGTCATGAAGTTCTTCTGCTTAAATGTCCCCCTTTCTACTTTCATACCAGTTACCCTCTATTCCCCACTAAATAATTCCTCTCATCCTTTTTATGTTTTCACTCTTTGTATATTGACACTAGAGTAACAAGGAATGGATAACAGTTGTTGCTTAGCCAACCTATTCCCGTTTTGCCAGGTTAGTCTTACTTCATAATTCACTCCCTCTTGTTATTTTTGCTCATATTTTCTTGAACTTCTTCTGATTTGGCAATATCTTTCTGGCACCTGGAAATGAATGCAATAGGCCAGTTACACCAGAGTCATATAGGGCCTGATCCAAAGCTCAGTTAGGTCAATGAAAAGTGTCTTATTACCTGCAATGGATTTTGGGTCAGACCCATAGATGAGAACTATCACCTCCTTGCTCTAATTCTCCTAGATCTCATTCAACATTTTGCTATATTATGCCCATACTTCTACTATTTCTCATTCTCTATATATTATTTCTCTGACCCCACCTATTGTTCATAAAACTTCCAGTGCTCTGACACCATCATCTAGAGTTTTGCTCTTTATGGAGGCTGCTAATGTTCTACTAACCATACTATAAACCATAGCTCACTACATAAATGCTGACACCAGCACATCTGAGAGCTTAGGTTGGCATCCTGAGTGGATCTAGGAGCAGAATTACAAGCTCTAGGACTATGGGAATTGCTGGATCAGACTCATGGTCCATCTACTCTTTAGAATCCTATGTCTGACAGTCATCAGCATGAAGCGCTCCAAGAGGAAGGTGAAAGAAACCTTGCAGTGCACAATTATGGAATAACCTGCCCAAAGGGCAAGAGTTCTTTCTAACCACAAGACTTGCTAGCTGGCTTACGCCCCGAAGCATGAGGGTTTATGTCCATTTGAACCTTCTTTTAACCCTTTTTAGTGTAACTGGGGATATTATGATCCAAATTCTCTACTGGTATAAATCAGCACAGATTCACTGACTTCAAAGGAATTCTGCACAGGAACACTAGCGGATAATTTGACCCTACGTGTCTAAATCTTTTAAAATATTTTATGGTGAAGAGTTCCACAGGTCAGTCATCCCTTGTGTAGAAAAATGTTTTCTTTTATTCATTTATAAGTTGTTGCCTTTCGGTTTCATTTATTAATAGTGACACACACACACACACACACACACACACACACACACACACACACACACACACACTCACTCACTCACTCACTCTTACAACCAAAAGACATGTTCCCTCCAAAGAGTTTACAATATAATTGCAGGTTCCTTTGTAGTGTTATGAGAAGGTAAATAAGAGCATCCAATTACCTTCTCTATATTGTTTGTTATTCCATATACCTATAATTTATCGCTTCTTGTTCATTTCCTCTCTCAAATAAACAGTATGGCTGGAACCCTCAGAGCCAGTGTTTGAAGTTTAAGTGATTAATCCCTTCCTATGAGTGAAGGGGTGGAGCTAAACCATGAGTTTTATTTATTGAGTCAATTGCCAAGCAATCCCTTGAGCAGGTAAAGAGGTATGGCACACAGGAAAGTTTTGAAAAGAGTTAAAATTGAAAACATGGGTGAACTGCTAAGGAGTGAGTGCAGAAGAATAGCACAAGCATGTAGAGACAAAATCAGAAATGTTAAGGTACAAAATGAATTCCACCTGGCAAGGGACATAAAAGGCAAGAAGAGGTTCTTTAAATACATTAGGAGCAAGAGAAAGATGAAAGAAAGTGCAGGTCCTCTACTTAGAGTGGAAGGAGAGCTAATAACTGATGCCATCAGGAAGGCTGAGGTGTGTAATGCCTATTTTACTTCAGTCTTCACTAAAATGGTTAATGGTGACTCAACACCATTCATATTAACAACAATGGGGAAGGGACACAAGCCAAAATAGGGAAAGAACAGGCTAAAGAATATTTAGATAAAGTTAGTTGTATTCAAGTCAGTAGGACCTGATGAAATTCATCCTAGGATACTTAAGGAACTAACTGAAGCAACCTCAGAACTGTTAGCAATTATCTTTGAGAACTCCTGAAGGATGGGTGAGGTCCCAGAGAGCTGGAGAAAGGCAAACACAGAAAGTATCTTCAAAAAAGGGGAACAAAGAGGACTCAGGGAATTATAGACCAGACAGCCTAACTTCAATACCTGGAAAGATACTGGTACAAATTATTAAAAAATCAATTTGTAAGCATCTGGAGGATAATAGCGTTATAAGAATAGACAGAATGGATTTGTCAAGAACAAATCATGCCAAACCAACCTAATTTCCTTCTTTGACAGTGATACTGACCTACTGGATGGTGGGGGGAGGGGGGTATGGAGGGAAGCAAACCAGTAAATATGATATAGCTTGATTTTAATAATGTTTTTGACACAATCCCACATGACATCACAAGTAAACTAGGAAAATGTGATGTAGATTAAATTTCTGTAAGGTGGGTACACAGAGGGTCAAAGGACCATACTCAAAGAATAATTATCAATGATTTACTGTCAAATTGGGAGGTCATATTCAGTGGGGTCCCACAGGCGTCAGTCCTGGGTTCACTGCTATTCAACATTTCTCTGAAGAAATTGGATAATGGATTGGAGAATATGCTTATAAAATTTGCAGCGGACACCAAGATGGGAGGGGTTACAAGCACTCTGGCGGGCAGGATTAGAATTCAAAATGTCTTTGACAAATTGGAGAATTGGTCTGAAATCAATAAAATAAAATTTATTAAAAATAAGTGCAAAGTTCTTCACATAGGAAGGAAAAATCAGATGTACAACTACAAAATGGGGAATAACTGGCTAGATGGTAGTACTGCTGAAAAGGATTTGGGAGTTACAGTGGACCACAAATTAAATATGAGTCAACAATGTGACACAGTTGCAAAAAAGGCTAATACTATTCTGAGGTGTATTAATAGGAATGTCATATGTAAGGTAATTGTCCTGTTCTACTCAGCACTGGTGAGATTTCAGCTGCCTTCCCATTGTGTCCATTTCTTGGCACCATGCTTTAGGAATGATATGGAGAAATTTGAGAGAGTCCAGAGGAGAGCAGCAAGAACGAACTTGACCTATGAGGAAAGGCTAAAAAAACTGGGGCATGCTGAGTCTGGAGAAAAGAAGACTGAGAGGATACCTAATAACAGTCTTCAAATATGTTATGGCCTGTTATAAAGAAGACTGTGATCAACTATTCTCCATGTCCACTGAAGGTAGGACAAGAAGTAACGGGCTTAATTTGCAGCAAGGGAGATTTAGGTTAGCTATTAGGAAAAACTTCTAAATACAAGGTTAGTTAAGCTCTGGAATAGGCTTCTAATGGAGTCTGTGGAATCCCCATCATTGTAGGTTTTTAAGAATAGGTTGGACATACAGCTGTCTAGGTTTACTTGGTCCTGCCTCAGCACAGGGGGCTAGTCTTGATGATCTTTCAAGGTCCCTTCCAGCGCTATATTGCTAAGATTCTATACATTAGAAGATAAAAAATGTAGAAAATTGATAAGAGAAGCTGAAGACATCAGGGAAAAATCCATGGCTGGCAGGGCTAAGGAGAGTTAGGAGTTTTAAAAGTAATTTAGGAACAAAATAAATCCTAGAAATGATATAGGCCCATGATTAGATGGAGATGGTAAAATTATTAATAATGATACAGAAGAGGTAGACATATTCAATAAATATTTGTTCTACATTTGGAAAGAAGCAAGAGCAATATACTCCTATCACACAAGGATAATGAAGTACTTTCCAGTCTATTAGCAACTAAGGAGGATGTTAAACAAGTAGGGCAATGATTTTACCTCTGTATATGCTGAGACCAACAATGGAAAAGTGCATCCAATCCTGGTGTTCACATTTTAAAGAGAATGTTGAGAAATTGGAAAGGATGCAGAAAAGAGCCAGAAAATGATCTGAGGGCTGGAGGAAATGCCTTGAAGTGTCAGATTTAAAGAGCTCAATCTGTTAAGTTTATCAAAGAGTAGATGGAGAGAGGTGACTTGATTACAGTGTATACATACCGTCACGGTCAGAAAATACCACATACTAAAATACTCTTCAATACAGTGGAGAAAGGCAGAACAAGAACTGAAGCCAGACAAATTCAAATTAAAAATAAGGCACAAATTTTTAACAATGCA
The DNA here is from genome assembly GCF_007399415.2 of Gopherus evgoodei. Taxonomy (NCBI): domain Eukaryota; kingdom Metazoa; phylum Chordata; order Testudines; family Testudinidae; genus Gopherus; species Gopherus evgoodei. Next base: position 219,815,780 of record NC_044324.1, on the reverse strand, counting down.
GGTGATTAACTATTGGAACAAAATCCCAAGGGAAGTGGTGGCTTTTCCATCTCTTGATGTTTTCAAATCAAGATTGGATTCCTTTCTGGGAAATAGGCTTTAGCTAAATGCAAATAATTGGGCTCAGTACAGGAGTAACTGGGTGAAATTTAATCGTCTGGGTTATAAAGCAGGTCAGGCTAGGACATCTAATGGTCCCTTCTGGCTTTAAACTCTAAGAATCTATCTATCTATCCATAGTGTTGCCCATTCACCTACCTTTGTTAGGTCCTCTGAAAGTTCTTCACAGTCTTCTTTGGTCTTGACAATCTGAAATAATTTTCATCTGCAAACCTTCACCACTTCGCTGTTCATGCTTTTTTTCAGTTAATTAGATAAACGCCTTAAACATCCCAATTCCTGCTACAAAATCTGGTAAGCCCCTGTTAACCTTTTGCCGCGCTGAAGACTGATCATTTAACTCTTTGTTGTTCAGCTCTTAGCTAGTTGCTGATCCATGGCAACATTTTACTTCTCACCCCAGGAGTGTTTTAATTTCCTTAATTCTTAATTGTTATTATTTACCCAGGGGAGGCTCCAGGCCCCAGCACACCAAGCGCGTGCTTGGGGCGGCAAGCCAATGGGGGCACTCTGCCAGTTGCCACGAGGGTGGCAGGCAGGCTGCCTTCGGCGGCTTTCCTGCGGAGGGTCTGCTGGTCTCTTGGTTTTGGCAGACCTCCCACAGGAAAGCCGCTGAAGGCGGCCTGCCTGCTGTGCTTGGGGTGGCAAAGTGCCTAGAGCCGCCCCTGTATTTACTGGCATTGAAATAGTGCCTAGGGGCTCCCAACCACGGACCAGGACCCCACTGTGCTAGGTGCTGTACAAACACAGAAGAAAAAGTCAATCTTTGCCCTGAAGAGTTTACAATCTACAATGAGAGACAACAAGACACCTAGGTGTTTTATATTTCTATTTGTAACTATCATTTCAGCCAGCTTTCCTGGAACTTAAGAAAGTTTGGTTGGTCTGCATGACCAAGAGACTGCCTTGTGCCCACTGACAGAGGTGGGTGTATATGGACTACAGGAATCCCCTGGGTCTGGTATCTAAGTACTGCTTCACCAAAGAACGCCATGCAAGGTCTCTAATGAAAGCCTGTGTCACACTGGTCATCGTAATCATTGTGCAACATACGTACAGATAATACGTAAAGAGGTATGTATATAAACTGAAAATTATTTTCTAAAGGTCTGTGACTTGGGGTTGGTCACCAGAAAAGTTGAGAGACAGGTTTCTTTCTGTCTGTCTGTCTACATGTAAATTGGGTAACGTATGTTTCACCTGAGCAGCCTGCTAATCAAGTGAATGCAAAGTCTCCAGGGGAGAGCCTCGACAGGAAAACACTGGCAGCGGGGTTATGCTTTTACAAGGGCAGACAATAGATTTTTTTTTTTGGACTATAACTGTAGAGACAGAAACAACCTCTGGATCTTCCCACTGAAGTGGTAAGAGGGCAGCATCCTCTATGTATACACACAGTGTCCAGAGGGATCGCATGCCAACAAATTAAGCACAAGGTTTTGACAGTGAAGGCAATTAACCATGGAACAACTGACCCAGGGGTACAGTGGATTTTTCCATCACTTGGACTTATTAACTCAAGGCTGGATGTCTTTCTGAAAAATACACTCACATTCAACCACAAGTTATTCAGCAGGATGCAGGGTGAAGTTCTAAGGCCCGTGCTATGCAGGAAGGTCAGAACAGATGCTCACAATAGTCACAAAATCAGTATTTTTGTTATCTCCCCAGGGCCCAGTGGGGTGGTGGGATTTGTCACAGCTTTGTTAGCAGTGTTTTTTGCAGTTCAAAGCATTGGATAAAGTGAGGTGGGCTTGATGGAGGTTGGTCATTTCACTGGTGAGGGTAAGGCCTTGCCAGTGGACACCTAATTAATGTTCACCCCATTAGAGTGCCCAGTTCCACCTAAGGATTAGGAGTGGGAGGAGAGACTTGTAGACTCATGAGCTTGGGTCTCCAAAGATGATGACCCTGAGCTATCCAGAGGAGTGACATGGTGCTGAAATTAAAGTACGTCCTCTGGGACATTGCCTTGCAGACAGAAACTAAAAGCTCCACTCCCAGATTTAATTTCTGTTCATTATGAAAAGTCGCAGCAAGAATATGAATGCAGTGTATTTAGTTTTAGCTGCCATCCGACATTACTCTTCTGTTCCACTATTTCATAACATGTATTTGGTTTAGCAGAGAATACTGGGCCACATTCTTTTCTCAGTTACACCAGTGCAACTCTGGAGTAACTCCACTGAGTATAGTTACTTCAGATTTATACCGGTGTAACTAATTAGAAGCTGCCCCACTTACTTTATATTGGACGACAAACTATAGTTCATTTTGAACAGTGAAGTGCCTTGCTGGTTTAGGCAATTGACACCATGCATACGGCTGCAAATGATTGTAATAAGATTGCTCTATTTCTCCACTTGGATTGCAAACTACAGCTGATCCTCCCAAACCAGTCTGAAAGTCTTTCTTTAGTTTAGACTGGGAGAGAGGTCACTTTACACAGTAATCTTCCATAGTGCAGATAAGTCACCTGCTTCTAAAAACAATACCACAAACATAAAATACGATGAGGGAAGCCACTAGTGACATTCATTTCTGCTGCCACAGTTAACTGATAGAACTGTCATTATGGGCCTTAGTCCAAAAAAAAAAAAAAAAGAGAGAGATAGAGAGAAGGAAATGAGAATCAGAAGGAATAGTGAAGCTGTATGAATCATTCAGAACTATTTAAAAACAAGTTTCTCTGTATCAGATTCTACTGGCTTATTCCTATGTCACGAACCTGCACTAGGGGTATTAATAAATGACTTGTAAATTATATATATCTATATATGCTTCAGTTTAAAGCCTTTGAAAAATATTTTCTATCTAGTACTACAGTTTGGTCTACAAATCCCTGTCTTTTTCCCATTAAAATGCCTCCATTGTGTCTCTGTATTTACTGCCCTTCTTAAACATCACGGCATTGTGAGTAGCTGCCTCTATATCCATACAATAGGAAGAATCAAGAGCACATAGATAAACCAATGCTGTAAACTTTACACACTCAACAAGTCCTCTTTGTAGACAATTAGGGCCAAAAGATAAATATTGACACATTAGACTATTTTCTCGATTTGTTTTTGTTGATTGTCTGCACAATCTGATGGGGCAAAATTCCACTTTTCTGATATCTGAGCTTCTTGGCTAATAGAAACAAATAAAGTAAAGGCTTCTGTCCACAATGGGTTAGGAACATCTATTGTTGGGAAGCACTAATCGGATTAAATTGGCTCCTAGTTCTATTGCTGGGGGCTAACTCATTCCAAAATTTTTCACATCTCAAGGGGATGTGTCATTGTTGCTTTTTCACTATTTAAATCTGATGGATAGAAAGAAATAAGTAAAGGCTTGAGATTACAGCAACGCCTGCTGCAATGTGAACAAAGACCAGGGAGGAGTGCAAACGCACAAATATATAACACTGCCGTTAAACTCACTGCAGGGACAGAGCACCGGTTTTGTGCAGTGCATCTGAATCCCATTTTCGTGGCTGGAATTTGTTAGTCACAAGGGCACATTAAGAAAAAAAAATGAGTGAATATGTAAATAATACCAAAGCACCTTTTAAAAAAGCAACGTAGAAGGTACTGTTTAGCATGAATCATGATATGCTTCCCTTGGTGTATATTTGTAGAAATACCAGTGAAATACTGCTAATGAAGGAGAAAAGGTAAAAGGCTGTTTTCTATTTCAGGTTGTTTTCTATTAGCATTTTAATATGTATCCATTGCATTAGCCCCTTAAAAGAAATAAACACATTCATGCAAGTGACAATTTTAGTAGTCAAAATAGACAGCCTTAAATAATGTCACTACACACTACATTTGGACTGAAGCCTATGAGTCATGATGTACATTTTTGCCTACAGTCTGATAATTTTCAAAGCTATTGGCAACCTGGGAATTTTCCTTCCTTATCACTAGGGCTCAGCTAACTTCACTAACACTAATCAGAGCTGGAATCATTCATTCAAGGATTGCATGATCATGTTTTTCTTTAGCAGTGACAGCTGCCTGAGCCATATTAGCAATGCAGATGAGTCAGCCTAATAGGTTAATGCAGAACACGCGAAAATTAGGTTTAATCCCCAGTGAAATAATCTAACATTTTCACATTTCTTGATGTTGGGATAGAGACATTGGTAGTGACTCAATTAGATGTAATGTAGATCAAAGCAAATTTACCTTCTGGCTGAACCTTCCCAATAGTTTAGATAGAAGAATATAAGGGTTCTTTACTAATTGGGGAATGGCTGTAGGGGAAATTATTTTAAAAGCATGTATAATGCAAGAATTGCTTTTCAGCTTTAAACCAAATAATTGCTGTATTTTACAAACTCCCGTGTACACAATTTAGCTGGATACCAATGTTTTGTGCCCGACACCTACAAACTTATATCTCTTTTCAGTGCAGTGCTTTTAAATGAAAACATTTGGAATTTTAAAAAAAATAACTCTATTCATTTTTAATGTCCCATACTCAAATATCACCACTGGGGTTTGAAAGAGCTTGTATTATAAGGGAAGCATACAGGAAAAAGATAGTGTGGTTCTATCTAATGTTCTCATTCTTGGGGAATAACATATCAAACAGCAATCTCTTTCAGTCATAAAGGAAAGGAAACAAAAAATTACATGCCCTCAGTTGCCAAATTATTTTTTGCCTTGACATCTTAATTCTTAATCCTTGTGTGTGGTCAAATCAGTCTACTATAGACAACCAATCAAGCAATTATTCCTAAATTATATTTGCCCAACTCACATTGATTGGTTATTCTTTTCTTATTGGGTAAGCTCATTAATTCTGAGCAGCTTGCTTATTATGCTTTCCACATCATTTTCTTTCTTGAGCCTATCTACTCACACCAGCCTGCTGATGTTTCAAGATGCCATACAGAAAAAAGGCCTAGTGATCTATTGCATTGTCTCTTCCAGCAATTACAATTCACATTGCTGATTAACTTTGATGTGAAAACTAATGAGATAAGGCAAGTTATCAAGGCGGACCTGATCGTCATCTCATTTATACAGCATTTGCCATCGGTGAATGACAAAAACTAATGAAGATGTATCTGACAGCAGGCTGAGCTGAGACAGAATTTCGTTTCTCATCAGCAAGTGCTTTGCTTCTAATTCATCAGTCTATCTGAAACATGTTGAAATTAGCTTAATAATGAAAACACTTCATCTAAATGGACAAAAGTTTACATTAAAATAACTACATGATAAATAGATGTTAAAGATTTTATGCCATCTTGAGTCTAAACAATAGAGTAAAAATATGTTCTAATATTCACTAAATCATTCCTATGAAAATTCAATATATGCTTTTATACTCATAACTGAATGTTCCCCTATTTATGGTTTAACAAATGGCATCAGATTGTTGTTTTTAAATTTACTGTTAGGACAGCAATAATTTACTTCCATGAGATGGTAGTAAGGAGAGAAACAGAAGTAGATGCTGCTTAAAGTTTATGAGAATTGTTCACACAGTGTTTCTCAATAAACTACTAAAAAAATAAAAACATACCTTAGAACCATAACATTCCCAGATGTACACTTTTGCCACTCTTATAAATTAAAGACGCATATGCTAACATATACTGTGCCCTAAGAACAAATTTGAAAGATGTACAAAAAGTATCTATATTTCTCCAGACACTAAAAGGACACACTGCAAAACACATAAATACATCACAATTTCTTCACCAAGGTACTGTGTCCAAAAAGTTTAATAGAATGACAGTCTAGTTTAGAATTGTTCCTGATGAAATATAAAGGCAGACAGAATTAGTCCCGTTTGTCAATATTGTGGTTTCAATATATTTATTTCTGAGAGAATATTTCATATTTATAGTGAACATTTCCAAATGTTTACAATATGTCTAAATATGATTCCAATATGCTTTTGTATCTGGAACAAAATATTCTCTAATACAGTGGTTTTCACCCTTTTTTCATTTGTAGACCCCTCAAAAATTTCACATGGAGGTGCAGACCCTTTTGGAAATCTAAGACATAGTCTGCAGACCCCCAGGGGCCCACGGACCACAGGTTGAAAACCACTGCTCAAATCACATGAAATTAAAGGTACCTTTTATTATAATAGAAAAACAAATGTTTCTTTAAAGCAGAATTTTGCCAGAACTGTGAGATTATCTTTTTTTACAAAGTTTTTTGTTTTTTTTAATAAATCATTAATGCCTGAATAACAAATACAGCTGTTAAAAGAGCCTTCTCCATTACTGTGATTTTTTCCTCCTCTGTAATAAACATATTGATAGTCTGTACTGCTGTCTCCTCAAGCAAAATAAATGTCTAATACCTGAGTAACATATATTTCAGCAAGTGAGAGAAAGAAGCAATTCTAAGTGATTAACAGTTAATATACAGTGACATCAAAAATCACAGTAATTCCCAGAAAAGCTTCATGAGATTAAAATAAATAAATAAAAATGAAAAAATGAGCCCCAAATCATGATGGGATTATTAAAATCAGATCAGTGAATCATTTTTAGTGCAGTGGTTTCTGAAGTTGACAAAAAGTTAAGAACACTGACTGTTGTTGTGACATTGGTATAAAACCTGGAGGATTCTTATTATTTTTAGACTGTCAGTTCTAGACAATGTTTGTTTTATCAATTTGGTCAAGACATACTTTACCAGCTTTCCTTCCTCATATTTTAAGGACATCTGCAATCCAAAACTGAAACACAAGGAAGACACGTTGACATTGTTTTTCAAGATTAGCCCAAAGTACCTACATCCTGAGATAGTGAAAGGAAAAAAACCTGTTTTAAAGCCGTGGCAGCAAATTGCTATTCCAGTGCTGGATTAAATGTAAAAGCTCTTCACAGAATTGAAGATGAATCTATATATTAGAAGAAAAACCAAAAAAGTACTTGTTCAAGAGCTAAAGGCACAAGTGGAAAGTTGACTTCAAAGATTTTTTTTAATAGTCTTCTAAGTTTATAAAATCGGTCAAGATGTAAAGAGAAGATTGCATTACCTTATTCCCACTACACACACAAGCATAATGCTAACACAGGGATTATTGGGTTGAGTAATAGAATTAAACAAGGCTGCAACAATGAATACAGTCCATTAAATGAAATGACTGCAACTACTTTTCCTCACCCGCCCTCAGAAAACAAAGAAGTATGTTTTCCATTTCACCATCTTTCTTTACACTCAGTGAGAACATTTTGTCCCACCTAGATTTCTCTTTTATTTCCTATTTTAACTCTTTTGCACAAATATGCAAACACATTCGCCCCACCTTCATAACAAGCATTTTCACTAGAACTATCCAAATGCTAAAAACAATGGTCAGGATGTTAGTATTTTTCCTTAAACGTATACCTAATAGATCCTTGTGTTCTGATGGTCCCAATCTTTTCTATCTGAGGATAGATAGATAGATAGATAGATAGATAGATAGATAGATAGATAGATAGATAGATAGATAGATAGATAGATAGATAGATATTCCCCTCTCTCTGCTCCCCATCCCCATTCTTTATCTCTCCAGTCTTTTTTAATAAGTAACTATAGGCAGCTAAAGGATTTGTTCATTCCAAAGAGTTTCCCCTTCACATTTCTCAGAGGTTCAGCTCAAGGACACACCATATAATAAGGGTGACTTGGGATCTCTACTTTACAATGTCACTGCGAGCTAGTTTTTAAAAATTAAAAATATGTATATTATACCTAAAAGCATTACAAGGTTACAGTTTCTTTGACTCTTAAGCATCTTTAATGTTGGTGGAAAGGCAGCAATGGTATACTGAAGACAAGCTACAGGGGGGAAATAGGGAGAGAAATCTTTTCCGAAATATACATTTTATTTTTGTGAGTGATCATTATATTCATTTGATTTATGAGTAGGATTAATCCTCACCTACCACAATTATTTTTTCTTATGGCTTTTCCTAATTAACTTCTAATTTTCCTGCTAGCTCTTTTTTTTCCCTTTAATGCCAAGCACTTCACTGTCTGATTTTAAGGCCAGACAACCAATCATTAATGACCAATGTTATGTTTGTTCCTCAGAAATGTATTAAAACAAAAGTTCATGCCCTATTCACTAACCAAAAGCCTGATCCTAAGTTTCTAACCAGCCAGTATTTTTAGACTTGTCACTGAACTTGGATTTCCTATCACTTGCTGAAAACTATTATGGATTGCACTATTAGCTGGAATCCAAAAAATAAAAATCACTATAGATTAATACACGTCATGCTGGTTTCATTGAAGAATTGAACTTTGTCATTATATTTAGACCTTTCTAAAAACTATGGAAGATTAATCTTTAAAGTCCTATTCAAAATGGCACTTAGCTGAGATTTAGACATGAAACTGTAGCTATATCTTAATTTTAATTTATGTCCTCTATTTTTGAGTAGCTCACAGCAAATTACATTATAGAATGCCTGTTTGAGACTAGTTGCTAAACTGCTATTCCAGTGTTATCCTAGAATTTGTTAATAGCAGATGTTTCAAAAAAATTATTAACGGATAATGAAAAAAAAATGCCTGCTTTGAATTTATATATATTTCAGCAGAGAATAATGTTTTATTTAAAATAGTTACTCTGTGCCTTTTGATTTGGAGTTTAAAGTAAATAATATTTGTACATCTAAAACATACTCAAGACAAATGAAAAGCCTCTAGATGCTTTTGTATGAGATGCTGAAGAGCTCTACAAACTTAAAAGCACAACCTCAATTAAGCCCATCTTCATCTGGAAAAAAAAATTAGCAACTGAAAGCTGACTATATTAGATAATGCACACTTGCAGAAGAGCATTCTCTTAGCAAAAAATTCTTGATAACCAACCTAAAGCTGGCCTGAGAGTTGCTTAATGCTAATTTTGTTTGAAACCGTTTAACTAACTATGAATAGATATCCATATTCAACAAAGACATAATTAATGGCAACCTTTTCTTCTGCTTAGAAGACATCATAACAAGCAGAAAAGTACAAAAAGATTTCTATAGTAACTAATTTAAGGACAAAGGGTTGACCTCTAGCATTTCATTAAATAAACTGAGTGAATAAAAGAAGACTGACAGTATTCATCCCTGTTCAATTCAAGTAGCCAATTTCAAAATGCAAATCATAATCTGCAGATGTTGGAGCCTGATATATTTTTTTAAAATATAATTTGTTCAATTTAAGAACATCAGAGATTTGAATTTTAAAGAAAAATTAAAACTAATTTTAGGCTTTAGTTTTAGGCAAAGAGCGAATTTATTCATGGTACAGAAAAGGTCTCTAGGTAAGCGGTTTGGGTTTTTTCCCTCCCCCTTCAAATGTTTAAAACCATTCTTGTAAACCATTCATTTGTTATATTATTTCCAAAACCTTTTCATGGAGAAATTATATTAAGAATCAGATTATTCCTGATTATCACACCAAGTACGTGTCATCGTATTTATACCCTGGTATTTGCCAGATGATAAAAGCAACAATCGAATTCAGAGACATCTACTTCAGAGATGCCATAATAAACTTTGCATTACATTCACAGTGTACTTTATACACACCTAAAATTAAATCTAATGCTACACCATCAGTAGGAAACACCTGTTCACCAAGGCAAAGAGAATCCTACTTTGCCCCTATCTAAAACCACTAGATTATTTTAAATATACTCCGGCCAGATAAAGTGGAGGCACACAGAGTACTTGATCTCAAGGGGACGTAGCAAGCAGGCTATATCGCTCTCTGTTAGGCTGTGTGCAGAGCAGAAGGTTGGGGGAAAGCTACTTGCCAAGGCTCTGCACTCTAACTGTGCCACCAGAGGAGCTGTAGGGGAGGGGAGACGGTGAAAGAAAATATAAGCGACATCAAATCAGGATGCAAAGAAGCAAGTTTTCTGGGGGTAGGGGGATTGTTTTTAGTCAGGGGTAGATCCTGCCACTCTTCCTCCTGCAGACCATGGGGGCTACTCAGGGAGGAAGGTGCTTGTCCTAGGAGTGAGGGGATCAGAATCTAGCCCTTAGTGTTCTGAATGCTGGTGTTTCTATCTATCTATCGTCGTTACACTTCCCAGGGCAGGTAAGGAAAAATGTTGGCATCAGCATGAAAGTTGCTTTGCAGATATCTGTGAAAGGAATGAAGGGACTGCAAGTGCCTCCTTCAAAGCGCTGAGGCCAAGATCCCATTTGGACTTTGGAGCCTAAATACCTTTGAGGGTCTGGGCCTTGGTTCCTCCTGGGAAGGGCTGAGTGTCCACCTGATTCAATGGAAGTTGAAGTTGCTTAACACCTGTGAGATCCCCGGGTTCTGCACTTACAGAAAGGATGGATCTGATGTTCAAATGGGTCTCTTCCATCTCTAACGTCTTTGCTGCTGCCTGGTAAACCCCACTGGAGGCTCTCCAGCAGGAGGGTAGCAATACGGCATCACTAAGTAAGAGACGGAGATTTAACGATGAACTCAGGATTCCAAATGGCCCAGGCCCCGAACCTGAGATTGGTGGGGCTTTGTGCAGCTTGCAGGAGTCTTTCCACATAGATCAGCTTGCAGGATCGGGGCCCAAGACAGCAGAAGCAAAGCACTCAGGTTCCAGGGGTCTCCATCCTTCACAAAGTGGCACCTAGGCTCAGATCCTGAAAGGTATTACGGCTCCCAACTGCCATGGAAATCAATGAAATGTAGGAGCCTACATCCCTGGAAGAATGTGGTCCCTAGACTCCCATGTGAGCTCCTAAGCAGAACAGAATGGGAGGTGGATGCCGAGAAAAGAACATCTTTATCGTTGACACCAAAACACAACTGCACACTTTCAATGATGACATCCCAGTCCCAAAGCAAGTTATTGTCTCTTTGGAGCATTTACAATTCGAGTGACATGGTCCACGATGCATAGTGGAAAGAGAGAAAAACATAAGATAGAAGTATGTGTATTTATCTGCCCAGTGTAAAACAGTATTTCAAGGGTCTTTTATTTTCTTGAGATTTTGGGTCTGGGGAATGGCATGTGGAGGGCATTTTTGGTAGATGATGAGTGGTTGCAAACTTTTTGGAAGAGATGACTAATGTCCCAGTTCATCAAAACACTTAAATGTACACTTAACCTTAACACTGATTCAATGTGACTTAAGCATCTACTGAAATGCGTTGTTAGGTATGCACTTAAAGTTAAGCACATGCAGAAATATTTTGCTGAATATGGTCTTAGTTTTAAAGAAGGCAAGTCCAAAATATCTAGGATTTTCCCTTACATTTATACATTTTTAATAACAGCATTTTAAAGCTACAGGATAGGTGCTTTCCCCAGATATGGAGAAATTAAAAAAAAAAACAATTAAAGGTATAAAAATAAAACTAATAGAAAAAATTCCTCTTCTAAATATAAAAATCTAGAAACTGTTATGAAATGAAAAACTAACAGCAGAAAAAGTTTGCGGGTACTAAATCATAAGGAGTACAATGTACAATAATGCACAAAAAATAAGGAAAGGAAAATCCTTTTTATGTGTTTTTCTGTATTTGCATATATTCAATATTAATATTTAGACTCTCAGATGGAAAACCAGGCCCCATTAAAATCAATGGGAGCTTTGACATTGGCTATAATGGGCCAGGATTTTGCCCTCAGCAGATGGTAATTTCATTCTTTCTTAAATAAAGAGATGTCCATTAATTAATGATAAACTGTGACAGAAAACAACACATGACACCGACCAGAACATTCAATTAATTGTGATTACTATTTACTGAAACGTCTTAGTCATTCATGATCTCAAACAGACAATTAAAATAATTTAAAATATTATTGGGGAAATGAAGGCAAAATACATTGTGGCTGCCTGTAAATATCATTGCCCAGGTAAGGGCAAATGAACAGCCAATTTACCTGGGGTATGGCACCTCTATTCTGCTTAAATTAAACATTTTAAATATTTCTTAAACTAGTTCAATTAAGCTTCCTAATGGATCAGCATATACTTATTATTCCAGTATTTACCCATAGCCCACCACAATGCTAGGCTTTACCAAGAACAATTACGGCCCATGGTTTTTCCATCTTTGCCAAGTACCCTGCAAACATCATACGTAAACAGACCCTGCAGATGTCTCAGAGCAAAATAAACGACTTCCGGATGTTAAGAAAAATAAATGAAATCATTCATTCATGCAAAAGTGAAGGGCGCATTGTTTTCATCCTTAAAAAAACACAACACCCTATGTATCTTAAGGTATCAATGAACAACAAATTCATTCTATTATGACACAAGAAATCTAAAACAGATTAGACTGCAAAACAAATTCATTTTCGTTTCTCCATACTCAGATAAATGTTCTAATTTCTTATTAACTCCCCTGACAATATAATTTTTGAAAGTATCTTTATGGTCAATTAGAATTCAAACCACCCACAAACAATTTTTTCTGGTGCTTCAGCAGTTTAGTCTAACTTCTCAGATTAAGATGGTTTCCTTAGCTTTATCCTCTTCTGTAACAATGTGAGTTACAATGCATCTTTAGAACGTATTTTAAGGTAGACTGCAGATGCAGATAATCTCTGTATTCCCGCATTAAAACTGAAAATGTGGTGCTCTTTGTAAAGGGAACAGGAATAACTTTTAAACACAAACCTAGCCTGTCATTTCCACTTTTCCTTTACAAAAAAATAAAAAAGCTCAGACTAGAATATAAGCTTGGAAACGCTGACTGAAAGCTCGACTCTACAATTCAGAATCAGGCAGCGAACAAGGACAAATGGAATCCAGTGGTCTGGCTCACACCCCTCCTATTGTAAAACCCACCCCAGGAACTGAAGGGGGAAGAAATTGCTGCATGATTTCCTCACATTGTTCTGCTAGGTGACAGAAGAGGCCATGGGCCCAACTCCCCCAAACCTGCATATTCCCTGAGATCCATGGTGACCCCCAGGGAATCAATAACCATTCACAGCCATCTCCTCAGCTACGTATTGGTGTCCCCACCCTTCTCCAGCAAAGGGATTCATGCTATCAGGGATTATTCCTAATGACGTAATCTCCAGGATGCCGATCGGGGTGTCCCTATCCCTACAGTGTGAGCTGTATTATATTTCCTGAGGAACCTCTGTAGGGCATAAGATTAAGGGGGAGTGAGATGTGTGGTCCCCTCATCCCTACCCATTCTCACCCCTAACCAGCTCTCTGTGTGGCCTGGGAGAACAGCAAATCGACTTCAATAGGGACTCATTGAGCAAACAGAGGAGCAGGATTTGGGTTCCCATTCAACAAACCACTCTCCTTTACCATAGCATTTACACACATACCTCAAATGAAATGACTTGGCTGAATTAGTACCTGGGTCCCGAGGGCCTGATCCTGAGAGGTGCTGAGCACCTGCAACTGTCACTGGAGTCAGGTCTCCCATATGTACACCCCCAGAAATGGACACACATGAGCCGATAAAAGTCAAATGACCAATTCTGCCACTCACGCTCCTGACTCCAAGAGAAGTCGTACTGAAACCAATCGAGCTATTTTCAGAGGCAAGCACTACTCAGCATGGATAAAGGGTGACAGACTCCATTCCATCTACTTTTATACTGGTCAGTTCTTTGGAAGAATTAATAAAACAAGAATTCAAAGCTCAGCCCGACCGCTTGGCCATCCAAGATTTATTTTATTACGTAGCTCACCAGTTAAGGGCCCGATCGTGCAAACACTTGGGGTCTGATTCTCATTTACATAAAGTGCCTTTTACACCACACTGGCAATGTAAATGGATCTTAAAGAGGATGTTTGCACAGCATCCAACACTGTGCAACCCCAGTCCCAACTGGGGACTTTGGACACAATATTATCATCATGATTGTAAATCAGAATCTGGCCCTTACTATAGTCCCACTGGACTCCATTCAGTAGGGCTTTCAGATTTAGAACCTAATATAACAGGTCTTCATTATATATCCCTCTTTCATAAAGTTTGTTCTCTCCCACACTTCCACACCCCCATATAATGTCCACGCCACCCATTACTTCCAACCTATTATAATTCCCCATTGGACAACCTATCTTGAACCAAAAATGTAGCAGATAAACAAAACTGTGTTAAGATTTCCAATATATTTACCTCTGGTTAATTCTTTTAATCAAAGTTTCCCCCACAAAAACCAGCAAAACATATTGATGCTGAAGCTGAAGGTAAATTTATATGGGAAAGATGCAATCTGTACCAGTATAATTCAAATGGTTTTAATCAGGGAATGTCACAGTGAATTTACTTGGAAGGAAAACCCTTTAAAGCAAAAATAACTTGGAAAGATTAGCTGTGTTTGGAGGGGGTTGTCATTCCAGCCAAACAGAGTCAGAAATTAACATTTCTGCATTCTTCTAAGTGCAACAGACAGGAAACAATCAACAGGTACCGTCATGAAACAATGCACAGAGCATGTCCAGTATTAATATTAGACTCCTACTACCACCAACTATTCTTAAATCAAAGGAACTCTTTAGGAAAACAAACCCAAACTATGCACCACAGATTAATTCTGATCACATCTTTAAATCCATTTCAAGCCAAGCCAGAAGCCCACCCCTTCCGTCAGCTGTTGACTTTCTAAGTGTCCCAGACAGCTGCATGTCTCTCTATAGCTCCCTGAAATGACTTGTCTTGCCCGGATTTCTTAAGACTGCTGACTTCTAATAGCACTCCCTGACAAAGGCTCCACTTTGAGGAGGAGATATGCTAGGCTGCCAGCCAGGATGCTGCAGAGTTCAGGGGCCAGGACCAGGCAGTGCAATCGTCCCTGACTGCCTCTTTAAAACCATGTCACGCTCATGTGACAACTGCTCCTCTGTGCTTGTTTGAACTGTCCCTCCCAATTAGTGGTAATAAGTGACTCTGTAAAGATGAGCAAACATAGTGCATTCATTAGCCCTGGCCAGCCCCCACCGCCTCTCTCCTTCCTGGCCAATCAGTCCCAGAAAATCCCCAGGGCACAACTCAGTTAATACTTGGAGGAAGCTAAACACATCTTGTTTGGAGTGAACAAGTGCTGGCAAAAGGCAAATTAATGACAAGTCATTTGAAGAGTTTGCCTGAAATTATTTTATTCTGTCCACCCACTGAAGAATTGATTATTCTCTGCATGAAAATATGTCTGAATCAATAAGCTAAAAGCTAAGAGAAAGGAAGGCATGCTCCAACCCCATTTATTTAATCCACTTTTTTTGAGGCATGTCACATAATTTACAGGGCAGAAATTACTAAACCTTTTCAGAGCGAGAACTAATGACAAGTTCTGGGAAACCTGTGCGATCATCCATCTCCCGGGTGAACTGCAGGCCCGTGCATTCGCCGATCACTATCTCAGCTGTAGTGAAGACTTCCAAGTCACTTATAACATGCCCTCCGACAGTCTTCCCATCCTTATCAGACAGACAGATGTGGAGATGAGGTGCTTTGTTCAGGGTTCCCACCAAGGAGACGATTTCAAACCTCTCATTTAGATGAATAATCTAACAATTAAAACAGCAGAACTGGACGTCAGTTGCCAATATGGTGTACGTTGCTTTATTCACATTCCGGTATCAAGGACATCTCAATAGGCTGGCACACATTCATTCTAGAATCTTAAGGAATAAAGGATTACATTTTTCACAAGCATCTAAATGACATGGGTCCCCGAGTCCCATGTTCAATAATGACTTAGGCATTTAGAGCCAGATTTTAAAAGGTGTTTAGAGACATAAAAATGCAAATAAGTGCCTAGTGGGATTTTTAAAAGTGTCTAGGGACCTAACTCCCACTGAAAGCAATAGGAAATCAATGAGACTTGGGTACCTAGGGTCCGTATCCTGAAAGGAGTCAAGTGCCTAAATACTTTTGAGAATCGGGACCCTAGATGCTTTTGAAAATCCCACTAAGTGCCTATTTGCCATCTAAATACCTTAAAAAATCTGGCCCTTAAGAGCCCAAGTCCCATTGACTTTCAGTCACCATTGTTACTTAGTTGCTTTTGAAAATTTTACCAAAAGGTCCTTCATGTTCAAAACTGATTTAGTGTGCCTCACTTGAGACACTTTAAAGGAGTCTGGTTTCCAGAAAAGGCTGAGCACCCACTCTTTTGAGAATCAGGCCCCTTCAGAAGACCCCAAAGTGGACATCCAAAAATGGAGACACCTCAGTTTACTAGTCACTTTTGGAAAGGCAGGCCAGTTTAGTGAACAGAAGCTCTACTGGTATATATTCAAACCATTTGAAATAACCACCCGAAAAAGAGTATTGAGATTTACCTTGGGCCAGATTATCCTAATGGGGAGACAATAGGTGAGTAATCATGCATGCAAATAGGTAGTGTGGTATACAGATATAGGAGTTTGTGAGTGCAACAGATATGTAAGCAATTTAGCAGGCACCACTGTTGACTTTGCTTAGAAAATACAGGTCTTCGTGTTTCAGCTCCACTAGCAGTCAGGTAAGTCACCCTGGGGAAGATGAATGAGTGGGGGAACGTGTGGAGTGGTAATGCTAGAGAGAAGCATAGTGTGTTAGAATTCTTTCTGTGGCAGCACTGATCATTGTGGGGGAAAATCACTAGAATGTTGGAATTCAGCTGCCAGAAGTGGAGTGACATGGGAAAGCACCATAGTATCTTGTTTTCCTTTGACCTGCCGGCTTGACAAGTACTCGGATTCTTTGGATTACTCAAGCCTAGACCTGGCATAATTCCAGATACGCATTACAATTTGTGATCACAAAATGCCTTCGATACAAAGAATTCAAAGTGCCTCATAGACATCACTGAATTACTGTGAGCCTCCCAGCAACATGGGGAGGTGGGGAAGCCCGGAGATTCCCATTTTACACCCAAGGAACCTGAGGGCCACAGGGGTTCTAATTTATTTGAGATCACACAGGAAAGAGAATGCCCAGGCCTCAGCACCACGTCTTAACAAGCCCATTCTTCCTCAGACGTGTAGTTGCCTCTTTGCCACTGGTTTGTCATTTCTGGGTGCTTTGGGGGATAGAAAGTGACAGGCAAGTAATCTGTGAGGTACCCCTTTGAAAATCTTCTGCATACTCCACAGAACCCTGAATTTCCTAGGACATGAAACCCTTTTGCCCTCCAGACTCTTTCTTGCAGCTGTCATTCGTCTTTGAGGAGGGTGGATGGGAAACCTTTGGAAAACATCAGTGTCACTCTTTCATTGTCAAAAGGAATCACAGTCAAAGGACAAAAGACACATCCCCTGCCCCAGAAGCGCCTGTGTAGTACTGCTAGTCATTCATGGCCAGGAGAGCCAAGGAGTGGGAATTATACCAGGTCTCCTGAATAGAAATGCAGAGAACTACCATTAAAATACCAACCTGGCAATCTTTAGTGTTCTTGTAAACAGCTTCTGTTGCAACTGTAACTTAGATGGAAACAAAGGAGCATTCCCAGCTTGTTCAAACACCAAGCTTTTAATCATTATTCACATATATTCTCTGTTTATCTTGACAACAAAGGAACTTTTCAGCAACATGGGGAAAATGCTGCTCAACAAATGTGCACTCTTACAGGAAACTTGGGTCTCGGAAAAGTTTGTTGCCACTACATGGACATTATATACACGTGTGCATGCATACACACAAGTGCACACACAGCTCAAATTTTAGAAACTCACTAATGATTTTGGGTACTTCTGCTTCTGAATGCTCCACCTTAGACTCACCTCAATGGGGTCTGATTTTTAACTGACTGGTGCCCAGCGCTTTCTGAAAATCAAGCCCCATTAATGGGCACCAAGTGAGGTCCTTCAAATACTGAGACACTCAAAATCACTAGCCATTTTTTAAGTAGGCTTGTGCATTTGTCTCTTCCAGTAGATGTATTAACAAAGGGGAAGCCCACATGACTCAGACCTGGCTTAGAAATAATGCACAATTGTTGTATAATCCCCAACTTTTACATTGATTTTTCCTTGATTCCATGTAGTATAAAACTCCCATGGTGACACAGTCCTGGAGCAAATATGTTAGATTCCAGGAAAGGGTAAGTTCTCACTGATTTACAGAAAAACAAAACACCAAATTCTCACTCACTGTGATCTCTCCTTTACACAATAAACAGCAGGGGATTTATGTTTTTAAACAAATCTAGAAAAAGAAGCATTTTTAATTATCAATTATTGTTATTTTTATTATGAATAATAATATAAATAATATACAGACACTTTGGCTTCTACTCTCTCTGCAAGGGTATGTTTACACCACAGTTAAAAACCCGTGGCTGGCCCGTGGCAGCTGACTTGGGCTAGCAGGGCTCAGGCTAAGGGACTGTTTAATTGCAGTGTAGATATTCAAGCGAGGGCTGGAGCCTGTGCTCCAGGATCCTCCCCTCTCATAGCATCCCACAATGCAGGCTCCAGCCCAAGCTGACTCGGGCCGGCCGTGGGTTTTTAACTGCAGTGCAGACATATCCCAAGTGACCTGGATAAGTCACTTCCCCTCTCTGTGCCTCCATGTTGCCTCCCATTCTTTGTCTCTCTAGTTAGACTGCAAACTCCTCTGGGGGGAAACTGTCTCTTCCGACGTGCTTGTACAGCCCCCAGCACAACATGGCCCTGATCTCGCTTGAGACCTCTAGCTACTGCGGTTATAATTACAACAATAACTTCAGACTCTCATTGACTTGAATGGACTTTGGGTCAGGCCAGAAGTGAAAAAATGTGTATTGCCTAAGGCCCCATCTCAGGAAGCCAGCCAGTGGGTCCTGTTGCCAAGGGCATTTCCTTTACCTTTGAGGAGCCAGAGGTGGAACAGAAAGAGCCCATCCCATGCAGCCACTGCTGGTTGCCGGTTTTCAGGCCGGTACCTCTGTTCAGTGGCCCGACAGGACTTGGCTCATAGCTCTGAAGGGAAAGCCCAGCAATCTCAGCCACAAAGATGCTCCCCCCTTCTATAAATACTAACAGGAAGACATTTTATTGTTGACATAAGCCCATGAATGGACCCAGACACATGATCAAAATGTCTATTTATAGTTTAAGAAACATCCTTGAATATTGAACTAGTACCATCTAATTTACCTCAATGCTTAATTAAACACACAGCAATAAAGATAACACACTTACTGAGAAAATATGGTTGATGAGCTATGGCTAGACATACAACAGAACAGATTCAGAGGTCTGCTTCCCTCTCTGCACCAAGGGCCTGATCCTCAGCTGCATCGACTTGACTGGAGCTATGCCAGTTTACACCTGCTGAACATCTGGCCCTTCAACTTCGCTGTGAGTTAATCGGGAACGGAACACATCTCCAGGAAAGCTCTGTGCACACACCAATTTATGCATATGCATTGCTAAGACATCACTACATATGTCAGGTACCTGATTAGTATTCGAAGCAGTGGCGTTGGCCAGTCTCAGCGTTGCTTTGGTGATGCTTCCCACACAAGTCATGACAAACGGAGCTTTTAGCGTCTTACCTTCTACAAATGTTAACAAAGAGGTGACAATGTCTTCCCCAGGCCCCGAGCGGAGGGCATAAACAGACAAGACACTAAGTCCAGCCTGTGTAGAAGAGAAGTCTGCAATGGTAATAGCTTGTACTTGACTTCCTTAATAAATCTATCCTTTATAGCCTAGTTTCAGTGGGTCAGCAGAGTATATCAGAATATATTAGTAAATCCATTTTTACTGCATGGTCTTCAATCAGCCCTCTTTCTGTGATATTATCTCTCATTTTGAAGCAAGTGTTAATTGTGTCTCCCAGAAGCTCCTTGTGCTAGGCACTGTCCAGACACACAGTCCCTAAGAATTTACAGTCTAAATAGACAAGAGAGTCAAAGGGTGGGAGAAAAAGAAGTACTGTCATCCCCACTTTGCAGAGGGGAAACTGAGGCACAGAGAAATTAAGTGATTTGCCAGGGCAACAGAGTGAGTCCATGGAAAAAACAGGACTTGAATCAGATCTCCTGAGTGCCAGCCCAGGGCCTCAACCATAAAACCAACCTTCCTTTCAGAGATGCACCCAGTGGTGCCTCATGTTTCTGGAGCTGTCCCTAGTTGTTGCTCATGGTTCTGCAGGCTGGGCAATATCCTCACATGGCTCTCAGTGCTGCTGATAAATATCAGGTGGCTTCCAGTGTTGTGGCACAGAATCAGGAAAGTCGGGCACTGCATGGCTTCTCTCTGCGCTTCCCCCAGGAGATTTGCTTCTCCTGGTCTTGAAACAAAGTGGATGATTTTTGTGGCTGCATTTTGGACAGACTGAAAGGGGTTATGGAGAGACCAGCAGGCTAGAGAGGAGGAAGCTGCCGTAGGAGATTATAATCAGAAGCACAGGGGAATGGAATCAACCGCCTACATAAGACTCAGCTAGGCAGACAAATAACGCACAGTGTCTAGGGGAGGTGGGGGGCGGGCAGCATCATGGTCAGCTTGCATATTCCTGGAGGTACTGGTTGAATTTGGCAAAGCTGACCTAGGAGATTTAGCCACCTAACTGCCACAGCAATGAATGAGCATTGCACAGCTAAATCCACCAGTTGGCTTTGAAAATCTCAATAATGGCCCTAAACGTTGGTCATGTAGTCCAGATTCCTTTGGTCTTAGGCCAAGATTGTGACTTGCCAGTAGCTTGCACAGAGCAGTGACACCCCCGTTTAAACCCTTGTGTGGGCTACCTGAACACGGCAATCAGATCAGACAGGAGTAAGTCGGACTATACCACTTCTTACTTCCACCCCAGAGCAGATGGTCAGGGAGGGGCAGAGCCTCTGGCCAGCACAGGTGAGCCAGCAATGAGCATAGGTTGGTGCTGATACAGATCCGCAGCAAACTGCTACTCTCCCAGAGCAAGGAGGAGGGGGAGAGAATTGCATCTCAGAAGGGTGTCGTTAGCAGAGCTGATCATTTTCATCTGAAACAACTTTTAAAAAACATTTAAAGGTTCCATGAGAAATTTCCATTTTTTTTAACTAAATTGCAGGGGTGGGGGACATAGAAAAACATCAGCTAAAAATGTTTTGGACAGAAACAAAACTGTTTTTCTTTTCATTTATGTTTTTTACAAGAACAGAACACACTCAACCACCCCTGGTGTCTATTCACAGCGCCACCCAGGGCTACTTCCAAGAGAGCGCAGTGTACGCGCTGGGCTGTATCTAAGGGCCCAGTCTAGTCTTTTCATCTGTTGTATTTTGCAGGGTACAAGGAACAAGGAGCATGGAGGCCAGAGTCATAAAGTGAAAAATGGTGGGACTAGAGTAGTGATTTCTTTATTTATCTCCCTTCCATGGTAACAGGCACACAGCCCCATGTGTGGTAACAATGTAAGCTAGTTCTATTTCTCAATAAAATATTTGAAACAAAATAAATGGTTTTATCCTATACTATATCTTCTCAAATAATAATGTACTAACTTAAAAAGAAAACCAACCAACATTCATATTCTATCCCTGAGTTTTATTTTCAGTCCCACAGGATAGCAAACCAGGCATTTCAATTTTGAATTCGAATACAGTAACTAGAGTTCTCGGAGGGTTTGAACAAATGCCAGCAAAACAAACCCCAAATCAAATTTATTAGCTGGTGGAGATCTCTAACAATTTTACACAGTGACTTGATAAGGCCATCTGGGGATTCCTTTCAACATTAAGTGATTTAGAGCCCCTACAGAAACTTCATTGTCTGTTATGATATATAAAGAGTTTCTCAATATCAAGTCATGTTAAAACGGCAGCAATCTGGTTTTTTGCTACTTTCAGTGTATATATTTTGCTTTAATCTGGAAAGCTTCTAACCCCACTCCCCTCACCCCCACCCCCACCCCGATATCTAGAGTCCTGCAGAGAACTATAAAGGGGCAAAGTGAAAATTAACTAAGACTTGCAGCCTGTGCTTTTAAAGAGCTATCTGACGTTCGGCTGCAAGCCCAAGACAATCCCTGGGAATCTGGGTACATTTGCAGAAAAGGAAACAGATCTGCCTCCCCATAATGATTAGTTGTTAAATGCCAGCAATAGGTTCAGCGCTGTACAAAGCACAAGACTCTTAAAGAGAGACCCTCCCCTGCCTATGGATGTGGGCCAATACCCAATAAATCAATCGGAGTCTTTCTGTTGCCATTCATCAGGTCAGATCAAGCCCCGTTTGTATCATGATGGTTTATGTTCCACCTTAATTGACAAAAATGTTAATTTACAGTCAATGTGTTTGTATCTCCATATATTAAAGAACAATATGATTTGGAATTTTTTTTAAAATTTGTCTCCTTTGTTAAAATAATTGGGAGGAGCAGCCCTGTTTCACATTACAGATAAGGATTAACATTTCAGGAAAGAAGATCAGAAATTTTGCATCTCCCCTAGTTGAGAAGGATGGTCCTGTGGGTATATATGGAAGAGACCTTGAAAGGTCTTTGAGTCCAGTCCCCTGCCTTCACTAGTAGGACCCAGTACTGTCCCTAGCAGTTTTGGGGGCTTTTGGCCCCAGATCCCTAAATGGCCCCCTCAAGGATTGAACTTATAACCCTGGGTTTAGCATGCCAATGCTCAAACCACTGAGCTATCCCTCCCCACTAATGCTATGTTGAGACTTGGTAGGCCTGGCATCAAGTCCCTACTCTATCACAGATTTCCTGGCTGACCTTTGATGTGGTCTCTCGGTTTCTCAGTTCTCCATCTGTGAAATGGGGATAACAGCACTTCCCTAATGCACAGGGGTGTTGTATGGGTAAATATGTTAAAGATTGTGAGATGCTCAGACACTGTGCTGAAGGGGGCCTACAAACATGTTATTACTGCAAACCACTGACCCCCTTTTTTTGTCCTATGACTGCAGAGGTGTTGACAAGCCACTTTTCCTTGAATGTTTAACGTAAGGAGTTAACCGTTAACACATTCTGAGACCAATCTGTCCCACCTGGTATTTACCTGCCATGCTCTGAGTACCTTTCTAGAGAAGAGCTCCCTGTAGCTTGAAAGCTTGTCCCTTTCACCAACAGAAGTTGGTCCAATAAAAGATATTACCTCCCCCACCTTGTCTCTGTAAAGGCATGTCTACACTTGCCATTTAAAGCATAAAAAGTCCCTTTTTTGTGCAAAAACCATGGGAGTGTCTACACTTGCCAGTGTCTTTTTGTGGTGAAACTCAGAAGAAACCACCTCCACGAGAGGCATACGGTTCTTACTGCTGATCCTTTTGTGGTGATGTGCAAGTGGAGACACTCTCTCCCTGTGTAAACAGCTTTTAGCCTCCAAAGGATATCCCACAGTGCCTAGGGTGACCACTCTGGCCAGCAGCTCTGCAAGTGCTCACTCATCTGGCCAAGTGACCACAGCTGCTCTACGGAGCAAATGATTCCCTGCTTAGACCCTGCGTTCACCCTCCCTCCTTCCCACAAGACCTATCGTCAAAATGGAAAGAGCTGTACTGTGGGATAGCTGTTCTCACTGGCAATGGAAGTGCTGCAAATGTGAACACTCTGACGCCTGTGGAAGTGAGTGAGGACACAAACCAGAGCTTTTCTTTCACCAGTTCCCTATCACCAGTGAAACTGACAGCGCAAAAACTCTCCTAGTGTAGACATAGCCTAAGAACGTAAGAATGGCCCTTCTGGGTCAGAGCAATGGTCGATCTAGCCCTGCATCCTGTCTCCAACAGTGGCCAGTACCAGACCTTCAGGGGAGTATACAGAACAGGGCAGCTGAAGTGATTAACTCTATCTTTCTTTTTCAGTTTCTGGCAGTCAGAGGGTTAGGGTTGCCCTAAGCGGGTGGTTGCATCAGCGACCATCTTGGCTTATAACCGCTGATGGATCTATCTTCCATGAATTTATCTAGTTCTTTTTTAAAACCTAGTTCTACTTTTGGCCATCACTACATCCTATGGCAAGGAGTTCCACGGGTCAATTGTGCACTCTGTGAAAAAGCACTTCCTCTTGTTTGTTTTAAAGCTGCTGCTTATTAATTTCATCAGGTGACTCCTGGTTTTTATTTTGTGGGAAAGGCTACCTAAGACAGATTATTTTATCTTCAAACAATGTTAACAAAACTGAAAAGCTATTAAAAATGGAAACAATTTAAAAACCAGGGATGTACTAGGAATATGACAACTAATCTGTGATCCCTGTACTAATACCTACAGTGTGTGCATATTCCTATGACTTTAGAAAAGCAGAAGAGCAAACATTTAAAATGGCAATCAGCACAGGGCAGTGGCCATTTAACTTAGGGTATGTCTACACTGGCAGAGTTACAGTGCTGGCAGTTACAATGCTGCTCAGAAAGTGCTGAAGGGAAACCACTGTTGCATGTTCACAGTGTCAGCTGCCTGTACAATAGTGGGATCGCACTTGCAGCGCTATTCGGAGCAGTGCGCTCTGGGGCAGCTATCCCACAGAGCATCTCTTCCTCTTCTGCCGCTAAGAATTGTGGAAAGGCAAAGGGGGTCACAGGGCACCCTGGGTCCTGTCCCAATGCCCAATGATGCATTGCTTTGTATCCCAGCAATCCCGGTGCTTCTGTCCGCATTTGACGCCCTCTTTCAACGGTTTGTGTACTGCGCGCTCTGCCTCTTCAGGCTGCAGGAATGGATCCCGAGCTGTTGACCACTATGCTGCTCGCTCTGACTAACATGTCACGAGAGGCAGTGGAGTTATTCCTTAAACTACAAAGGCAAGCAGAGTGTGACATTGATCTCGCCACCTGTAGTAGCTACAACATGTGATTGCTTGTGGCATTCACAGAGGTGCTGACCACAGTGGAATGCTGCTTTTGGGCTCAGGAAACAAGCACTGAGTGGTGGGATCACATTGTCATGCATGTCTGGGATGATGAGCAGTGGCTGCAGATCTTTCAGATGAAGAAAGCCACGTTCATGGGACTGTGTGATGAGCTCACCCCAGCCCTGCGGCACAAGGACACTAGAGTGAGAGCTGCCCTTTCATTGGAGAATCATGTGGCTATTGCACTGTGGAAGCTGGCTACTCCAAAGTGCCATCGATCAGTCGCTAACCAGTTTGGAGTGGGAAAGTCGACCGTTGGACTTGTGTTGACAGAAGTCTGCAGGACCATTAATCGCATCCTGTTCCAAAAGACTGTGGCTCTGGACAAAGTGTGTGACATTGTGGATGGCTTTGCACAAATGGGATTCCCTAACTGTGGAGGGGTGATGGATGGCATGCATATTCTGATTCTGGCACCAGGAGACCTAGCCACCGAGTACTTTAATCAGAAGGGGTATTTCTCAATTGTTCTACAGGTGCTTGTGTATCACCGTGGGTGTCTCACAGACATTAACAAAGGCTGGTCTGGAAAGGTGCATGTTGCATGCATCTTTTGGAACACTGGCCTGTTCAGGAAGCTGCAGGCAGGGACTTTCTTTCCGGACCAGAAGATCACCATAGGGGAAGTCAAAATAACCACTGTGATCCTAGGATACTCTGCCTACTCCTTAATACTGTGGCTTATGAAGCCATACATGGGGCACCTTGACAGCAGCAAGGAGCAGTTCAACAACAGGCTAGCAAGTGCAGAATGACTGTTGAGCGTGCTTTTGTCCATTTAAAGGTCCGCTGGTGCTGCCTATATGGGAAGCTGGACCTGGCCAATGACAATATTTCTATGCTTATAGCCACATGCCTGTGTGCAGCAATGATCGTTCCCCCCTGTGACAGCAAAGTGGTGCGAGAAAGTTACCGTTAATGGGGCAAGAAACAAAAGCAGCTCTGCTAAGGAACCTGTGGCAGCAGATTGCCCAGTATCTCCATGAGAGTTTCCTGGAGATCTCTGAGGGAGATTCCCATGAAGTGAGGGAGTCAATCAACAGCCTGTTCCACTGCTCAGACTAGGCATGTGGTAGGAGACAAACCTGCTTTCTGCAACCCTCCTGCCCCCAACAACTCACTTCAGTGGTTCCCAAAATCAAATCCACTTACTAGGGCCTCCTCTCCTGTTTGAGCTTTGCCAAGATCTGACTGCTGTGACTGGCTAGCCTCCTCTGGGGTAGAAAAGAGATCCTGGCTGCATGCAACTCTGACCTTCAAGTTGTCCTCTGCCTCTGGGTCCTCCTCACAGTCCCCGTTTCCCCCTCCCCATCCTCTTCCAAGATTTCCTTCTCCTGGCTCGGTCCACTCTCGACTGGCATGTGAGCCACCGAAGTATCCACAGGGGCCTTCGCAGAGGAGGTAGAGTCACCACCAAGTATCGCATCCAGCTCTTTGTAAAACCGGCAACTCATGGGAGCAGCACCGGAGCAGCAGTTTTCCTCCTGCACCTTGTGATAGGCATTTCAGAGCTCCTTCACTCTGACCCTGCACTGCAGTGTGTCCCGGTCATGGCCTCTTTCTGTCATGCCTCGTGAAATCTGTCCATAGGTATCATAATTCCTACAGCTGGAGTGCAGCTGGGACTGGGCAGCTTCCTCTTCCCAAATACTGATGACGTTCAGCAACTTGGCATTGCTCCAAGTGGGGGATCGCCTGGTGCATGGAGCAGGCACAGCCACCTGGAAAGATGCGCTGAGACCACTGCACGTGTCACTGAGCAAACAGGAAGGGGACTTTCAAAATTCCAAAGGAATGTACGGGGTGGGGATGATGGCTGGTCACCTGAGGGCAGGGCGGTAGAGTTCAAACCTATGACCAAAGAGGTGAGAACAGGCATTGTGGGACACCTCCCGGAGGCCAATTGCAGAGCTGTAATCGACCAGGGTGTCTACACTGGCACCATGCACTATATCCCCAGCAAGGAAAGCTGTACGCCTCTCGTCGGGGTGCACCTGCGCAGGGTCTGCACACTAAGTGACTTGTCTGTGTGCACACCTCAGGAGTTACAATGCAGAAAGCGGCTTTCCTGCACAGAAACTTGCCGGTGTAGACAAGGCCATAGAGAGAGACACTATTCAAACTTCGATCAAGGCTTCCGTAGTATTTATGTGTAGCAGTGAACAATGCTTCTGAATCTTCTAAGCAGCGCATCCTGGGACAGTGAAATTTGAACAATACTGTAGACCACACTCCTGCTGCTCATTGGCCAGCTCCTTCTCCAGCCAGCGCAATTTAGAACAGCCTTGGAACAGCTCTGAGTCATGCAGTCGGACCTAAGGTTGAAGGAAGCATAAAGGTGCCTTAGGGCCAACTTTGCCTCCCCTTCCCTGAGCTACAGCAAAGCATGAGCTTAATACATGGCTCCCAGTTGAGCCTGTGGTTTTCAGGTTAACAAGGGCCAGAAACTTCAAGTTGAAATTGCATTCACATATTGTAGCTTTCCCGGTTTCTACTTTGCATAGGCTCTAAGTAGTTTTAAGTGTAAGTTAAAAATTGGAACAGAAATGGATGAACCTCATCGTCTCTCTAATTGCCAGATTTGTGTCACACACTTTTAAAGTTTGATCATTTGCATTTTATTTGATAAAATATCTTTTTTTATTTTATTTAATCAATTGTTGTCCTTTCCTAAGCCACAATGATAGCATGACTTTTGATTGTTACTCTCACATCTAAAACATTTCTCAGACCTGAAGGATAGAGTTCTTCATTTCAATTAGTATAGAGCTGATCATTAGCTAACTAATAAGACCAGTTTGCTGTCACAACTATTTTCTAATTAAATTCAAAATGGAGATTTCTAACCCAGATGGTCAGTGCTGCTACAGATTTGTTTAAATTTGGTATTACAGTAACAAACTACTAATTAGGGTTTGTAAATACATTAATTCCCTCACAGCTTAGTTGTTAGTATTGCATACAACCAGTTTATTAAACCATCAATTGTGGCTGGCTTTCCGTGGGACTAACACATAATCCATTGATTACACCCTGGCACTAACTCATTTTGAAGGGATTCTGAGCAAAATCATAAACGATGTCTTCAGTTTAATTCATGCATATTGTTAATACATGTTTGACGTCATATTTAGATAATTTTCTGCCTCTGTTTTATGCAGCTATCCAGCAGTTGGAGGCATCTATTCTACAGAGGCTGTGTAAGCAAATTTACATAGGCAAATCCTGACTATGCGCTGATGCTCTGTTTTTGTGTGAAGTTCAAATAAATGGATGAGGAGGTAGTATGGTCCAGTGAGTAGGGTGCTGGACAAGGAATCGGGAGACCTCCATTCTATTGCTAGCACTGCCATGTGCTGTTCTATGAGTTATGCCAAATAACTTCTTTTCCTGCCTATTAGATTGTCAGCTCTTGGGAGACAGACTCTCATTTACTTTGTGTAAACACAGCACCTAGCACAATGGGACTCAGATCTCAGTTGGGGCCTGTACCTGCGACCATAATATAAACAGAGAATGATAACACATGGGTAAAGCCCAGGAGTCTGAGACAACAGAGCCTGACACTGCTCCCCAATGGATTGAGTAGCTGCCACAGCTGCTACCCAAGGGGACTTGGGCAGGGGGTCCCACTGGCCATGCCCTTGCACACTTTAACATCTGGTCCCATGTAGATTTTTTATGTGGCTACTCCTGTAAATTCTCGGGGGAGCTGCGGCAAACAGCGGGAGAGTTTGCACCGTGCTGTAGGGTACGTCTGCCTTGCAGCTGGAGATATAATTTCCAGCTCTGGTACATGTACACATGCTAGCTTTGACTGAGCTAGGACATTCAAAATAGAAGCAGAGCTGCAGCAGCGCAGGTGATGGCGTGGGCTAGCCACTCAAATATAATCCCATCCAAAACCCTGGGTAACGATTCAGGATGGCTACCTGTGCCATGGAGCACCCACTCCCCCATCCCCACATTTGCTGCTTGGATTGTATTGAGCATGCTCAGTAATACTGCTGAAGCCAGCTGCCCTCACTCTGCCCCCACACTATCAGAAGACACAGGCCATTCTGAACCCATCCCACAACTGTATAACTATATAGTCTTGTGAGACAGGGTTCCCATCTAGCAACTGTGTCCTGCTGCAGAATAGGCAGCAAACCCGTCAGCCAAAGAGAATGCTATTCTTTCTACATAGGGTCTTATACCATGCTCATCACTGTAGTATGCTGCTCTCCCCACATCTGTCCTGTCTTGGAGAGAGCACCTCCGTGCCCCCTGTTTGTGAGTGCTCCCATGAAGAGGAAAAACCCTTTCCCCTGCTATCAAGACAATGTATACAAGGAGGAGCAGCAGCTCAGATAGGATTTGAACCCACAACATGCACAGATGACAGGAGTGGTGCACCACAGTGCATCTTTAAAAAGCCCATCCCAGGCTTCTGTCTCACTATCACTGCCTGGTGATCTGAGACATCTTAAGCCTGTAAATCAATGCAGCTCCATCAAAGGCAATGGAGATACTTAGACCATCCCATTTAGAGCAGCTGACGATCTGGCCCTTCCAAGTTTTAAAACCAAGGAAAAAGGAAAGAATTATATTTGCATGTGGAATCTTGGTTGCTTACCTATCCCAGCCCAAATTGCTCCTCGTACCAAATCCTGGCTTGGGATTCACATACTATACATGGTAGCCCCCATTTACTTAGGTGCATGTGCATCTCCAAAGGCTCACTGAATTTGATTTCAATGAACCACTCATTATAAGAACTGGAAAATATTAATCTGCAATATACTACTGTTATAATGTGCAGGCTGAAAGAACCTTCACTGTAACAGCTCTATTGAGTGCTTATAAAGTAGAGGATAAATGATAGATAACTGTGAATTGCAAGGTTATGTAAACATTGAGGGGGTTCATAAAAATCCTATTAAACCATAAGATAAAAGCGCGGATGATTTCTCACAGCACCAGGGCCCAAGAACGCATTAATAAATGGAGTAATAGGTAATGAACCATGAAGTACAAGGTTACAGTGTCATTCTGTGGTGGAAAGCCAATGACAATATAAACAATGAGGGAAAAAAGAGCTTTGTTGGTTTGTCACCAGATCCTTGTACTACATCTTTTTATACCTATTTTTAATGAATGCCTTGTCACCTCCCAGATCCCCCATTTTCCCCGCTATTCATCTGAAATGCCCATGCTGATGCTCTCCTTCTTCCTCTCTTAGGCTTGGGACTTTAAGAACTTTTCCTCTACGGCGAGCACAGAAGTCAACTTTTCCTTTCATATTTCCAAAGCGTCACTGGGATGTTGGCGAGGTGGGGCAGAGTTTTTTTGGATTACAGGAGAGCCTACAGGGCCTGCTGCACCTTTTGCTCTTTCAACAACAGACACGTGAAGAAACCATACACAAGCTGGGTCCCAAATAACCTAGTAACGATACACAAACTTGCAAAGCCTACTTACGCAGGCGCCAACTTTCTTCTTTGTGGGTGGATGCCCCTTGCCGAGGCGTCCCCCTACCCCGCCCCTTCCTCCAAGACTCCGCCCCTTCCCCTTCTTTTCCCACCACTCCCCCTAGCGCCTTCCACCCGCTGACCAGGTGACCGGAGGGTGGCTGGTGGGCACTGAACACCCACTATGGAGTTAGCGTCTATGCCTACTTATACACATATACTGCTGCTCTGACTGGCTTCTAAAACATAAAATGGGGAGCAAAACCAGAGGGCTCACAGGTATTCCTATACATGACAGGCCCCAACTGAGGCTATGTTTCAACTGTGGAAAAATAAAAAGAAAAGGTGTGTTTTTTCCTCAAGATAACTACCGTGATGTACAATCCAAGTGGAGCCAGGGCACTGTAGTTTTTACTTCAATGTAGTAGTCACAGTAAATCCCTGATGGGAATGGAGAGGGCAGTGTTAACCTCTAGGTTGAGCTAAAACTAGCCATGCCTTTCCTCCATTAGCATTTTCCATTCAGATCGCTTTCCCGATGTAAAAACAGAACTATGTTTTGCAGAGAAAATAGCCTGGGATCAGGGCTTCATTGTGCTAGGTGCTGTGCAAAGACATAGTGGGAGACAGTCTCTGCTCTATGAAGCGAACAATGTAAATAGCCAAGACTGACAAAGGAAGCATTATTAGCTCAATTTTACAGATGGGGAACTGAGGCACAGAGACAGCAAAGCCCAGATCCTCAAAGGTGTTTAGGCTCCTAACACCTATTGGTTTCAATGCAAATTAGGATTCTAAATACACTGAGGACCTGGGCCTAAGTGACTTGCTCAAGGTAACACAGGAGGTTTGTAGCAGAGGCAGGCTGAGTTCCAGACAACCAC
This sequence comes from Gopherus evgoodei, assembly GCF_007399415.2. Lineage (NCBI taxonomy): Eukaryota > Metazoa > Chordata > Testudines > Testudinidae > Gopherus > Gopherus evgoodei. The sequence continues at coordinate 219,784,604 of NC_044324.1, read as the reverse complement.
ATTGACGAAGACCATTCTGCCTTGCTAAAAAGGTTATGATTGCTATCACTGTTTTTACTAAAGCAATGAGTTGTAAGTAGTCTCAGGAAGCTGTGAATGGCTGTTCACTTATTCTTACATAAAAAAGGAAGGAGCAGAAATCTGTAATTTGTAATACTTCCTCCCCCTCCACTCAGCCTAGGCCAGGAGAGCCGACCACCTGAATTCATGTGCAAAACGTTGGAGCTCTCTTCTCCCCAGAGTCCTGCTAGCTGTTCCCTGCCTCTAGCAGCATTAACATCCAAAAAGGCTGCTCTGCAAAATTTAACACGGATAATGCCACTATCAGGAACAATTCTATCTCCCCTTTTGCTGCATGTCAGAGCTAAGTATCCAAGAAGGGCTTGGATAATTCCCTTCTCTGATTTTCAGGCCAGCTAGCCACAGCCTTCCTTTACATAGCAGACCCGTGTTTCATATGGCCCCAGTGTCAATACAAGCCCCTGACCAGTCACTTTGGTGGCCGAGGGCAGCACTCCTCTGTCTCGACTCTCACTTCACACGGTGAGGAGAGTTGTGCTGAACAGCCTCTGGAGGTGAGTGGAAATCAGCTAACTTTGGCACTCTTTGTCCCCTTTTCAACATCTAGCTTTGATTGAAATCCTTGGGCACTCAAGTGGTTGTTGACTTAATGGAGTAATGAGATATGCCCTTAAGTGAGGCTATTTCAGTGCCCATTCATCTTCTCCTAGACCAGGAGATACAAGGGGAAAGTGTTTCTCCTCTAATCCTTGTTGGTTGTAATGGCTCAGCAGAACACAGGCTTGAGCCCAGCGAGGTATTCCTCAGGGTACACAGTATGTAGGCATTAACTCCACCCTGAGCTAACTCCGAAAGGGTCCTGGGCAAACGTACCTTAGACCAATAAGAAATCTGTTCTATTCAGGTTCTCTTACTACACCCATCACCATGGTATCTAAACTCTTAAGAAAACCATGTCCTGTCTTTCTGATGATAGTCAGACCCTAGTCCAACGTACCCAGCATATAACTTTTTCTTTTCACAAAGGTCTTGGTATCATGAAGCAAGCAGTTAGAAGAACTGTCCTGGGATACCCCTGTGGGTGCAGCGATACAGTATAGGTGTCCTGGATACACAACATACCACTCTTTGCTTTGCATGTTGTACCCTCTTAAGAAAGAAGCTTGGTAAGATCATCAGGCAATTAAATTACTTTAAAAAGGCTTATCTCAGAAGAGCGAACCTCACTATCAGTCACCACAGCTATTCCCCCAGGTACCACTATCCATATGGAAAGACCCTTAAAAAACATTTCCTCAGAGTCCAAATAAATTACTCCCAGTCCTTCCTGATAAAGAAGGGTTTAAGAATAAATATTGTCTAGGATGTGCAGCAGGGTTCTTGTACTCAGGACTCCTGGATTTTGTTCCCCAGGGGTTTTGGTCACTGACTGTCTATAACCTGAGGCAAAACACTGAACATCAATTTGACTCAGTTTACTCCCCAATGAAATGGGTATAATAAATAACAATACCTAGTGATTTCACAGGGGTGTGGTGAGGGTTTAATTAATTGAAGCACGTGTGCTGATGAAGAATGCCATCCACAAGTAAAGCGCAGTGACAACACTCTCAGTGTGTGCTTTGGGGTGCATGGCACCCCAAAGTGGGCAAGACTGGGGGAGGCAGTGGAACGGTAGTTCTGTTCTCCCCACCCCACACCACCCAGCAGATCACACTAGCCACAACTGAGGGCGCAGGCCTAAAGGATAGGGCAACATATGCAGTTTAGCTGCATACTGGGATGTTCAGGGAGGGACTGCACCCCTGGCAGACACAATGCTTCTCTGAGCTCCCATTGGAGTCATATAGCTCCACGCTGCGCCCTGCTGGGGACATTTTGACCCCTCCATTTTTTTCATTTTTTTTTTTTTTGGCCATATATCCTGTATTCCCTCATTCCACACACATAGCTGCCAAAAGGCACAGGCAGACAGAAAGGCATAGGTGAGGATTCTTCAGGGGATGAATTTAATGAGACAGCTTTATCAGAAGGAAAGATATTGCATTGCCTTAGGTAGATGTGCTCTGCTTTGCTGGTTCTCTATGAAGAGTTGAATCAATGCTTAAATCACATTTTCTCTTGCTTCCAGGCTCAGCTCCATTTTTTTTAATATGGCAGAAAAATCTGTTTTTTCTGCTGAAAATTTTGTCCCAGATGGTAGGAAACCAAGGAAAGTGGTGCTGGAAGGGGATAGCATCCTCTGGGGTCTGAACAACTGTGTTCACTCAGAATTTTATAAATAGGAACAAATTCCATCTTAAAGTCAATGCCTGCTCTGAAAATTGACTTGTAAAAATGGGATTCTATAGTTATTGTCTCTCATGATTAGCTCAACTGACAATTAAAAAACATTTTTCTACTTGCCATTGCTGCAAATTCAACCTGGGATCTGAGAGTCAAGCTGGGTTCTTTCTGGTCCGTGGGTCATCAAGAGTAATAAAGATTTTACAGGCCAGTTTCTTCCTTCAGTTATATCCGTCAGATCCATTGTATTCAGATACTGTCCTTATGTTATTTGTACTGATTTTAACCCTTGTCCTTTTTTTTCTTACCCCTTCGGTTGTCTGTTCCATTCAGATGCTTTTCTTGTCTGATATAGGTTGTAAGCTCTACAATCTAAATTAGACAAGCATGGAACAGCAAATGCATGGCACATTATAAAAGTATAACTCAAATCTTTCTCCTCTTCCTCCCCATTGCCTCAGGGTATGTCTACACTATGAAATTAGGTCAAATTTATAGAAGTCAATTTTTTAGAAATCGATTTTATACAGTCGATTGTGTGTGTCCCCACTTAAGACCATTAACACCATTAACTTGGCGGAGTGCGTCCACAGTACTGAGGCTAGTGTCAACTTCCAGAGCATTGCACTGTGGGTAGCTATCCCACAGTTCCCACAGTCTCCGCTGACCATTGGAATTCTGGGTTGAACTCCCAGTACCTGATGGGGCAAAAACATTGTCATAAATGTTCTGGGTAAATGTCATCAGCCCTCCCCTCTCCCTCCCTCCATGAAAGCAATGGCAATAAATAGTTTCTCGCCTTTTTTCCTGGGTTACCCGTGCAGACGCCATACCACGGCAAGCATGGAGCCCGCTCAGCTCACCATCACCATATGTCTCCTGGGTGCTACCAGACATGGTCTTGCACTGCTACACAGCAGCAGCTCATTGCCTTTTGGCAGTAGACAGTGCATTACAACTGGTAGCCGTTGTTGTCTCCTGGGCAGGACTGGCGTTAGGGGTTTGAGCGCCCTAGGTGCACGGCCATTTCGCCGCCCCATGAGCTGGTCCCCCGGCTCCGCAGTCCTGCCTGCGGATGGTCGGCTGCTCCCGCAGCTCTGGTGGAGCTGCCGCAGTCGTGCCTGCGGGAGGTCCACCGCAGCCGCACGAGCAGCCGACCGTCCACAGGCACCACTGCGGCAGCTCCACCGGAGCTGCCTGCAGCCCCCTCTGGCAAAATGCTGCCCCCTAATAATGCTGGCGCCCTAGGCAATTGCCTAAGCCACCTAAATGCAAGCGCCGGCCCTGCTCCTGAGTGCTCTTTTAGCCGACCTCGGTGAGGTCGGCCGGGGCGCCTGAACATAAATAGGAGACGACGATGGCCAGCAGTCATACTGAACCATCTTCTGGCGAGCAGCCAGGAGACAGGGGCGGCTCTGTGTTTTTTGCCGCCCCAAGCATGGCAATCAGGCAGCCTTCGGCGGCGTTTCTGCAGGAGGTCCACCGGTCACGGGGATTTGGCGACGGCTCTCAGAGTGACCAGCAGGATGCCCCCCACAGCTTGTTGCCCCAGGCACACACTTGCTGCGCTGGTGCCTGGAGCCGCCCCTGCCAGGAGACAATGATGGCCAGCAGTCATACTGTACTGTCTTCTGGTGAGCACCCAGGAGATGACGATGGCTATCAGTCGTACTGCACCGTCTGCTGCCAGCCTAAGATGTATAAGAGAGATGGAGTGGAGCAAAACAAGAAAGAGACCAGATTTGTTTTGGATTCAGTTGCTTCCCCCTCCTCCCTCCCTCCATGGATAGTGGGAGGTGGGCTAGCTCAGTGGTTTGAGCATTGGCCTGCTAAACCCTGGGTTGTGAGCTCAATCCTTGAGAGAGCCAGTCTGTGTGACAACACTGTAAGCCATATCATCAGTTGCCCCTCCCTCCGTCAGAGCAACAGACGACAATCATTTGGTGCCTTTTTTCAGCGCACAGATGTCATAGCACGGCAAGCATGGAGCCCGTTCAGATCACCGCAGCAATTATGAGCACTGTAAAGACCACGCACATTATCCTGCAGTATATGCAGAACCAGAACCTGCAAAAGCAAAACCAAGTGAGAAGGTGACGGCAGTGCAGTGCCGAGAGTAATGAGGACATGGACACAGACGTCTCTCAAAGTACGGGCCCTGGCAATGTGGACATCATGGTGTTAATGGGGCAGGTTCGTGCCGTGGAATGCCGATTCTGGGCCCGGGAAACAAGGACAGACGGGTGGGACCGCATAGTGTTGCATGTCTGGGACGATTCCCAGTGGCTATGAAACCTTCACTGCTTAAGGCACTTTCATGGAGCTTTGTGACTTGCTTTCCCCTGCCCTGAAGCACAAGAATACCAAGATGAGAGCAGTCCTCACAGTTTACAAGCAAGTGGCAATAGCCCCGTGGAAGCTTGCAATGCCAGCAGCTACCGGTCAGTCGAGCATCAGTTTGGAGTGGGCAAATCTACTGTGAGGGCTGCTGTGATCCAAGTAGACAATGCAATCAAAGAGCTGCTGATATCCAGGGTAGTGACTCTGGGAAATGTGCAGGTCAGAGTGGATGGCTTTGCTGCAATGGGGAGTCCCTAACTGTGGTGGGGCGATAGACGGAACCCATATCCCTATTTTGGCACTGGAGCACCAAGGCAGCGAGTACATCAACTGCCAGGGGTACTTTTCAATGATGCTGCAAGCACTAGTGGATCACAAGGGACGTTTCACCAACATCCACGTGGGATGGCCGGGAAAGGCACATGACACTCGCACCTTCAGGAACTTTGGTCTGTTTCAAAAGCTGTAGCAAGGGACTTTCTTCCCAGACCAGAAAATAACGGATGGAGTTGAAATGCCTACCGTTATCCTTGGGCACCCAGCGTATCCTTTAATACCATGGCTCATGAAGCCATACACAGGCAGCCTGAACAATAGTCAGGAGCTATTCAGCTATAGGCTGAGCAAGTGCAGAATGGTGGTAGAATGTGCATTTGGATGTTGAAAAGCACACTGGCGCAGTTTACTGACACAAAAAGACCTCCGTGAAATCAATATTCCCATTGTTATTACTGCTTGTTGTGCACTCCACAATATCTGTGAGAGTAAGGGGGAGACATTAATTGCAGGGTGGGAGGTTGAGGCAAATCGCCTGGCAGCTGATTTTGTGCAGCCAGACACCGAGGTGGTTAGCAGAGTACAGGAGGGTGCAGTGTGCATCAGAGAAGCTTTGAAAACCAGTTTCATGACTGGCCAGGCTACGATGTGAAAGTTCTGTTTGTTTTCCTTGATGACCCTCCCCTTGGTTCACTCTACTTCCCTGTAAGCTAAACACCCTCCCCTCCCCCCTTCGATCACCACTTGCAGAGGCAATAAAGTCATTGTTGCTTCACATTCCTGCATTCTTTATTAATTCATCACACAAATAGAAGGATAACTGCCAAGGTAGCCAGGGAGGGGTTAGGGAGGAGGGAAGGACAAGGTCACACTGCACTTTAAAACTTACTGAATGCCAATTTTCCATTGCTTGGGCAGTCCTCTGGGGTGGAGTGGTTGGGTGCCCAGAGGCCCCCCACTGCGTTCTTGGGCGTCTGGGTGAGGAGGTATGGAACTTGGGGAGGAGGGTGGTTGGTTACAGAGGGGCTGTAGCAGCGGTCTGTGCTCATGCTGCCTTTCCTGAACCTTAACCATACGCTGGAGCATATCAGTTTGTTCCTATAGTAGCCTCAGTATTGCCTCTTGCCTTCTGCCTGCAAGCTGATGCCACCTATCATCTTCAGCCCACTACTTATTATCTTCAGCCCGTCACCTGTCCTCGCATTCATATTGTGCTTTCCTGGACTCTGACATTGTCTGCCTCCACGCATTCTGCTGGGCTCTTTCAGTGTGGGAGGACTGCATGAGCTCAGAGAACATTTCATAGCGAGTGCGTTTTTTCCGCCTTCTAATTTTCGCTAGCCTCTGGGAAGGAGAAGATAGTGTGAGCGTTGAAACATTTGCAGCTGGTGGAGGAAAAAAAAGGGAGAGTGGGAGTCAAATAGACACATTTTAGAGAACAATGAGTTGACTCTCTCATGGTAAACCTTGCTGTTAACATTACAGAACACATGTGCTTTCGGTACAAGGTCACATTTTGCCTCTTAGGGCTTGTCTACATCAGAAAGTTGCAGCGCTGGTGAGGGAGTTACAGCGCTGCAACTTTGAAGGTGTACACATCTGCAGGGCATCACCAGCGCTGCAACTCCCTGTTTGCAGCGCTGGCCGTACTCCCGTTTTGTCTCGGGTGTAGAGGATCCAGCGCTGGTGATCCAGCGCTGGTAATCCAATGTAAACACTTACCAGCGCTTTTCTTGACCTCCGTGGAAGGAGGAAGCCTCTGGTAATCAAGCTGATCTCCTTTCCCGGTTTGCTCTCTCGTTCCCGGAACCCCGAGCAAGCAGGTAAGGAGAACCGCTTGCTCGGCGGTTCGGGGAACGAGAGAGCAAACCGGGAAAGGAGACCAGCTTTGCCGCGGTTTGCTCTCGCGTTCCCGGAGCCACCCTGCAAACCGCAGGGAAGGAGACCTGCTTGCTCGGGGTTCCGGGAACGAGAGAGCAAACCGCGGCGAAGCTGGTCTCCTTTCCCGGTTTGCTCTCTCGTTCCCCGAACCGCCGAGCAAGCGGTTCTCCTTACCTGCTTGCTCGGGGTTCCGGGAACGAGAGAGCAAACCGGGAAAGGAGACCAGCTTTGCCGCGGTTTGCTCTCTCGTTCCCGGAGCCACCCTGCAAACCGCAGGGAAGGAGAACCGCTTGCTCGGCGGTTCGGGGAACGAGAGAGCAAACCGGGAAAGGAGACCAGCTTCGCCGCGGTTTGCTCTCTCGTTCCCGGAACCCCGAGCAAGCAGGTCTCCTTCCCTGCGGTTTGCAGGGTGGCTCCGGGAACGCGAGAGCAAACCGCGGCGAAGCGGGTCTCCTTTCCCGGTTTGCTCTCTAGTTCCCGGAGCCCCGAGCAAGCAGGTCTCCTTCCCTGCGGTTTGCTGGGTGGCTCCGGGAACGCGAGAGCAAACCGGGAAAGGAGACCAGCTTCGCCGCGGTTTGCTCTCCCGTTCCCCGAGCAAGCAGGTCTCCTTCCCTGCGGTTTGCAGGGGGTTCGGGAACGCGAGAGCAAACCGCGGCGAAGCGGGTCTCCTTTCCCGGTTTGCTCTCTCGTTCCCCGAACCCCGAGCAAGCAGGTCTCCTTCCCTGCGGTTTGCAGGGGGGTTCGGGGAACGCGAGAGCAAACCGCGGCGAAGCTGGTCTCCTTTCCCGGTTTGCTCTCCCGTTCCCCGAACCCCCCCTTGAAGCCGCCCAACAGCGCTGCAGTGTGGCCACATCTAACACCACTTGCAGCGCTGGTTGCTGTAAGTGTGGCCACTCTGCAGCGCTGGCCCTATACAGCTGTACTAATACAGCTGTAACTACCAGCGCTGCAAAATTTTAGATGTAGACATGGCCTTAGTGAGAGTATTCCAGTTTGGTGTAAGAAATCTTTCATGCAGGGCCAGGCAACAGAATTTGGCTTGCAGGCAGCCATGGAAAGACACAGTCTTTTGGCTTCTTTAACCTTCATAACATGTGGGAATGGTTTTAAACAGCAGCGCCTTCATTTCTCATACCAAGCAGCCGTTGGGTTGGCCATTTAAAATGGCTTGGCCATTTAAAAGGAGGAGAGGCTGCGGTTTCCAGGTTAACATGCAGCATAAACCCGACTTACACCCCACACACACACTCCCACTCACACACCCAATTCTCTGGGATGGTCACTTCACACCTCCCCACACCGCGTGGCTAACAGCGGGGAACATTTCTGTTCAGACACAGGTAAATAGCCCAGCAGGAACAGGCACCTCTGAATGTCCCCTTAATAAAATCACCCTATTTCAACCAGGTGACCAGGAATGATATCACTCTCCTGAGGATAACACAGAGAGATAAAGAACAGATATTGCTTGAATGCCAGCAAACACCAGGACCATACGCTGCCATGCTTTGTTATGCAATGATTCCAGACTACATGCTACTGGCCTGGCATGGTAAAGTGTCCTACCAAGGAGGATGGAATAAGGTTGTCCTCCCCAGAAACCTTCTGAAAGGCATTGGGAGACATCCAGGAGAGCTTTATGGAGATGATCCTGGAGGATTTCTGCTCCATCCCCAGACACATTAACAGACTTTTCTAGTAGCAGTACTGGCCGTGAATGCCTGGGCAAATTAATCATTAAACACGCTTGCTTTTAAACTATGTATAATATTTACAAAGGTACACTCACCAGAGGTCCTTTCTCCGCCTGGCAGGTCTGGAAGGCAGCCTTGAGTGGGTTTGGGGGTACTGACTCCAGGTCCAGGGTGAGAAACAGTTCCTGGCTGTCGGGGAAAACAGTTTCTCCGCTTGCTTGCTGTGAGCTATCTTCACCCTCCTCATCTTCCTTGTCCCCAAAACCCGCATCCCTGTTGCGCGCTACTCTATTGACGGAGTCAAAGCACAGGGGGGAGGTAGTGGTGGTCGCATCTCCTAGAATGGCATGCAGCTCATCATAGAAGTGGTATGTCTGGAGTTCTGACCCGGAGCGGCAGTTTGCCTCCCTGGTTTTTTGGTAGGCTTCCCTCAGCTCCTTAAGTTTCGAGTGGCACTGATCTGGGTCCCTCTTATAGCCTCTGTCCTTCATGCTCTTTGAGATTCTGTCAAATGTTTGGGCATTTCATCTTTTGGAATGGAGTTCTGATAGCACGGATTCGTCTCCCCATACAGCGATCAGATCCCGTACCTCCCATCCGGTCCATGCTGGAGCTCTTTTGCGATTCTGGGACTCCATCATGGTCACCTCTGCTGATGAGATCTGCACTCATCTGCAGATTGCCATGCTGGCCAAACAGGAAATGAGATTCAAAAGTTCGCGGGCCTTCTCCTGTCTACCTGGCCAGTGCGTCTGAGTTGAGAGCACTGTCCAGAGCGGTCACAATGGAGCACTCTGGAATATCTCCCGGAGGCCAATACCATCAAATTGCAACCACACTGCCCCAAATTCAACCCAGCAAGGTCGATTTCAGTGCTAATTCCCTCGTCGGGGGAGGAGTACCGAAATCGATTTTAACAGCCCTTTAAGTCAAAAATAATGGCTTAGTCGTGTGGACGGGTGCAGGGTTAAATCGATCTAACACTGCTAAATTCAACCTAGACTCGTAGTATAGACTAGGGCTCAGAGAAATTGTGGGGCAGAGACACACATTGACAGCAAAACTAATACCAGCCCTACAGTGCCAGGCATTGCAGTACCACTCATTTAACTATGCATGTAAGCCCTTGGGGGCAGGAGCTGTCTTTTTGTTCTTTGTTTGTATAGAGCCTAGCACAATGCGGTCCTTGTCTATGACAAGGGCTCCTATGCATTGCGGTAATACAAATAATAATAGTAATCAGGGTTTCATCTACTGCCTTCCTCCACCAATCCCTGTAACTTGACTAAGTTTGCAGGTTGTAGCCCTAACCCAGCAAAGTACTAAAGCAGGCATATGTCTTTAGGCACATGCCTAAGTCTCATTGACGTCAAGATAATAATCCTTAGTTCTTATATAGTGCTTTTCATCCACAGATCTCAAAACACTTCACAATGGAGGTCAGCATCATTCTCCCCATTTTATAGCTATGGAAACTATGGCATAGCAAGATCAAGTGACTTATGCAAGGTTACCTGACCAGCCAAGGGGCAAAGCCAAGAATAAAACCCAGATCTCTTTACTCCCAGCCTAGTGCTCTCGCCATTGTGCCAGACTGCGTACGCTTAAGTAAGCTGCTGAACTGGGGCCTATGCGTCTCTGAGACTGGACACAGTTTCTTCTCCTATGCAGTGCTCAGTGTCTTAGTTCCATAATCACAGGATAGCCTCTCTATTAAGGGAGGCTAGGCACTGTAAACTGCCTTCCAGATGTCCAGTTGGACGCTCTTCCACCACTAGAGGTATTGCCTGAAATGCTAACCAACAGTCATAGCAAAGAGAAGCCAATCCAGTGTATAACTGTGGTAACTCTGGACGTACCAGAAAGTAACCTGTTGAGCCTGGACACAGGTGGGAAAGAGATTGTATGGGTGTCTTCCCCTAGCTGAAGACATGTTGATATTGTCCACCTCCTCCATTAGCAGCTTCTGCAGAGAGCTGTAGATAGTGCAGCTGTCCTCCCTTCGCCTTCTTCTCAGGGATACCTGCAGGATGTTGAGCACTGTACAGTGGTAACAGAGAGTCTTTCAATTTTTCCATAAATCTGAGATACAAAATCCAGCCCTGGATAACCCCCCAAAAAGTCAAGAAGCCCCATTGAAACATTCCACTTCCAAAGTCAGGCCCATGACAATACCAGACAAAGTTAAACTTTTGTGAACTGACACGACGCAGCTCAGCTAATTATACTTTAAATTCCACTTGTTATGCACAGTAGGTCAATAAATTCTAAACCACGCAGATGCTCTAATTTTTAAAACCATTAAGTTCTATGTATGGCACAGGGGGAGGGGTTGTCTAGGGTGCACATAAGGCAATCCTTGAGATATGAAACATTTCCTCTTGTGCATCTGGGTCATCCTCACACGGCCCCTCTCAGAAGGGATATTTTATGAAGCTGATGAATAAGAATTTATCTAAATACACAAGCAGAACACAAACACACACTACACATATGGAGAGAATAAATAATAAGTAACTGTGAATTAAATATGTTGAAGGATTTTGTTAGCATTATAATAAACCATCAAAGCAACGCCGGAGTGGCCTGGGATGTTGCCTGAACCACGAAAGGTATTAACGTCCTTTTATGAACCGGCTGTTGGCTGTGGGCGCTGGAGAGCTCAGGGCACTGATAAGAGAAACTGGAGCCTTTCAGCTCTAGCTCAGCGGTCGGAATCCAGTCCAAGCTAGCTGATAGTTATTGCTGTCACTTGGCTGGAAAGTGGTATATGTATAACAAACTGGGGAGACACTACGCATATGAAAACAGATGGTCCAGTGGTTAGGGTACTAACATAGGAGACTAGGGTTCTGTTCCCTGCTCTTCTCCAGATTTACTCTGAGGTTAGATGAATTATCACTGAGTTACCTAGCTGTAAAGTAGGTTTCAGAGTAGCAGCCGTGTTAGTCTATATCCGCAAAAAGAACAGGAGTACTTGTGGCACCTTAGAGACTAACAAATTTATTTCAGCATGAGCTTTCGTGAGCTACAACTCACTTCTTCGGATGCATAGAATGGAACACACAGACAGGAGATATTTATACAGACAGAGAACAGGAAAAGGTGGAAGTATGCATACCAACAGGAAGAGTCTAATCAATTGAGATGAGCTATCATCAGCAAGAGAAAAAAAAAACCTTTTGAAGTGATAATTAAGTAATAATTAAGATGACCCATAGAAGGTGTGAGGAGAACTTAACATAGAGAAATAGATTCAAATAGTGTAATGACCCCACTGTAAAGTAGTAACAACTTCTGACCACACAGGGGTGCTGTGAGGCTAAATATATTAAGATTGGGAGGTGCTCAGATATTTAGAGCCCTGCCGCATACAAAATTTGGATCCACCTCCATTTGCAGTCAGCAGATTTGCAGGGCTCTACCAATATAATGGCAACAGGGGCTGCCCTAAGTACCCTGTCCATGGCGGTGGTTCCTATTGAATAGATACTGCCATCTTTACTGGAAATCTCAGCAGGGGCCAGGAACCAAAGAGGCCTGGAGGCCGAGCTGGCTCCTGATATATTGGCAAGGGGGTAGGTTCACCTTCCTCAAGGGATCCTGCGGACTTGTATCGTCCTGGAGGAGCAGCAGGAGAGGTTGTTCACGTGCCATCAGAAACACCCAGGGTAAGATTTTCAAAAGATCAACGTTGCTCCCATTGGCTTTAACGGGAGTTGTACCCCTGACTCCAATGGAAGCAGCGTTAGACCCATGCACTGCGCACTTTGGAAAATCCCACTCGTAGGGCTCTGTCATGCCTGAGACCTCAGGATGGGGCAGCCTTCCCCAACTGTGTCCAGGCCACTCTGCCAGCTGGGGAAAGAGGAGTGGCCTCCACCCCTCCCCAAGGACATAATCCAAAGCACATTAAAGTCAATGTGAACACTCTCATTGACTCCAATGGAAGTTTGAAGTAATGTGCAGCCCCCTTGGATGCCTGGTGGGAGCAGCCCCCGGTCTCCCCTGACCTTAAGCACTGCAGCCACCCCTGAAGACTCCTTTTGTTTCCCCTCTGCCCCCACATCTACACATGCACAGGGGTCAGCAATGATCTGGCCAATAGGGAAATAGAGTTGCTCCAAGGTGTGTGCAGTGTCACTAAAGCAAGGGAAATGGAAGGCAAGACACAGGAGAAGAGTTCAGGAGCGGGACAGCATGGAGGTTAGCAACGGTGAGAAGGCAGGAAAGATTGCTACTTCTTAGCGTATGCGCCACTTCCCTCAGGTGGCACATGACCAAGATTCATCACCAAATTTGGTTTGCTGGTTGGATCCAGAAATGGATCTGAAGGGAGTGGGACAGGGGCAGAGAACAGGCCCAGTGAATGAGGGGAAGGAGAATGATCCAGGTGACAGAAGGCAGCAGGGTACAAGGTCCAGAGCGAAGAAGGGAAACCGAGGGAGGAATAAGGTGAAATAATGAGATGGTGCATTTGGGCAGAAGATGGAATACAGGGAAACAGGAAGAAACGCACCTGGGAGGAAGATTAGGAAGGGCTGAAGGTGAGCACACGGAGGTTGAATTTGATGCAGTAAAAGACGGGAAGCCAATGGAGGAACTCACAGAGCTGAGGAGAAGATGGAGAGGAAGATGACTTGAGCAGGGTATTTTTGACAGGCTGCAGAGGTGAGAGGGAGGGAGGGGCATGACAGTTACAATGTGGTCTAGGGTTTTAGCAGCAGGGACAATTTAACTGGGATTTCTCAATCAGCTAATTAATTCACCACAGAGTTACCCCAGTGGTGGTGGGGAAAATCTAAAGAGTTGCCAAGAAGGCAAATAGAATCCTGCGGAAATCAGCCAGTTTCTAAGCAAGCCGTGGGACCCCCTCCCCGGCACCTCACCGCTGAACCTTTCAAATTCCCCAAGTCTTCTAACACACACATGCATAAACATTATAGCAATGTCCAAACAGATATGATGAACAAATGGGGTAATTGGCTTTCCTTCCTCCATGATCTGTACAGGGCTGAGCCCACCATAAACCATCAACAAATAACCAGTTTGTACTAATGGTAATGTATTTATTATATACCAGTTAGACATACGCTTGTTAATTCTTGTCCTAGCCACAGTCCCAGTTTTAGCTCTGCCAAGTCCTTAGTAATCTCAGACAAGCAAGAAGGGACAGGTTTGAAAGATGCAGGTCATATGTATCTAGCTAGGCACTTGTCTTTCTTTATAAATCAGGTGTAAATAGCAAATTATATTTTCCATTGTAAATTATTTACCCATTGTGTAGCAGAAAGGAATCAACAGTCTTTCTGGCCTAGATTTATTTCACGGTTAGCATGAAAAGGCACAAGATGCGTAAGCAGCTCCAAGCCCTTAAGCTCTAGTCAACCCAAGAAGCATATATGAAAAAGTTTGCTTGACTTCTGTTTGCTTCAGGCTGCAAAGAGGCTGTTACTATAATCCTATCCAACCTAAAAATGTAATTTTCTCACTTCGAAGGTTGGTTACAGATGCTATTCAAGTTGCGACCCCTCACCCCAAGCTTTAGCTAAAGGTAGTTTCTAGCCTGGAAGTCAAAACATTATTTTTATTGTAGTGACTCAAATAGAATCATAGGAATGTGCTAAAAGGTGCTCCAATCAAAGCTTTCCTGTGGCGTTGCAATATCTTGCACCAGCCACGCAAGTCTTAAAAGGACAGAGCCGTAAAATTTGTTTGAATCAAATACACAAACTCAGAGACCTGACAGTCTAACCAGCTCCAGTAAGAGTCCCAAGATATAACCTACTGTGCTGTACAGATTATTTTTTGATGACCTTCCACCCTACCCTTACCTGCCTCCTGCCCCGCCAACACCAACTCTGCAACAAGGGGTGCAAAAGTGTCAACATTTCGGCTCTTCTGCTGGGTCATCAGTGTTGCCAGCTCTCATTATTTTATCCTAAATTTTGCAATATTTGATATTTTTCTTAAATCTCCAGCTCTTGGAGTCCTGTGGTTAGGTGAAAAGAGAATCTCTGCTTTCACAAAAGAATGTAAGTTTCTAGTCCTTGTGACTGTGAAGAAAATCTTGCTAACATGACCCAAATACATGCTAAAGACTCAAAAGCCAGAAGACAAAGAAAAAAACCCCCAAATTTATTATTTTTTTAAAAATCGCATGATTTTTCATGGTCTGACTCATGCTTTTTGAATGCTCAGGGTTGACATGATTCAAAAAGCGATCTCTGGCTCTTCCTGCCTGTCCCACTATTGCCACCAGGAAGGCTACAGATATTTACAAGTTTCACAGTACACTGGCGGTTTACAAAATTTTGCCAGGCAGGGACAGAGGTGAATGATAGACCATGATCCCAATAAGCAGTAGCTTACAGTAGCAAGTCTCCCACCTGAGGACCTAGGATTTTAATATGGCTACAGGCCTCACTTTGGAGGGACCAGTAAGAGTTTTCTACAGTTGCAGGATGTTTTTAAGAAGTAATTATTTATGCAGTAGACTAATCTTTGGATATCGCAGCTTTGATGGCATCACTTCGGTTTATACTAGTTCCATTCCTGTATGACTAACAATCATGAGATTATGGAAAGCAGTAAACTGATGCTGCAATTGCAAAAACATTTTTCAGAAGGTCTTTTGGACTCTAGGAGCACCACCTAGTTTTCTAGGGCTTTAGTTAACAAAGAATACATGACCCCCAGGACTCAGCACACAGTTATTGAGTTTTTAACAACAATAGCTTCATCCCTTTATAGAATAAGGTGATGCAACTTTCTATCACCTTTAGATTAAAAAAAAAACCAAATAGCAATGTTATACTAATTCTTTTGGTGATTTTACTGCCAGTCTCCTGAAACTGGCTTCTTTTCCTAAAACCCTAGGTCCTGGAGTCATGTGAATACATAAATTCTCAGTTTTAAAATTTTTAATGTAAATTTCAGACCTTCGTGTTTGTGGAGAAAAAGCTTGAAAGCATAAGCCTTAAAGGTTAAAAAACAAATGGCAAAAAAGAAAGAACCTCACAATTTTTATGTTAAAATCTCACGACTTTTATGACACTCTCACGATTTGAAAGGGGGGGGCTTGACTCATGATTTTCAAATCCTTGAGGTTGGCGATAGTGGATTGCTCAGAATCATTTTGAAAAGAAGTTTGCTCCTTCTATCCTAGAGATACACAGGCCACCCAGACTGTGCACTTTTCAATAAAAGGCACATCCAAATAAAAAATACAAAGAATACGTTATAAGTGAACTAATCACCCTTGAATTAGTCTAAAACTAATGACCATTAGGTCGATTTAATATAAAACAGCTTAACTTTTCTTAAGTGGTAAAGATTAGCCTTTGGGAATCATTAGTTTCACCTGAGAACTTTGTTATATTTAAATCAGTTAAGATAAAGCACATAGTACTGTGTCACATATTTAAATATCTGAGTCTTACAGGACCTGTAAATGTGTGTGTCTAGAGAATGCCTGTAACGAGGGTTACAGTCCATTCCATGAGCAATAGAGAAAATCCACCAATAAATAAAAGTGAGTTCTTCTGCAGCTACACATGAGTTAAACTACAGTCCTTGAGCCAAATTCATCCCCGGTGTAACCCTGATCCCAATGGGAAGAATTTGGTCCGTGGAATCTTAAAATTATAACTGCCTTTCTGGAAGGGAGCAACATTGTTATAGCAACTCATGTTACTCAACAGAACTCACCAGGCAGGGCAGAAGGAACTTGGAGTGTCCAGCACTCCAAGTGAGCTAACCCCTTCGCCTGGAGCATTCTGGATTTCTTGGCACTTCCCATCAGTGCAGTGGCACAGAGAGTTTACATCAGCAGCCAGCCTCAGGAAACCCTCACTCCCCACTCCACTCCACAGAGTTAATGAGATTCATCATAATTAGCTCAGTGAGGGATCTGAAACAGTAATAAATGAAACTAGCCGCTGAATCAGTAAATAATTATTTTTGTGCTGGCCCCCTTTCGTTTCTGATATTGCTGGAGTAGGCACCAATTTTACACTTGAAATGGAATTGCATGCATCTAACTGGCTAAAATGGGAGGCTATGGAGAGGTAGCCAGAAAGCATCTGTAGAAAGCAGAAGAGAATTTTAGGAAACAACATTCCCAGTCAGGTTACATGGCGCTGTAGAATTCACAATTGATGAATGAAGGGCCCAACCTCAGAAAAGACATAAGCTTTTAGGTTCAAAGCGCCTTATAATATTTTTGCACTCAGCTGGTAATGCTGCTGACTGAATGTGTAAGAAACTAATCCTTCTTAAAAATTACAAATGCAATAATTATGAGGTTGGTGAACCAACTAATCAGGCATGTGAAACAGTCAGTCCATACAGCATATTAGTAAAGGTAGTTGTAAGAAAGCTCACAGAGGTAGCTAGTACTCAGCTAAAGGTATTTATGTCATGAGCCTACGGGAAATTATTTCTTATTAACCTGGAAAAAAAAACCTGGGTGCACAGAATGTTACAAAAACAACAGCAATGAGCAGAGAGGGCTTTTGACAAAGCAGACAGATCAGATCATACGTGCAGGGAGGATTCTGCTCTTTGACAAAGCTCTCTGCTGACATAGGAGAGACAGATTTTTGAATATTTATCACAACTCCTGTAAATGGAATAAGCTTGCCAATGACTGTGGAGTTCAGCAATCACTGCTCCAAGTAAATACATCAGATGTCATTACTGTAATCAGATTAGCCACTGTCCCTCTACCTCATTTTTCAGTAAGGATTTTCTTACTAGACTTGCCATGTTCATGGATTCATTTTTAAATGCATTTTTAGAAATCTACACAAATATTTTACAAGACCAAAGATTTTTGGAGAAAGATATTCATCAGGTACATAATCAGGTTAACAGAGGTTTAGGACTTGCCTACACAGGGAGTTTTGCTGGGATAGCTATTATTATATAATTATAATTAATCCAGTGGATTAATTTGTATTAAGATAACTGAGAATAAAGCACTCTTATTCCAGAATAAAGGAGTCCACACGGAGAGTTAATCAGGAGTAGTGATTCTGCTTTAAATTCACACCTGACCTTAATCCGAATTAACTTCCCAGTGAAGACAAGAAGGACTTCTGTCAATATAATGAACATCATTTGTGGTTTTGTTGGTATAGATTGTGTCTACTTGAGCAGGATATGCTAGCATAGCTATGCTGACAGACTCCGTAGTATAGACCTACCCTGAGAGTCTAATATAATAATATGATTCCAGGAGCTGGGGATTAAAAAAAAAACAAATACTGTGTGACCCACAATAAAGTCTCAAGAATTGGTAACACTGAATCTTGACATTTAATAAAGATTTATCTGATTTTTTATTGTGACAGCAGTGCATAACTTTGAAGGTAAAACTATCGATTTAAACTGGGCGTTATAATAATTGTTGAAGTCTTACCCTATAAGAAAGTCAGGGTGGAAGGTTGTTAGAGTTAATCATTCTTATATGTCTCCACCTGGAAGGTAAAATGGGGCTGGATTTAGATATGTGGAGATTCCAAAATAGGTTTTGCTTTAAGTACCAAATGATTCACTGAGAAAATATCTGCCTATAAACTGATTGTCTTAAGCAAAAAAAAAAAAAAAGCTTAAATTAAATAGGTTCAGGAAACTTTTTTGAAGTTCTAAAGGAAATATCCAGCAAACAATTGTCAAGGATAGTTCAAATGCATCTGTGCATTCAATATATAAATATTCGTGCAGAAATACATTCTATAGTTGATTATGGCAAATGAAGTTTTAGATAAAAAGGGACAATAGTCTGTAATCAAGGAAATCTATATAATGGTTTTCCTGAAGGATGTTTGTGCAGGTGACGGAAGAGTACAGTATTGTTTTATCAAATGGTAATTTCCCTGTATCTCACCAAACAATGAATTCTGTGTGCTAGTCAGGGGCATAATTCAATTAAAAAGAGATGTCTATGAGAGAGAAAGAAATCTGTTTGACTGTGATCCTGCAAATCATGCAGATGAGGAAAATGGCATTTGGCCCTGACATTCTGATTTATTTCCTATACAGTATATTATAGTTCCTACAAGATAAGCTTATGCTAGAAATTGTCACATGTGCGTGGGAGTTATGTGTCTGAGCCTCCTTGTTTTCCCTTTTTATCTGTTGCCCTATATGTTTCAACCACATCTTTTTAAGAGAATCTGTAAAATAAATGGTAATACGTGCACAGATGTAGAATGAGTCCAGTATTGCATACGCCGGACCAGATCCTCAGATGATGCAAATCGACTCCATTGATTTGGATGAAATTATTCATGTGCTTAAAGTTAAGTAGGTGCTTAAGTGTTTCCTCGGTCTTAATGAAGAAATAAAAGGCCTAACCTGCTCCAACTGAAGTCCAGGTGAGTTTGGCATTTAATTTCAATGAGAGTGAGCCTGGCTGCTAAGTGAAAGCCAAGGGATGGTGCTGTGAATTTCCACACAGCATGCTCTATTTTTCTCTATTCATGAGGAGACCTTGTAGAATGAGTGCTGATGCCTAGAGCAAAGGTTTTACTCAAATGTCTTTCAGGGCCGGCTCAGGCACCAGCGGAGGAAGCATACGCCTGGGACAGCACATGCTAAGGGGCGGCATTCCGTCCATTCTTGGGGCAGCAAAAATGGTAGAGCTGGCCCTGATGTCTTTATGCCTCTTTGACAAGCAAATCAGTCCCCACCCCCCGATGATAATTTGGGGGCAGATTCCAAAAGCCAGACTAGTGTTGGGTGGTCCCTTACTCTCTTGGAGTCAGGCCCTTGCTTACACTGAACAGTGCATCAGAATCTGGCCCTTTGGTGCTCAGTTACATTTTCAGCACCCCCATATGAACACTAAAACCTCTTCCGTGCTTAATGACTATGACCAATTAAACTGCAATGTAATGTGAGCTAGATTCTACTCCAGATCTGACCAAATAATTCATTCAAAGAGATCAGCCTCTTCTTATGTCTGCAAATTACCCAGGAGCAGTTCATGAACGACCAGGATATGCAGATGAATGAAGACAAACACAGAGATGGATTTAAGTGGCAGGCCGCCACTTTATTACCTTACCACTAAGGATGGGTGCTATCCAGCCACACCCACCCCATGTATCAGGAATTTAACTGGGTCCAGTCCAGGGTTACAGATTTCCCACTATACAACCAGTAAATAGGGGTAGATCCTTTTCAGCCTACTCAGCTCACTTCTGGATCGCGTAGAGGGTGCCAAAGGGGCACCTCAGTCTGCAAAGACTTCAGGAGTCCCCTTCTCCAAGAAGCACAAAGTCCACCAGCAAAATCCTGGGTCTCTTTTACCTCTGGGAGTTGGCCCTTTTGGCTTTTCTCTGTAGTGGACACCAGCTGCGACCAACTAAACATTCCTATAAATTCCTAATGTTAAACAGCCAGCTCACACTCCCTTTAACCTAGCTGTGCCTTCACGATGCTGCGAGGAAAGCAAAAAACCCAAAAAACAACCCACCGGCCTCTGCCAATTTGGTCCAATAGAAAAAATTCCTTTCTGATCTAGAAACACAGCATCCTAAAAACATAGCTCCTATCCTATGGGGAGGGAGGGGCAGCTAATGAGGACAAGAGGCCCCTAGAGCCCCGGAAAGGTTTAAATAAATGAGGGGGAGCAAATTGTCAATCTGCTCCCCAGCCAGCTAGCTAGTAGGAGACAGAGAGCCCAGAAAGAAGAAGCCCATCCCTGCATTCTCAGGCATGCTTTCCCCCTCCCTTCTGGGCTGTCTGTCCCACTGCCAGTCTGATCTATATATTCACCCTGGGGGAGAGGGGGCATTTTCTCAGATTTACTCCCTGTTTGAAACTATTCAACAAGCATGAAATTCCCAGAGGGCCAGCCTAAGGCCTCTAATCACCTTAACTGGGGTTTAAATGGGATTTAAGTGCTAACCCCTCTGAGCAGGGGTGGATTTCACCCCAAATAGTCTCTCTGAATAATTATTGTCTGTAGGGTCACAAACAGTTGGCTGGAAAAATCTGAGATTCAAAATTGAAGCTGTGTTGGTTCATTTCTATTGGCCATGCAAATCACATGGTATCATTTCCATACCCTGAATGACCACAGCAATTTTTAGTGTCAGGCTTCCAGTGTGAATCCTATTTCCCACCTCAGAAATCACTCTGCCAATATTCACTTTAAATTAACTGCTTCTGTGAATATTCCTGCCAGTCAATTCATGCTGGTGAAAAACAAACACAAAAAGAGGAATGAACACAGCCAAATTGTTG
This sequence comes from Gopherus evgoodei, assembly GCF_007399415.2. Classification (NCBI taxonomy): domain Eukaryota; kingdom Metazoa; phylum Chordata; order Testudines; family Testudinidae; genus Gopherus; species Gopherus evgoodei. The sequence goes on along the minus strand of NC_044324.1, from coordinate 219,763,848 downwards.
AATTCTGCTTTTTTCCATTCACGTGAATAGTTGCACAAAATGTTTTGCACTGTTTTGAGAGCTCTGCTCTAATCAGAGGACTTAGTCACAAAGCAAAGCAAAATTCCTCACAGCTACAGAGAGGCCATTTCTCTGTTAGCTCTTTTACCTGGCCAATTAAAAGCTTCAGACAGAGTTGCTTTCTTGCTTGCCAAGAACCCAGAATAACCAGAAATGTTTCAGAACAGAAAACACGAGCTGTTGATGTTCAGCACTTGAAAACCACAGACTTTTCTTCAGACTTTCCAAAATGAAATTCACTTTGAGAGGCCTGTACAGCAATTGGGATGTGCAAGTGGGGGATGGAAGCAGACAGAACAGGTCGGCATGACCCATCAAACAATCTTCTGCTCCATGCCAAACCTCCGTACACACATTTGTATTGCGGGAGTACCTAGTAGCCCCATTCCTGAAGCACGAACCCATTGTGCTAGGCCCTGTACAAACCCAGAACAAAAAGATGGCAAACACGCATCAACATCCAGCGTGGTCTATAGTAAATGCACAGGTCATGTGGATAGGAGGCGGAGAAAATCTCCCAAGTTCTTTTATTCTCCACAGTCTGCCATTGCCTGAAAGGAACTCATAAGGATGTCTATCAAATCCTCTGAAGTTAGGAAATCTCAAAGTAAGGCTGTCAGTCATCCTTACTGGATAAAACATGGGCCAAAAAGTACTGTAACAACGAAGTGCTATTGTATGTCAGTCTGACAACGTTACACGAGCCGACCTGCCCCTCCCCTACCTCACTGCCAGTCGTTTCAGGCAAGCAACCTCACCTCATCTCCTTGACCACAATCAAGAATTCAGGGGAGGGAGGGGGAGGTCTTTCTTGAGGCCTTTGCCCTCTTTAGTAAGGATGTCAGGCACCCGCAGTCTGTCGACATTTTGCAAATTGATTCCTCTTGCTAACAGCTCATTTCTCCAGCTGTTTACTTTGGAGCCACCTTTTTTATGGCACTGAGGGAAATCTACAGCCACAGAATTGCTGGTTAGGTTTTTGTTATATTAGGGCAGCTTTTAGTTATTTGACTAAAGAAACTCACTGCTTTAGGGGATCTTATAATTTGCCTCTTTTCCCTCTAACTTTCCACTAGTAGCCTTTGAGGTACTTGTTCACATTTAGCTCTCAGACCATAAAAAAGAAAGGGGCACATAGACATTTATTCCGACCAACTGGTAAGCAGAGAAAATGAATCAACTGAGCGGAATGACAGTATTGCAGTGCTTTGCAATTGAATCAGAAAGCTATGACTTCTTGCTTGGCCAAGAAATAAAAGAAATAAACTTTAGTATATGAGATTTTTTTATTAGATTTTTATTTCATATGGTTTCATTTATTCTTCTGCTCCCCATGATATAACATGGCCTAATTATCATAAAAATATCACTACTACACAGAATTCTAGTTTCTTGATGCTTCTGATCTCTGCGAATCATACGCCCATACAAACTGGCTGATTTTGAAGGCCCTCTTATCAAAACCTATTTTCTCATAAGTGCACTAGGGAATTTATTAAAAGTAAAATGTGTCCAGCTCTTTATTGTGTAAGCTGAGAGGCTGGGGATGATGCATATGGCAGATGAAAACACCAAGGATGTGCTGACAAAAATCTGAGGAAAGTAGCATGGCTATTTTTAATCATTTTTCTACTTCATATATCATTCTCAGCATTTTTATCAATTTGCTACCAGGGTCACATTATGTGTTTTTTGTTTTTTTTCCCCAATGTTCTTTGCAGAAGCACTTTTACAAGGTCAACAGCAGTGAACAACAAACTTTCATTTTGTGTGGTACGCCAGGAGATGGAAGTATATGAAGTTACTTGAAGTTTTGCTCCTGAACTGAAAGTTAATCTAAATTCAAGAACAAAAGTATTCATATTTGTCCTTGTATGTCAAGGATTACTACTATTGAAAGTCCTTTCTGCTATCAGCTTGTCACCTTCTCAGCTTCTTAATCTCTTTCTTTCTGTTGCTCAATGGCTTCCTCTTACTTTCTTTCCCACTGCAAAAGTAGTCTTTTTTTCTCTCCCCTTTTTTAATACTTACAAAGTTAAAAGGGCCAGCTCAGCCTGACCACCTGGACGTCGCAATAGAGCTTTCTCCCAGGCCCGGCTCCCTGCCAGTTGCCAGCTGTGACATTGTATGCATCCATCTTAGTTAATTCCGTGCACTTGGATTGTACTGGTTCTGTTTACAACAACCTTCTGCCCCTCCTGTGTCCAATTCCAATTGTCCTCAACTTTCCTTGTTTAATACTGTTTTGCAAATTATTAAGCACTGGAAGTCCATTAATCACAGTTCACGTCCTGTGTAAGCCCACACAACGAAGGGAAAGAAGGGTGAAGGCCAGGCACGCTCATATCCCTGAAAGAGCTTGGACGGTGGTCCATTCAGATCCCTAACGAGATCATTACTGCTAACTAAATACAAACCTGACCTCGTAACCCTCTGGGAAATTATGTGGGCCCCGTGCAAGACATTAATATGTATCCCACCCCCTCATCACCACCCCCTACTCCCTTGATAGGCTGAAAACTAAACCTGCGATCAAAAGGACTCTAATCACTGCTCTGATTGTAGTAAACCAAGCCTGACACAGAGTTCCCTGAGGCCTCAATAGCTACATCAGTGCCACCCCCAGAGCATGCACCCTTTGCCAGGCTCGCTAGCAGCCAGCGAATTGCAAAGAGTCCCAGCTTTTCAGTTTACTTGACACACTGTGTCTATTTTCTGGACCACCTGGTAGGCTAATTTTAACATGACACCAGTTCAGCACTCCCACTTAGTCCTCAGTTCTCCCACACAGCCTAAATACAAACTGGAATTCCTCTTAATCCACTCGTCCACTGAAACATCCCAAGTTAAAACTACACAACATGGGCTATTTAATAAAGGATTTCATGATTTTACTCTTGTCTGGTGGCACCTGTGATAAAAAACATGGCCAAAAATAATTATCCTTTTTGGCACAATTTGAGCACCTTTTCATGTTTGCTTGTCCGTTCACCATAATCAACTAATCCATCCCTGGTCCAAGCAAGACGGTTTTACTCAAAGCAGCGTGACAAATCAGACTTTTCTGGCCCACGTAAGGAGAGATAAACAGGCTGAGGAATGTGTTTGCCTCTTGTCACTTTCAGTCTTTGAAGTGTTTCCATTTCAGAATAAATTAATTAAAAAATAACAACAAACCTGAAAGCAACAACAAGCTGATATTCAACTTGAACGACACAAATAATGTGAGAATAATTATTAATTTTCTAGTTATTTCTATATCAGAAAGTGGGGAAGGTTGATCTGATGCAGAACATTAGATTTCACAGCAGGAAGAAACTGAAATGTTTCAGTTTCAGAAATAATTAGTGCACCAATTCACAGCGGTTGACAATTTTAGGCATTTCCACTGCCTGGGAACAACTGTAATATGCAATGCAATTATTTTGTTTACCCCACCTCATCATCCTCAGCCAATGAGGAGGAAAGTTTTATCATTAAGATTGGCTTGAATTCTGGCATCAGTTAAAACAAGAGTCGGTAAAAATGAACATTCAAATATCTAATACATTTTAACATTGACTTTTTTGAAGGAAAAGTAACATACAGTAACACATAAAATAAATTTAGCAGATCTAACTTGTGCGTGTACATACAGAGTTTCAATTGTCCCCCTACTCAACTACAAATACCTCTTCATAATTCATTTTTCTTTCTTTCATAATTAAAATCTATACAATTCACATGCTATACGGATGGAACAAAGGGGGAGAAGTCCTTTGAATAAATCAGTTTTAAGATACACTTGGTTTTCAGTGATAATTTTTCTTTGTTCTGTCTATAGGGGTCAAAGTCATGAACACCTACAGTAAGAAATGAATCAGTGTTTGTCACATTACTTAGCTGTGAAACATGAACAGGCACTATTTGCTCAGCAGTCCCTGAACACCATTTCTAGTACTTATCTTCCCCTGGGACAGAGACAGAAAATATTTAACACGTGACCAGAAAGCAGGCAGCCTAAAAATCAAGTAATCTTGGAGAAATATTCCACCTGAACATCTTTAGCTGTGATATTCAGTGGTCTCTTGGGTTTATACAGACATACCAAATCCTAATGCAACTGTTATCTGACAGCGAGCTGATTTTGTAGTTTGCAAAATTAACAATATTTAGTCTGTTAGTTTCCTTAGTAACTATCCATGCATTCCTTAGTGTGACAAGGCCTCTTAAGCATTTCATATAGTACTTATCTATTTTCTTGCTCTCACCTCCCTCTCACCTTTACTTTAAGCACAGAATGCAACATAATCCACTACAACTAAAGACTAGGCTGAGAGTCAGATTAAAATTATCCCTGTTTGCCCTGACCTCTTTTCTCTGCAGGTGAGAGCATCCCCATTCACAAGCTAAATGAAGCAGAAATGATGGAGTGTTTGTTTTCCCTGACTTTTCCTCAGCCTGCCAGTAAATTTACAGCCACGAATATGAAGTGTTAATTTAATGTTCCCACTGAGCATCTCATTGTCAACAAAGGCTTCAAACCATAAGAGAGGAAAAGGTTAGCTCATGCAGAAAATGACCCTTATGGTTTGATTGTCTTCTGGTCCAGACTAGCAGCAAGCAAAAAGCTAAGGGCTTTGACTTCCAGCTTAATGCATTTGATGGCAATAAATGGAACCTCTCTACCTCAGCACATAGAAAGAATCACCTGTAATGCTCACTTATTTATCTTTGCAGGCAATCGTCACAAAACCAAAAGAGAAATGGGCCTCCCTTTTCACTCTGATGACTAATTTGACAGAACCGAAAACTTAAACCCTTCATTATGCCAAACTTAAACAAAAGGGTCTTGCTCTCTAAAGATTACAACAAAGCATTAATGATGGCATGAACCATGAAATTGCTTTCTTCACCAGGTGCTTCAAAACGTCAAGACCTT